>NW_022436946.1:14056151-14711204 GCF_009761245.1 Sapajus apella | reverse complement strand
AAAAAAAAAAAAAAAAAAAAAAAAAACCCAGAACCTGTTAGAACTAATATACAAATTCAAAAAGGTCACAGGATACATGACCAATATACAAAAACCACGTATCTTTCTATATCCAAGCAATGAACATCTTTACCTGAGTAATGAACAATCTAAATATAAAACCAATTCCATTTGCAATGGCATAAAAATAAATTTAACAAAAAAACACTAAGACTTATACACTGAAAACCACAAAACACCATTGAAAAATATTTAGAACTAAATAAATGAAAAGACCCATGCTAAAAGGCTAGGAAGACTTAATGTTTTCACAATTTAATCTATGAATTCCATGCAGTTCCCACAAAAAAAAAGAAAAAAAAAAAAAAAAAAAAAAAAAAAAAAGCTGAGAAGGTGATCCTATGGAAATGCAAGGGATCTAGAATAGCCAAAACAATCTCGAAAAAGAACAAGGTTGGAGGACATACCCTGATTTTAAAACTTCTCCAGAGATACAGTAATTAAAACAGTGTAATGCTGACTATAGAATAGGCGTGTGTATGGATCAATGCAAAAAAATTCAGAGTCCAGATACAAACTCTTACATTTTTGGTCAACTGATTTTCAACAAGGTTGCCAAGATCATTAAATGGAAAAACAAAACGAAACAAAACAAAACATCTAGCTATTGTTTTTTCAGCAATAGCTATATGCAAAAGAATGAAGTTGGATCCTTAACGCACACCATCTATAAAAATAAAGTCAAACTGGATTACAGACCTTAAAGGTAAGCAAAATATATAAAACCCTCATAAGAAAATTTGAGTCAATCTTCAGATCAGGCAGTTTTTTAGATATAACATCATAGGTACAAGTGACAAAATAAACAAGCAAACTGAACTTTATCAAAATCTAAAAAATTTTGTGTGTCAAAGAATATGATCAAGAAAGAGAAAAGACAACCTACAGAATGGAAGAAAATATTTGCTAATTATATACAATCCTCCCTTGGAGGATTGGTTCCAGGAACCACCCTGGATATCAAAATCTGTGGAAGCTCAAGTCCCTTATACAACATAGTATTTGCATACAACTTACACAATCCTTGTATATACTTTAATTAATCTCCAGATTACTTATAATACCTAATACAATGTAAATGCCATGTAAATAGTTGTTATACTATTTTTTGTTTATACTATTTTTCTTTTCATATTGTTATTTTTTTGCAAATATTTTCCATTTGTAGTTGGTTGAATGTGACTGCAGAATCTACAAATACAGAGGGCTGAATGTATCTAATAAGAGACATTTATCCAGACTATACAAGTAACTCTCACAAGTTAATAATAAACAGGTTAACTTAATTAGATATAGATAATATAAATATATTCACATCAAATGTATATATTTTTATAAAATTTTACAGTTTATTTTTATACACTACACAGATATATTTATATACTATATGCCTGGCAAGAGTTAGGTAGAATTTTTATTAAATTCCCAAGTTATTTGAGTATTAACAAGGAATGATGTTTTCTGTAGAATGCCTACAGCTATGTGACCATATTTTCCAAACCAAATATAAACCGATATAGACTTGTTAACTTCAACCCTCCCTTTTTCTTTCTTTCTCTCCTTCCTGTTTTCCTTCCTTCCTTCCTTCCTTTTTCTTTCTTTTCCATTTTTGTTTTTGAATTAGAGGAGAATCCACAGAGTAACGTGAAAGCAAGTTTATTAGGAAACTACAGAAACAAAGAATGGCTAGTCCACAGGCAGAGCAAGCCTACTTCAACTTCATTTCTGAAAACCAAAAATTATTTCTAGGTTTGGTAAGATAAGTTCTGAATAACACACACACACACACACACACACACACACACACACACACACACACATCTAGTTTACATAATTATATAATAAAACATAATTATAATTTACACAATTAGAAAATGAGCAAAGAATCTGAATTAGACATTTCTCCAAAGAAGATATACAAATGTCACTTCAGAAGATGCTCACATTGTTGTCATGGGAAATGCAAATGAAAATCATGAGGTATCACTTCCCATCCGCTAGGATAGCTATAACAAAAAAAATCAGTAACAAATTAGGATGTGGAGAAATTGCAACTCTCATTCAAGTAGTGGGATTGTAAAGTGGTTCAGTTGCTTTGGAAAACATTGTGACAGTTCCTCAAAAGGCTAAACGGAGTTACCATATGATGCAGCAATTCTACTCCTAAATATATACCCTAGAGAACTGAAAACTTATGTCCATGCAAAAACCTGAACATGAATGCTCACAGAATAATATTCATGACAGCTAAAAATGGAAGCAATCCAAATGTCCATGGGTGAATTAATAGATTAAAAATGTGGCATATCCATATACTAGATATTATTTTTGATCATCAGAAGGAATGAAATTCTGATACATGCAACAACATGGATTAACCTTGAAAACATTATGCTAAGTAAAAAAAAAAGCCAGACACTAAAGACTGCACAGTGTATTTATATAAAATATCCAGAATAGGTAAACCCATAGAGATGGAAAGTTGATTAGTAGTTGTTAGGGGAAAATAAGTGGAAGGGATCATTGTTAATCAGTATGGGATTTCTTTTAGGGAGCAATGAATGTTTTAAAATTAGATAGAGGTGGTGGCTGCATAACTCTAAAAATATATTAAAACTCACTGAATGGTACACTTTAAAAGGGTGCATTTTATGCCATGTGAATTATATACAAATAAAGCTATTAGAAAAGAAGAACATCATGGAAATGATTGTTAAAGGAAGTATAGTTGGTTATGATGAATAAAGCAACAGTGTGAGCAAATATACAGATAAGGAGACCATAACTCTCCATGTCAGAGAAGACAACCTTGATCCTGGCCATGGAAATGGACAAAAGAGGTTAGACTGTGGAAATATAATCAAAGGAGAAAGCAACACATGTGCACCATAAGAGAACTAGCTTAGCTTAACATATTATACCAGGGTGTTGTGCGTAAGAACAAACAGCTGGCAGTACCAATGACAGAAAACTAAAGTGGAAAGGCCCCTTGAAGGTTCTGGGGAAGACAGGAGTTTTACTGAGCTGTGCTTATTTTTAGGTTCTTTAAATTACCAAATAGTAACAGTATGGATTATAAAGATTTTTTTTTTCTAGTAAAATGGAGAAAGAAAAGAATTGAGATTTGAATATCAACTGGACAGTTTTTCATGCTTGAACATTAGCTGAAAGGTGTGTACAGTGAGCTTACCAAGTAGATCTCGAGGATCTACTTGGTAAGGCAAAACAGCCCCATCACCTCATTCTTGGGTGATACTCATAATCACCTTCTCATTCCTTCACTCCTTCTCTTCAAGCAGCTGTCTGTGGCATGTGGGTAGCAGAGTTTGAAGTGCAGCAGGTGTTTGTAATTTCCTTTCTCAAGGTCACAGGTGACTCTGCCAGTGCACTACAAAAACCACAGCTTCTGGGCCCCTTTCTTCCCACCAAACCCCAAGATCCCCTTCTCACATCCAGATTACTCTGCTACTTACGTATCTTTAACCCAATCCACAGCTATTAGAACTGAAGTGCCCCCCTTCCCAGGAAATTGACTAAGATTCTATCCACTAATCTCAAATCGTTATCTGTTTGAAACTTCTTTGTGGGCTGATGGAATGTTTTCCAAGAAATGTTTTAAAAGTTGGCTCTCTTAGATAACTTCCATGGTGGATTTATTAAGAAGGAGAAATCCAGGTCGTCGTGCTCTTTTTAGCTGTCATTCTGGTCAGCCTAACCAGTGGTGCCTGTTGTCTCTAACCTTCATTACCACCCTCCCTCCCTAATCCCATTGAAAGTTACAGTTATGTTACAAAGATCAGAAGAGATAATATACAGTATGTAGCAGGGCTTTTAAAAATATACATTGTTTCATACATGTTAACTGCTGTTATTTACTACCTAAACTGCTCTCAATTTTCACAAAATTTGCCTTATGCCATTGAATGACATTAGAGTTTAATGATTTATTCACATAAACTGATTCTGCTTTTAGAGAGTTAATATTTTTGGTTCATTTATCATAATGAATTAACATATTAAATCTAACTGTTTCTAGAAGACACTTAAAAGACCTTTTGTCTCAGTTTTCCCATTGGCAAATGGTAATAATAATAATAATTTACCTCATAGAATTATTATGACATTCAAGTGAGATCATCTACATAAGACACTTTGCACAGTGCATAGTAGGTGCCCAATAAATGTTAGGTACAATTATTATTCGATTACTGAAGTTCTTCAAATTATCACAGAGGAAAGGTGTTTTGTCATAAAATATTTCTGTAGAATACCCACAGCTATAAATGTGATCATATTTTCTAAATCAAACGCATATCTACTAACTGGAATTGCTCTGCTGAAAACCAGGGTTTATTTTCAGATTGTAAAAATAAGCTCTGAATCCAAAAAGTGCTCCCAGAGAAGTCTGTGTATGCTGTCATAAGATAGTACCAGCCAGAGATATGCTGACAAGAAAACCTGATGAAGTTTGATTCAAAATACAGAATAAGAAGGGTTTCTCCCCCCCCTAGGAATTTATCTTATTTAATCTTTATTCATCTAGCTAATCTGTGACCCAATTATATAGTTATACCAAGTGCGTCTGTGTTAGTGACTGCTGCAGGGCTATCTCTGTTAAAGACTAATCTCACTGCTGGAGACACTGACATGATGACAGGATAGAGTATCACAAGAAGATGAAACTTGGTGAACTCGCATGTTTATCATGGCAAAAAAACACTCTATGGAACATATTAGTGGGGCAGATAGTAGATGTCCATCTAGGCAGGAAAAGCATGGTACTAGTAGTGTGATAACCTTTGATTAAATTTCTCCCCAAATAGAAGGTAATATTTCACAATAATATGTGTTAAATTTTTTCTTTTCCAAATAATTGTTTCCTTCATTTCATGGCATGTTAATTCAAGGTTTGTCTCCTGCTAGTGACTATATTAGTGCTTACTTAGAGTGATCAAATTTTATTTTCCTTTTGGGGACAAAAATTGTAAGTAACTAAATCTTATTTTAAAAGACATGCAGTAAATGCTTTGTTAAAGCACAATACAACACTGATATTACTATTAAGTAACAACACTTCCCAAGCAAAATGACTTAAAAATAAAAACTTAAATTGATTGCAGGAAAATAAATTGTTGCCATTTTGATTTTGTGCACTGCTTAATATTTTTCTAATGTTTTTGAATAAAGAAAACTTATATGAGGCATTATAAAACTTATCAATGTTACAAAGGTTGGAAGAACACCATTACCATAGTTGAAAAAATCAAGATTCAAAGGAATTTTGACAAGCAGGGTAGTGAGCCAAAAATGAATTATGAAATACAGTAAAAATACATGGTCAATTTTGCACTTACGGTTAAATAGTAATAGCTAATGGCTGAGAGATTACTGTGTGTTAGACATGGTACTTAATACTTGAAACAACAGAATAATATTGACAAAGTAGACACCACTATCATCTTCTTTCCAGATATAAGGATAATGAGGCACTAATGTATACATAATGAGAAGATTTGTCTAGACAGCATTATCTTTAAAACATCAAGGAGTTATGGTAGGTCACAATTCAATAACAAAATATCCAGATAATAGAAACCAGTAATACCACTACATTTTTTTTTTTTTTAGAAAGAAAGAAAAAAAAAAAAAAAGAAAAAAAGAGAGAGAAAGAAAGGAAAAAAAGAATGAAAGAGAGAAAGAAAGAGGAAGAGAAAGCGGGAGAGCGGGAGTCTTGCTTTGTTGCCCAGGCTAGAATGCAGTCTAAAAATGAGTATTAAACACCTCTTTTATGCCAATAATTGTGTTTAACAATGGAGACAGGAAGGAAAAAGAGAGAAAATGAACAAGCAGCCAACCAATATTTCATTTAAACCTGTGAAATGCTATGCAATTACTGAGGAGTGATTTACCTCCAATTATGTAGTCACTTTCAGAGTAGGTGTGATGTGGTACTGAGAAAAATGTATGTTTTGTGGATTTGGGGTGGAGAGATTTGTAAATGTTTATTAAGTTTACTTGTTCCAGGTCTGAGTTCAAGTCCTGGATATCCTTATTACTTTTCTGTCTCGTTGATCAGTCTAATATTGACAATGTGATGTTAAAGTCTCCCACCATTATTGTGTGGGAGTCTAAGTCTCTTTATAAGTCATTAAGAACTTGCCTTATGTATCTGGGTGCTCCTGTATTGGGTGCATATATATTTAGGATCGTTAGCTCTTCTTGTTGCATTGATCCTTTTACCATTATGTAATGTCCTTCTTTCCCTCTTTTGATCTTTGTTGCTTTAAAGTCTATTTTATCAGAGGCGAGAATTGCTACTCCTTTTTTTTTAAATTTTGTTTTCTCCATTTGCTTGGTAAATCTTCCTCCATCTTCCATCCCTTTGTTTTGAGTCTTTGTGTATCCTTGCATGTGAGATGGGTCTGGATGCAGCATACCGATGGGTTTTGGCTTTTTATCCAATTTGCCTGTCTGTGTCTTTTGATTGGGGCATTTAGTCAATTTAAATTTACGATGAATATTAATATATGCTAGTTTAATACTGCCATTTAATGCTAGCTGGCTGTTTTGCCCATTAGTTGATGTAGATTCTTCATTACGTTGATGCTCTTTACCTTTTGGTATATTATTTTTGGAATGGCTGATACTGGTTGTTCCTATGTGTAGTGCTTCTTTCAGAAGCTCTTGTAAAGCAGGCCTGGTGGTGATGAAATCTCTGAGTACTTGCTTGTTCACAAAAGATTTTATTTTTCCTTCACTTATGAAGCTTAGTTTGGCTGGATATGAAATTCTGGGTTGAAAGTTCTTTTCTTTAAGGATGTTGAATATTGGCCCCCACTCTCTTCTGGCTTGTAGGGTTTCTGCTGAGAGATCTGCTGTGAGCCTGATAGGCTTCCCTTTGTGGGTAAGTTGTCCTTTCTCTCTGGCTGCCCTTAGCATTTTCTCCTTCATTTCAACCCTGGTGAATCTGACGATTATGTGCCTTGGGGTTGCTCTTCTTGAGGAATATCTTTGTGGTGCTCTCCATATTACCTGGAGTTAAATATTGTCCTGCCTTGCTAGGTTGGGAAAGTTTTCCTGAATAATATCCTGGAGAATATTTTCTAGCTTGGATTCATTCTCTTTGTCACATTCAGGTACACCTATCAAATGTAGATTAGGTCTTTTCACATAGTCCAATAGTTATTGGAGACTTTGCTCATTCCTTTTTACCCTTTTTTCTCTAATCTTGTTTTCTCATTTTATTTCATTGAGTTGGTTTTTGACCTCTAATATCCTTTCTTCTGCGTGATCAATTCGACTGTTAAAACTTGTGCATACTTTGCGAAGTTCTCGTGTTGTTTTTCAGCTCCATTAATTCACTTGTATTCCTCTCTAAATTGTCTATTCTCATTAGCATTTCGTCAAACCTTTTCTCAAGGTTCTTAGTTTCTTTGCATTGGGTTAGAACATGTTCTTTTAGCTCACAGGAGTTTCTTATTACCCACCTTCCGAAGCCTGATTCTGAAAATTCATCACACTCATTCTCCATCAGACCTTGTTGCCTTGCTGATGAGGAGCTGCGATCCCCTGAAAGAGGAGAGGCATTCTGATTTCGGGTGTTTTCAGCCTTTTTGCGCTGGTTTCTTCCCACCTTTGTAAATTTATCCACCTGTCGTCTTTGTATTTGCTGACTTTCAGACTGGGTCTCTGAGTGGACGTCCAGCTTGTTGGTGATGATGTTATTTCTGTTTCTTTGTTTTCCTTTGGCGGATTCCCCTCCCCCACAGAGCTGGACCTTCCCAGGTTCAGCTGTGCTTGCTGTGAAACTCTCAAACATCAGTGTTTCCAATTGCTGTTTTTTTGTGGTGGTGGGACCAGCCGAGCCCAATCACCTGGCTCCCTGCCTCGGAGCCCCCTTTTTAAAATTTTCCTAATTGAATGGTCGATTCTCTCCCAGGTGCCCCAGTCGCCCACCGAAAAGGCGTCAGGATCTATGCAATTTCCCGTGCCGTGACCGCGCAGGCTGAAACAGCAGCGCTGAGATTCCTGGCGCTTTTCTGCCCAGGAATCTCCCGGTCTGGCTCCCCGCTTCAGTCCCCTTTTCAATCAGCTGAAAGGATGACTCTGCCTTCCCGGAGCTCCAAATGCCAACTAAAAGGGCACCCAGTCCTGCATACTCTGCACTGAGAACCGCCACGCTGGGATGCTGGCAAAATGGCTGTGCCGGCCAAAAGAGTTGCGCTGGTGACCCATGGGGCTCCTCAACTGGGATTCTCCTGGTCCGTGGTCAACAAAAATTCGTCTGGAAGTCTGGTGTCCACTTCACTGCAGCTCCCAGTGAAGACACTCCCTGCACCTTCACTGGGAGCTGCAGTCCTGAGCTGTTGCTGATCGGCCATCTTGGATCTCTCTTCCTATATTTTTTGTATCATAATTGGAACATCAAGTCCAGTTCTGGATGCCACTTTTCTGAGGAACATAAATATACTGGAAAGGAATCAATATTAAGAGAAGTAAAAAAAGAAAGAAGGACATAGCCTAAAAAAGAGAAGAACATGATGAAACTGATGTCCTTAAACATTTTAAGAGCTATATTTACGTAAGAGGAAACTGATTTGTACAATGATCTAAATGCAGAGCAGAGCTAATATACTAATTATCTGTAGCAAAGAATAAAACTTGAGTAATTAATGAACACAGTGTTCTTAACATAGAACTAGTTTTTATATTTTACAGAAAAGAATGTATCCACAAGTAAAGGTACTCTTTCTTTAGTAACTAGTGATACCTTCTTTTCATATGCTGAAGTTAAATGACTAGAAATGTATATAGACTAGAAATGTCTCAATACTCTTCCCACAATATCCCATTGTTAGTAGATAACACAGTCTTTGAAAAACTCTTGATGGAAATCTCAGTAACTTCAGAGGCTTTTAGGTAACATGTTAAGTAAAGAGAAAATAACTTCTTAGCTCTTATTTACTATGTGTGTGATCCTAGGGAAGCCTCTCTTCACTTTTCAGTGCCTCAGTTTCAAATTTATAAAATGGGAATAATAATATCTACAAAATAGAATTATGCAGATTAAATGAAAGTAGACATAAAGACATCAGAACTATATACTGGTAACATAGTAAGTGTTCAACACATGTAAGCCTGTATCATATTATTAATGTTCACAACAAAGCACTACTAAGTTTAATAATTTTATGTCACCCACGCTGCAGTGCAGGGTGCGACCACAGTTCATTGCAGTCTTGAACTCCTGGGCTCAAGTGATCCTTCTGCGTCAGTCTCCAGAGTGGCTGGGACAACAAGTGTGTGCCACTGCACTTGGCTAGTTTTAAAAAAAAAAGTTGTTTTTAAGTGATGGGGTCTTGCTATGCTGTCCAGGCCAGCCTTGAACTCTTGGCCTCAAGTGATCCTCTTGCCTCGGCCTCTCAGAGTGCTGGGATTACAGGCATGTGCCACTGCACCTGGCCCTTTCGCTTATATTAGAAAAAATAGTGAGGGTATCTGAAATGAATAAAAAAGATTACTGGGTGTCCATTTAATAGAACACTAGGCAGGCCCACCAGTGCCTTCCCTCTTTCACGCCATATACTACACATGTTTTCCAACCCATCTGCTTGCTAAATTGCACAGATATCTGGATCCCACATCCCACTGCTTAGCACTGTTTATCAAGCACTGGGTTTATGAAGGTGGAGAGACTGGGCCCTATAGCAAAGAGACTTAGATTCTAATCTACGGACAACAACTAACCTATGCCCACTTATTAAGCAGCATGAAGTTTTCAACAAAAATGGTGGTGGGTGTTAACTGCCACATGCATAACATAGGGAAGTAAATTCTAATTGAATCCTAAGAATGAATGAAATGATAAGTGAGCATTCAAAGGATGACTATGAAAGATCTGTTTCAGTTTTCTGCTCTAATATATTCTTTGAGCAATAAGAGCAGCTGAAAAAGATTCATAGAACATTAGAACCAAAAGTTGACTTTAAGATCAATTTCTTTAACTTTCCTCATTTTACTAATTAGAAAAATAAGTCCCATGGTAAGAGACCTTACCACAACTGAACTGCTCTACTCCTTTGTCAAATGCTAAAACCCAGTTTGCATCTTTCTCCTGCCTCATTCATATCGTTGGATCTTTCTTTCCATCTGAGAAATACTTAGTTTGAATGGAATACTGTTATATAATTGCCCAAACTTTACTTTTTACTTTTACAGAACATAGAAAAAGAAATATTTATTTTGCATTCTGCATAGGTTTATCTCATGGCATCCTTTTGGCAAAATGTTTTCTTTTCTGAAATAAATCAGTAACATATAAACAAGACTAAATTAATTGCTATTTTATTTTCCATCTCCTGTCATGAAGGGCCTCTTGAATTGCTTCTGATTCATCATGCCTCCTAGTGTGACCATCCAGCTTCCTTTCTGGGCCCTGCTCTCATTCTCACAGAGATAGCATTAAAAACTCCCTCCAGCTGGGTACCGTGGCTCAAATCTTTAATGCCAGCACTTCGGGAGGCCAAGGTGAGTGGATCACCAGGTCAGGAGTTTGAGACCAGCCTGGCCAACATGGTGAAACCCTGTTTCTACTAAAAATACAAAAATTAGCTGGACATGATGATGGGCACCTGTAATCCCACTACTTGGGAGGCTGAGGCAGGAGAACTGTTTGAACCTAATAGGCAGAGGTTGCAGTGAGCCGAGGTTGTGCCACTGCACTCAGCCTGGGCGACAGGGCAAAACTCTGTCTCGAAAATAAATAATAAAAACAACAACAAAAAAATACAACTCCTTTCATTTCCATGCTCACATTGGTTTCTGAGATACTACATTATCCCTGATCTCCTGCCTGCCTTTCTACCATTTATCTTCTTTGAGGGCTCTTTTTCCAACTTTTAAAATGTGGACCACATCCAGGCTGGCTCTCTGTTCTTATTTATTCTTATAGTTTCACCACATATACAATTATTCACTTAAGCAGTATCTACTGAAGGACTATAAATTGTGGAGAGTAAGATGGACATGGTTCATGCTGTTATGGAATATACACCAAACTGAGGAAGACCAGATAAGAGAAGAAATAAAAAAATCCAAGTGGGGATAACAGTTAAGAAAGAAAAAGAAGGTATAATAATAAAGACTAATGGGGGAAAATCTACTTCAGATAGAGTGGGGAAGGAAAGTCTTTTGAAAAGTTAACCTTTACCTGGGATCTAAAGAAAAAGCTTATTATGCAAAAGGTTGTATATATTCAGGAGCAGAGAGATCAAATGTTTGAACGCCTATGGGCGAGTGGGAGAAAGTCTGGTTGTGCTCAAGAAATTCAGAACAGAGGGTCACATAGGACGATGCTGAAGAGATATGCAGAGAGCAGATCATGCAAGGCCCTATTGACCCTAGGAAAGGGTTTGGGTTTTATCCTAAACATAAGGAGAAGTTATTGAAGATGTTAAGTAGGAGGTTAACTTATTCTGACTTACATTTCTAAAAGACCACTTTGGCTGTCATGACTTATCGAACTGATGAATAAGGTGATCATACATTTAGGGTTGTCCCAGATAGTCCCAGTTTCATGCCTATTGTCCTGGTGTAACTGAACTTCTGCATTGATTCAGGGAAGAGTCACAATATGCAATAAACAAATACAGACATAAAACAACAACAACAAAAGAAAACAAAACAAAAAGAATGAAGAAAGAAAATTGACTAAGACACAAGCAAGCTGTGGGAGGCAATATTCATCAGACTCCCTTGTTCCTAATCTCCCTGACCTAACTGGGACCCTTGGGTCCTTCCTTTGATTCTTGACCTAGTTTTACTTCTCAAGCCTGAAATATGTTCTTGTCTTTAATAGCTGGCTATCTCTTGTAATTAAATAATATTCAGCAGCTGGTGTACAGAAATATATCAGGTGATGTCTCATTTGCATTAACTCACTTATTCCTCATAACAATCCACGAGGTAGGTATTATCATTTACAGATGAGCAAACTGAAGCACAAAGAGGTAAAGAAATGTGACTAAAGACAAACACAGCCAAAGAATCAGGACTTAATGCCAGGCAATTTGGTTCTAGAATTAGGCGTTCTTTATCTAACACTGCTTCTCAATGTGAGATACCACAGCCATATTCAGGAACTGCAAGTAGCTCAGAGTGGCCAGAGCGAGTAGGGGGGACAGGCTGGAGATAGGTTTAGAAAAGTAGCAGAAGGGTTTCAAATGATATGCAAAACAACTAAGTTTTCATCTGGTAGGTGATGGGGTACACCACAGGATCTTAAATACATGATCCTATTTGTGCTTTGGAAAAACAGCTCTGTGGAATACATTTGGGAGGTGGGTAGGAGGAGAATGGTTCCTGACTCAGTTTTTTCTAAAGATTCTGGACCTGCACCTCCTTCCTGGATGGGGCCTTTGGATACCAATTGTGAAGAACCTGCATGCAGTGATAATACATGACTTCCCGCAACCTAGGCCTGGGCCTTCCAATGATGAGATCTCCCTGTTGAACTACAACTTTCCTTTGAGTCTCTTTCATCAGCTCTCATCTCCAAGTCTTTTTTATAAGCATACCTCTATTTCCATTTCCACATTGATTCATTTAGACCCCTTATTTAAATCCTTGTCACCACAAATGTAGACTTCTGTAGCTTCACAGCTCAGTTACTGTCTTCCTATCACTACCACCAGCAATTTCGTGAGCTGCTTTTATTTTAATCCTTTTAAAACATTATTCCCTTGTTCATATTATTCTCATGATCAAATGCCTTACTATTGCTTATAAAGATAGTCTTAACTGTTAATCTAACATTCAAGGATCTTTATAAATCATATCCAAATCACATTTTCTAATCTTCCACTATCTCATCTACTCTGCTGCAGTTAAATTGTCTACCCATCTATAAACTGTGTGTATACAGTGTGTCCTTCTTCTATGATCTTTGGTCACACTGTTACTCTGGTCTAGCAAATTCTATTCTTTTAAAAACTCCATCCTTTCAAGATCGGTTTAGCACTTTTCAATGCTAAACAGCCTTCACAAACCACTCCAGCACTGGGAATTCCTATAGCACTCAAAGCCTTACACCATATTTCTATACTTGGGCACAAACTGCCTCAGTGACATGATACCACTTTTGTTATTGCTCTGAATTTTTTATTCATTTCATGTATTAGGATTTAGCTGTTTACAGGTCACTTTTCTAATGACATCAAGAACTACTCAAAGACACATTATATAGGTATATATATATCTAAAGACCTATAAAACCATGTTTCACACTTTTTTTTTGATATTTCTACTTTTCCCACAGTACTTCCATACCTTCCCCATGCTTGGTATGGTACAATCCTATGTATATTGTATACTTAATGTTTCCTGATAATTTAAAAAATTCAATTTATGCTACTGTTATATCTTCCAGTAATATAAAATTTTCAGAATTTTAAGTTTTTCAGGTAGAAAAATTTAGCAAAACCAAAAGAGAAATGGAGAAAAAAAGTCTAAGAAAAACATAAATGCCAGTGGAGTATGCCAACAGGAAAAAAATCAACATAAACTTCAAAATTTATAATGTTTGGAGAAACAAACTGATGTGTAGATACTTAAAAAATATTATATTATGGAAAACTGCAAGTGGTTGTTAAAGAGAACCTATTTTGCATTTATATTTGAATTTCAATAGAACTGCTTTGAATTGCTACTTTATTGATAAGTGAAAACAAGTTCTTTTATGACAAGTTATAAAAGCTTATAGTTTATCATTTCCCTCTCCACCCTGCAATTATCTACAGGAAGAGATTGGCCATGGATTCTATTTTATGAGCTTTATAGGGGCCCATTCACCCCAGTTTACATACTATGAATTCTTGGAAAATGCAATAGATTGTAGAAAATAAAGTGCTTCCTTTGAATAAAGGACATTTCACTTGAACTCATGTATACATATCTACATATAAGCTGTCCCGAATATTACGTTAAAATATGAAATAGCCATATATTTCATGAATATATGTATAAAGAATGCAAAAGTGTAATAGTGCAATAGGTAGCAATCTTGTGAATCTACAGAATGGGCTAAACAATGATAACAATCTAACAACAATAACAACCCAACAGTTGTTGAGTAAGTACAGATACTATATAACCTAAGAGACAGGATAAAATTTAATTTGTATGATTCAGATCAGTATATTTATGAATAAGTTTAGTGTTAAGGGCAAACAACATTACAAATATCTCAGAAATATTTCAGAATAACGAAATAAGTCCAAAACATATTAAAGTTTACTACTGATGAAAAATCATGTGACAAAAATTCATTCAGCCCTTAGAAAACTTGAAGGATAACTGCAGAAGGAATAAATAAATAGTTTTAAAATTGGTCTTATAAATATGAAGCATAATGAATCAAAATTTAAATTTTCAATCAGGTTAGGATGTTTTAAATTCTAATAATTAAAGGAATACTTAACACAAATGGCAAGTGTTTCATAGTTGGTGTAATCCTGATGAGACACTCTGGATTTTATTTCAACCTGTTGTAATAGATGTGTAGACTTCTGTGAAAATGCAAGCTTTAATTTTATATACTGCCCCAAAATCCCTCTATTAGGAGTTACAGGGTCACTGAATAAAAACTAAAAATATTGACATTAGCATTACAAGTTTGGAATGTAGGAGCTTTACAAAAATTTAAGTTATTCATTCAAATAGGCCATATTGATGTCATTTGAATTTTATCATATTAGTTTTCACTGGAAGAAATTCAAAAACAATACTCCTCAAGATGCTAAAAATTATGTATTCAGTATGGCTTATCATGTTTCAATGTCTTTTACATGTATATTAATTCTGCCAGAAAATATGAAAAGCTATGGGATTTGCCATGCATATGACTGTATACTGAAAGGTAGGTATGTTTTAACTATGTTCCTGGGGGAATACTTCCTTATCTAGTTGCCATTTCTCTTTGATTTGCAAATAAGTCCTTCATTTAAAGTAAATACGGGACTCAAACTTGTGCTGACTTAACAATTAACTAACTTTACACCTGCCTTTTAGGGTTCAGACAATAACCTCTGATTAATCTGAGGCTGATATTATCCTTAACTTACCATAGGCGATAAGCAGGTGCAGAAGGACTAATTCTTAAAGTGGCATGATGTAAGTCTTTATAATCTAATATGATTGTCTCATGTCTTATTTACTCTTCCTATTATCAATAGTACAATGTCTGAATGAATATCATTCAGGACAAAAATTAGTGAAAGAAACCCACACATTTAACCATCAAATCTGACCTAGGAAATTAGGTATAAAGAAAATAAAGCAATATCTATAATATATGAGCAGGCCACATAGGTTACTAACAGAAGAGAATGACTATCAGTCTGATGTCCAATGTCTCTTCTGCAATACTAAATGCCAGAATGCAAAGATAATCAATTTCTACAATGTTTTCAGGGAAAAGGTATGTTCAAGTAATTAAAAATCTTGGCAAGCTAATAGTAAAGGCAACTGGCAAGTATTTAAACATAATTTAAATAATAATAACTCAGATAATTCACTTCCTGTGTTCTAATTCTTGAAAAAAAAAAAACCCTAGAAAATGTACTCTAAGGTATGAATAAAATTAAGAGCTCAGCATGCTACAAAAATTAAGTGGTTATAAACAGTTAAAAATAGAGGTTCAATTCTTTTTAATGAAGGGGATGGTCATGCCATATGGAGATTTTTTTTTTTTTTTTAAGTTTCCATCAAAGGCATCTCAAAAACAAATGTGGTACTATTTGTAAGAAAGAAAAAAAATCTCAAACAAAAAAAATCAAAGTTCATGTAATAAATGAAAAATAAAAAGGAAATAAAAAGAGAGTGAGAGGTGACATGGAACAAAGGGACAGAGGTGGTTTTGTTCTCAGGCTGATCTTTATTTACTGAAGAAACACTGCATTATATTACAGTACTACAGAATCAAACTCAAGTTTGATTGACCATAACCATATGTTTACCGAAAACTTCATTCAGAATTCCAACTTGGAATGTTAAGAAACATCTCTTTCCTTTGAAAACAGGTCTGATAAATTCTCATTTGCTCATTTCCCTCACCCATTTAATGGCTGCAACTAGCATCTAGCACTCCCCTAGAACCACCATTCATGGCAGTATTTGGAGCAAGGGGGATGTGGGCATGAAAATGGGGAAAGAAGCAAGCTGGGAATTGGGAGTTAGGCCTGGGGTTGAGAAGTCACTCAGGGTCCCAGCCTCAGCTATTGTAAAATCCTGGCTCACTCCTTTTCCGTTTTTTTTCTCAGGCTCCAGTAGAGACTTAAATCACGGTATCTGTTCTTTTTGGGTCAGTAGAATACAAAGTATGGGGATACAAAATCCCACTTTGATAAATTTTTAGAGAGACTCCTTTTTTTCTCCCTAACTTAGACATTTTCTTCTCTTAAGCCCTTTAAAGAAAATAAAAGAATATTGGTTCAAGGATGGGAATTAAGTAAAATTACATTTCTGTGAAAATCAGGCTTTACCTGTCCTAATCTGGGACCAGAGGGCACTGGGTAATAATAATGAGCAGACTTGTGATTCTATTTAGAGGTTATGGAGAAAGGGCAAAGATTAAGTGTTGGCAAGCTGGGGACTGTTGGGGAGACAGGCAGTAATATCCTTAGTTTATAGTAGAGGCACAGAAAAGGAAGAGCAGCTAGTCCTTCCTCAGAAAAACACATCAAAAAGGACTGAGTATGTTATTCAGATACATTAAAATCATAAATTTTTCTGAATTGCTATTCCTTAATTTTTTAATACTAAGGAATAAAATTTATATAATGTTATGGCTATTCTTTTAGCATACTTTCTAAAGGATAACTGATACATACTACAGTCAAGTACTTTTTAATGATTATGCTAATTCCTCATGTACTGGTCTTTTCTGGAGTCCCACATATTAAGTTATCAAACATCTTAAATCAATCACTGGGATTTGTTACAAATAGAAAATAGAGTTAATTTGCTACTAAGGCATATGTTAATCATCAACACAATTCAAATATTTTAATATTATCTTTATTTTCTTAAAATTGGTACAGTTTGAATATCCCTAATCCAAAAACCTAAAATCTGAAATGCTCCAAAATCCGAAACTTTAAGAGCATTGACGTGACTTTCAAAGAAAATGCTCACTGGAACATTTTGGATTTCTAATTTTTGGCTCAGGTATGCAGGAAATGTAACACAAATGTTCCAAAATTTGAAAAAGACCAAAATCCAAAATGCTATTGGCCCCAAGGATTTTGGATAAGGGATACTCAGCCTCTACATTATCAAATCTTTCTCACAACACGAAATGAAGAATCACAGGAAGTACCTGGAAGACTTATGAATACAAAGGATAAGAAATAAGAGTAGAATTAGGGAATGTACAGTATACTCTATATCATCTTATGAGGTGTTCAACAGCAAACTAGCAACTAATATATGTTTCACATAAATATTATATTCAGAGACTAAAAGGGAAATCTAATTCTCTTCCTTCTATTAATACAATTAAAAATACAGTAAATAGATGCTATTAATTGTTATATGCCTTTTGTTGTTTGATAGTAATAGAAGACAGATAAAAGGTAAAACTTCAGTTCTATAATAATAAAGCAAAATAACCTATAAGAGAAATGAAGCATAATGACCTTTTTTCACTATTAGAAAACATTCACTTTAAATAATTATGCTAGTGCACAAAATAACATTCATTTTTAGAAGAGTTAAATTAATTTGCATAAATATTTATATTACTTTATCAAATCTACAAAATATTTCTAAGTTAACAATATTAATATGAACAAATCTTATAGGGATATAACTTTTGGCAAAAAAGAGGTTGTAAGAGTTTTCTACAATAGCTTTGTGAGTGACTACAACCAGTATTATTCTGCAGTTTCTTAACACTTTTAACAATTCAGCAACAGACTGTCTTACCGTTGGTGCTGTATCCACCTGATGGTTATAAGGCTTTCTTTCCATGCTGATAAACCCTATGGAAAGAAAACATTGTGAATATTTGGTTATTAAGCTTGTCCCCATTTTATGTTGAAAATATTTATGCCATTTTATTGGAAAAACATTTATTATGACTCACAGAGCTTACAAGAAAAAAGTCTCACTTGGAAGGCAGGATCCTTTTAAGCTGTATCATGAATTCTTTGGTCAGAAACAGTTGGTGAGTTTAGCTACACTGACTCAAGGTTGGCTAGGCCATTTTTCCCATTCAAATGATGTCTAGCAATAGCGCAAGATGTGTCCATACCCTGTTCTCAGCTCAAAAATTACTCCATTATCTGGGTCCTGCTGCTTTTCTTCCATGAAAGTTTTATTTCTCATTCAAAGATACAAAAGAAATATCACAAGGGCTATGAAGTGAATCACCACTGTCTTATTTTCTCAAAAGAATAAATAAATCTATCTGAATTTTTCTTTGATCATCTGACTTCCTACTACAACATATTCTATTTACTCAATACCATGAGTATCTGAAGAAAAAGTTTCCCTGATTCCCTCCTTTAAAATGATAACACAGATGGCTAATCTTGAAATACTCTTTTATCATGTGTGGATTTATCTTTTTGTTCCCAATGCTCTCTACTGCATTTCTTTAAACAGCCTTTCAGGATGTGACACGGGGCATCTCATCTGTAAAGATACTGGTTCAAAGTCTAACTCAAGTTAAAAATGAACACAGGTGTGGGTCTTGTTTAATTCCTAATTTCTGTCCACCAGCAAACTAACATGTAAATTAAGATATTAATACAGTTTGTTCAAGTAATGCTAAAGGCTGTCATATGCAGGACTAGTCCAAGGTGAGAACTACAATGTCTGTTAACAGCAATTAGCAAAATTCCAGTTTAAATGTTAGTTCCTCTTCTACAAGTCTATGACTCATTTTTCTTAAAGTATGGTAAGGGATTAGGTGAGATCAACACAAACAATCACTTTCTATCACTTTGCAAGGGTATTTTCAAAATGAATCATGAAACATGATTAAAGTAACGTAGTTTTTCTTTCATTAATTTTTTTAACATTTATTGTTAGCCAGTGAAGTATGAAGCACTATACTACCTTCATTCAATAAACTAATATTATTGAGTAGTTATTCTTGGTATTCAGTGATAAAAAGATGAATATATTACAGTTTCTAACTACAAGAGTCTAGTAAAACACGGATATCTTTTTTTTGAAGAACTACCACAGAGCAAATGAACAGTTTCATCTTAAGTGTAATAAAATCTTTCAGGTAATTCTGATGGAAAGACACTCTTATGCATAGAGTAACACTGATTTTGGGTTAATTTTTTTTTTCAGAGGGTAAAACATGCACACAAATACTCAAATAATGTAGACTCCTATTGTAAGATTTTAACAATACAGAAATATACAGAGAATAAATTGTGAAATCTCAACTTTGTCAGCCCCCGCAGTCTCACAATCCTAGCTGCAACCACTGAGAACAGGATTGGCACACTGGCTTTAAAATGAGAGTGGTCATGCCAGAGTTTAGGAATTAGCAACATCTTACAAGTGTCTTCTCACTATTGTAATCTGACTGCTCTAAAATTGACCTAGGCTGATTACTGATTTTTAAATTCTTATCTAAATAGAAAGTAATTTTAATTGGAGAAAAGGAACTTTAAAATAATGAAAACCAAAACAAAAAAAACAGGCAAAAATCTATATCCACAGTTTATACAATCATAAGAAAAAAAAAAAACTCTACAGATTTTAGAGTTTCAATTTTAGGATAAGAACGTGTTGAAAATTAGAAATTCAAAAAGTGGATTATCCAAAGTTATAATCTTAGTTTTAAATTTAGATTACATAAAAGAAACAGTCATTAGAGTGAATGGGCAACCAACAGAGTGGGAAAAAATTTTTGCAATCTACCCAACTGTCAAAGGTCTAATATCCAGAATTTACAAAGAACTAAAACAGATTTACAAAAAGAAAAACAAACCCATTCAAAAGTGAGTGAAGGACATGAACAGATACTTTTCAAAACAAGACATATATGAGGCCAACAAACATAAAAAAATGCTCATCATAACTGGTCATTAGAGAAATGCAAATCAAAACCACATCAAGGTACCATCTCACGCCAGTTAGAACTGCAATCATTAAAAAATCTGGAGACAACAGATGCTGGAGAGGATGTGGAGAAATAGGAACACTTTCACATTGTTGGTGGGAGTGTAAATTAGTTCAACCATTGTGGAAGAAGTGTGGCGATTATTCAAGGACCTAGAAATAGAAATTCCATTTGACACAGCAGTCCCATTACTGGGTATATATCCAAAGGATTATAAATAGTTCCACTATAAAGACACATGCACACATATGTTCACTGCAGCACTGTTTACAATAGCAAAGACCTTGAACCAACCCAAATGCCCACTGATGATAGACCGGACAAGGAACATGTGGTACATAAACACCATGGCATACTATGCAGCCATAAAAAAAGATAAGTTCATGTCCTTTGTAGGGACATGGATGAAGCTGGAAACCATCATTCTCAGCAAACTGACACAAGGACAGAAAATCAAATACTGTATGTTCTCACTCATATGTGGGTGTTGAACAATGAGAACACATGGACACAGGGAGGGGAGCAACACACACTGGGGTCTGTTGAGGGGGACTGGGGGAGGGGGAGGGGGGTAGAGAGGTTGGGGAAGGATAACATGTGGAGAAATGCCAGATATAGGTGACGGGTAGATGGAGGCAGCAAACCACATTGCCATGTATGTACCTATGCAACAATCCCGCATGATCTGCACATGTACCCCACAATCTAAAGTACAATTAAAAAATATTTTTAATAAAGAGAATCAGTTATATAAATAAATAAGAATTTAGATTACATATAAAAATAATATCATTTGGACATACAATCATGCATGTTTGTTCAAGCCTGCAGTAAATAACATATAGAAAGAAATAAACTAGAAAAAATGTATCAAAGTATTTTCCTATTTTAAGTAAATTTTAATTGAAAAAATTTGTATTTGTATCTCGTTTCACTTTTATTAAGGTATAACAATAATTGAAACTCATAATAAGTAGCTTGCTATAATGGTATTATATGTCTACTTAGCTATGCTATGGTACCCAGATGCTTGATCAAACATTATTCTAGATATTTCTTTGAAGGTTTTGGATGGAATTACTATTTAAATCAACAAGGTTTCAGTAAAGCACATTGCCTTCCATAATGTAAGTGGGCCTCATCCAATCAGATGAAGGATGACAAGACTTATCAAAATGACAACTCACCTGAGAGGGAGGGGATCCTGCCAACAGGCTGCCCTCAGACTGGAATCGCAACTCTTTCCTACGTCTCCTGCCTGCTGTTCTACCCTGCAGATTTTGGTCTTGGCAGCCCCTACAATGTTGTGAGACAATTCCATAAAACCTTTCTCTCTCTATGGACTTCCTACTGGTTCTGTTTCTCTGGAGAACGCTGACTAATAATATACTTACTTTCTGGGAAATATGAAATAAATGAAAATACTATTGTTTATAATCTAAATTATAAATGTTATATTCATTCAATATAATTGTGTAGGACTATAGTTAAAATGTTGATGTTATTATGAAATATTTTAAAATCTGCATATATCCTAATGAGCATAGGATATAGAACACAGGTAGAGTAAATCAACCTATCAACAAATAAAAATGAAAAAAGTGGATGAAGGATATGAACAGATACTTCTCAAAAGAAGACATTTATGCAGCTAACAAATATATTTAAAAAAGCTCATCAGCACTGGTTATTAGAGAAATGCAAATCAAAATCACATTAAGATACCATCTCATGCCAGTTAGAATGGCAATCATTGAAAAATCAGGAGACAACAGATATCGAAGAGGATGTGGAGAAATAGGAATGCTTTAACACTGTTAGAGAAAATGTAAATCAGTTCAACCATTGTGGAAGACAGCGTGGCGATTCATCAAGGAAATAGAAATACCACTTGACCCAGGATTCCCATTACTGGGTGTATACCCAAAGGATTATGAATTATTCTATTATAAAGACACATGCACATGTATGTTTACTGGGGCATTGTTCACAATAGCAAAGGCTTGGAACCAATCCAAATCCCCATTCATGATAGACTGGATAATGAAAATGTGGCACATATATACCATGGAATACTATGCAGCCATAAAAAAGGACGAGTTCACGTCCTTTGCAGGGACATGGATAAAGTTGGAAACCATCATTCTCAGCAAACTGACACAAGAACAGAAAACCGAACATCACATGTTCTCACTTACAAGTGGGTGTTGAACAATGAGAACACATGGACACAGGGCGGGGAACATCACATACTGGGGCCTGTCAGGGGGTGGGGGGCTAGGGGAGGGATAGCATTAGGAGAAATACCTAATGTAGATGATGGGGTGACGGATGCACCAAACCACCATGGCACGTGTATACCTATGTAACAAACCTGCACATCTGCACATGTATCCCAGAACTTAAAGTATAATAAATTAAAAAAATTTTTTTCTTTGTCTTTGTCAGATTGGGTTAATTAACAAGCTTGTCTTTAAGCTCTTATGTCCTTTCTTCCACTTGTTTAATTCTATTGCTAAGACTTTCTGATATATTTTGCATTTTCCTAAGTGTGTCCTTCATTTCCAAAAGTTGTGATTTTTATTTGTGCTATCTATTTCTCTGGAGATTTTTCCATCTACATCCTGTATCATTTAAAAAATTTGTTTAAGTTGGTATTCACCTTTCTCTGGTGTCTCCTTGAGTAACTCAATAATTGATCTTCAGAATTTTTTTTCTGGTAATTCAGAGGCTTCTTGGTTTGGATCCATTGCTGGTGAGCTAGTGTGATCTTTTGGGGGTGTTAAATAACTTTGTTTTGTCATATTACCAGACTTGTTTTTCTGGCTCCATCTCATTTGGGCAGATTATATCAGAGGGAAGATCTGGGGCCCAAGCGCTACTCTTCAGATTCTTTTGTCCCACGTGGTACCTCTGATGTGGTGCTCTCCCCATTTCCCTAAGGATGGGGCTTCCTGAGAGCTGAACTGCTGTGATTGTTATTTCTCTTCTGGGTCCAGCCACCCAGCAGAGCTATTAGGCTCTGTGTTGGTACTGGGGAGTGTCCGCAGAATCTGGTGATGTGATGTCTTCAGGTCTCTCAGCCATGGACACCAGTACTTGCTCTGGTGGAGGTAGCACGGGAGTGAAGTGGATTCTGTGATGCTCTTGGTTGTACTTTTGTTTACTGTGCTGCTTTTGTGTTGGTTGGCCTCCAGCTGGAAGGTGGCTTTCAAGAGAACATCAGCTGTGGTAGAACAGGGAGGATACAAGCTTGCCCCAGAATCACCTGGATAAGTATTCAGGTTTCTTAGGTGTAGGCTGGGCCACAGAGCTCCCAATAGACTATCTCCTTTGTCTTCAGCTACCAGGGTAGGTAGAGAAAGACCATGGGAGGGGGGTGGCAGGGCTTGCTGCAGCCACTGTGAGGCACAAGGGTGTGGTTCTCAGGCTGATGGAGTTACTTTCCCAGGAGGATTATGGCTGCCTCTGCAGGGAAGTCGGGAAAAGACAGGCCTCATCCAGCTCCCATGCAACCCAAAAGACCCGTCTCATTCCCACTCTACTCCCCATAGTAATGAGTATATTTCCAGGCAGCCAGTGAGCAGGGCTGAGGACTTGCCCCAGGCTACAAGCCTCCCCTCTGAGAAAGCAAGCAGGGCTTTCAGGTTTTGCACCTTCCTACCTGCTGTGGATTCCCAAATCTGCACTCCTCATTTGCTTCTTTCCTTGGATTCTGTCCAGGAAACTTTGCCTTCAGTTGAAATTGTTACAACCTTCAGCTAGAAGTTTCCTTCTCCTGTGGTCTTTCTGCAATTCCGCTGGCAGGTCTCCCTAAGAACTCCGCAAGACAAAGTCAGAAATGCAGGAATGGCTTCTGTGAGGACCAAGAGTGTCCACAGGGCTCTTCCCACTGCTTACCTACCCCTATATTTCACTCAGCTCTCTAAATTCGTCTCAGCTGCAGGTAAGGTCAAATCCTTCAGGTTCCCCAGTGAGGATGTGTGTTCAGGGACGAACATTCCCTCCCTCACACTTTAGGTACTCAGTTTTGCAGCTATCTCATGGAACCTATAGCAGCAAGGCACTTCCTCTAACAGGTCTGTGGATTCTCTTGGCTTCTCTGGTATGTTCCTGCAGTAGTTCTTGGAACAAAAGTTCACAATGTGATTCTCCATGCACTGCTCTGTCTGTCCAGGTGGGAGCTGCAAGTTAGTCCTGTCTCCTATCTGCCATCTTGAGACAGCATCAATACAGTTTTAAGGCTAAATGCTGGAAACAAGCTTGTAATGCTGAAGACTACTTCCCTTGCTAAGTTTTTCATGTCTGTAGGTTTCCTCTAATAAAACAAAACTAGCAGCCTATTATTTCTTCAAATATTTCTTCACTCATTTTTTCTATTTTCCTTCTGTAATTCCAGTTGCATGTTTGATCTGTTTCACAGGGTCACAGAGATCTCTTTCTTCTTCCCATGCCTCCTCTTCACCTTTGTTTCAATTTGGATAATCTGTATAATTTTTATTGTTTTGACCTCCATTTCGGTAGTCCTTTCTTTTAATGTGTCCTATCTGCTGTTAGGCCCATCTAATGAATTTTTGTTTTATCTATGATACTCTCCAGGTCTAGACTATCCATTCATTTATTTTTTAGGATTTACATTTCTTTTAAATGGAAATCCTGACTTCCATGAAATTCTCCATCTTTGCACTCCTTTTGCTCATGGTTCCTCAAAAGTTATTAACATATATGTAACAGATATTTTAAAATACTTGCCTGCTAATTCCAACATTTTGATTATCTGTGGGATTCCTTTTATTCATTGTTCTTTTTCTTGGTTATGGGTCACCCAATTCTGCTAATTTACATGCCTCAGAATTTGATTATAGGTTAGAACTTCTAGACATATAATCAGTAGACTGAAACAGAAAATATCTTTCCTCAGAAAAGGCTCACCATGTCCTTTTTCAGAAAGCTAGGGTGAGGGGTAGATCTCCTTTCAAATCAGGAGTTGGCTTGGGTTGGGACTGGGCTGTTGCTTTAGTTAATTTCAATACACCTTAATTATTATAACTATCCCCAAAATGAGATGAGTTATTCCTTTGAGGGAGACTCTGGGAATTAAACTTCTGAGATTATGGGAGCTCTCTCTGCCTTACTCCCAGTTTCCTGTCACTGCTTAAGCTGCAAAAGTCCTCTTGGGGAGAACTGATAGGTGGAGAGGACTGACTGACATTTGGGATCTTTCAGATTCCAATCTATCATGCCAGTCCACATAATCCTTCGAAGTTCAGCTAATCTCTCCTTGTCTCAGCAGTAACTCTGCCTATAGATGGCTTGCTCCTCGCTTGCCTGGTTTCTATCTCAATAAATGTTCCCCTGTATCAAAGTGACTGCTTGTCTTTACTCCTTTATGCAGTAGGGTTAATTTCTCTTTGCAATTTATTTTATTTAGAATTCTCTGTGACCACATCTCTTTGATAGCTTTTTAGTTTATGTGAGGTCTTGTCAATAGTATGGTAAGAAAGATGATCGTTACAATGTACATATTGATTAGAAGCAAAACTCCACTTCCATTTAGTTATATTGCTGCTTTTAAAAATTTTCTTTTTGATCCATTTCAGTGTATACTCCTTTTTTTCTTTGCCTGTTGGTCTTAAATTTATTTTCAATTTTGCCAACACTTAAAATCTTCTATTAGTTACCTTCTGGATTATAACAGTAATGAACACATTTATTATTTATCCAAGTAAATTTACATCTAAATCTCTCTCCAACCAAGATAATATACCTACCATTATCTCCTTGTTCCACATCAAGATTAAACTTTTAGAAGGCTTCTACTTCTCTATTCTTTTTATAGAGTTAAGTTTGAAGAGATGAAAATGCATGGGAATTTGTAGAAGTGCTAAGTTTGAATTTATGAAACAAAATGATTTAGTGTAAGAAAAAACCTAATCTTTTCCTCTATGCCTAACAGAAAAATCTAATGTTTTCCCTTCAGATTTCTGTTTCATTCAGTTGTCATTTGGTTAGAGTACTTTCTACATCCTTGTATATCCAAATATGCCTTTCTTTGGATAGGAAACCCTTTATCGTGGTTGTATGTTATTCCACTACCAGCCAGCTTCCAGTGTTTTAGATATGTCATAAGTGCTCACTGATTTTCTTTCCTATGTAAATAACCTGTTCCTTCTATACAGAAGCTTGAGATATTTTTCCTTTAAATAGGAAATCAGGAATTTCACCAGAGTATGACTGAGCGCCTTTGTTATTATTAATCCTTTCCTGGGACTTGATAAACCCTTTGACCTGCAGGGTCTTATCTTCTGCTCAGGGAAATTTTATCCTATTGTTTAATTTTACAGCTGATCTTTACCTTCACAGCTTTTATCTTTGTGATAATCTTTGCAATTAATCTTCTAGGTGAACATCCTCTCTACTAGGAAGATTTTACCATTTAGTTTAGTTTAGTTTAGTTTCTTTCTAGAGATCTACAAAGACTAAGACAAGAAGGCGGGCAAAACCTGGAGTGTATATCAGAATGAATTTTTCCTGGAATCTCCATGCCAGTATGTCAAGGCAAAGGGTCAGGATGGGAGGACTTTGTCCTACTCAGTGTTGAGCAAGGATCTGTGCAGGGTAAGCAGGCTTTTTCCAAAGGTGTAAGTAGAAAATTAAGTTTTCAGAGTTCATTGAGGGCTTTCAGCCAACAGAAGCTATAAATCCCCTTGGAAATGGGCAATATTGGTTAGCTTAATGTTTGTAGTACATTAAGGGCCTGGAAGATCCTATGAACCATGCCAGTATGTCAAGGTTCAGAGGATCTGCCAGGCCCTTAATGTACTACAAACCTAAAATTTAGTAATTTTAATAACCCTAAAAAGGTTATTAAATAATAATAACCCTAAAAAGGGTCTATATTCCCAGAACTGGGTTCTGGACGAATTGGTATTCAGTCCCAGTCACTGAGAAGTGGCTGTAACTTGCAACTAATGAGACTTGAGAAGAGAAGGTTACCCCTGTGCCCCAGCAGAGTGGTATCATGGGCAGGTTTGTTTTTGCCACAACTTAGACTTCCATCAGTATACCTGGGGCAACAGACCATGAAGAGGCAAAGAAAATAACTTTCTTAAAGAGCCTCAGTAACCGAAGAAACTGAAATAAACTAGAACTGGTAGTGACACTGATGACAATGGAATAATTAGAGTCTTTTAAATTAAAACAAAACAAACAAAAAACAACTATTAAGACTTCTTGCCAGGTGCACTGAGTGGCTCATGCCTGTATTTCCAGCACTTTGGGAGGCTCAGGCAGGAGTACCTAAGAGTTCGAGACTAGCCCTGGCAACATAGCTAGAACCTGTCTCTACCAAGGGAAAAAAAAAATTAGCTGGATGTGAGTGTGCATGTGTAGTTCCAGCTACTTGGGAGGATGGCTTGAGTTGAGCCTGGGAGGTCAAGGCTGCAGTGAGCCAAGGTTGCACCACTGCACTCCAGCCCAGGTGACAGGGTGAGACTGTCACACACACACATACACACAAAAGAAGTGTAAGTTAATTACTAAACAACAAGATAACCCCATTTTAAAAGAAGGAAACAGTGGCTTTCAGAAAGTAAATTAGAAGGCAGGTAACATTCCTAAGGTCATATAACTAAAAGCAGCAGTACCTGGACTAAAACCCACACCTCTAAGCCACAAACTCTCCAGACCCATTTATGTATTTGCTTAGCCCCTGTGGTTGGGACCTGATTTTATTCATCTTCATATCTACAGTGCCCAACCCAAATGCTTAAAATATAGACGGTATTCAAGAGTTGACTCAAATATTAACTGAATGAATCTATTTTCCTATGCCACATTCACCAGATTCATATGCTACAAGGCAGTGTTAAGTGTAGTAGTCATCAGAATGCCTGAGTTAATGTACTAGGACTGTTTTAAAAATGTTAATTTACCCATTGGTAATATTCCTAAACTTAGTGCAAAACTGAAATGTATTACAGTCATATGCTGAGTAATGATGTTTTAGTCAATGACAGATCGCATGTACAATTCAGATGGGGGGGTCCTGTAAGATTATAATATTGAATTTTGCTGTACCTTTTCTATGTTGAGACACACAGTTATTTACCATTGTGTTACAACTGCCTACAGCATTAGGTATGGCCATATGCTGTACAGGTTTATAGCCTAGGAACAGTTGGCCACACCATATAGCTTAGGTGTAGTAGGCTATACCATTTAGGTTTGTGTAAGTACACTCTATGATGTTTGCATAATGACAAAATCAACTATTCATTTCTTAGAATGTTTCCCCACTGTTAAGCGATGCATGCCTATACTTAAACATTTCCCTAATTTCCCACATAGTAACATAATCTAGAGAAGATAATAAAAGAAATTTTATGTTTCTTGGGAGATATTTTTAGTATTTTATTTTGTAGAAAATCAGATCATGACATTTTACTCCATTGTACCTAATTTGAACAGCTGAAGCTACTTTTTTTAGTTTTCCTAAACCCTACCAACCTTTAATTCAGGGCTATGGTCAAAGAAAGAAGAACAAAGACAAACAGATATGCTGCAAAACAAAAACAGGCAGGAATATGTGCCAAGTTTTAAAGATTTCAGAACATACATCCCACAATCTTATGTATCATTAGTAAATGGTTACAAGCTACTCGCTAAGTACAAGGCACTGTTCTGGGAACAGGAAGAGCGCTAACCTCCCTTTCATGACATCTTATGAGTTTTGTTTTGGGCAATATGATACCTATGCATCCTATGTCAGTTTTGGCAGTCCCCATGGATCTTTTCTGTATAGAACAGAGATAGAATTATGCTTTATCTGTGTCTATGAAAACATGAAATTTATTATATTCTAGTAGAATACAGTTATAGAAGGCAGAGATATTTTCTTCTAGTTTAATGTAAGTTATCTGTACTGAGACTGCAAGCCTTTCTTAAGAATTAGAAAAGAAGATAAACTACGTTTTGAAGATAAGGTAATTTTGTATCTAGAAAGTCCAAAAGAATCAATGCTAAAATTGACACAATCAGTACCAGAGCTAATAAATCAGAAAGTTAGAATAATATAAATTTAATATACAAAAATCAATTTCTCTTACATATTCAAACAAATTTGAAGATATAATGAAACAATATTTCACTTATAAGGGCAATGTAAATGATAAAATATATGAATAAGTACAACAAAAAATGTGTAAAACAGTATGAACACCTTAAAATACTTCTGAAAATCACAAAAGTACAGGTGTTCCTTGACTTACGATGGTCTGATTTAACAAGTTTTCAACTTTATCACAGTTTGAAAGTAACATGCTCTCAGAGGAAAGCATACTTTGAGTACCCATACAACTACTTCAACTACTCCGTTTTCACATTCAGTGGAATATTCAATAAATTACATGAGATGTTTGACACTTTATTATAAAATAGGCTTTGTCTTAGATGATGTGGCCTAACTGTAGGCTAATGTAAGTGTTCTGAGCATGTTTAACGCAGGCTAGGCTAAAGTATGATGTTTGGTAGGTCCGGATGCTTTTCTGACATATTATGGGTTTACTGGGATATAAGTCTATTGTAAGTTGAGGAGTATCTATAGTCTGGAACAAATGGAACATCCTATGCTGTGTACCAAGACAATGTAGCATCATAAATGTTAGCTCTTCCCAAGAAAATATTTGAATTTAATATGATTTTAATTTTTAAAAAGTTTTTTCCCAGCACTAGACAAGTTGATTCTAAAAATCATATAGAAGAACATCCAAGAATACCTTAAAAAATCCTGAGGGGCAAAAAAAGCAACCATTGGAAATAAACACTAGTCAATATTAGTATATATCATTAAAAGCCTTTGTAACTAAAATAATACAGTATTAACAGATGAGTAGCCATGCAGACCAGCAGAATAGATTAAAATGTTTAAAAAAAGATGCAAGTTCATATGGCATATGAAGAAGAGATATTTTCAAATACATGGTGTTGGGACAATTTGTTGGGGACAGGTGGACGGGCAGCTTGAAAAATACATTGAATCCATACTTTGCAACATTTGTACTGCAAGGTCAAAAGCCAAATGACAAAGTGGGAAAAATATTTGCAGCCTTTATTGTTGATGTCAATAATGTCAAAAATAATGTATCTATTATGTCGAACAAAAGCATACAAATATACAATAAAGATAACTGGGAATATCAATATAAACTTGTTGATTTTGTAAAAATTTATTTTTGAGTTGTGTTTACTGAAAGGATTTAGAAGCAATGATGCCCCAATAGCAGTGAGTGTACTTAGTCCCAGATTTTAGTTTCTAATTGCATTATCTATTAACAATACCAGAGTTCCTTGGAGAAATGACTGGTTGCAGCTCTGGGGCAGGGATAGTAGAAGATGAACCTAGGACATCATAAGCACACAAGTGCTCAACGGCTGGTTCATATCAAAGGACATAAGAGCAGGAATGAATGGGTTCTCCTTTGCCAAATTAGGGGACAATTTGAGCCACACACAAAAAATGTTAGAATAGTAGTACAATAAATTGAATGAAAAACCTATAGTACTCATATAGAAAGACAGGAATGGGGTGGGGGGAGGAAACACTCGACTGAAGAACACCAGCCAATAAATGGAAAGGTGGTGACAGCACTAGAAAACACCATTTTGTATCCTCTGCCCACTATAATAATTAATTCAGGCCAGGATCATCAATGGACACTGAAACCACTAGGTAGGCTAAGCCCGCTAAGTAAGGAATGCATAAGGAACAAAGGAAGGTTGGGAACAAGATATTTACATGGCCTTAGAGTATCATTCCACAGATTACTCAACAAATACAAAGAAAAAATTTAATTTTTACAATGAAGAGATCTGGTGTTCGCCACCTTAATTAAGGACTACACTTGACAACACCAAAAGTGGGACAAGCTGCATGACATGCACCTGATATAATGCAAAAAAGTGCAAATCATTTACATGTACTTTTTAGATTTTTTAAATAGTATTTTTGCAAAAAAAGTTTAGCCTGAATATAATCAGGATGAAATAAATTCAAAATGTAGGACATTTTATAAGACAGTTGGTCTAGTCAGACTCTTTAAAAAGTCAGTGTCATAACAATCAAAAAAAAGATTCTAGATTAACTATAATCAAATGACATGACAAGCAATTTAAATATGAATCAGGACCGGATGCTGAATAAAATAAGCAAATAAACAAAAAACTGCTTAAAACATTTTGACACAATTAGGGAAATCTGAATACAAACTGTTTATTAGATTAGAATCTTTGCTATTTTTCTTAGGTATGATAATGGTACTGTGGTTATACAGTAAAATATCCTTCCTTTAGCAGATGTATGATAAAGTTTCGGAAAGGAAGAAGCAAATGCAAATTTAGGGGTTTTATTTTACATTTTGCCAATTTTTTACGGTTTAAAAAAATTTCAAAATAAAGTTGAGAAATAATAGGCCCTGAATAGACATTTATTTAATTATCTTATAGTAGGCAAACTGAATCTTCAACAGTTTTGCCTGAATAGACAATTAATTATCTTACAGTAAGCAACCGAATTTTGAACAGTTTTGAACACTGTAAAATCTTCCATATAAGCAGAATAATCTGGTTTTGAGTTGATTGATTGATTGATAGAAACAGGGTCTTGCTTGGTTGCCCCGGATGGAGTGCAGTGGCATAATCACGGCTCATTACAGCCTTCATCTCCTGGGCTTAAGTGATCCTCCTACCTTAGCCACCCAAGTAGTGGGACTACAAGCATGTACCACCACACTCAGCTAATTTTTAAATTTTTTTTGTAGTAACGGGGTCTCACTATGTTGCCCAGACTTGTCTTCAACTACTGGCCTCAAGCAATCTTCCTGCCTCAACCTCACAAAGACTAGGCACATGAACCACTGAGCCCAGCCTGAGTTCAGATTTTAAAAATGTCTCAGCATTATTAAAAACAATTAGAAAACAAATAAAGCACTCCTTCTCCAACTCTGGATTTATCAGATCACCTTCCTAAAAATAAGAGAAAGCTAAAAAACTAATGCGTAAATATGTTTATGTTCTACGTGTTGATTACTCAATACATTTACTATGTTTATTGAAAAACAGTAATTTTGGGGAAAATTACTGTCCCAAATCAGCAGTATGAGTTATTTATAATTCTCCATGATTAGTATTTGTTCCTTTACAATTAGAAAAAAACATATCTCAAGGGATAATTTATTAGTATAATAGGTCCTCACTCTGGGGCCATTCTGCATTTATTAGAAGACTGGCTCTGACAATTGCCAGATATGTGCTCTTGGAGTAGTTATTTGCAACTCACACCTCTGGGAAGACCTCCCTGGGCTATGCCAGTCTTTAATAATCTGCATTATTTATTCCCAAATATTCATAAAAAATAAAATTCACTGATAAAATAAATACATAAAGTTAGCAGAGATTTAACAGACTTCTAAACTAATGCCCAAATAATTTAATTGTGATAACCAATAATCAGTCAAATACAACTATACTAATTTCTACCTAAAAACCATAAAGAGTTGCCTACAATTTTTAGCATTTGATAAATTTCCTCAGTAAACTCTAATATGGATTGAAGTCTGTTTAAATCATAGACTTTGTGAAATGCTCTATATATCCTGAGGCCAGTAGTGTGTGTTCCCAATAAAGTCTATCACATATTTATTACACTGGCAAGGCCAACACATTTTAATTTTATGTGTTCAATCCTTAAAATATAATTTAATATCAGTCTTTAACATTAATATTTTAATAATGTTATAGATTGAAAATAGATTAACAATAGATTAGCATATAGATTTAACAACATGTTATATGCACTGAAAATCAAAAGTATAAATATAACAAGGATAAGAAGGGTAAACATAATTTTGGCATTTCCTTTTTACTCAGCTTTGTTATTACAATGCAGAATTAAAAAAAAAAAAAAAAAGACAACACCAAAAGAAGCTTCTTATATTTTCTTGTTTCTTCCATTTTTTCCTTACTGTCTTTTTGGGTAACAAACATCCAAGTTATCCACCTTACAGTCACCCCTAATAGTTCTTAGTTTCTTTTAGCTAAATAGCCTCTTCTAGCTTATCTCATTAACTCCCGTGGCCTCAAATACCACACATATACCAGTGACTCCTTCATCTATACCTACAGGCTAAGCTTGTATTCCAAAACTGTGTAGTTCCTAGCACAGAGCTTGACTCACAGAATATTTAATAAATGAAGTTCAAATGAACGAGCAAGCAATTAGATACCGTGTTTCAGAAACACCAGAATATCTTGTGGGTATTTCAAACTCAATATATCCAAAATACAATTCATGATCTTCCTCCCAATATTCTTATATTTCCCTATTTTCATTTATGGATTGCTACCCAGTCATTCACCTAAATTAGAAGCCTAGAGCACCCTCAAATTCTACCTATCACAATCTAGACCACCATGTTAATGATTCAACATCTCCACTCTCTTACTTCAACCTCCTTTTCCTATCTCAATTATTAAATCACCTTTTAACTGACCTTCCTAGCTGGAATGCCCTAACATCTTTTATGATTCTTTTCATCTTACAATTAGTTCACATACTGTCTTCTCTATGAGGCCTTACTATCTTCTCCAACACAAAATTTGTCACTATATCATCTGCATTCTCTAGTACATTTTGTTCATTCCTCTTACAGCAAATATCAAACGATGCAATCCCATCTACCTACCTTTTAAAAAAGAGGTCTCCAGGGAATACTAGCAGTGCTAGGGATGGGGTGGAGTTCTGCACTTTATTTCTATAAGGTTCTGTACAATCTGGGTCTGCTGCTACCTCTCTGGACTTAATGTCTTCTACTCTCCTCCTTTTTTCCTCCAATCTATATATACTGACCTCTTTGCTGTTCAAAATGCATACCAAGTACATTTCTGTCTCAGGATCTTGGTTGGGGATGCTATTCTCCCAGACAACATGGTTTTCTTTCTTTATTCTTTAAAATTTTGCTTAATTGTCAGCTACTTTGTGAAGCTTTCCTTGACTACTCCATTTAAACAGCAACCTAACCCTACTCCTCAGGTGCAACTCTCTTCCCTGCTTTGCCATTATTCTGTTTTTATTTAACAGCCCTCTGTATCCGTGGGGTTCTGCATCCATGGATTCAACCAATCATGGACTGAAACCATTCAGAAAAGAAATGCATCTGTACTGAACACATAGACTTTTTTCTTGTCATTATTCCCTAAACAATACAAGACAACAACTATTTATATAGCATTTACATTGTATTAGGTATTATAAGTAATCTAGAGATGATTTAAAGTATATAGGGTGATGTACATAGGTTATATCCAAATACTATCCATTTTATATCAGGGACTTGAGAATCCAAGGACCTTGCTCTAAAAAGGGTCCTGAAGCCAATTCCCCAGATGGGAATAACTAGACTATGTTTGCTTAATGTCATTATCCACTAGAAGGTAAGCTACACAAAGATGTGAATTTTTACCAATTTTGTTCACTGATACATTCAGAGCACCTATAAAAGTGCCTGGGACGATGTAAATACGCATTGGGTACTTACTGAATGTATGAATGATCTTGCATTCCAAGTACCTGCATGTGTACAAATTAAACATCTTTTTAAGTAAAATAAAACCAACCCCATCCCCTAAAAAAAGTACAAAGTTAAAACAAGAAGGGATTTAATGATGGAAAACATTTTTTGATCTATTATACTGGTATGGTATTGAGAATGTGAGATGCTATGAACCAATTTTTCCAGGTCTTTTCATAAAAGAGACATTTTAAATTCTAGGGAAAACTTTTAAACTTTGAACATAAGCATAATCATTTAGAAAAAGTTTTTCATACTCAAAGCAAAGACAAGTCAAGTTAAAAAAATGCTTATTATGCTATTAATTTTTTCCTATAGTAGTTCAGTGAACATTAAGTACATTAAATTGCCTGTTATATGTGCATTTATAACTGCCTTTATCATTAGCTTTTCAAGTGTTTTACTTTCAACTCTTCGTTAAATCTTCACTTTAAAATCAGACTAAAAAGATTGAGATGACATTATGTCTCATAATGTCACTATCAAAGGGAAGAAAAAAAGGTAAAGAGGACTTCTACAAAAAACAAGCTTCACTGATTCTGAGTTGGCTCCCCCCCAAAAATACCTGTTCATGCCCTACATTTCTCAGACAAATTAAACAGCAATGAGATGTTAAAAGACTTGATTCTTTTTAAAAAAAGTGGCAAGGATATACAATGACACATATACGGCCGGGTGCAGTGGCTCACGCCTGTAATCCCAGCACTTTGGGAGGCTGAGGTGGGCAGACTACGAGGTCAGGAGTTCGAGACCAGCCTGGCCAATATGGTGAAACCCTGCCTCTACTAACAATACAAAAAAGTTAGCCGGGCGTGTTGGTGCATGCCTGTAATCCCAGCTACTCAGGAGAATGAATTGAACCTGGGAGGCAGAGGTTGCAGTGAGCCGAGATTTCGCCACTGCACTCCAGCCTGGGCAACAGAGTGAGACTCCATCTCAAAAAATCAAAAAACAAAAAAACCATATACATACAAACACACCCACATAGACATTAATATGAAATAAACTGGAGTCTTTTATAAGTATAAACTCACTTATTCTCAGAATACTATCCTTGGGAGGCAGATGTGAAGCAAGCATACTAATAAGGTCATTAGATGTCTTGTGACACATAAGCCTTACAAAGGGCCAGCAACAAAATCCAGATTCCTAGTTCTAAGCTATCATTAGAGAACTCCTAAATAGATGATATTGTTGTATATTTCATGGGCAATATAAAATCCTACACAGGGCCATAAAACTAAGTGAATTTTATAAGGATGATACATTTAATCAGATTTACTCCCCACTCTGTGCTGCCACAGTGTTTTATACGAATGCCCTGTTGAATTTACCACCATCATACTCTAACTACTTCTTTGCCTGCTGAACTCCCTAAAATGACTGGAAAGCCTCTGAGAGCTTTCATCTTCCATTTCTTGCTGCTTGGCAGAGTCTGTCACACAGCAGGCTCTCCATAAACAGTGCTTGATGAACTGCTTCAATTAATTTTTTAAAATATTAAATGTCTTTGTTTTTTAAACTGAATAATAATTTTCATTAGAGTACTTCTATTAAAACATAGTATTTCTGGTTCTTTTAAAAAAAACAGGAATGGAAACGAGTCAGAATCATTCTTAACTTTTATTCCTTATGAATTACAGTTGAATGTTTTCTTAGAGAAAGTTGAAGGAAAAAATAAATTGTCAGAAATAAGAATAATGTTCCACTTTTTACTTATTAACCATTATAAAACTCTCTTACATTATTTTTTTAAAAATGACCAGTCACACATATAGTCATTTGTCACTTTCCATATTTCTCAATAACTTTGCTCTCACACTGGTAGGCAAGTTGCTGACTAAGAACAACACAGTGATTCTTTACATTTTCATTCACTTTTCATTCATGGAAAAGGCTTCTTAAAAATGCACATTTAAAATTCTAGAAAACACCAATCAATATTATCTCTAAGTCTCTATCATTACCAGAAGGTCTGGTTCCTAAACCTAATTTCCATTGTTAGTTAACATCTTCAGTAAGTGATAGATATTCATTTCCAGAAAACATTACCAGTAAATTCTATATCAGACTGTTCACTATCCAGACCAAACTGACTAAACCACAAAATGCAAAAGTATGCACTTCACTTCTCTAAGGGAAACCTTAGGGCTATTCTGAGTATAGTTTTAGCAGATTATAACCTGACTAAGAGTAAATGAGAACTTAATTAGATAGCTGCCTTCTTCTGAATTTCCAGAGCTTTCAGTAGACACAAACTAAAATGTTTAAACCTCGAAATTTCTTGTTACAGATTTTTTAAAAAGTTACTTTGAGACATAGGGATTTACAAAGGAAACCAAAAAAACCTATTATTTTTGTGATACAAATGCTATTTCATTTTTCCCCCAGAGGAGAAAACATGAAGAGCTGCTTGCTTGGTTCCAGGTAGTGTCCATTCTAAGCAAAATTAGTGAAAAAAAAAAATACATATACATACATACATATATATATATATACATATATATATATGTATGTTATTTTTTAAGAATTGGATCCCTTGCCACAGAATCACACAATATAATGACTGAAACGAACACTGATATGAAATATGAAAACTAGTGTATATGATTAATTTAGAGAAAATACCTTTTATTGCAACTGTCAATTAAAATTTTTTTGGTTATCAGAAATGTGGCCAACATTTTGTATATATAAATATATACGCTATAATAGTGAAGAACTAAAGATCATAATATCTAGCAATTGAAGAATGGCTTAAAATTATGATACTCATTTTCTTTTCTTTTTTTTTTTTTTTTTTTTTTTTTTTTTTTTTAGGGTTTTTTTCCGTCATCCAGGCTGGAGTGCAGTGGCACGATCATGGTTCATTGTAATCTCAATCTCCTGGGTTCAATCGATACTCCCCTGCTTCAGCCTTCTGAGTAGCTGGGACCACAGGCATGTGCCACCACTCCTGGATAATTAAAAAAAATATTTTTTAAAGAGACAGGGTCCCAATATGTTTCTGAGGTTGTTCATGAACTCCTAGGCTCAAGCGATAACCCGCCTCGGCCTGCCGAGGTGTTGGGATTACAGGTGTGAGCCATCTTGCTCAGCCAGAACAGAATACTCATTTTCTTCAAAGACATTTATTAAGTGTATTATGAGAAAAAAAGTTATAAAAAACCTATTTTAAAATCTACATATTTGGAAATATATTCTATAATAATATCATTTTGTATGCCTAATTATCTTAAAAACTGAACTGTCAATTTTGATTTGAGATCATGAAATTGTAAAATGAATTTCATGGTTGATAGTAAACTGTATTAATGTAGCCATATTCTCAAACTACAAAAAAAAAAAAAGTTATGCCTGGTCAAAATAATTTAGCCATTTTATAACTAACCCTCTCATCTCACCTGTTGCAACCATATGGCATTGTTGTAATTCTTTCTTCAATTCTCACCTTTGAGTAAATTGATTACTGAGTTTCCTTTACCCTAGAGGGAAAGCAGTGAATTGCAACATATACTACTTTCACCATGGTATAAATTATATTTCGATAAAGTAGTTGAAACCTTTAAAGTCTTCTACTTTATATAATGAAAACCACTTACTGAAATGTTTTCAAACAGTATGCCTGAAGGTTATATTTAGAAATAATACATATGTACAAAGGAATATCGATTTTAACGTAAGACATTTACTAGGTTTAGTTCTAGGAACATAGTGTTTTCCCTTTCTAAAATTTAGTGGGAAGTTAGATAAATTGAAAATAAAAAGGTTCAATGATTATAGTAGTTCTGAACATAGTTATGAAGATATAATCTGCTATTCCTATAGCACTATAAGACAAACAAATCTTCGTATTTAAAAAATTTCACTTGTAGTAAACATATCCTCTATTTTCAAATGACAGGTCACTGAAATGGAATAGTAACTTGCTTAAGTCACAGCATTAAGCAACAGAATCTCGAACTAAATACAAATGCCTCTGATCTCTGGCTAAGTGCTACCAGAATCTCATATATTTATTTAAATAGGAAAAATAAGACACTTCTAGAGTCCCTAGTCAAGCTAATCAAAATTGCTTATTAACAACATTTTCAAAATCATGATGATCAAATACTACCACAAAATGACTTCAACATTTAGGGAGGTTTTATTATTAAATGTGTTACTTGCATTCAGTTTTTTTTTTAAAAAAACTGGTAATCTACTGTAATACCTGATTTTTCGGGAGTCAGATAATGAAGTGGATTTTATAAACCTGTACTGGCCCATATGATAGCTACTGGCCAGAGGTGGTTTTTAAAATGTGAATTGGCCAGGAGTGGTGGCTCACACCTATAATTCCAGCACTTTGGGAGGCTGAGGAGAGCAGATCACCTGAGGTCAGGGGTTTAACACCAGCCTGACCAACATGGTGAAACCCTGTCTCTACCAGAAATACAAAAACTAGCTTCTAAATACATGTTTTCTGGGATACCACATTCTCTTGGCTTTCCTCTTATCTCAGCCACTCTTTATTCTCCTTTGCTAATTCTTCCTCTTTTCTTCCATTAATTTCTTCTACTATTGTTTCACTGCAATTTGACCCTTTTTTATTCCCTATATATGCCCACTCCTTTGGTGATCTCATGACTTTAAATAAAACTCATATGCCAGCGATTCTCAAATGTTTATCTTCAACCCCATACCTCTTTTCTGAACTCTAGATATACATAGTCCATTGTGGTAGCTAGAGGCTAGTATAACATAGGAACTAAATTTTAATTTTATTTCATTTTAATTAACTTACTCTTTTTTGAGATGGATTCTTGCTTTGTCATCCAGACTGGAGTGCAGTGGTACAATCTTGGCTCACTGTAACCTCCGCCTCCCAGGTTCAAGTGATTCTCCTGCCTGTCTCAACCTCCTGAGTAACTGGGTCTACAGGTGCCCACCACCATATGAGTTTTATTTAAAGTCATGAGATCACCAAAGGAGTGGGCATATATAGGGAATAAAAAAGGGTCAAATTGCAGTGAAACAATAGTAGAAGAAATTAATGGAAGAAAAGAGGAAGAATTAGCAAAGGAGAATAAAGAGTGGCTGAGATAAGAGGAAAGCCAAGAGAATGTGGTATCCCAGAAAACATGTATTTAGAAGTGATCAAATGTGTCAAATGCTGCTGATAGGTCAAGTAAGATAAGAACAAAGAATTGACCACTAGAATGGCAAAGAAAAGGTCACTTTTGAGCTTGAAAAGAAGAGAGTAGAGATTTCAACAAATTTATAGAAGATGGAAAACGATTAGAAACATCTGTCTGAAAATAGTATTGGAGGGCTGAAGTAGATAGAGAAGCTGACTACAAAACCTGTGAATTTGGAATGAGCATATTTGGAAGGGTGAAAACCTGAACAAAAACCAGAAGTAACAGCAGGTTCATTTGTACAATACCTAAGCTAAACAGGCTGTGAAATCCCCGAAAATGAAGGATGCCCGGCATTAACAGCCTGCCAAAAAACAAGAACAAAAACAAAACAAAAACCACAGTGGAATTTTCTCTAAAAACAATAGAGTGAACCATTTGGAAAGCATGTAGCCTTCTTAGAGTGGATACACTCTCCCAGTTACTCTCATTTTGGCAACTTGCATGACAGTATCATAGGTGGACCCATTCATTTTACCTGTTTACCTTAAATACACACTGCCAGTTAATTTGTCCTAGCCATATATATGAAGTTCTCAATACACTTTCTGCTTAGGTGATAACTGAATTGTTTCATTTAAAATCTTCTTTCAACTTAGTTTAAGCTTTTCTTTTTTTTTCAGTCACATTTTTTCATTTCACATTTGCAAATAAATGTGACTGAAAGAAGAAAAGCTTAAATGAAGTTTTCTACTTTTAACAGAATGGGAAAAAGTTGCAATTATAAGACTGAAACCATATGTATCATATAAACATCATATAAAATAATTTCTTACAAAATAAATGGCTAGGAAATAGTGAGCAGATTCAAGCTCATTTGACTCTGTTAATTTAAATAAGAAAAGTTTGCATTCACATTCTCCCCTCAGACAGCATTAGGAGAAATTTAATATCTCAAGGGGGACACTAACTGCATGTCCCTGTATATGAAGAAGCATCCATTAAGAAAATTAATATTCTCTAGAGCTAATAAAAATGATTCTAAATTAGGACCTAACAAGTATGTAGAGTATATTTTAAATTATTAACATGTTGAGAAACACAGGTTCAAGTGGCATTTATCATTAAAGATACAGGGGCTTTTATTACAAGTGATGAATAAATTTTGTTTTGTTTTTTATTTTTTTTGAGATGGAGTCTCACTCTGTTGCCCAGGCTGGAGTGCAGTGGCATGCTCTTGGCTCACTGCAACCCCCGTCTCCTGGGTTCAAGTGATTCTCGTGCCTGAGCCTCCCCAAGTAGCTGGGATTACAGGTGCCTGCCACCATGCCTGGCTAATTTTTATATTTTTAGTAGAAATGGGGTTTCACCATGTTGGTTAGGCTGGTCTTGAACTTCTGACCTCAAATGATCCACCTGCCTCGGCCTCCCAAAGTATTGGGATTATAGACATGAGCCACCATACCCGGCCTGCAAGTAAGGAATAAGTTTTAATACTTAACTGGTGGATTAACTCAGTTCACTGGATAATTACTTAGCATAATACTGATATTGGATATTAAAATGGCCCCTTATACTCAACGTACCAATCAAATATCAATTTTAGAGAATCCCATTATAACAATAAGAAATCCTAACAAAGGATTTGTGGAAGGAGAATAAAAATAGTCATGTAAAGGAAAAATTCATGTGATTAACAGAAAAATCCAAATATGGCAATTGTCACACGGTCAAGATTTTGGTATTGATTGGCAGCTAGAAGGGTATGAAATGAAATCAACATTAGCTTTAGGAGTAATTCTTGGTCCTCAGTAGATTAGATGGAACAGAATTAGGATGATTAAGGAAGTTTGACCACCTGCCTGACATATATAGGTTTTTATCGTGTTGTCTTCATTTTTATCACAACTTTTTAAAAAAATTAAGCTACCTTTGCTGAATTAATGCTACATAAATTAAAGATAATAGTAGTAACATACATTTGGTTTGCTTAGTCACTTGAAAAGTGACTTCATAGTGCTTGTCATCGCAGTAGATCACTACAACAGCCTTTCTGAAAAGCAGGAAATGAGGCATCAGAATCTCCATTTTATATATGAAAAACTTCATATGCTGTTCCCTCTCCTCAACCCTACAGTCCACAGCCCCCCTTTTTAAGGGGGACTGATTCTTTTAAAACTTGATTCAGAAATCAGTGTCTTTAAATTCTTTCTTTCCTTTCCTTTTTTTTTTTTTTTTTTTGAGATAGAGTCTCACACTGTGGCCCAGGCTGGAGTGCAGTGGCACAATCCTGGCTTGCTGCAATCTCCACCTCCCAGGTTCAAGTGATTCTCCTGCCTCAGTCTCTCAAGTAGCTGGGATTACAGGCGCCCACCACCACGCCTAGCTAATTTTTTGTATTTTTAGTAGAAATGAGGTTTCACCATGTTGGCCAGGCTGGTCTTGAACTCCTGACCACCTTGGCCTCCCAAAGTGCTAGGATTACAGCTGTGAGCCACCGTGCCTGGCCCTAAATTCTTTCTTAACTTACCCCGACTCGTAAGTCTGAGTTAGGCTTTAATATATTCAGAAAATTTTTACTATTTTTATGATGTTTTAGCACTTATCAATGGAAGAACACTGCAATGTATAACTACCTACTTCTAACAAAAAGCTGTCGACTCCTTGAAGGCAGGGTCTATAATTTTTCATCTGAACAATTAGCACTAAGCATATCAACTGGCCTACTGTAAGCAGTTCAGAAGTTGAATATATCAACTGGTTTCTGGGTGATAAATGCTGAATTACAAGTTTGGTGTTAATTCCTAATTTGAAGTTCATTCTTCCACATATCACTGCTTCTGTCAATAGACAATTGTAACAAAACATTTTTGGTAAAAAAGCACCCTTTCTCCCATTTTCATGTTATCTACTATAGAAAAGTGTTTTTTTCTTTTCTTTCTTTTTTTTTTCTTTGAGACGAAGTTTTGCTCTTGTCACCCAGGCTGCAGGCTGGAGTGCAATGGCATGGTCTCGGCTCATTGCAACCTCCGCCTCTTAGGTTTAAGTGATTTTTGTGCCTAAGCGTCCCGAATAGCTGGGATTACAGGTGCCTGCCACCATGCCTGGCTAATTTTTGAAATTTTAGTAGAGATGGGGTTTTCACCATGTTGGCCAGGCTGGCCTTGAACTCCTGTCCTCAGGTAATTCACCTGCCTTAGCCTCCCAAAGTGCTGGGATTATAGGCGTGATCCTCCGTGCCTGGCCCTTTTTTTTTTTTTTTTTTTTTTTTTTTTTTAAAGACAGTGTCTTGCTCTGTTGCCCAGTGCAGTGGCACAATCTCAGCCCACTGCAGCCTCCACCTCCAGGGATCAAGTGATCCTCCAATCTCAGCCTCTTGAACAGCTAGGACTATAGGCACACGGCACTACACCTGGCTATTTTGTATTTTTTGTAGAGACAGAGTATCGTCATGTTGCCCAAGTTGGTCTTGAACTCTTATACTCAAGTGATCTCCCGCCTCTGCCTCCCAAAAGTGCTAGAATTACAGGCATAAGCCACAGCACCTGGCTGAAAAGTGTTTTCTTAAGAGAAGAAAAACTACAGGTTGCAAAATGGAATTACATGAAGTGCCCCAAGATTTTTTTATGCCTCTGGGGATTCTATTCTTAGAGATGGTCAAATTCTAAGAGAAACAGAGGCTAATAAATGGAGCTCTGTTGTTGCTTTTGTTCTATTTTAACATCTGTGTAATAAAGGACTGTCCCCTCACCGAACCCATGCCCTTATACAGATTTTGGCCAGATTACACAGATGAGAGAGTACTTTGATTTTAATCATCTTAAAAATCTCAAAGTTATCTCATTACATGCCAAAGATGGGTTAAGATTGGTACACATGCAGAAAACTAAAGTTTGGAAAGTTAAGTGTTCTAGTGGATTATTCAAGTTTAAGATGCTTGACAACTTTCTTCTTGAAATTACTTCATCTTAATGTCTTTTTTGGCATGCTTCTAAAAATGCTATATCCATTATTTGTCTCTTTGACATGTTCCTTTTCTTGTAATAATCACTTGACAAATTTTATTAAGTCATGTCTTAAAATAAGATCTCTTCCATTCTTTTAAGCAAATTGCATAAGTTCAAACTAAAAAAAAAAAAAATCAAAAGAGCCTCCCATAGCCTCATACTGTTTATTCCCCCAATATTTTATGAGTTTCAAAGTATTGGACGTATTGTATTGATCCTGACAATTCTATGGAGTAGGAAACGTGGAGACATTTATCTGAAGAGAGAAAGCAAACTGCCTAACAAAACAGCTAGGAAGTGGCGGGATCCCAAGTCAGGCTCAGCTCTTTTGGCTGGCTGATCCCTAGTCTAGTGCTTTTTCCACCATAATATACATGTGTTGAATTCAGCAAAGTGACTCTCTGAAAAACAAATTCTTGCCTTTAAAAACTGCATAATAAAAACATTTTTTGATTCTTTTTAGTATCAAAAAACACATTTAAGGGCATCTGTCTATAGAGATCAGTTAATCTTGTAGATTACCTATTAATCTACAATAGTGAATGAATGTCTTTCACCTAGCCTACCACCTGAAATACTGGAATTTGGAAGTTTGAAACCAGAATTTAAAGCAAACATTCTTTTTCAATTAACAGTTTAAAGTTCATTAAGTAATACTAAGAGAAAACTCTGCCAATTCTGATGAGATGAGAAAGTCTTTGAAGCTCATTTTACCTTCCTTAAAATGGAAACCCCCTTTTACCATCAGCTGTGTTTATTAATTGTCATTCTAATTACTAATTTTTGCCAAAATGCTTTTTCTTTGAAATACAAGAACCATCATGTTTCCAGCTTAGATGTAATCTACCTTCTACAATGGTTTATACAGGTATATCACAGTATCTCTGGTGAAATTATGATCCAGGTTCATTTCACATTTCAGTTATCTAAAAAGATTTATACTTCTCTATAAAAATTAAAACTTTAATAAATACTAAAACCTTAAAAACTAAAAAGTTTAACTGAAAAAACAGCTCTCAATTTTAAGAGCTGGTCAAGGGAATTTAAGTATATACTTTCAAAGAAACACAAAATGAATGAAAAAATACAGTTCTTTGGCTGTGTGTGGTGGCTCACGCCTGTAATCCCAGCACTTTGGGAGGCCAAGGTGGGCAGATCACTTGAGGTCAGGAGTTCCAGACCAGCTGGCCAAAATGGTGAAACCCTGTCTCTACTAAAAATGTAAAAGTTAGCCAGGTGTGGTGGTGGGCTCCTGTAATCCCAGCTACTCGGGAGGCTGAGGCACGAGAATCACTGGAACCCAGAAGTTGCAGTGAGCTGAGACCACACCATTGCACTCCAGCCTGGGTGACAAGAGCGAGACTCCATGTTTAAAAAAAAAAAAAAAAGAAACATAGTTCTTCAAATATTATTCAACATGTAGAAGCACAAGACTTTGCTTGACAGATCTCTTAACCAATACCAAAGTCACTGAGCAATTTTATGATTTTGTTTAAATCAAATATTTTCACTGTGAAGGAAAACAGGATATGGCAAATAATTAGATTAAATGGTTAGTTATCAAGTTTAATATAGTTTACTAGGGTCTAATGGAGAACAGAAATAAAATTTGGAGAAGGCAGGAACTATTGATAGTTTTAAAAAATTATGTCATCCCTACCACCACACTACAAGTTTATAATTAATAAATATGGAAGGGTGTATGAATAAAGTCATATTAATAAAATGATTCATTTTCTTTTGTTTGAATCATCTATTTAATATGAATTAAATTTAATTTAGAGCAATGCTGTGAAAATACACAAAAGAACATAAAAATGAAATATGCTGTCCCTCAGATATAGACATGCAAAGATGATACAATTACCCTATTGCTAGTAGTAACACTTTCTGCTAATTTCTCTCCTCTACCTACCCATAAAAGTGATTGATTTTATTACTGAATAATCCACATTTTAAAACTTAGTTCTATAGTAAGCTTGTCTAACCCATGGCCCACAGGCCACATGTGGCCCAGGATGGCTTTGAATACAGCCCAAAATAAATTCATAAACTTTCTTAAAACATTGTAAGATTTTTTTTTTGCGTTATTTGTTGTTGTTGTTGTTGTTATCAGCCATCGTTAGTATTGTGTATTTTATTTGTGCTCCAAGACAATTTTTCTTCCAATGTGACCCTGGTAAGCCAAAAGATTGGACACCCCTGTTCTATAGTAGGGACTCTTCAGATGGTTGAATGTAATCTGGATTTTAGATAAAATAACACAGAATAAAACTTCTCTGTACAGAGCCTGTTGATTTGACTAGAGACTACATACCATAATTACTGGAAATTCAGCCTTAAAAAATCTAACAACTGACAAACAGAATTACATTTAAAGATCAAAGACAGATGTAAATTTATTAATCCTCAGAACATAGGATGTCCTCCTTGACACCTCAGTCTCAAAAACCACAGCAAAGAGTTACTACTGTTCATATTATTATTTTGCAATATATCTTAGAACTCTACAGCTAGTAAAAAAAAGGGAGATAATAGCCACTAGCCAGAGGGCTTACTTGGCAATGTGGCAGGACAACTAATGAAGGAGTGGCTCTACACACAGTCTCCCTGAGGGCTGTGAGCAGGGAGCCCACCGCACCTCCCTAAACTTGTACCCTCCTCCAGGAATAGGCAGTTTGGTATGGTGAGGATGAGCAGTCCTGAACTAGACATGACTGCCACTAGCTATGTGAATTCTAGTAAGTCAGCCTCTCTGATTCTCAGTTTCACTGTACAGAAATTGAGTAATAAAAGTTTTAAGGTCTCAGAAGCTCTAAAATGATTTCACTCCCTATGACTTTCATGTTTACCCTACTTTTCAGAGAGTTTTGTTGAGGATCAAATAAGGATATATATGAAAGCGCTTTATAAATTTTTATACAAATGCAAGTTGCTGTTATTGTTTTATAGATTTTCTTCATTACACTAGGAAAGTATGGAAACAGTTTTGAGATACAATATAAAATGTTTACTACATGGTGAGGCATTTATATGGGCTATGCCCTACAATTTAACAAAAAATATTAAAATTACTTTCTTTCTTATAAAAATTACTCAGGGAAGATGCTATAGTTTTAATTTTTATAGGATTAGCTGATTTGTTATTAAGAACTTAAAGTAACAGCTTAATGAACAGTTCCTAAAATAAGTATCTCATAGGAGCTGTATCCAAGTTTTCTGGCAACCTATTCCTCATACAGATGTCAGCTGTATTCAAAGAAAAAATACATTTTAGAATATCCCTTTTATATTCATTCCTTGAATAATTCCTTAACCTAGAGCAGCAGTGCCCAACCTTTTTGGCACCAGGGACCAGGTTCATGGAACACAATTTTCCCATGGATTGGGGGCGGGGGATGAGGAAAAGGGAAAGGTTTCAGGATGAAACTATTCCACCTCAGATCAGGCATTAGATCCTCCTGAGGAGCTCACAACCTAGATCCCTAACATGTGCAGTTCACAGCAGAATCTAATGCTGTCTCTGATGTGACAGGAGGCAGAGTTCAGGTAGTAATGCTCCCAGCCCCACCACTCACCTCCTGCTGTGCACCTGGGGGTGTGGGGGCAGGGGGTGGGGCAAATAGGTACCCCTGATCTAGAGAATAAAATGTGAATTTGTCAGTGTGGTATGATCTGACCCAATCTACCTCTACAAACTTAGTTCTCCTTAAACACATTCATCTCACCTTTTCCAGTTAAACCAAGACTCAAACCACTCCCTAGCCATGTCAAGCACTCTTGTATGTATTGTTAAAAGAAAAAAATTATTCTATGATACTTGTGAAAGCACAGTAAGAAAGGCTTTATTCAGGGCTACTGTAATAGGTACAGCAACCACTGTAATGAGATTTTGTAGTTGGGGAGAAAGATTGGCTGAACTCTAAATACAGCATGGGCAAATGGGAAAGAAGGAAGTTGAGAGAAAAGGAGTAATCAAGAATGGCAGCCGGGCATAGTGGCTCACACTTATAATCCTAGCATGTTGGGAGGCCCAGGCAGGAGAATCACAAAAGTCAGGAGATCGAGACCATCCTGGCTAACATAGTGAAACCCCGTCTCTACTAAAAATACAAAAAATTAGTTGGGTGTGTTGGCACACACCTGCAGTCCCAGCTACTTGAGAGGCTGAGGCAAGAGAATTGCTTGAATCCAGGAGGCAGAGGTTGCAGTGAGCTGAGATCATGCCACTGCACTCCAGCCTGGGCAACAGAGTGAGACTCCATCTCAAAAGAAAAAAAAAAAAAGAAAAAAAGAATGGCTTCCGGTTAAGTTATCCCTAAATAACTGGGTAAATGGTGCTGTGGAGTACTGGGATTAGGAAGACTTGGTAGCAGGGAACAAGGAGGTGGAGGGAAGGGTTTTTGGGGCAAAAAATTAAGAGTTCTATTTGAATAGGTAAAGTTTGAGAATATTTTAGCTCTCCTATCCCTCTTTATTCTTGGGACATTTTGTTTATACTGTGATTAAGTCACATTCTGACTTAATTTGTTGCATACTTATTTGTCTCCCTAGCCAGACTAGAGGTTCCTGAAGGCAGAGACTCTAACATTTACTCCATATGCTAAGAAGAGGGACTTAAACAAAGTGGTTACTTAAAATGATTTTAGAATGAATAAATGAAGTGTTCTAGAAATTGTGAGGAACACAAACCAAAGAAGAGAGAAATGTTTACTTTTCTAGTAGCCTCCATTATCTAGAACTCAGCTTGAATAAGGTCAACAGAAGTTACAACAGAACATAAACCCACTTGAGAGTATAGCACTCTAGCATGTAAACCCACTTACATATGTAAAATCAACTCCTACTGTTAAGTCTCCTAGCATGAGCGCTACTGGGCTCATACTTACTAGCTCTGTTTAGATAGCTTTCTCTTATACTGTCCAAAGCAAACACTGACAGACATGACTTGCATCTTTCAGATAGGTTTCCAGTAAAATTTTTATTTTTAAACCCTCTATTTACATGATTTGTTTCTGTAGTTATGTATTTCAGATTCTAATAGATTATTAGTACAATCAACATTTAATTATTTATCCACTTTACAAACTGATTTGAACACTGAATAGAACCACAGAACTTTTAAGACAGAAATTCACCAAAGCCAGAGCCCTCATTTATCTGGAGGGACGAGAAAACTCTGGCCTGAAGAAACTGCTCAAGATTCTACATTTAGAAATAGAGTTAGGTCTGAAAATTAGCTCACCTGGTTCCTAAGGCAGGATTTTTTTCATAAAGTCTGCCTTCTTAATAAAAGAGGTTAATTTGGCCATTTTGAAGTGGACTACATATTATGCTTTTGCAATTTTTCTGTTCAGTGATATCTCAATGACATTTCTAAGAAAGATATGCCTTAAAATGAGGTTGGGCATATTAGTAACCAAATGGCTTAATGGCCATGCTTCTGAGATAGTATGTGCAGGTATATAAATAACTCTCTTATGGCCCACATGGCCATGGAAGCTGAAGGGAAATGGAGCCAATCCTACGTATAGCTGTGAAGTTTGAAAGGCTTGCCTTTATCATATCCAGCTTTCCCTTTTTTCCTTATCTGTCTCAGTGGGTGGTAATCCTTCTTCCCATTTCAAAGGCCTTCCTATCTATTCCCTCTGCTATTTCCCTTTACAAAAAATGAAAAAAAAACATATTATATATCTATTATCTATACCTTGTTGGGAGAACCAGACATACAATACTGCTTAAATGAATTTTAAACAGTATATTAACTCAACCAGATATTTACCTTCTAAGCCTTTAATCCTGGATTGTGGAATGAAAAGTTTGCTCCAAGATAGTTGGTAGGGATAGAGTGGTGGAGAGAGGTTCCCTCCCTCCTAGTCATAAAAATGACAAGTTCTGAAGCCAAGTATCTATCTAGAGTGAAAAGGACAAGTCTAAAGAGGTAGTACATGATGCAGCTCCACTGGAAATAACAATGGCCAATCTATTACTTTGAGTTTCTGGAAGATATCTGGAACCCTCGAAATTAAAAATTTCTAAGGTTTGAGGTATTTGTTATTAATTATTATAGTGATTTGAAATTAGATTTCAAAGTAGTTCAAAGTTAGCTTACACATATTCATCATGTTTACAATATAAATGTTATATTCATACAGCACCTTATGCTTATAGTGTTTTCATATATGCTATCTCATTTAAACTTCAACAATATATAATATAAACATCATTTTCAGCTTTCAAATGAAGAGTCTAAGGTTTGCAGGTAATAAGGGTTATAAACGGCACAGCCCGGGTTGAACATAAGAATTGTGAATCCAGGTATTTTCTCACTATAACATGTAACCTATACAGCAATATTAAAGTAACTTGTATATGTAAATTCCAAATACTTTCAAGGTAAAAAAGTGGTATATATTGTCCCCAAATTTCTAAGTAAATTATGTTGATCTTCTCATACTCAAATTTTCTTCTTAATTTTTGTGGAAGATAATTGTTTTGTTATTTCCAGCTTTCTTACCTTTCTGAAATAATTCAGTAACAGAAAAAATAATGTCAAAAACATATAGCTAGTGACCAGAAAAAGTCATCTTTCAATACCACAAACATTTCTCACTTAGATATTTTTCCTTGGAGGTCCTTTGAAAACCATATTCAAACTCATTTAAAACATTAGCCAAACAATTGTATAGTTTAGTGATTCAGTATAGTTTTGTACAAGCTTTTTTTTTGCATATTTTGTTAATCTACCCTTTAATGGGATGTGATATCACCACAGGCTGCATCCTATTTCCGCCAAAATGTATTTTACCTTGACTTTCCTTGAAATGAATTATAACATGGGATTATCCATCTATGATGGGTTATTTATTTAATTGGGAAACTGAATCAGATTTAACATCATACAGGCTTAAAACTCACGTTTTGCTAGTTTTAAATTATCATCTGTTAATAGAACATAGTTGCATGTATCTACTGTTACCAGATACAAACTTACTTTTGAAATAAGTTTGGTGATTTTAAGGAAAAAAGAGATGCCAGAATAGAATTCATCCAGTGTGAAAATCGACAATTATAAGCTTTATTTCTAAAAAAGGAAGTGACATTCATCAAACAAAACGAGCATCTGCACATTTAAAAGAATTGCCAAAGTAAGAAAGGGGCTCACCGGTCTGAGTGAAACCAAACTGATGTAGAATCTCTTGGGTGGTCAGCATGTTTGACGGCTTTAACTTAGACCGTTGTGAGGAAACCGCTGGTGGTGAAGTAAATGAGAGATTTTTGTTGACCTGTATTAGGAAAAACAAATCAGAAACTACAGTGTAATTTCCTGGATTACTGATGCAAAAATTGGATGAGAAATATTTGTTTATTATACAAACCAGGACACACTGTAAGTTAAAAGGAGTGGTCATGCTTTACATGGTTAGTTTGTAAAGTTTACAAAAGAGAGTCATTTTCATCAAGGAAAAAAAAATACAACTGTAATGAAAACATAGCTATATGAAAATAAATCAGCCTTGCTAAAATTTACCATGGAACTGACATTATTAACTTAGAGTGGTCTTAAGTTATGCAAAGAGAAATGCAAAAAATAAAAATGACTTCTTGATTGTTTCAGTTAAGAAACAGTGAAAATGTTTCATTCACATCTCTCTAGCATTTTAGTGAAATAGCAGGTACTTCCTTTTCAGAGATACACAGAAAACACCTGTACTACTCATGTTTATATACATCACGGTGACACAGATAACACAGCTGTAACCTAACTTGCATGTGAAATAGTTTCCATTGCGTCAAAACACCTTATTCTTAGGATACTGTTTAAGCATATCGTTGAAATAACAATCAAGCAAAATTTCTGTAAGTAAATACAATGTTATAGAACATATAAACGTAGTATGATTATCTGAGTGCACACTAGCCTCACAGAAATGAAATGAGCAATAAATGACACTTTATAACTACAGCTCTTGTAGGAAACTAAAGAATAGTTCACTAAAAAAGCCTAAAATGTTTTTAAATAAATTCATCTTGTCAATCAGAATTAGTTCCAGAAAAAAAATATTTTTTAAATTATTAACAAATCATTCCTTACATCTGCTTTATTACTTTCAAGAAGTGCAACAAAATGTGACCTATTTTGGGGAAATTGATAGTCTGGTTTTCTAATCCACCTAAAAAATGTAATCTATAAATTAACAAAATAATAATTTATGGCATAAAAATATTACCATATTAAAAGAGCCCCTTTCCCATTTTTTGTTTAAATAATGAAAACCATATAGAGGACTTCTACTGTGCAAGTATTTAAAAATTCCCTTTTGATGTTCTGTATAAGATAATACAGGGCTCTGGTTACATGCCCTTTATCTGATTCACCATTTCCATGTTTGTAATTTTTTTTTCCATTTTTTGTTTTTAAACAGTGAGAATAAACAGTGTATCTCAGTTTAGGTTTTTCTCTCAGAGCGAAGAGATAGCAAATTTGGTGAGAAAGTCAATTAAGACCATATGTTAATATAGTTCTAAAGCACCTAAAATATTATGCCATTTCATTAAAAAATAAAAGTATTTTCCAAAGTAGTTGGAGGGGTCAAATACCACATCAGTCCTAAAATATTATCCAGCTTTAAAAATTCTATCAAAATCCACTGAACACAGATCAAAATTGACTATTTTGATCTACAATACCTAAAACAACAAACTCATTTAACATTTTTGAGCTTCATTTTCCATCTTTAAATGGAGATAAGAAAAATAATATCTATGCTTCAATGGGAATGTGCCAGGAAAGCAATAATGATAAATTGGTATCACAAAGTGCTATTCATATGTGAACCAAAAAGCACTAAATATTAAATAAGAAATAGATTAAACAGAATATATTGGCAAGGGCAAACAATATAGTAGTATATAAAGAAGATGTTATATTAATTATTATTAACATCACTAGAAGTAAGGGTAGTTAGGTATTTATAATGTAGTATGATGATGTGGTCAATTTTTCTGAGTTCTGTGCTTTCAAATGGAAAAGAACATAGTTATCAATTATTTCATTCACTTTTTTTTGGAATCGTTTCTCAGTTTTACTTTTTTGTTCTTGAACATTTTTATCTTAAATATCAAATAATGCATTTAAAAATCTGCTGCAAACAGGCGTATGCTGGGGAAATGAAGATATATACACATATATGCACATACATACACCTACATTATCCATATACAGATATGGATATAGATATAGATATATATACACAATAGCCATTTATAGTCTTCCTCTTCAGAAATTTGTGCTAAAAACAAAAAATACCAGGAAAACTAACATAGGATATTTAAATGCCTCTGTTAAAATAAAAAGACTTGCCATTCTTTTAAAACAAAATTAAAAAACACCATAATCTATAAGTTCTTCCTAAACATTTTTATAATTCTGATCTTTCTTGACTTTTTCTTTTTTTTTTACAAACTATTCAAATGTCCACAAAGTAATGAGAGTAGCAACATAACAGAGCAGATAACTTAATTTCTAAGGTCTGGGGTAACTGTTAATCATTATTGTTATTATTAGCAATTTTATTTGAAATTAGAACTTAAAGCATTTTCAAGGCTAGCTTGTACATATTTATTACTTCATTTAGAGGAAGAAAAAGAATAATAACCATTAAATAGAGTGAAGCAATATCTATTTTTGAAATATATGCTGTGGAAAAGAATTGCTTAATAATTTTACAACAACAGAAAGGTTGGTTAAGATAGTCTACCCTGCGCCAATCTACCCTCTTTTCACAACACACTTTTCTGTTTGCTTCATGCAAAAACCACAGTCTGCCAAAGTCAGTTTAATACCTCCATATTGGAGAAAACTAAAAGTATAAAAATTTAACATAATTCATAATAAAGAAAAAAAATCACCTGGAACTTCTGCCAAGTTAGTCACAAAACTGTTTTGCCTACTCTTTTAGGATATAAACAGACAAGCAAAATATGCAAATACTAATTCTTTAGAAGGGGGTTAATTTTCATGTTAAAAAACTTGCTGCTCTAAACATAAAATAGAATGCACAATATTAAGAAAGCAGACAATTAGTTTCTCTTTTAGTGATTAAAATTTAAAAGCTTTGGGGGAGATATAGTACTCATTTCCATATATACTTACAAGTCTAACCTTTTAGCTAATTTTAGATTATATGCTACATTCATCTGAAGTAGAATTGTTTATGAAGTTTCAAGCTGTGAGGACACCTCAAGCTGGTTTTAAATTATAACCAAGAGAATGTTAACGCTGTCTACATACTTAAAAGTTCACAAATTCATCTCTCTCCCAGACAGTTGTTATATTTTTCTACTAATCTGAACAATAAGGCAGATAATATTTTAATCTGATGGCAGTTCTGGTGGCATTAGAAAAAAAAAATCAATAATACCCAGGAAACTTTTTTTGCAAATCATGTATCTGTTGTAAAAATTAAAATACCAGTATCAAAGAAAAAGCTACACAGAAAACTTGAGCCAAAGTGCATTCAAGATATCTGAAGTCAGATATCTTTTACATTCTCATAATATAAATATTAAGAGTAGCTTATGCTACTTGTGATTTCTAGCTTAGTAAAGTCAAAGCAATGAGTAGCCTATGATATTATAAACAGCAATTCAAATACGACCTCTTGGCCCTCAGGTGTTTTCTTTACAAGCCAGGATAGAGATGTGAGGGATTTGGAAGAAAACACTGTAACTGTTAAAGAAAAATTTCTACAGCAATAAGATGCCAGAAAATCTTACCCCCAAACCAGTTCATTATGATTACTTTAGCTAAAATCAGTATTCAAATTTGAATCAGTCACTGTAAAGTCTTTTGGGTAATATTTAATCAAGATTTTTGAACCTCTGATAGGTGCCAAGGACCGGTGGTTCATAGATTACTGATATGATTCCTTCACGTGAATTTTAAAATTAAGATCTAGTCCTGGCTCAAACCAATTATCCAGCAATATTCCTTAGGGTAAAGCAATTTACCTCAATGCATCTTGTTTTTCTCAAAACCTTTACCTCTTTTTCTCTTAGTTCACTGCCTTACTTCACAGAGAAAATTTTGGTCTTAAACCCCTGAACTTCTCATTTCCAAACTTATAAAAGAATGCACCTCTCGTACCTATCCTCATGTCTTTACTTCTAGGGTCACAGGAAGAGGAGCATTCTGTTTAAGATTCATCCCTCTGTCCTCTTAGGGATATCCTTAAAGTTCTTCCAAATTCTACTTTCAGGTCAGGCACAATGGCTCATGCCTATAATCCCAACACTTTGGGAGGCTGAGGCAGAGGATCACTTGAGTCCAAGAGTTCAAAACCACCCTAGGCAACATAGTAAGATCTCATCTCTACAAAAATAAAAATAAAAAAATTAGCTGGGCGTGGCAGTGCACACCTGTGGTCTCAGCTACCCAGGAGCCTGAGGCAGGAGAACTGCTTAAGCCCAGAAGGTCGAGACTGCACTGAGCCGTGATGATGACACTGCACTCAGCTTGGGTGATAGGGTAGACAGTGCTTCAAGACAAAAAACAAATGGTACTTTCAAATTCCTACTGGCTATTTCCTCACAGGCTAGAAGCACAGACCCTTCTATTTTAGTACAGAAACAAACAGCAAACAAACCAACTAAAATCCTCCCTCTGATTCCATTACATCCTTAAGCTTCGTTAAAAGGTAAACTCCTTGAAAAACAGCACACAACTGTGATCCATATATCTGAATCCTTTAATCTTCAACCGTCTGCAACAAAGCTTGTCTCCATGATAAAACTAAATCTGGACTTAGGGTAACCCTGGAGTTCAAATGATCAAATTCGGCAGATTCACTTGGGCCTCTATCTGATACCGCCCCGCCATTGATCCTTCTATCTTTGTTTCTGCGGAGCCATATTTTCTTGGTTATCCTGCTATGTCTAGCTGTTCCTCATCAGTGCTGTTTGTTAGATCCACTGAGTTCCTCTTCTTCCTTCACATCATAGTTACACTGGGCAGGCATATTTTTCACCAATTCATCTGTCTTCTAATGCTGATGTTTCTTAAATCTAAAATACATGTCCTGATCATTAAGTTAAAAACTAAACTAACCTTTGTCCCGCTGTTTACTTTCTTAGGGAAAGCTATCATTCTCCACCTACTTGCCAAGGCTAGAAAGCTGGCACTCGTACTTTATTGCTCAACACATTCCACATAGATTACTATAGTTTGTACTACTCCAGTTAAGCCGTCTTCCAAATAGTGTCAAAATAATACATCTTTTTTTAACTTTTATTTTAGGTTTAGGAGTGCATGTGAAGCTTTGTTACAGAGGTAAACTCGTGTCACAGGGACTTGCTGCATGGCTCATTTCATCATGCAGCATAAGTCCAGTATCCAATAGTTATCTTTTCTACTCTTCCCACTCTTTGCCCTCCAGTAGACCCCAGTGTCTGTTGTTTCTTTTTTGTGTTCCATAAGTTCTCATCTTAGTTTGCAGTTACCCAGTTTTGGAATGCCGTGAAAAAATAATTATGTTTTTTAAAACTTTTTTTTTTTTTTTAAGAATCCTCCCCAAATAACAGAAAACCACTACTCTACTCAAATCTCAAAAATATCCAAATATATGTTTTAAATAGAAGAATTAAAGAATTATTTTCTCTAGATTCTCTATTTTTTAAACCTTTAAAAAAATGATTTCAGTGAATAATGTGTTCTGAGGTGAATCTGACTATAATATACATTCTACTTTACAACATTCTTCTACTAAACATAATAAACTTCAACTTGGCTGAATTTATATTCATCTAGGATAGGTGATTTAATATTTCAAAAAAAAAGATGAAGTTCCCAGGCTTCAAGAAGCTTACAGAAGAGTGTGGAGGGACAGATATATAATGATTAGAAGTGAAAATAGTATTATTTAAAATTTAAAAAGAGAGACAGAAAGAAAGCATGTGTGTGTGTTAGTCCTCCCTGAGGTAATTTATAATCTAATGCCAAAAAGAAAAAAAATTAAGCTGAAAGCTGAGTCATGCAGCAGATCCTTTCTTTTTATTTATAAGCAGATAGCTACAGATAAAAGTTAAGTATCTCCACAGGTAGCTTCCATGTTCACCTTATCTTTTGGAAAGTGCCAATTTTCTGAGGGCAAGATAAATATGTAATTGACTATTCCCTCACCTGCTCCTTTTCTCTTGCAACTTGTGGATTCAGTATTGTGACCATAACCTTCTTTTCTCCTCCAGCCTGTTTTTTCCCTTTAAATACTGAAGCCCCCAGAATCATCTTTGGAGAAAGGCAGACCGCAGCCTATGTCTGTGATTCCATGCTTTTTCTCCTGGGTCCTGTCCTTAACCTCTGCAAAATAAACTTCTAAACTGATTGAGGCCTGTTTCAGATACTTTTCTGGTTTACAATTATTTCTTCTTGCTTGCTCACTACACTGCTTAAGCAAAGTGGTCTTTCTGCTCCTTGAGCATGCCACTTTTCTTCCTAGATTAGGATTTTTGCAGGACATGACTAGCTCCTTGTCAAGTGTTTCTCTTAGCAAGGCCTTCTATGATCATCCTCTTGAGAGTAGCTTCCCCTCCCCGTCATTCTGTGTCCCATGAACTTCTTTTATTTTCTTCACATCACTTATTATTTGAAACTACCTTATTGGTTTCTTTTTAAGATTATTTGTCTCTCTACAATAAAAGGTTCTTGTTCACTATTATATTCCAAGCAATTAGAAAAATACTTGGTAGGTACTCAATAAATACTTGCTTAAAGAATGCTAGTGGAAAAAACAAGTGAGCCTTCAACAATATAAAAATACTGTAGAAGGGAAAATAACTCATATAACGGACACCTTGTGAAAATTTATTATCCTAGGTCTAATAGATGAGAAACTGCCTAAGTATACTCTGCTGTTAAGATTAAAGACTTTTGTCAAGGGTGCTAACACTGAATATAGGCAAAGCACTCTTTGCAATAAGCAGTGCTGACACAACTGGACAGCCTCATGCAATAGAATGAAAGTGGACCTGTCCATCGTATCACATACAAACATTAACACAAAATAATCACAGGCCTAAATGTAAGATTTAAAGCTACAAAAATCTCAAGAAGAAAACACAGGAGTAAATCTTTGTGACACAGACTAGAAAATGGTTTCTACTATGCAACACAAAAAGTACGAGTGACAAAAAAAAAATAAACTGAACTTCATAAAAATTAAAACGTTTTGTTTCAAAAGATACCATCAAGAAAGTGAAAGGACAATCCACAAAATGGGATAAAATATTTGCAAATCATCTAGCTCATAAGACACTTGTATCTAGAATATATAAAGAACTCAAAAGTAAACAATAAAAAGACAAAAAAAAAATCCCAATTTTAAAATTGGGCAAAATATTTGAACAGACATTTCTCCAGAAAATAAAAGTGCCGGGCGCGGTGGCTCAAGCCTGTAATCCCAGCACTGTGGGAGGCCGAGGCGGGTGGATCACGAGGTCAAGAGATCGAGACCATCCTGGTCAACATGGTGAAACCCTGTCTCTACTAAAAATACAAAAAATTAGCTGGGCATGGTGGCGTGTGCCTGTAATCCCAGCGACTCAGGAGGCTGGGGCAGGAGAATTGCCTGAACCCGGGAGGCGGAGGTTGCGGTGAGCCGAGATCGCACCATTGCACTCCAGCCTGGGTAACAAGAGCGAAACTCCGTCTCAAAAAAAAAAAAAAAAAAAAAAAAGGAAAAAAAAAGAAAAGTACAAATGGCACAGAAAAATGCTCAACATCATTAGTCATAAAGAAAATGCAAATCAAAATCACAATGATACATCCACCTTTCACCCACCAGGATGGCTATAAAGACATGAATACAGGTGTTGGTGAGGATGAGAAGAAATTGGAACTTCATTCATACATTGCTGGTGGAATTCTAAAATAGTTCAGATGCTCTGGAAAATGTTTTGGGAGTTCTTCAAAATGTCAAACATAGTTACCATATAACCCAACAGTTCCACTCCTAGATACATATCCCATAGAAATGAGACTATACATCCATGCCAAAACTTATACACACAATGTTCATAGAAGTATTACCTTAACAGCTAAAAAGTAGAAACAGCCCAAATGTTCAAAAATTGATCAAATATAACAATATGTAACCTATTTGTACAATGAAGTCTTACTTGGCAATAAAAAGTAGTGCAGTTGACCCTTGATCAACATGGGTTTGAACAGTGCAGGTCCACTTACGGGTGGATTTTTTCCAGTAAGTTACACCAAGTGTGCCCGCCTCTCCCGCCTCCCCTCCCCAATTCTCCACCTCTTCTGCCTCTGCCCCCAATGAAATAGCAAGACCTAACCCTCTTCTTTCTCCTCAGGCTCTTCAATGTGAAGACAAAGGAAGACCTCTATGATGATTCACTTCACTTAATGAATAGTAAATGTATTTCCTCTTCCTTATAATTTTCTTAATAACATTTACTGTTCTCTGGTTTACTTTAAGAATATAGTATATAATACATATAACATATAAAATATGTGTTAATTAACTGCTCACATTATCAGTAAGGCTTCCAGTCAACAGCAGGCTATGAGTACTTATATTTTTGGGGAGTTACAAGTTATATATTGATTTTTGACTGCACAGGGAGTTGGTCCCCCAACCCCTGAGTTGTACACGGATATATGTTACAAATAGAGGAATCCTGAAAACATAATTTTGAGTAAAAGAAGTCAGTTACAAATGACTACATATCATCTGACCCCATTTATATGAAATGTCCAGATTAGCCAAATCTATAGAGAAAGTATATTAATGGCTGCCAGGAATTTTTACAGGAGTTTGTATTTGAAGTGTGTATGCGTAGGAATTGTGGGAATGACTGCTAAGAGATACGGGGCTTCATGCAGGGGTGATGAAAAAGCTCTAAAATCAGATAGTAGGGATGGTTGCAAAACTTTGTGAATATGGTAAAAACCAGTGAATTGTTTTAAAATACTTTAAAAGAGTAAACATCATGGTATGTAAATTATAGCTCAATAAAACTATTATAAAAAAGAATAACTGAAGATACTAGTAAAGTTAATCTTTCCAGACACTGATTAACTTCCAAATTAATGATTTTTTCAATGAGTATTTATTCTACCTTTATTAAATACTAGGGATATGATGATGAATGGCATGGTCCTTCACCCTTGGGGAGTTTCCAGATTCGTAGAGGCTGCTCTCCATAAAGGCTTGCTCAATTTGTGCAGGACACTTTACTCTTTGGACATTCAGACAGCATTGTAAAAGAAGAGTATGCAGCACATTTGTTAAAGAGAAATAGCTTTGAATTGCTAGTCAGAAAATAAATTATATTTTTGCCTCTGATTTTATATACAATGCATGCTTAAGAAGGTTTAGTAATCTTGCAGCTACAATCATTACACCAATCATTGCTATCAGGAACATTTCCTGAACATCTGCAGCCCAAGTCAGAATATAGCTTGTTCTCTTTTCCCCCCGTCTTCCTTCCTCTTGTCTATATTCCATATCCTGTTGACTTGTGATAATTAGGTATAAAAGTGATGGGTTCTGACTGATGCTGGACAGCTCAGTGATGGGGTAAGCCTTGTACCTTGTATTTTCTGATATATTCCTCCCACCCTAAGATGCCCCCTGAGGAAAGAGATAATATCCTACTCTATTCCAAGTGCCTACCAAATGGTAGTAGGTATCTGCTGTATTAAAAAAATTTTTTTCATTACATTGATATTATATGGAACAGTCTTTAAATATACTAACACCATTCCAATTCTTTCCTTCTGGATGTTTTACCTTTTCTTTGTGATCTATTATTATATCTGTTAAATGAACAGATGTCTAATTATTTAACTGAATTTTTGGAGTGGACAGAAGAACAGGGAAGAATGAACACATGTTGCCATTCCAACTCCTTAATTTATTTTCCCAACACCTAAGTTAAAAGTTAGACATAAAATAACCTTCCTTGAAAAAGGAAGAAAGTTGCCATGCTATGCTTTGTTGAAAACATCAAGGATACAATTTAGTTGAAATTGTTTAATAATTAAGAGTCTTTTTACACACTACCATTTTGAGACTAACTTGGGAACTTGGGCTTAACCTCAATTCACATCAGTCTCCTCCTTTCTAAAACTGGAATAACAATTATATCTAATCAATTTCTCAGGATTACTATACAGTATGGTTAAATGAGAAGGGAAAAGTAAAATACTTATAAATGAGGAAGAGCATTATCAGTACAATAAATCATTTGTGTACAGCCTATATGCATTTCAATGCTTATACAGTTTACTCAGCATCTACCCACTGGAACTATATTGATTGGTCTCTTATACAAATTAAATATCATACAAAATTTTTCTCAGAGAATGAAATGATCTTGCTGATCCCTTACTCAAAGTATATCTCAATCAATCACTTAGTATTCTCAAATCTTGATCACCCTTACTGAAATCTCAGTTTCCAGTATTATAATTCTTTAAGAAACCTGAGCTCCAATAACAAAAGTATACTTCAGATTAACCTTTATAAAGGTACCAAACTCTATGAATGGTGCATTCCAATTCTTTGGTGCACCACTATACCTTCAAAGTTATCTTCTGGGTAATAAAAGCAACTTACTTTTGCAGCATAGGATTGTATCACCTCCTAAAAGGAATACAATAAAATAAGGAAGTATTCATAATTTCATTAAATAAAGTATTGACTGTTTTCAAAACACTCAGATGTTAATCTTCTAATAACCTAAATTAACATTTGTAAGTTTCTTTATCCATTATCCTGCAGTTGTCACTCTGCATTGTTTCCAATGAAAGAGACTTAATGACATATTCAGGGTGAATCTAACTTGCCCAAACAAATGGCAATCAGAAACATTTTGAGGGCTCACAGGTATCTGCCTCAAGAAAAACTTGTTCTCCAATTAATAGAATAATAAAATTATATACTAGAACCCTAACAGGTATAAAAGACACATGCTAAGTTAACTGCAATATACAATTATCTCTATAACAATAACCATAAACAGAATTCCCATATTATTTGTATCAGATGAAATCTAATATTAAATAGTAAATACTACTAAGTGATAAAATATATGACTAGTATTGAAGGAGCTACAGAAAGGAACTATGTACAATTCTTGGTACAAGACCAAGAAAAGATCATTTTGAAAGAGACACTAGTAAAAGTCAATGAATTATGGACAACTTGAAAATCTGCTGCTAAGGAGACACTAAAAATACTCAAGTCCAATTAGGAGTTAACCAGCGTATATCATCAGTCTAGTATAGAACTAGTAAAAAATGGTCATAATCAACATGGAGTTTAGAAAAAAAAGAGAACTAAAAAAGTAGATAATTCAGTTATTTGGAGCAATACCATTTAGTCATAATATAAATCATTTAATTATTTCATAATTAGCATACTTGAGTGCATGTTGCTGCTGCAGCAATACTTACAAGCATTCTGCAACCCAGGTAAGACCTCACAGGTGGATATTTTCTTGAGAACATTGGTATATCTCATTCTAAGTTTTTAGATCCAGAAATTTGATTTTATCAGTGTATCCAGAATTGCAATTCTAGAGTATCTATTAATTTTTTACCTAGAAATTTCTAAGCGGCAGATACATGTCTAAAGCATATCAGTAATTCAGTCACTAAAAGGAGACAGCAAAACTGACTGTGGACATGGGAGTCCAACCACCTGGGCTGAATCCCAGCTCCAGTGCTTACTACTTGTGTGATCTTGGTTATGTGGCTTGATCTCTGTAAGCCTCAAATTGCTCTTCTGGAAAATGGGAACAAAACTCATCCCTATAGGATGGTTTGAGGATTAAATACAATAAAATGTAAAGCATTTAGCACAGTGCCAGAAATAGATCAATTATTACTAATAATTAAACAGACGTTAGTTATCATTAATTAACATATAAGGTGGTATCTCCTGTGGGGTAGAGAAAATTAGTCAATCTTTTGTCAAAATTGGCATAAAACATTTTCAAACCCATCCAATCCATACCCCTATGACTCTGCTTAGCAATCAATTCTGTGATCATTAGCCTGGGCTTCAGGTTAAATTTGGATAGGGAGAGATCTTGAGTGTTCAGCCTGCCAGAATGGTCTACCTTTTATTATATTATCAGATATATTTTAATGGATTCTCATTTATTAATCAACTTTTTGTAGGATTGAGTAATCTTAAATAGATACTACAGATTCGGAGCAACTCTGGATGCACTGATTACAGCCAAATTTCTGGATCTGAAAACTTAGAATGAGATATACCAATGCTCTACAGGATACCGTCTACCCGTGAGGTCTTACCTGGGTAAGAATGTTGTTAGGTATTGCTGTGGCAGCAACATGCAGTCAAGTATGCTAATTATGAAATGATTAAGTGATTTATATTATGACTAAATGGTAATCTTCCCGATAACTGAGAATTATCTATTTTTTGTATCCTTTACTCATTAATGCCTAAACATCTATTACATACCTACTAAACTAAATTTATTATGCAACTCACTCACACATACACAAAAATAATCATACTCTAAACCTATAACATAATTTATTAGAAAAACATTCCTATTGTAATAACAAAGAAATAAAAAAGGAATTTGGGGTCTACTGAAATGCAATTGCAAGAAACAACAGAAAAGGCATAATGACAAAAGGTGGGAATTCAGTTAACCTAAATGCTTGCAAAATATAGAATGAGGCTGCCATAGGAATAAAGACGATGCTGTTTTTATTCCCATACATACTAGGTACATTCTGAAAGAAAATACATTGCAGATAGCATCCAAAAAAATAAATTCAGTGAAATCTCTCAATAAAGGAAAAATAATGGTTTTCAAAAACCAAAGCAAAAGTTTTCATTTCCAAAGGCAGCTTCTATCTATCTCAACACCAAAGTAGACATATTCTCTAAATAATTTTAAAAAGAAAAGATATGGAAAAGGTAAATAAAGTAATAATTTGAAGTTTTTTCTTTTATAATAAATTACCCATTTACTTCTCCCTTGCCTTTCATTTCATTTTTAAAAAAACATTTTTTCTGATTTTATTCTTCCTTTACATCTACTTTCTTTAGTTCTCACATCTTTTTATTTATCTGAGGATGACAGGTATATAAAATTAAATTAGAGAAAAGCTATAAGACTTAGGTGATTCCAGGATATTAAGTTTTATAGTATAAAGACCGACAGACTATAGGAAAATTGCTTTTTACATCGTTGGTGAGTTGTTTTTACATCCGTAGATGAAGTTACTTTGCCATGCAAGGTTTTAGAGAAGGAACACATTTTTTTTTTTTTCCTGGTGAAGAAATATGTTTCTCTTCATTTTTAAAACTCAATGTATCTATTCAGACTTCCTTTTAAAATCTGGAACACCATGCATTATTCGATTACATTAAACATGTTGAAATAAAAAGAACTACAATATTGAAATAAATTTATTCTAGTTATATATTCTAAAATTTAACTGAGAAATATAATTTTTTTTATATTCCAACATATATTCTGGGTTTAGGGTAAATCTAAGCCCAGAGATGGAGTGTAATCCGCATCCTGGTACACCTTCAAGTCTCTGACTTTATAAAGAAAAGGAGAGAGGAGGAGAGCATAGTCAGAACTAAAGCTGTCTCAATGCATTCCTTGCATATTTAGTTTAAAACTAATTGAGATCTCTATCAAGGGAGCAAGAAAAGGGATAATATTTATTAAGTGACAGACACTGTGCCAGAAGGTAAGAATAAAACAATGAACAAGGCTGCACAGCCCCTGTCCTCAAGGAGGTCAAAGTAATTCTAACAAAAGGACTTCCACTTAATTCTACTGAAAGTATGGTCAAAGGTATCTTTCAGGATGCTTAGGCTTCTTATTACATTTGACCATTTATCTTTGAGAAAAATTTTCTAGGAATTTTCACTAACAAAATGCTACACTACCTTTAACAAAACATCCTCCTCCTCATCATTTTCATTATCTGTTTTTCAGTTTTACCTAGTTTCTGTGGTACTTTTCTTACTAGTAGTGAGATAGAACTTTTAAAATATGCTTATGAAACATTTCTATCTCCTTCTTTTAGAAGAACAGTTTATTTCTTTTACTCATTTCTTGGTTAAAGGTTTACTATTTTTCTTACTGTTTAGTTTTTTGCATGTTAAAAGGGCTGCTTCAAGATATTTTATGTAAATATTTTCCCAGGCTGGTGTTTGTTGCACATATATGTCTGTGTGTGTATGTGTTACATACACACACATACATATACATCCTTATATTTTTAAACAGAGAAATTTAAAATTCTATGTCAATAATCTATCAAGATTCTGGGAGAGGATTTTCTACGGCTTTAAAAATTAGTATGTTTTTATCCGTTTGAGAAATATTTGCCAGCATATTTCCCTAGTTTTTAAAAAGATCTGGATTTTCATATTTAACTCCTTGGTAAATGAGAATTTGATTTAGGTAAATGACCTAAATGGCCATATATGCATATAAACTGACTGCATTTTTCAGTTAAGTCATAGTTAACAGGGTTTCCCAATACCATACAAGCGGACAATTCTTCCTTTCCTCACTGATTTATCTTATGAATTTGTATTATACTACTAGTTATTTCAGCTTCATTATTACTTTGGCTCTTATGGAGAAGTTCAAAGATAGCTTAGTTCCTAACAACCAGTTGTTTTTTTTTTCCCCATCATATCTATGATTTTTCTTTAAAAAATCTTTAAAAATCAAACTGTTTCACTAGGACATTTCTAAGACACTGGTGTCTTTTCATTAATTGGTCTGGTAATAGATACTTTCATTTTATAGACTGGGGACTTCAGCACAGGAAGGCCTTTGTATTTGATCTCTATTATCTCTTTTTATATATACTGGTCTCTTCTTTGACAACACTGATAAACCATGTGCACAATCTATCTCATATCCATCTCTCATTATCAACAATAATAACTAACATTGATCAGTGGCACTATTTATCAGACGCCCTGTTAAGAGGTTTACTTTTAGGGTCTTACTGAATCTGTAAAATCCTGTAAGGTAAGAAATATTACGATCCTCATTTTATGGCTCAACATAATGGCTCATGCCTGAAATCTCAACACTCTGGGAGGCTGAGGCAAGAGGGCTGCTGACTGCTTGAGGCTAGGAGTTTGAGAACACCCTGGACAACATACCAAGACCCTATCTCTACAAAAAAAAATTTAAAAATTAGCCAGGCATGGTGGTATGTGCCTACAGTCCCAGCTACTGAAGAGTCAGAGGCAAGAGGATTGCCTGAGCTCAGGAGTACAAGACTGCAGTAAGCGATGATTGTAACACTACATTCCAGCCTGGGCCACAAAGTGAGACCTGTCTCTAAATTAAGAAAAACAAAAACAAAAACCACCTCCATTTCACAGATGAGGAAAATTAGGCTTACTTAAACTTATCCCGAGTCACAAAGCTGGCACAGGCTGTAGCCTATGCCATTCCTATGCCTAAGCATCTGGATCCCAGAGCTACACTGTTAACTACAGTTTTCACCTACCTTTTTTTTCTGTATTCTTGTGTGCTTCTGAAATTAGTTTTCTATTCTACACTATCGATCTGATATTTTAAAGTGTCAACTTTCTCTTTTACCACCTGCAATGTGGAATGAATTGAAGCTTACCTTTTGAATTTCTTCAAATTCATTTTTTCTTATATGTCTTTTTAAAATCAAAATCTTGAGACTCTCTTTTCATCTCTTCATTAATAGAAATTGTTTTCTTCTATTTTATTGAGAACACACTCTAAAATATTCCATTTCTTACAACACAGCATTTTAAGATATGCTTTGCCTTTACTTACTTTCCTTTTTTGGGAAAAGGGGGACAGAATCTCACTTTGTCACCCAGGCTGGAGTGCAGTGGCATGATCTTGCTTCACTGCAACCTCTGCCATCTGGGTTCAAGCGATTCCTGTGCCTCAGCCACCTGAGTGGCTGGGATTACAGGTGTGTGCAACCATGCTGGGCTGAGAAAGTCGCAGTTTCTATTTCTTTCCTAGGAGATGGAGTCATACCCATAAGCTAAATTCTAGGTGTGGTCATCTGGTTCAGAGCACTCCTTTACCACCAGGTCCTGGGCTAGTTAGTCTTTACAGAGAGATCCAGTCAGAACAGCATTATCAATTACTCTAAATTCAGTTTGTCTGTTGCAATTAAGGATTTAGGGATTAGCATCTGAAAGGAACCATAGACGTATAAGAAGGTCTAATTTTAAGTAATTAACTTACTTCATTAAATGAATATTTACTGGCATGGCAATGTAAAACAGGATAGAAATAGTTTTAAAGTTTCAACAGCATAAAATAAACATACTGTGACAGTTTCAAGTCTCTGTTTGACTAGTTGCATCTTTGTTGAAGAATTTTCAGTATGGACATATTCACCAATCTGAAAAGAGCCTTGATGGGGTAGTTTTGGAGAGGTACATAGGGCATCTTGACTTTGGTGTATTCCAGGTAATGGAAATGTTCCGTTGTAGCGTTTGCACATTTCAACCTCCTGCTGGGCAACTGAAAAAACAAATCCATAATTAGTTTAAATCATCATAGCAAAAGCATAATTAAATAAGCCCCAAAACTGTAGCATTCAACAAATAATCAAAAACTGCATAATACATCTTAAAAACTGGGTAGTAGTAAGATACCATGACCAGCAAAATTTGAAATTATTGGATGCTATAAAATCATAAGGAAGGAAATATAACTTCAGGTCAGGCAGCATTATAATTGAGCTGTGAAGGCGATGTAAATTGGGATGGGATAATAACTTTGAATATATGTATGTAGAAAAATATTAAAAAATTAAAGGCATAACAGAATTAAGGGAAATGCTAAAATAATTATTCACAAGCCTCTTTAAAAAAACTATTTTCATATTTCTGTATACTTTTTTATATACACATTCTATGTAAGATATCATAATGTAAATACAATTTAACATTTCTCAACTTAAATGGTAATATTTCTCATATTTCTACAATGACATCATTACCATTATTAATGTTTTACAGCATCTCATTTAATGAAGCACCATAATTTTTTTTTTTACATTCTCTTATACTGACTACAGTTGGCTCTCTATGTCTGTGGGTTCCCCATCCATGAATTCAACCAACTATGGCTCAAAAATATTTTTTAAGAAAAGTAACAATAAAAAATACAGTATAACGATTTATATAGCATTTGTACAGTATTAGGCATTATAAATAATCTATAGATTATTTATATGTCCACAGGTTATATGCAAAACTATGCCATTTTATATAAGTGCTAATTTTAGTTTCCATAGATTTGGTATCTCCAGGGGTTCTGGATCCAGTCCTCTATGGATAACAAGAGGTAACTCTATAGTGTTCTCTGTTTTCCCTTATAGATCATGCAAGAATAAGTACTTGATAGCTGATTTTCTTTTTTTTTTTTTTGAGACAGAGTCTCGCTCTGTTGCCAGGCTGGAATGCAGTGGCACGATCTCGGTCCACTGCAACCTCCACCTCCTGGATTCAAGCAATTCTCCTGCCTCAGCCTCCCAAGTAGCTGGGACTATAGGTGTGTGCCACCATGCCCAACTAATTTTTGTATTTTTAGTAGAGATGGGGTTTCACCATGTTGGCCAGGATGGTCTTGATCTCTTGACCTCATGATCTGCCTGCCTCAGCCTCCCAAAGTGCTGGGATTACAGGCGTGAGTCACTGTGACTTTGTTTCTTAACATAATTCCTATTTTGGATTTAATTCTCTAGAGTGAGGAAGTTGGCTCAAAGGGTGAATGTTTTAATGATGATGATGATGATGATGATGGCAATGAGCATAGTAGCACCTGTGTGGCACTTTACATTTTTTAGGGTGCTATCACATACACATTACTTTATTTGATCATTTAAAACATATGAATTTGACACATTTTTAAATGTCTGTCTATATATACAAAGGAGAAAAAATATATAAATTCATCATTTAAAAAAATATTTCTTTAGTTATATAATCTTGAAATGGAAATCCTTCCTAAACATGACATGAAAGAAAGAAATCTCAAAACAGGGATTCACAATGTGGAATCAGTGGATGAGCCTTCAGGAAGTCTATGGACTACTGAAATTATTATGGAAATGCGAATGTGTATATACAAATGTTTCTGGAAAGCAGATTCATAATTTTTATCAGGTTATTCATTGATGTTACATGAATCAGAAAAGGTTAATAATTGTCAACATTCCTACGGACCCAGACCAATGAACAGATTTTGTAATATGAACATTTAAAGAGTCTTCATTAAAATAAAAAAACTGGCTAGGCACAGTGTCTCATGTCTATAATCCCAACACTTTGGGAAGCTGAGGTGGGCGGATTGCTTGAGCCTAGGAGTTTGAGACCAGCCCTGGCAAGACAGTGAGACCCTGTCTCTACAAAAAATTTAAAAATTTCTCTTTCTCCCTTTCCTTTATTCTTTTTCTTTCTTTTTTTTTTTTTTTTATTCTTTTTCTTTCTTTCTCTCGTTCTTCAAAAAAAAAAAAGAAAAGAAAACAGGCCAGGTGTGGTGGGTCACACCTGTAATCCCAGCACTTTGGAAGGCTGAGGCAGGCGGATCACTTGAGGCCAGGAGTTCGAGGCCAGCCTGGTCAACATAGTGAAACCCATTTCTACAAAAAATACAAAAAATTAGCTGGGTGTGGTAGCACATGCCTGTAATCCCAGCTACTTGGGAGGCTGAGGCAGGAAAATTACTTGAACCTGGAAGGTGGAGGTTGCAGTGAGCTGAGATCGTGCCACTGCACTCCAGCCTGGGTGACAGAGCAAGCCTCTCTCTAAAAAAACTCTTCTAGAAAAATAGCTCTGTCCATAATCATGAGTTACTCAAACTTTCTCATAGATGTTTATTTCAGTGTTTGCCTCACTGGGTTCAACACTCCTAAAAGTTCTACAACCTTCCAGATGTTTTTATTGTAGATATTATCTTAGCATCTAGTTGTACCTTCACCTGTCTCTTAATCATCTTAACTTTTAGCTAGTCTCAAAACAGATAGAAGCCAGCAGTCATGAACTCAGCTAAATAACACATCAGCACACTTTCTTTCCAATTCCTTTCTTTAAAAAAAAAAAAAATCTAAAAATTAACTGGGCAGGGTGCCATGTGCCTGTAGTTTCCAGCTGCTTAGGAGGCTGAGGTGGGAGGATCACTTGAGACTGGAGGTGAAGGCTGTTACTGCATTCCAGTGCAGACTGGATGACAGAGCTAATAAAATTTTTAAATAATAATATTTAAGAACAAAATATATAAATAAATGACCACAATAAAAATTAAAAAGGAAATGACATAACATGTTTCTTCCATTTCTGACCAAAATGGAGTAGGGACTAGATTTACTCTGCTGCTCAAAACTACCAAAAAATGGACAAATTGTATAAAAGAAAAAATAACTCTTTCTTTGCAGACATGATTGTCTAGGTAGAGCTAAAGCGGAATGAGGCAAGAGAAGAACACTTTAAGAAGTTCTCACTCTGAGGTCCTGGCTCCACTTCTGTGTAAAAACTCTAAATGGAATAACCAAAGCACTAGAATTGACTTTAGCAAGGTTTAAGGAGATGAGATCAAAACACAAAAATTATCTCTATGTCTATATACAAGTAATGAAGAACCAAAAACTGAAATTAAAAAAAATATATGCCATTTACTATGGAATAAAAAATATGACATAGTTTAGGAAAAATTTTATGAAAGATGTAAAAGACCTGTACACCGAAAACTAAAAATACTGCTGAGAGAAAGTGACAAAACAATTTGTCACTGTGTTCACGGAGTGGCATACCCAGTATTGGTAAGACGTAAATTCTCCACAAATGTCTGTAGCTTAATGCAGTCCCACTCAAAATTTCAGCAGGATATTTTTAGAGAAATTGTAAAATAAATTCTAAAATTGACATGCAAATGCATATTACCTAGAACAGCCAAAACAACTTTGAAAAAGAACAGAGAATTAACATAACCTGACTTCAAGTCTTATAAAGGTACAGTAATCTACACAGTTTGCTACTGGCATAAAGATAAATAAATAGATCAAAAGAACAGTATAGAGAGCCCAGGGTGTATAGACAAAGTATAAAGGCCATTTAGTGGAGAAAGGACAGTTTTTCCAACAAATGGTGTTAGAGTAGTTTGATATTCACATGTGAAAAAAACCCAACTTTGATCTACACTTCACAACATGTACAAAAGTAACTCAAAATGAACTACAGATCTAAATGTAAAACCTAAATCTATAAGACTTCTAGAAGAAAACAGAGAACACTTTTGTGAGCTTGGGTTAGGCAAAGATTTCTTAGATACAACACTAAAATGTGTAAGAGAACAAACTGATAATTTGTACTTCATCCAAATTTCAAACTTATGTTCTTTAATCTGTTAAGACAATTAGAAGACAAACCAGACTGGGGAGAAATACCTGCAAATTGTATGCCTGATAAAATACCTGTATACGGAAAACACAAAGAACTCTCAAAGCTCAATAGTCAGAAAACAAATAAGCCAACTTAAAAAATGGACAGAACATTTGAAAAGACACTTTACTGAAGAAGTTATACGGATGACAAATAAGCATGCAAAAAAGGTGCTAAGTATCATTAGTCATTAGGGATAAGCAAATTAAAAGCACAATAAAATAGCAATGCATGTATATTAGAATGGCTAAAATTCAAAAGGTTGGCTATTTCAAAGTTGGCAAGTACATTCACACACTAATGTTGCAAACGTTAAATGGCACGACCACTTTAGAAAACAGTCTGGCAGCTTCTTAAGAAGTCAAACATACATCTGCAATATGATCTAGCCCTTCTACTCCTAGAAATTCATCCAAGAGAAATGAAAGCATATGTCCATACAAAGACTTGTATGTGAATATTTGGAGCAGCTCTACTTGTAATAGCTAAAACGTGGATACAACCCCAATGTTCATCAACAGGTGAATGGATAAACAAACTGTGGCATAGCCATACAATTAACACCCAACAATATAAAGATAAACTGATGAAAAATTCTAAAACACAGATTTATCTCAAAGTAATTATAAGTGAAAGAAGCCAGACAGAAAAGGGTACATGGTCTGTACAGTTTCACTTATATACAATTCTGAAAAATGCAAACTAATTTATAGTGGTTGCCTGGGGTAAGGGTGAGGAAAGAACAGAACACAAAAGGGCATAAAGTAACTTTTGGGGATGATGAGTAAGTTCATTATCTTGATTGAGGCAATGGCCTTACAGGTGTATAAATGTCTAAACTTATCAGATGGGACATTTAAATATGTTCAGTTTATAATATGTCAATTACACCTCAATAAAGCCATTCACCAAAAAAAAGCAAATGAAAAAATTGTGATGAAAGAGGTAATTATTCTTACTATGCAAAGAGTTCCCATAAAATCCATTAAAAATTAATAAACAGAAAAATGGGCAAAGAACCATTAAAGAAAATTCACAAAAGAGCTATGTGTCCAATAAAAAGATATTTTACTTCACTATAAATTAAAGGAATTATTAATAAAAATGTAAATTAGAAAGTTAGGCTTTTTTTTTTTTTTTTTTTTTTAAACCTGTTTAACTGACCCTTTGTAACTCAAGATATTTCCTGAGGAACAAATTAAATAAGGGTAGCTAGGTATATACTGAAGCACTATTTAAATGTTGAAAAAGATGTAACAGTATAATTGTGCAACAACAGTTGTTTACTATGGTGTATTCATTTAATGAAAGCGAATTTAGCCACTAAAATTATGTACAGGAATGTAATGAACACAATGAAACACTGCCCATAATATGTTATCAATTGGAAAAAAATAATTTATAAAACAATATAGTCAGTATACAAAAGGATGACCACTTTTTCAAGTTATCAGTCTTGGTTTTTTCGCCAACTATAAGTCTGAGATGACGCGTATAAACAATGCTAGGTCTTTGATCTTTATTTTCATGTACTATTTCATTTAGGCACTCTAAATGAAGAACAGCTCAATAATAATTGGTGTTCTCTCCCTGCAGGCCTTGAAAGTAATGAGCACCAAAGGATATTATAAAGGGAGAGGACCTGTTTACACTTTCAGTGATGTACATACCTCAATACTAATTACTACTTTTAAACAGAAGTGTAGCCTTTTTTCTCCGTAGATTGTTGTGGGTTTCACTATTATTTTTCATTAAACATTTTGAACATTTCCCCCAAATAATCAGAACACTTATTTAACCTCAACTCTTCAAAGACTGCTTAAAGAACAAGAGAAATGTTAAGGCTGTGAAAGAAAATAAAAGTGCTCTATGAACTGGAATTTGGAAGGTTTAACATTAGCAGGTGGGTCTCAGGAACAAATAAGTCAACAAATGCATATCACATTTCATGATCTTTGTCTTATTTGCTTTTTAAAATTGTCCTTTCAACATTTAATTGTGGTTTGATGCTATGAATGGAAAATAAAACTGGATTTAACTATTTAATGACACTTTCTAATTCCCTATATTTTCTCTGAGATTGTGTACTTGCCAACCATGATTTCATTTAATCTGAGTGACTGAACATGCATAAAAATGGCCCAGAGGCACATACACCTATATAAGCAACAGTTACACAGGTTAGTAAGATTTCAGTATTTTTCATCTTACTTTTTGTCAAATAATTTTCTCAGTATTATGATATGCTAAACACATATTATTCTTTCTTAAAAATGATATTTTAAACTGGAAAAAAGTAACAAAAAGCATGGCCTAATTATCTCTTTCCTTATTTTTCCAGGTATTAAGATGCCTTTCAGAAGGATTAAAATGACCCAAATGGAAGCTGATAACAAAAATAAATACAAACAATTATGAATATTTGTTTTTGTCATCTAAAGGAAATTTTCTATACAAAAGCCATCTGACTGGTATTCAAGGAGTCAAATTAAACACCCTATTTTATCTTCAGCATCTCTAGTTCTGTGAAGGTAGCCATAAAACAAAATATGCAGAAATATTCACAGACTTAGTTTCTCAGATACTAGAAACGAACCTGTTCACTAGTTCTTGTGCTCTTCTCCCTCCTCCACCCTCCACAAATGTATACATCAATTTGTGTCAGACTATACAGATTCCACTGTAAAATACTAATAGGTTATACTAGATGACTTCTGATATTCCTTCAAGCTCTATGCTTTTAACATTTCAGGAGTTTTAAAACACTTTGACATAGGCCATGGTTGGAGTATAATTTTGCAATTAAGTAACTATATTTCTTCACTTTATCATTACTTTTTGTGTTAATTTTTGCATCTTTAAATTTAGCTCTGATCTAACCTGATGGGTTTAACACTTGCAATTTTAACAGTATCATTCCCATCTTTTCCTCAGTTTCTGAAGAGCTGTCATGGACCATGCACTAAGCAAGTTCTGCATATACAGACACTGGACCCACTTGAGGTTTTGGCCTTCCGAAGGAGAATAAATTACTGCAAGGTGCTAAGTGGTATAGCAGAGGAATGGACAGATGATGAGAGCACAGAGAAGGCAACTGTATTTGCTTAAAAAATGTTATATTCATCAAAACTTCCAGCTATCATTTAGGATTCCAAATTTTATAAAATTAAAACATTCTTAAAATGTTTTTATGATGGACAGTCCTTTGATTTATAGAACAAGCTTGGTGCTTTGTGTATGTTCTTGAGTTAAACAATTATGAAAAAATAATGTGGTTTTCTTAAGAGATTTTTATCTTTATAGGAGGAAGAATGGAGGAAAAAAGATATTTTAATCCACTGCCCTTTGCATCTGAAGCAAAGGCAAGGTTTGCTATTATTACAATCTATGAACTTACATTACTGACTTTATAATAAAGTGAAACTGGAATCACAACACATTCTTTCTCTTACATTATATAAATAATAAGATTCTCCTTTGGTTCACCATTTAATTCCTTTGTTAAAGACATTTATTATATATAGCCCTGTTACTATATATGGTCATCTTACTGGATACCTAATTTCTTTAGCTATAAACTATTATATTTCCAGTTATACTATCATTCCTGCAAGCTGGTAGTTCTGCTTATCCAGTTTCCCAGCATTTAGCAGTTATATAGCATTCTCCTTCTCTTTCTCTAACATCTGTAGTGAATGTTCAAGGACTTACAATGTTTTTTGTTGTATTTTATCTGGCGTAACTTGTTTCTCCTTCGGCTAATCTTGAGATTCTGAGTGGATGGATCCAAGTTCTACAGACCAACACTTCAATTCTGGTATCCTAGCTGTGTTTGAGGTCCTGATAGTAATTTTACATTTCTTTGACATACCTTATAAGTCAATTAGAACTTTGAAGTATTACTAATAAAACTGTTCAAAATCTATACAGTAATTTGTACCAGACTCAAGTCTCACAGCCAACCAAATGAGACAGCATCTACCAGCATATGGCAAATTGATAAGCTGGATATCAAAACTGAATAAACTATCTGCAAATCCCCTACAGTACATGCTATTCTGCTCTTGTTGGTTCCTATTCTATTATCAATCATCACACAGAATGTTATCCAACTGAAAATGTGTCATATACTGCTACAGAGAATTGCTACAATTTCCCGACTGCAGCCTAGTTCAGGAACTCTAATAATACAGGCATTACTCAGAGATATAGCGGGTTTGGTTTCAGACTACTGCAATAAAGCGTATATCTCAATAAACCAAGTCATATGTTTTTAATTTTCTAGTGCATATAAAAGTTATGTTTATACTATACTGTAGACTTAATTATGCAATAGCATTATATCTAAAAAACCAGTGTATTTACCTTAATTAAAAACTACTTCATTGCTAAAAATGCTAATAATCATCTATGTCTTCAGTTAATCATATTTTTTTTTTGCTGGTGGAGAGTCTTGCTTTGCTGTTAATGGTCTGCTGACTGATAAACATGGTGGTTGCTGAAGGTTAGGGTGGCTCTGGCAATTTACACAACAATGAAATTTGCTGCACTGATTGACTCTTACTTTCACGAAAGATTTCTCTGTACCATGTGATGCTATTTGACAGCATTTTACCCACAGAAATTTTTTCAAAATTAGTCAATCGTCTCAAACTTTGCCAGTGTTAAATTTATGGAATTTTCTAAATCCTTTGTTGTCATCTCAACAATGTTCACAGCATCTTCACCAGGAGCAGATTCCATCTCAAGAAACTACTTCCTTTGCTCATCCATAAGAAACAACTCATCCATTCTAGTTTGATCATTAGATTGCAGTAATTAAGTCACATATTCAGGCTCTACTTCTAATTCCAGTTCTCTTGGATTGCAGTAATTAATTCACATATTCGGGCTCCACTTCTAATTCCAGTTCTCTTGCTATTTCCACCAAATCTGCAGTCACTTCCTTCACTGAAGTCTTGAAGCCCTCAAAGTCATCCATGAGGTTAGAATACGCTTCTTCCAAACTTGTTAGTGTCCATATTTTGACCTCCTCTTACGAATCCTGAATGTTCTTACCGACATTTAAAAAGGTGAATCCTTTCCAGGTTTTCAATGTACTTTGCCCAAATCCATCAGAGGTATCACTATGTACATCAGCTATGGAATTATGAAATGTATTTCATAAATAATAAGACATGAGAGTCAACATTACTCCTTGATTTGTGGGCTTCAGAATGGATGATGTGTTGGCATGTATGAAAACAACATTCATCTCCTTGGACATTTCCATCAGAGCTCCTGCATGACCAGGTGCATTGTGAATGAGAAGTGATATTTTGAAAGAAATCTTTTTTTCTGAGTGGTAAGTCATAACAGTGGGCCTAAAATATATAGTAAGCTGTGTTGTAAAGGAATGTGCTATCATCCAGGCTTTGTTGCTCCATTTATAGAGCAGAGCAGATGTAGTATAATTCTTTTTTTTTTGTTATACTTTAAGTTTTGGGATATGTGTGCAAAATGTGCAGGTTACATAGGTATACACTGCACCCATCAAACTGTCATCTATATTAGGTATTTCTCCTAATGCTTTCAATCCTAGCCTCTCACCCCACAACAGGCCCCAGTGTGTGATGTCCCCCTCCTTGTGTCCATGTGTTCTAACTGTTCAGCTCCTACTTATGAGTAAGAACATGCAGTGCTTGGTTTTCTGTTCCTGTGTTAGTTTGCTGAGAATAATAGTTTCAATCTTCATCCATGTCCCTGCAAAGAACAGGAACTCATCATTTTTCATGGCTGCATAGTATTCCATGGTGTACATATGTCACATTTTCTTTATCCAGTCTGTCACCGATGGGAATTTGGGTTGGTTCCAAGTCTTTGCTACTGTGAATAGTACTGCAATAAACATACATGTGCATGTGTCTTTATAGTAAAATGATTTATAATCATTTGGGTATATATCCAGCAATGGGATTGCTAGGTCAAATGGTATGGTATTTCTGGTTCTAGATCCTTGAGGAATTGCCACACTGTCTTCCACAATGGTTATACTAATTTACACTCTCACCAACAGTGTAAAAGTGTTCCTATTTCTCCACATCCTCTCCAGCATCTGTTGTTTCCTGACTTTTTGATGATCACCATTCTAACTGGTCTGAGATAGTATCTCATTGTGGTTTTGATTTGCGTTTCTCCAATTACCAGTGATGTGAACTTGTTTTATGTTTGTTGGCTGTATAAATGTCTTCTTTTAAGAAGTGTCTGTTCATATATTTCGCCCACTTTTTGAAAACAACCCTGTTTGTTTTCTTGTAAATTTAAGTCCTTTGTAGATTCTAGATATAAGACTTTGTCAGATGGATTGCAAAAATCTTCTCCCATTCTGTAAGTTGCCTGTTCACTCTGATGACGGTTTCTTTTGTTGTGCAGAAACTCTTAGGTTAATTAGATCCCATTTGTCAATTTTAGCTTTTGTTGGCATTGCTTTTGGTGTTTTAGTCATGAAGTCGTTGCCCATGCCTATGTCCTGAATGGTAATGTCTAGGTTTCTTTCTAGGGTTTTTATGGTTTTAGGTCTTATGTTTAAGTTTTTAATCCATCTTGAGTTAATTTTTATATAAGGTGTAAGTTTCAGTTTTCTGTATATGGCTAGCCAGTTTTCCCAACACTGTTTATTAAATAGGGAATCCTTTCCCCATTGCTTGTGTTTGTCAGGTTTGTCAAAGATAAGATGGTTGTAGATGTGTGGCATTATTTCTGAGGCCTCTGTTCTGTTCCATTGGTCTATCTGTTTTGGTTACTGTAGCCTGTAGTATAGTTTGAAGTCAGGTAGTATGATGCCTCCAGCTTTGTTCTTTTTGCTTAGGATTGTCTTGGCTATATGGGCTCTTTTTTTGGCTCCATATGAAATTTAAAGTAGTTTTTTCTAATTCAGTGAAGAAAGTCAATGGTAGCTTGCTGGGGATAGCATTGAATCTATAAATTACTTTGGACAGTATGGGTATTTTCACTATATTGATTCTTCCTATCCATAAGCATGTAATAGTTTTCCATTTGTTTCTGTCCTCTCTTAGTTCCTTGAGCAGTGGTTTGTAGTTCTCCTTGAAGAAGCATAATAAAGCAAAGACCAATAAAACGAGGTATGCCTGTATTTATGCTTCATGCCTCATTTTATAGTTTCATTTTATCCTTTGATAAAAATATTGATATAAAATAGAATAGGTGCTATTCTAATTTTACAAGCAGAAAAAACAGATGCAGAAAGGTAAAGTATTTGACCAGGGTCAAACAGAGAGTGGTAGTACTTTGTCTAGAATGCCAGCGCTCTCTTACTCCAGTCGTTGTTGTTGTCTATTTTATATCCTATCAATCATATCATTCATGCATAGTGCATTTAAAAATACTACTGTAAACATTAGAAAAATGCCTTAAAGAGGAATTCAGGGCTCTGGTTTACGCTCAAAACTATCAAGTTGACTAAGTTTTCCAATGTCTTGAGTTCTTGAATGACATAAACTTGCAAATATAATATGTGAATAATATTAAAATAGGTACTTCAGCATATAACCAAGAAATAGGTAGTTTCAGCATGAATTAAAATGTGGCATTTCTATCTTTTAATTTCTCCTACCCGGCTAAAAATAAGTATTTAAAATTCCGTTCTACTATTAGTTAAATTTTAATGATACAATCTCATGTAACTATAAGAATTATAACTAAATTGCTTTTGAATTATTCATCATGAATATTACAAATGAATGCCATATACAATATAGAAAACAAATGAATTTCCATTATGTATTGTATATGGTATTACAAATGAACATATACAAATAGTATACAAAGAGCCATCTCCAATATAATATCCACTCTATTGTACATAAAACCATAGATATTAAATTTATTTCTATTAGGCATTATCTTATTCCAAAAATATTGTAAAATTAGTTATATTAAAATTTAATATGGCCAGGCATGGTGGGCAGAACTTTGGGAGGCCGAGGTGGGCAGATCACTTGAGACCAGGCCTAGGCTGGTCTCAAACATAGCAAAACCCTGTCTCTACAAAAAATAGACACAAGAAATTAGCCAAGTAGCCCATGGTCCCAGCTATTTGGGAGGCTGAGGCAGGAGAACTACTTGAGACCAGGTGGTTGAGGCTGCAGTGAGCCGTGATTGTGCTAGTACACTCCAGCTTGGGTGACAGAAGACAGAAGAGGCCTTGTCTCAAGAAAAAAAAACCAAAAACTAATGCTATATACTAAAGAAAAGTTATATTTTACACTGTATCAAGAACATAATGGCTTAGTACATCATAATGTTACTCCTAAAATTTTAATTTTTATGTATGTATGTATGTGTATATATATATGTATGTATAGATGGGGTCTCACAATGTGTGTGTGTGTGTGTGTGTGTGTGTGTGTGTGTGTGTGTGTGTGTATAGACGGAGTCTCACATATGTAGAGACGGGGTCTCACTATGCTGCTCAGGCTGTTCTTAAACTCCTGGCCTCAAGCAATCCTCCCACCTCAGTCTCCCAAAGTGCTGGGATCATAGGTGTGAGTCACCACACCTGGCCACCTCCCAAAATTTTTAAAGGAGTGAACTATTAATCTAGATAAGCAAACTTCCTTTCTGAAGGGGTTCTCCTAGATGTTGAAATTGAAAACCAACAACACATTTTGCCATATGAATATTTAGCTACCTTTTAAATTTATTTTATGATCATGAATTGCAAAGACTAAATAAGTGCCTAGGAGAAAGGGCTTAATGCATTAAGAAGACAGACTGTGGAGTCAGGCAGCCTGGAACCAAATAGTGGCTTTACTACCAACTGTGTTACTTTAGGAAATTACTGTATTCTCTGTGCCTGTTTCATCATCCGCAAAATGAGGATAATAATGGGACCTACACTGAAGAGTTTCAGAAGGATTGTATAAGATAATATATGTAAAATACTCGTAAGAGTGGTGGACACATTAAATGCTTGATAAATGTTAGCTACTACTACCACTGTTATTAGCCCCAAATTTACTAACTGATGATGCCACTCAGTATATATTTTTATAAAATTTAAGGAAAAAAATGCTGTTCTACAGGATTTGTAGTTGTTAATACCACCATTTATTCTTTTATTGCATATTAGTAATATGCCAGGTACTATGTTAGACATATGGCATTATAAATACCACACACTTCTAGGCAATGGGCAAGTTAAATAACAAATTTCACAGGAAGCTAAAGGTACATGTTGCCCTGAACTCTGGTAAATGTGCCACAATATAAAAAATAAGTTTGTCAGCCAGGTGCAGTGGCTCATGCCTGTAATCCCAGCACTTTGGGAGGCCAAGGCAGGTGGATCACGAGGTCAAGAGATTGAGACCATCCTGGCCAACATGGTGAAACCCCATCTTTACTAAAAATACAAACAAATTAGCTGGGTGTGGTGGTACGTGCCTGTAGTCCCAGCTACTCGGGAGGCTGAGGCAGGGGAATTGCTTGAACCTGGGAGGCGGAGGTTGCAGTGAGCTGAGGTCGCGCCGCTGCACTCCAACCTGCAGCCTATTGACGGAGTGAGACTCTGTCTCAAAAAAAAATAAATAAAGTTTGTCAACAATGACAATGCAGGTTATCATTAATATAAAATGTATTAATAAAATCATGTCAGTTGTGGAAGCTGCTTTTTAGTTTAAATTTCCTTTAGAGGTGTAATCAACTACTTAGGAAGCACAAAGGACTAGAAAAGAGCACAGCAATCTGAGTCTCATTCCTGGGTTTCATAGCCGAGCACAACTTGACACCCAATAGGTGCTTAACAAAAATTTGTCTAAGATATTATGACTACAAAGCACTCCAGAGTTAATATTGGTTCAGGGGAGACATTGCCACCTAGTGAAAAATCAGCCTCATTACCTAGAATTATCAAATCATGCTGAGAACTTCCCAAATTAGACTTGACTCCACTTAACACACTACATGCATATTTATTATGTGTCAGTATTCAGGGTAGGTACTAGCAGGAAAAAGACGAACAAGCTTCCATCTTTGCTTCTTACAAAGTACAGAAAATACAAAGAAACTTCATACTCCACAGAGAAACAGAAAAAACTGTACCATAGAAAAAACAAGGTTTGATTATTAGACATTTAAAACCAGTATTACAAGAAATTTGCTGAAAAGGAAATTTAGTGTAGCAAGTAAGTGCATGGACTCCAGGACCGAACTGCATCGATTTAAAGCTGTGGCTCCAATAAAGCGAGGATAATAGCCCCTATGTCATAAGACTACTGCAGAATTAAATCTACGTAAAATGCTTAAAACAGTGCTGGGAACACAAAAAGTGCTATATAAGTATTAACTATAATTATTATTAAATTTAAAACAATATCCTAGAGACTGGGGTGAATAAATATTGATTAATAACAAAACATTAACTGCTAAAGTCCAGCTTCATAAATTTAATTCAGTAGAAGCCGTTTCTCTGAGTAGTACTCTGATATTATGGGAATCCTAAAAGTACATTATTTGTGGTACTCTGTGACTAAATTTTGTATTGCTGGATGATTAACCCTTTCAACATCAGGCAAACAGAACTGTCTTCTGAAAGTAAAAATCATATTTCTTACCAAAAAAAGCAAAAAGTCAGTAGAATGAAAGACCCAAAAGACCACAGCCTGAACATATGCTTAACAGGGAAAGATGCTTGCTAACTCTTCACAGATTTTGCTAGAACTGAAAGATGGATGATACATTTAGCTACCACTGTGGTCTCATTCACAACTTATTTAGCTATTTAAAAAAATAAGCTTGCTCCATTTTCCTTGAAAATCATCAGAAGCTCTGATAAACACCACTTAAACATCTCTTAACTCTTTTGTGTTTTTTGAATTTTATACTATTAAAGTATTTATGTAAAGCCATATGTAAACTTTATTTCCAAACAAAAAATTATGAGCAAAATATTTCTGTATTAAAAAATAAAATACAAGTCAAACTCTAATAGGTTAGTAATAAATATTACACTTTTCTTATGGAACTATACCATTCACAAGGACTCTGCTAAATCTTGGATGGTTAAGATTACTTAACTTCTTCCTAAGCTTCCTCTTTTTAAAAATAGCAATGAGTTGGGAAAAATGTGTTGAAACATTTTGACTTTTAATTTGTTTGTAAAGGTGTGTTTGCATATCAAAAATTGTGTTTGTGACAGATTGCACAAATAATTTTAATTTAATGTGCCTATTATTTGAATATTTTAATTTCTAAAATGCTCATGGAAATCCTTCCTCTTGTACATTAAGATAGTGTGGAAATAACATTACGTTTTTAATTTTATGCGTTTATATTCTAACAAATTGACCTGGATGGAAGCCTACTTTAATAAAAGGCTGACCAACAGCGTAAAAGAGAGGAGAAATAAACTCTTCAACTCCTTTCCATATAGATATGCTTATCAGTATATTAAAACAGAAATTCTTATAGTCAAGTGTATACTGGTTGGATAAGCAGAACAATCCATTTTATCTTTTGTTTCAATATTGTGCTTATCAATTTACCTAGCACTTTCACAGTCATTGTTGCATAGAATCTTCACAAATACCCATCTCAGGTAGAACAGGTACTAGTAGTATAGTACCTTTTAACAGAATTCGGCTGTGAACCTGTCTAGACCTGGACTTTTTTTGGTTGGCAGGCTGTAATTGCTGCCTCTTTCAGCCCTTGTTATTGGTCTATTCAGGGTTTCAACTTCTTCCTGGTTTAGTTTTGGTAGGGTGCCAGTGTCCATGAATTTAGCCATTTCTTCCAGGTTTACTGGTTTATGTGCATAGAGTTGTTTGTAGTAATTTCTGATGGTAGTTTGTATTTCTGTGGGATCAGTGGTGATATCCCCTTTATCATTTTTTATTGCATCTATTTGATTCTTCTCTGTTTTCTTTTTTACTAATCTGGCTAGTGGTCTATTTTGTTGATATTTCTGAAAAATCAGCTCCTGGATTTATTGATTTTTTGAAGGGTTTTTTGTGTCTCTATCTCCTTCCTTTCTGCTCTGATCTTAGTTATTTCTCGTCTTCTGCTAGCTTTTGAGTTTGTTTATTTATTTATTTATTTATTTATCTTGCTCCTCTAGCTCTTTCAATTTTGATGATAGGGTGTCAATTTTAGAACTTTCCTCGTTTCTCATGTGGGCATTTATTGCTATAAATTTCCCTCTAGACATTGCTTTAAATGTGTCCCAGAGATTCTGGTAAGTTGTGTCCTCATTCTCGTTGGTTTCGAAGAATATCTTTATTTCTGCCTTCATTTCATTGCTTATCCAGTCAACATTCAAGAGCCAGTTGTTCAGTTTCCATGAAGTTGTGTGGTTTTGAGTTAGTTTCTTAATCCTGTGATCTAATTTGATTGCACTGTGGTCCGAGAGACTGTTTGTTATGATTTCCGTTCTTTTGCATTTGCTGAGGAGTGATTTACTTCCAATTATGTGGTCAATTTTAGAGTAAGTGCTATGTGGTGCTCAGAAGAATGTATATTCTGTGGCTCTGGGGTGGAGAGTTCTGTAGATGTCCATTAGGTCTGCTTGATCCAGTTCTGCGTTCAAGTCCTGTATATCCTTGCTGATTTTCTGTCTTGTTGATCTGTCTAATGTTGACAGTGGAGTGCTAAAGTCTCCCACTATTATTGTGTGGGAGTCTAAGTCTCTTTGTAGGTCATTAAGAACTTGCTTTATGTATGTGGGTGCTCCTGTATTGGGTGCATATATATTTAGGAAATTTAGCTCTTCTTGTATTGATCCTTTCACCATTATGTAGTATCCTTCTTTGTCTCTTCTGATCTTTGTTGGTTTAAAGTAGATTTTATCAGAGACTAAAATTGCAACTTCTGCTTTTTTTTTTGCTCTCCACTTGCTTTGTAGATCTTCTTCATCCCTTTATTTTGAGTCTATGTGGGTCTTTGTGTGTAAGATGGGTCTCCTGAATACAGTGCATTGACGGGTTTTGACTTTTTACACAGTCAAAAAAGTCTGTGTCTCTTGATTGGGGCATTTAGGTCATTTATGTTTAACGTTAATATTGTTATGTGTGAATTTGATCCTGCCATTTTGTTACTGGTTGTTTGTTTTGCCTGTTGGTCAACACAGTTTCCTCATTGCATCATTGGTCTTCACCATTTGGTTAATTTTTGCAGTGGCTGGTACTGGATGTTTTTTTGTGTGTGTGTGTTTAGCGTTTCCTTCAGGAGCTCTTGTAGGGCAGGTCAAGAAAATGAAGCTTCAGGAAGGCAAGAAGCTTGTGCAAGGTCACTAGAATAACAGAATGAAGCCTAAATCCCATTTTTTGGTCTCCTAAAATGCTTAGCTCTTTCTACTACTATGCCTCTAGAATGGACTTCTATGCTTATTGCCTAAAAACCAAATTGGCAAACCTAACTATCCTGGGCTAATCTGATGATAAAATCCTCTGTCAGTGGCAAAAAAATAAATTGCTTGAAGGAAAAAGACAAGAGTGGAACTTTGATGTGTATGTGTAGTGAAAACTTCAATGGCATGAAAAGCAAATTAGAAACTGAATAAAGACGATTATAAAACCTCTTAAGAGTCTGAGGAAATAATTTGCTGCCTACTTCCTGCATAACAGTTCCAAATATAAAGTACTTCAGTATAACTCTTCATTTATGTGAAGATTTAGAGTGGGTACAGAGACAGAACTGTTTCAGGATACATGTTGAAACTAGACACCAGATTTGGACATTCAATAATGTGAGGAATCCATCCATTTTTTCCTATAATCAGGCAGTGTTTATTTTTGCTAATATCTGCTTGTAATAGTAAATGCTACTGTGTTGTTTGACAATTCTACCATTAGTAATAGTTTATATAATTCCGAGTATATGTTGCAGAAATTATTTCTTCTCTATAAAGTTCTTTAAAATAAGATTAAATCTTGATTTTACACATTATTTTCTAACATAATTCACCCAGAAGGCATAATATAATCCATACTATAATCAATAACTTCAGATTTATAACTTAATTGCCTAAGAATTGCAATATTGAGAATGACAGCACTAATAGTATAATGCAGAAGAGTGGCATCCTAATTTCAGGAAAGAAATTAAAGAAATATGTGAAAACCAGCATAAATCCAAAGAATTCTTAGAATATCATATTGTCCCAGAAAAATAATGTATCCAAAGTTTTTACTTCCTTATCATTCCCAGGGATGATAGACTAGTGTAGTTGCAGAGCTTGAAAGACATTCGATTTCTCATTCCAGGTGATGTTTTCACTGACATGTGATTTTCCCCCTACTTTTTATGTTAAGAAACTCTTAAAACTACAACTTATTAAAAAGATATGCTTTAGTAAGAACATAGGATAAAATATTAACTCACTAGTCAACTGAAAACATTAAAGATCTGTATTTCCTAAGGGTTATTTACCTTTTAAATTTAGTTAACATATTCCCAAATAATTTTTAGGTAAATTCTATTTATTTAAATTGATTCGCAAAGAAACTGGTGGCTGGCTTTCTGTGATTCCAACATAAGTGCACAATTGTTATGTGTACTTTTGTCAACATTTAAATTCCAGGCTGATTCTTGGTTTAGTCTAAATGTAAAGGTTGCTCTAAAAATTCTTTACTTATCAAGTGGTAGACTTACCATGGAAATCATAAATATACAGAAGAATTGGCTCATTTTGCCCAAATGCACAGAATGCAACCATATTTTCAAATGGATGATAAGAAATGTCTCGAATAGGTGACTTGAATGGCAGGTCAGAATACATGGCTACTTGTTCCCCTAAATAAAAAGAGATTCAAAATGTATATCAGATATGTCTTGTTAAAAGATTATTCTGCCATTTATTAGAAAGTATTTATAGTAATGATGCTCATATTTATGTGAAAATCTCAAATATTTATAAATGTTTGAGTTAACACTCTATTAAATTATCTTTATTTTGCATTCCATTGACCCTCCTCTTTCTACTTTCTACCTCTTCCATGAGGTTTTCAAGGCACAAAATATAGACAAAGGGCATAGAAGGAAGTAGAGAGGTATGACTCTGAGATCGGACAGAGCTAGGCAAACCCCAAATAACAGAGAACTCTAGGAAGAACTAAGGGAGAAATTACAGGACTTTAAAACTAGAGAAACTCTAGTTGGGTAAGCTTTGGTGAAGGATTAACTTTTCCATTTTTTTTTTTTCTAGAGGCTGTTTGAGGTACCCATTTGCTTGAAAGATACCTATGATTATGGCCTAAAAGATGGCTAAAGCAGAGGTCTGTGGAACCCCCCAAAATCAGTCAGGAGTCAAAAAGCAAAGAATCTAGATTCATTTATTGTAGGTGAGAGAGACTTAATGCTACTGGATTGATGCAAAAGCATCAAAACATGGTACAGGAAACAAATAAAACACACAAAAACTAAGTTAGCTGATTAGTCTAAATGCCTAACAGAAAGAATAAGAAAATAAACAAGGAAAAATCAATACGGTTCATTAAAGAAATTTTAAAGTAAATTTTATAAAATTATCTCAATTTCTTATTAAAAACATTCATGTAGCTTTAGCTTTTCTTTTGAAAAGCAAAGATGAGGCACAAGTGAGCTTCCCAATGTAATTGTTCATTAAAAAAAACTGAATTGCAATAATTCGGGTAACTTGCTATTTAAGTTTCAGACATCAAAACTTTCACAGGTATGTTTCTGTTACTAATGAAAATATATTATAGATGTTTAACAATTTGTCTACCTAGTCATATTCCAAATTCAGCTTGTAACGTTTTATGCTTTGCATTATGATCTTCATTAAATACTTTTCTAAGATCAGCACTCTCATCATAGGCCATGAAAGAACAAACCTTGAATTATAATGTGAAATTCTAAATTCATAAAGATATTAAGGCAATAAAGAACAGAATTTAATACACGTTTAGGCTGTAGCTGAGTTCCTTTAATGGCTTTCTAATCTTAAAAAACATAATTAAAAATCTAAAATCAGAATTTCCTTGAAAATTATTCCACAAAATGGTAGAATTTTCATACTTCTTCAAACCCCTGTTCCTCCTCAAATATTTTTAAAGTTCAATAAATATTCACCTGTTTCTGGGTTCCAAACACACACTATACCATCCTCACTTCCAGCAAACAGGAAAGTCCCACATGGAGTCAAAGTACTATGAATCTTCTCCCGATAATTTGCTGCTCCTACAAATTTCCTTGCTACTAATCTATAAGCAAAAAAGATTTTACAAATTTAACTGTCTTAACCATGTAAATGAATGGTGGTAGAAAGTTTTTTCTCTTAAATACTTTAATTTCTATTCAACAAACATTTTTTGAGAATGTGTCATATGGGAGACATTCTATAATATAATGGATACAGAATAAAGAAGAGCTAGTCCCTGGAACCAGGGAGTTTATCATTTAGCAGGAGAGAAGAAACATGTCATTGTAAAATAGAAGGTGGGCGTACAAAGTACTAGAAAAGAAAAACAGAAGAGTTCTTTTCAAACTTGGATAAGAGAAATTAATTCTAACTATGGAGAAAGAGAGACTACTTTATGGAAGTAGTATTTGAGCTGGTTACTAAAAACTGGATAGAATTTTTATACTCGCTGGGTGCAGGGGCTGATGCCTCTAATCCCAGCACTTTGGGAGGCTGAAGTGGGCGGATCACGAGGTCAGGAGATCGAGACCATCCTGGCTAACATGGTGAAACCTCGTTTCTAAAAATACAAAAAATTAGCTGGGTGTGGTAGTACACACCTGTAGTCCCAGCTACTCCAGAGGCTGAGGCAGGAGTTATCACTTGAACCCGACAGGTGGAGGTTGCAGTAAGCTGAGATTGTGCCACTGCACTCCAGCCTGGGTGACAGAGCAAGACTCTGTCTCAAAAAAAAAAAAAATAATAATAATAATTTTTATACTCATAGTTTCTTCCACCTGATGAATTTTTAAAACAATAAAAGGAATATTTGATCTCTGAAAAAATTAGATAAAACATATTATTAAATCATCTACTAAATATGGTACAAAGCCTTCCATATTTTTTCACTCATGAAATAATAGTTACCACCATTTCAGCACATACTTTGTGCCAGGTAGGTACTATTATCGTCCCTGATTTACAGAGAGAATATTAGACACACTGCTCTATAATCTGCTGTTTTCACTCAAAAATAAGTCATAACGGACCTTCGTGTCAGAAAATATAGATTATACATAAACATTTTAATGGGTACATTAAATCTATTGTTGGATGACATTAGAATGTTTCCAGCTTTCCCCTACCATGAACACACTTTCTATAAATAATCTTGTGTGTACATACATATTACAACATTTTTACTGTTTTATAATTATTTTATTTAACATAAATTCCCAGATCTGGAGTTACTGGGTCTAACTTTTCTAGGGTCCTTGCTATGTGCTTTACTGTTTTAAATACTTTTTATGTATTAAGTTGCTTATTCCCAACAAAACCCTTATGTGTATGGCGTATTATTTCTCTCATTTGAGAGATAAGAAAAGAGGCACATGGAGAGATTGATCAGCTAGCAAAGGGGTAGAGAAGGCAGTATTTAACTCTAAGTAGTGTCTTGCAGAGCCCAAGCATGATATTAAGCTGTATACTATACTGCTTAAAATTCTCTCTCAGTATTCCTTGCCAAGAACCTATGCTCATACAGATTAACTCACTCTGCTTTAAAAGCCTATTATTTCACTTCTGAACTTTGTTTTCTATTCTACTAAAATATTTTATCTTGTCAAAATTCTACCCATCCTTCAAGACTGAGCTTAAATGGCAGCCTCTCAATACAGCCTTTTAACAGAAGACTATATTATAGTTGTCAGCTTTTTTGCTGCTATGAAAAATATAGTCCTTTTATTACAAATTTATATTCATTAAAATACTTGCTAGCTGCCAGGCACGGCATGGATGCTACATACAGGAAAAAAAAAAAAAAAAAGTAGCTTCCAGTCCTAAAAGGTCTCACATTTTAGCTTAATTAAATGTTTTTTGGTTTTATTTTGAAGGTACACAACTAGATTATAAACAAATGGTTTAATTTTGTTTATTCTCCCACAGTATCCATGACAGTTCCTTGAAGTGTTTTACATAAATATTGAAGGGTATAAGAGCTAACCCTAAAAAGATATAGAACTAAACTAAAATAAATTACATTTGCCTTTCTAAATACTAGAAAGAAATTTAATAAAATAGCTTTCTCTCATTTATTTTACAGAAACTCAACACCACAGCAAAAGTGTACTAGAAGTCCATGATGATTTCCCAGCATTGCTTCTGCCTTTTACAGTAAGGATATTTCCCTACCTTCACCATTATTTGGAAATAAAGAAAAAAACACAGACGTATAAATCAAAAACCTCTCCTTCAGTTGTATTATATTATACTAACACCATAACAGTATCATAGTGATATCAGTATCAGTCAGTAACATTGTAGAAGACAGAAGCTTCTTTTGTTTTTTTTTAATTGTGAAAACAAAAGCAACTAACTACATTTCAGCCTCAGAACTATTCACATTTTGGGCTGGATAGCTGTTTTAGGGAACCTGTCCTATGGTCTGTAGGGTGCTTAGCAGTATTTTTGATCTCTACTCATTAGATACTAAAGAAACACTAAAAAAAAAAAAATCTCCAGATACTGCCAGATGTTCTCCGGTGAGGGTGAGTGTGGGGACACTGCCTAGTTGAGAACCACTATCACATTTTATAAATATAATTTAATTCATTACTAATTCTGTGAGTACTTATCCTGTCAATACTGAAATATACTTACATCCGGAGATCCATAATTCTCAAAGTACTGTCTTTGGTATGGATTAACAAACGTTTTCCATTGGGATGAACCTCCAAATAACTAACTGGAACCCCCTTAAACTCAGTTTCTTTAATTTCCTAAAATGATAAAAAAAATACTACTAATGAAAAATTTGTTTAATGTTAAGCTTTTTTTTCAGGTACAAAATTAATTTTAAAATATCATTTCCAATTCTGCTGTATAGGTTGCTCTATAATTGTTAGCAAAAGGATTCTGAGTAACTTCAGTTTAGGTTGAAAATAAAGCTTATGAACTGTATTTCTGTTATGTAATGCCACATTTAATTAGTATGTGTTTTTGTACTATGTTCACTTTCCCCAAATTTAGTCAGTCCCAAACAAGCAGCACTTCCAACAAACTCATCTTCTAATATTAATTTTTTTGTTTAAAATCACATAAGGACGCTTCCAATTTTTATAAATCCAAAACCACATGTAGAATTATTTTTCAAGTTTCTATTCTTATTTAGATAAGAATTTCTAAAAACAGAAGGACTGTTTTTTAAACAGATCTGACAGACTCGACAGATTTAACTGCAGTTCCTGGAAACTACTTTTCACTTAGGGTATCTTTTTTCAACTACTGTCCTATTATGAAAAACTGAAGAACAAAGGTATAACATGTTAGCCAGAAACTGAATCAATTTATATAAAACAAATTCAAGTTTAATGATTTATTTGTATTTTTAAGTAAAGAGTAAAAAATGTACACGAACAAAATTGTTTAACATACAAGCTATCTTAAAAACACTCCAGCCCCAAAAGGAAAGAACTTATTCCTTTGTTTCTATTTAGAACATTTCAAATGAAACAATTATTGTGATTAAATGACAGACCTCCATAATAATTGCCTAATTCTGAAAGACACCAGTGTTTATAAAATACCGAGAATACTGTTTTTAGAGATATTATTGGACCAAGGAAAAAGGATATGCATAACAGAAAACACAAATTATTACTTATCAATGATAATATAACACACATCTCATTTTAGCATAAATGTCACCCAATGAATTATTGAATGCCATAGTGCAAATGGGGTATAAAAAAGTGAAAGCAACACCTGGCCAAAATTTTAAAAATCTTCACTAAGTTGTTAATACTATCAAGCAGCCATCAGAAGGGTGTGCTAATTAATTATTGATAATTGACTATGAAAAACTGTTAATTTTTTGAAATGAGAGAACAGAATGTCCTGACATCCTATCTTAAAGTCATATAACTGGATTTTTTCCAACTTCCTTAAATCCCAAAATATGAAATATTATTTTATACCTTATCTATAGTCCAGTGGTGCACTGAATGTTCCAAATCATTAATCTTGACATAGGTATTCCAAACAACAATCACCCCTGTGCAGTCTCCTGAATACATATGATGACCTATTTAGAAAAATAAGATTACTCACTTAAGAACGTCACACAGAGTTAGAAACAAATAATAGGAAATTGGGGGAAACCATACCCCAGTAAAACAGTCAAAGAATTGAAGGGCTGTTAAAAGGTATCCAAAAAGCAAAATGCAACTCACAAACAAATCCCAATTACCTTTAAATGAATTCTTTTCTCTTTTAAATTATTTTTGATGACTTACTTCCCTTGTCACTTACCTGAATTTAACTACACAAAGAAATGAGCTTCTCAATACATGTGTATATGGCTCATACTCCAAAGCCAAATAATTTGAACCATCCAACATGTAACATTATTTCTCATCTTTATTAACCTGTAAATCTACTTTGTATTCCCAGAAAAATACCTATATTCTAATATATAGTGTTAGTATAATTTCTGAGACCCAGTAGAAACTCATCAAATGATCAGGGAATGAATAAAATAATAACAGGTATTCCAGTTCAACATCAATTCTTTGGAGTCAAATCATCTTAAAGTTGACAGACTTCAGAGACCATCAAGTTCAACTTCAAACCCACTCAGGAATATCTCAAACACCACCACTAACAGATGGCTGTTCAGCAACTGTAAATTCAGCATTTTATAAAACAGCTATTCAACTGGTGAACTGCTTCCTGTATTATAATATTCTTTGTATGGACCAATTTCCTTTTTTTTTTTTTGCACATTTGGATACCTTATGGCCAAATAGTTGAAGAAAGTCTTTATCTCTCCCTTATAATCTGTACTTCTATTATGACATAGTTAATTTTCAGATACCTTTCTATTCAGTCTTTCCTGAATATGTTCCAAATTTATTAACATCTCAATAGCTGAATTGGGTAAATCAGCAGTATTATATCCTTTTGATCTGGATCCTGCACCAATTAATTATAGTGATAGCCTATATGACTAGTCACTGGGATTATGAAAAAAGTGAGTATTTAATAGATATGATTAATTTATTCTTTCAGATAATAAAATGATTTGTATTTTACATCTTTAAAACAAACTATATTATTCTTTTTTTTTTTTTTTTGAGATGAAGTCTCGCTGTGTGCCCCAGGCTGGCGTGCAGTGGCATGATCTCAGCTCACTGCAACCTCTGCCTCCTGGATTCAAGTGACCTCCTGCCTCAGCCTTCTGAGTAGCTGGGACTACAGGTACATACAACCACACCTGGATAATTTTTTGTATTTTTAGTAGTGATGGGGTTTCACCATGTTAGCCAGGATGGTCTCGATCTTCTGACCTCATGATCCACCTGCCTTGGCCTTCCAAACTGCTGAGATAACAGGTGTGAGCCACCATGCCCTGCCACTATGTTATTCTTATATAAAGATAAAACTTTAAATAATTACAAATTTCCCTTCTATATGTTTGTAAATTTTAAGGTTCTTAAAAAAAAAAAAAAAAAAAAACTAAGAATGATAATCACCAGTTCAAAGAAATATATTTATGAAATTTGGCACATAACTGGTTGTTGTGGCAAAGATTAATTGAATCTAAATATTTAAGAATTTAATAATTTAAAAATTACAAACAGAACTCCTTCAGTGTCAAATCAATCACATGACTGGCAAAACAAGCATAAGCCTAAATAATATCAGTACATAACCCTTGCAAGCTTAAATAACTATTATTCTGGTAAAAAAATTATTCACATAGCTAGTCTTCATTCATAGTCTCTGACATACCTTCAGTATCAAAACAAAGTGAGTTGATAAAACTTTTGTGAACATCAAACTGTCGGACCAATATGGCAGAATCCTCTCTCATCTCAACTTTCCATATCCGTATCATGGAATCATAGCATCCTGTAACTACTAGCTCTGTTACAGCTGGATGGAATTTAGCCGTGTAAACAAAAGAAGGATGAGGTAAAACTTTGAAAGTATTTGTATTGTTTATTTCATTTTTCCATATCCTGGAAAAGGATAAGAAGTTACATAATGTTTCTGAAAAGTAGAAGTTTCTTTTAACAGTTTTTCTAAGAACCAACACAGCCAATGAACCTTAAGGAAGCAAGTGAAAACAACCAACGGTAAACCAAGTTTTAAAACAATAAAAAATATAATGATGATCTCATATTTGATGACTGGAATTTTCACATTTTGAGAAAGTTATTTGTTATGGTTATTATCCAGCATATTATACCCGCTAATTGTAATCTATACTGTAAAATTAATAACTGTTTTTTTAAACCTATTTTACCATTGATTAAACATACATTGAACAGTTAGTAAAATATTGCATTTAGTTCAATATACACAAAAAATATATAAGAAGAAACTTTAATCATTTCCCATTTAGGTTATGTATACCACTTTTACGAAATGTTTATTCATGAGGTTTAGAGAATAGCATAGTCTATTAACTTTTATATTTGTAATTTCAAAGCCTAGATAGTAAAAATGAAGATCTCAAAGATTTAAAAGTGATACTGAAATTGTATTTTGAATTCTCAAGTACAATAACATTACAGTAATTATGACATTTTGATAGAAAACACTATCCTACATTAAGCAAGCTCTTTTTGTTTAACAGTCATTATCCTGTCCTCTAAATAATGGCTACTTTAAAAAAATTTATTATCACTGCTACAGTCTTGACAAATGAGTAAACTGTAAGGGTTAAACTGTTAGATACTCTGCATTTCTAGAAATGTATAAAATGAGGTGAAATCTTCCAATAGACAGGTTTATAAGTGTGAAGCATTGGATTTGTTAATATATTTGGTTAATTTATTAAAATTAGAAGAATACATTAATTTTAAATACGAGGATTTATATTAATCCTTTTAATTACTGCTTTAAAACTAAAGCAAATTAAGTCTGTTACAAGATTATTGATTAGAGAAAAAAATACAGTTTCTATTCAAGAATACTATTCTATGAGTTTCCTCAGCAGCTGCTTACAATATAGGATATGATCTTTAATTACTAAGAATTCAAACTAATAATAGAGGAAGTGAAAGAACACGTTTTTGGGTAAAAATAAGGCACCTGAATCACTAAACAAACATTTTTACCACAGTATATTTTCAATAAACATATTTATATGAAATATGCCTATTAGGAGAATAAAATCACTAATTTAAAAGAAATATTAAAAAGATAGTTAAGAGACAACCTCAGTTGTCTGGTAATAAATCTTAGTAGCATTATTTAAAATACTATTTAACAGGCAGAAATGAAGCAAATACATCTTCAAAACAGCTCAATATAATTAAAACAGACATAATATTTTAAAAACAAAAGTGAGGCTTTTTATGTAAAAACTGAACTGGAATCAGTGATGGTTTCTGTTACCGAGGCCATGGTAGAATCTGAGATTAAAATAAATATATAAATGAATTTGGGGAAAAAAATTAGACTAGATCATAGAGAACAAAGAAACGCAAATTTGTAAAGACTGAATAAACACACATAAAAATTAGTAGATTTGGAAAAGAAAAAAACATACCAAAGTCAAGATGTATGTTTGAAAAGAGGCAATAGTGGGGACATACAGGCCTGTTTGGGAGCCATTACATATGGAGAAGTCTTTCTGATTGTAATAGGAGTTGCTGATTTGAGAAAATCACAGATTATTCTGGGGATAGCTAAAGAAGGGGATTTAGGATAAACCCATACAGCAGAGAGCTAACCAAGTGGGAAATACATAGAAGACACTAACAGTAATATGTGACGCAGATAATCAGGAATAAAGAAGGAGAAGACATGGACAGAAATCCATACTTCTGCCACTTGTGAGCATTTGTAATTCTAATTCTCTTCCTTTGGACTATAGCTTATTTATTACAAGCACTCCTTACCTCTTTGAAAAATCTCCTTGTTGTTTATGCTAGCCACAATGCTTCTCTTTTCACTCAGTTAATGCTTTCACAATACTATTTTTATGATATAAAGAGTCCTAAATTAGTATCAGTTTTAAAGATAAACAAGGAAAAATAAAAGGGGGCTTTAGTATAATATACTACATATTGTGTGAGGAAACTCAAGATAGCTTCAAGAAATAATAGAATTTGAGGTGAATTTTAAATAATGGCTACAAACCTATGAGAGCTCACAAAAGGCACTTAATTTTTGTTGAATGAGTGAGTTAGTCAGGAAGGGTAGGAGAAGGTCGTTTAAGTATAGAAAAAGTAGGTAAGTTTCAAAGGGCATGAAGATGCCAAAGAAGATAAGATGCTAAGGGTGTTTCAAAAGATTATGTGGGTGAAGCAAAGGGTACAGGGGAAGGCCATGAGAGAAGAATGTTGGGTCAGTGAGGAATATGCCTGTTATGCTATGCTAAGGATCTGGAAAATTTTTCAATGGGCAATGGGTAAAGTCTTTTAAAAAATTAAAGCATTATGAATGATAGCTATGGAAAGATACTTTTAGCACAACAGATACAGAGGACCTAGAGCCTAAACACTGAGGTCAATAGCAACAATTTAAGCAAGGGGAGGTAGGCTTTGTATTAAAGCAAACAGGATAGAGAGGATGTGGCAAAATGATGAGCCTTTCAGGAGGGAGAATTAGCAGACCTTAGTGCTAGTTAGATGTGAAAGGAGTGATGGGAAAGAAAGAAGAGTGAGCACTACTCTGAGTTTCCAGCTTGGGAGATGGTGGATAAGGACGTCACTAAAATACATATAAGAGAATTAAAGGAAAACAAAATTTAAGGAGGTTGGTAAGTTTGGTTTTGGATTTGAGGTGGCAATGGGCCATTCAAATGGAAACATGTAATAGGAAGTCAAATCAGTAAAAAAGGTGCGCACTAGAGGTCGTTAGCATATAAGTGAGATTCAAAGCTGGGGAAGGTAAGAGAAACTAGGATACACATATAAAACCAGGAGATGATCAAGTAAAGGATCCTGGAGATAAAACACAGAGAATCCGCAGAGGACAATGAACCAGAGAAAGAGAATGGATAGAACTTGTCAGAGTCATAAAAAGAAGAGAAGAGGTTGTCAATGAAAACCATGAATTCAAAATATTTCAAGACTGGTCAATAATTCAATTACTATAGTGAAGGCAAACATAACAGGAGTTAAACTGGCCAAATGGATTTAAAAATAGCAAGAAACTGCCAACCTCTTGAAAAAAGAAGTTTATGTAGCATGGTGGAAAGAAAGCCAGACTAACTGGGCTGAAGTAAAGACAGTATGTGTAGAATGCTCCTGATGGTGTAGAAAAAGAAAAATAGTGGGCTAGTATAGAAGCGAGGAAGAACTGAAAATGATGCTTTTAAGATAAGGCCATTTGAACATAGTTCTAAGATGAGAAGACACAATCAATAGAGAGGAAGATACTAATCAGTCTAGTAGATGTAATACAGATTTTTCAGGGACTGAGATTAAAAGCATAGATAAATAGCCTTTAAAAAGTCAGCCTCATATCTCTGTGTTAAAAGAGATGGACGGAGATAAAAGTGGACATATCTATGGATATTAGGAGGGAAATCAGAGGGAACTATATGATGTTCATGTCTGACTAAATTTCATCTAAATTGAAGATAGTCATCTAATGAAGTGGGAAGATTTGAATTTACTGTGGAGAATGTTCATGGTAAGGTCTGGATCTGCTGCCAGAGGCATGAGAAAAGAAAACCTAGTGAAGATAAGTAAAAGGATTCCTCAGTAGAGATGACAGCTTAGGTGATGTTAAGACTTACAAATCCAAAGTCACCCCTTAGCAAAATTATGTATTTTTCTCTAGTATGGCCTAGCATCAGACAGATGTCTGTGCTAAAAGAACAGATCAGACATGTTTTCAAGGATATTGTCAAAAGGGAGTAGTAGTAGGTTCCCAGCATGACCAAGAAGGAAGTTGTTACTAATTTTCATCTTTTTCATTTAAATAAAAACTAACCAATAATGATAACATCTTGATTAGACCTTTTACACAGAAAAGGAGGTTGGCAACATCAGAAGAAGTAGTCCCAACACTAAAAGTAACATGATGTGTTAAGAAAGTAGGAGGCAGAAGTAAATGACAATGAATTCAGCATGGATCTCAACTGTTTACATGTCAGTTTCCCAGTGTGTGGAGAGAATAATGTGTATCTACCTAATAGTTGTCAGAATCAAATTAAGTATATAAAAGCATCCTGAAAACTAACAGTAGTTTTAGAACACACTCAAGGCAGAGTAAGCAACTAAAAAAAGTATAAATGAAACTTGAAAAGTTAGCTTTTAAAATGTTTCGTTGTGATACTTATAAAATTGAAAAGGGATACATTATTTTTAAGATAGACATTCTGAAAAATGCAAACGTTTAACAATTTCTAAAACTCTTATAATACAAGGTACATATTTATTTATTTCCCCTACTGTGATGTACTGAGCACCACTGGATTCTAGCCTGTGCATATTCAGCCAGCAGTGAAGACAGTATCACTGCCACCAAGAACTTATGCTCTAGGAAAAATCTCAGGTGTTTAATAACCTCTAACCCCAACTCAAAGCATTAATCAGTTTATATAATGAACACTTAAAAATGGTGAGGACTAGAAATATGCTACATAAATTAAAGATATTTAAGAAACAGGTCTTTAAAAAGTGTTACTGTAATTTATGGAATCAGTCTACACAATGCATATTTATGACAGTCCCTTCACAGGTAAAGTATGACTGAAGCTTAAAAGTAGTTATATCACTTTATATTCTCTTTGCTTTCCTTGATGGCAAGCAGCATGCACATAAGCACTTCTTAAGGATACTAACCTCGCAGTGCCATCAGATGATGAAGTAAGGATATAGCGATCATCTTTTGACCAGGAAAGGTCATAAATGATGTTGAGGTGGCCACACAATTCTCTCATGAAACGTCCAGAAGGAATTTCATATACTAATGAAAATATTTAGAAATTAGTAGGTTTCCACACAGAAGATCCTTAATCCAATAATATACAAATGCATAATTTAATATTATTTAGACATAAGCAGTCTGTAGCAAGATTATAACCAAAGACATTTGCAGTGTAAAGGAAATTTAAAAATTTACTTAAGAATCCTTTTTCATTTGCTTTATACAAGAATTCACATGCAAAATTATCAGTTATAATTTTGCTATAATTGTCAATTATTTTCATCTCTTTAAAGAAGTTCCCTAAGAATCTTTAATAACAAATTTATTAGTTGAATAATAAATAACATTTACATTGCAATTCACTTAAAATATTCTATAGTTTGGGTTTCATTAATTATTATTTTACCTGAAAATCAACCAAATGCCAACCAAAAATTTAATTACTTGAAGTAATGAGAAATTTATATTGTGCTATTATCAAAAGTAAATTTTAATACTAAAATCAACAGGGATAGTAGACAGGGATAGTAAGGGAATTAACAATTACTCAATAAGACATACAAAGCACTGTGGTATTTTACTATATGTTTAAACATACAATGAAATCTAAGATAAACTTAACACAGAAAAACAAAGTTTCCAAGTCTCTACTTCCATCTAGTGGTAAAAATCAATTGCCCTTTCAAATACTTAGCAGTTCAGCAATAACAGCAGTCCCCCCTCATTTGCAGTTTTACTTTCTGTGGTTTTCAGTTACCCGCAGTCAACCATTCTCTGAAAATTTAAATGGAAAATTCCAGAAATAAATAATTTATAAGTTTTAAAATGCACATTATTCTGAGTAGTGTTATGAAAGCTTGTGCCATCTAGCTCCATCTGACCAGGATGTGAATTATCTTGTGTCCAATGTATCCATGCTACAGAAACTAACTGTCTACAAACTTAGTAGCTGTCTCAGTTACCAGACTGGTTGACACCTAGTGCTGCTGTTCAAGTAACCCTTATTTAACTTAATAATGGCCCCAAAATGCAAAAGTAATAATGTTGGCAACTGGCATATGCCAAAAGAGAAACCACCAAGAACCTCCTTTAAGTGAAAAGGTGAAAGTTCTTGATTCAAAAAGGAAAGAAAAAAAATCCTATGTTGAGGTTGCTAGGATCTTCTATCTGTGAAAAAAATCTTCTGTGAAATGGGGAAGAAGGAAAAAGAGGTTTGTGCTAGTTTTACTGTAATACCTCACAATACAAAAGTAATGGCCTTTAGTGCATGGTAAGTGCTTTGTTAAGATGGAAAAGATATAAATCTGTGGGTGGAAAATATGAGCAGACAGGTGTTTCTACTGATGGCAATCGGGTTCAGTGCTACTTGAGGTTTCAGGCTTCCACGGAACACATCCTCTACAGAAAAAGGGGGACTATTACACTTATGGAATAGCAAAATGAGAGTCTTGGAAAATCTCCTCCCCACAGAAGCAACAAGAACACTGGCAAAAACTGTCAAAAATCAACGTTGTCAGAACTCTGAAGATTAAACAATGCTTACAAAAAATTTGAGGAGTACTTGAGAAAAATGGCTAAATCTTGGTAAGAACATTGAGCTTTATGGTGTTTTAACTTGCAAAGTTCTCATTCCTGTCTCAAACTTTAAAGTAGTCTTAAAAACCAATAAAAATCAGGAGCCTAGCAGCCACTGGAGGGGAGAACAGGTCTGAAGCTCCCTCAAAGTTCCATCCCCAAAGACTTCTTACTGTTTGACAGTCTGGTCCTCGATGAAAGATCCATTCTCAGGGCCTGCCTTTATTTGACCTGGCTCACAGCATGCTCTGGGAGAACAGCCCTAACCTTGGGGTACATGTCAAAACAAACTGTGGCATCATTTAACATCACAGATGCCTAAGACATTGGTCCCAAGTAAGGCTAAGAGGCGGCTCACCAAAGAACTTAAAATGAAAAACAACAAGAAGAAAAAAACAAAAAACAAACCAAAACAAAACAAAAAAACTGGGAATGAGATGTCCATAGGGAACATTGAAAAGCTCCAAAATATTCCTGGGTATCTAGGCAGATTCCCACACATGTATGGGAAGGGAATATGCACACCCAAGAAAGACCTGAGAGGCTTTACTTCTCACTTGGGCTGACCTGGCACACATAGAATGTTAAAGCTAAGGGAGAGCTGTAAACTGCCTACTGAAGCATTCGAGTATGTATACCCTAACACACACAGAGTCCCTTGGCAAAGACCAGTAGACCTATCCACTCAGGCATTTAAAAATCTCTGTACAATCACAACAGTGGTCCCAGTCTGACCACTAACTTAACTGAGGATAGACATCAATGGTAACACATGACAAAGAGCAAAGACTACAGAATCAGTCCAAAATCACTAAGCTAACTGCAAGAATAAATCCTGGGTGGGTGTGAGGGAATAAAAGGGAGAATGTGATTTCCAGAGCTGTCACACTGTATTAAACATTCAGTTTTCAACACAAAATTATGAGAAATGGAAAAAACAGGAAAGAGTGATCCATACACATGGAAGAAAGTAGTCCACACAGAAACTGAGGAAGCCCAGATACTGGGCTTTCTCAACAAAGACTTTTAATCCACTACTATAAATATATTCAAAGATCTAAAGAAAACCATGTCTAAAGAATTAAAGTGTGAAAAGATTTCTCACCAAAAAAGAGACTAACAATAAAGAGACAGAAAGGATTTAAAAAAAAAAAAAAAAAAAAAGAACAGCTAGAAATTTTACAGTTGAAAGTATAATAACTGAAATAAATAATTCACTAGAGGGGCTCAACAGAAGATCTAAACTGAAGGAACTACTAAATTTGACAATAGGTCAACTGAGATTATCCAGTCTGAAAAACAGAAAAAGAATGAAGAAAAATAGAAAAGTCTTACAGACCTGTGGGACAGCACCAAGCGTACCAACACGGGCATAATGGGACTCCCAGAAGAATAAAGAGCAAAGGGGCAAAAAGAACAGAACATTTTCAAGAAATAATGACTGAACACTTGTCACATTTGTGAAAAACATTGATCTGCACATTCAACAAGTTAAAGAAATCCAAGGAGACACATCATAATCAAAAAGTCCAAAACCAAAGACAAAGATTCCTCCTTCTCCCCTATTTTTGAGATTTAAGCAATGTCTAAATCTTCACAGCATTTTAAGAAAGTTTACTTAAGCATAAAGTAACGTATTTATTACAAAAGTTTTTAAAACATAAAATCAGAATAAAATAATTCCTTCACTATCCAAAAGAAATAAATTACTTTCAATAACTTAGGAGCATTTTTTGTTTTTGAGACAGAGTCTTATTCTGTATCCAGGTGCCAGGCTGGAGTGCAGTGACGCAATTTCGGCTCACTGCAACCTCTGCCTCCTGGGTTCAAGCAATTCTCCTGCCTCAGCCTCCTAAGCAGCTGGAACTACAGGCGCAAGCCACCATGCCCAGCTAATTTTTGTATTTTTTAGTAGAGACAGGGTTTCACCATGTTGGCCAGGATGGTGTCGATCTCTTGACCTCGTGATCTGCCCACCTTGGCTCCCAAAGTGCTGGGATTACAGGCGTGAGCCACCACGCCCAGCCAGAGCATTTTTTAAGAATCTTTTTTCCCCCTACATATAGGTTTTTGGTGAATTTTAAAAATAGCATAATGGTAATCAAACTACACAAACAATTTTTTATTTTTAAAATTTATTACTATTTCATAGGGAGCAATATCTATTTAATAAATGCCAATCAAGTCAATTATGAGTCCCTGCTGAAAACAAAAAGACAGGGAAATCAATCAAGTAATAGCAAACTGTGTCAAGTTGAGAAAAGTTCCATAAGATCTAGTTTGTTTATGGCAGACATCCACAAGGAGCTGGCTACTTCTACAGAGGGTAACTGGTTTTTATTATTGAGTCAGAAGTAAAGGAGAGAGTATTTAATGCTTCTAAGTCTAGAACAGTATGATAATGCTCTAGACTTTAAAAAGTCTAGATAAAGCTCTAGAGCTTTAAAAAGTCTCTAAAGCTACAGAAATAACTGTTCTTGGCCTCCCTGCTGGCTTCCCTATCATAATGAGAAGTTTTCATCTAGGTACTCTTGAGTCAATTATTGGTATTCTACTGCACAACAAATTTGGAGGCTTTTGTAAATCAAATCATCACTGCTATCAACTAACCACATTGGAATAATGTTCCCCATGATAGTTATTAAAACATGCTCCTAAATTTCTATATTTAAAATACAAAATGTTTACAAAAATCCTCCTGCGTGTTTTAAAAATAAATTTACCATCTCTCATCTGATCATTCTCATTCTACTTCTGAACAGTTATTGTACAGAAAAGTGTAAAATTATTATAAAAGAACTTTCTCTACTTGAAGAAATCTGTTTAATTTAGTAGTACAGGGGATGACTCAAGTTAAGATTTCCATGAAATAAAAAACTAAAGAATGTTCTCCAAGCAGACTACGCTCAGATTAAACAGGTAGGATTATTACTCACAAATAATTGGATATCCATCCCGGCTGGCACAAGCTGCTGCTAGTATTCTTCCATTGTGGGAGAAATCAAGACAAAAACATCCGCGTTCTCCTGCATTTAGTGAAAAGAGGTGTTTGTTTGGGATACGGCAAGCCTAAAAAGCATACATTTAAAAAGTATAAATTAGAAAACATTAAAATGCAAAGGCTAGCTTTAAATTTCAATTACTGTAGTTTTTTTTAGTCCTTTTATTATGACGCACAGAAAGAGAAAAACACACATGCAGAATGTTGAAAAACCATAGTAAATTACTTTGCAAACAGAGAATGAGTTCCCATGAAATTTTTAAAGTGAATTTGTTCTTTATGTTTAACTAGTACTTAATTCACGTAAATATGAATAGAAAAATTTCAATATCTGCTACTCTAAAGCTGTCACTGCCACATTGCTTCTATATGCTACATAAAAGAATGTATGTCATAGTCTTATTCTATGACAGCACTAGTAAGTCACTTTTGTTAAAGTCGCAAGCTTTTTTTAAGACCACAAGTCTTAAATGAATGCTCATTCTCTTTTTGTCTATCTTAAAATAATAACCCTTTTTGGCTGCCTTCCAAAATGTATTTTCAAACTAATCAATCCTTATTGGTCTCATTCATTATTACAATTTCTTCAAAATTTTTAATGTTTTCACCCTCTACTACCAGATGAAGCCAAAATTTTCTGGGTATTAATATCTACTGTGGAAAATACCAGTTACTTTTATTTATTTTAACTATTACCTAATTCTATCTCTCCCAACCTTCAGTGAGCCTTAGTTCTTCTGTTTCTTATAATTTAAAAAGTTGAATGAAACGTACACTGGGCTTCTACTATATGCCATGAAAGTTGTACTTTGTTACAAATGTCTGAATATATATTCATCACAGCCATCCTATGAGTAGCTACTATTAGCTAAGAGTAACCATTATTAGCTACATATAGCTAATAAGGATTATTCAAAGGGTCAAGCCTAGCTTAATGGACCTACTCAAAGACTGTTACTTCAAAGCCATGCTTTACAGACCAGCCCAGGTTTTTCACAAATAGTAACAAGATCTAGCAGTAACTTGGGAGGCAGCATTATGACCAGCTACTACGAATGTGAAAAATTCAACAGAATTTGTTAAGTGTCAAGTATGTACCAGACTCCACGCTACCCATCTTTTCTGTGCATTCTCCATCCACATAACTAAGAAAAGGGAGAGTAGGGTAACAAGGGAACAAACATGAAAAGAAATGTCAGGAGGCTTTATAATCGCTTGCTGCTGCTCCTAGAGTAAGAAGTGTAGTTACGGAAAACTCTGTGCCCAATCACCTAGGCTGAAAATGAAAACACTGAAGCCACTACCATTTTCTTTGTATTCTCAGGGTTTGACACTGTGCCCTAGCCAGAAAAGACTCTCAATGAATGTCTGATAACAACAATAAAGGTCCTCAAAAGCTCTGACTCTTTCCCCTCCTTTACTTCCTTGTCAGTCACTAAATCATCCTGGTTCTTACTTTCGGTCTCTCATATTCATTAACCCAAAGTTAGACCCTCATCACCTCACACATCAATGACTTCCATCTAATTCTGATGTTACTATTTCGAGATCTGCCCATGCCATTGCCTGCATTAATTCATCCTCAAGTACAATTGTTATTTTTCTCACCCACCCAAGAACCTTCTTAGTCCTTAGATCCCTCACAATCAAGTATCAGGCTACCATTTGAGACACTCCAGAGTGTGGGCCTAATCCATTACACTACTTTATCTCTTCTTTTACAAACTCTAGTTTCCAGCCAGGCAAACTTTTGAGTGCCTAATGAATACAACAGGTCCTTTCCCACTTATTTACAACTTTGCCTTTGTATGAAATAACCTTCTTTGTCTCTCCTTCACTCAACCTCTACCTTGGCCATCCTAGCCTATCTCAAGCTCCGTTGTCGAATGAGCCCTTCTTCCACCATTCTAGTTCACATTCTTCATATCTGCAATTCTCAAACGTTTTTAGTTTTGAGATGCTTTACATTCTTGAAAATGTTTTCCAGAGGCTAAAAAAAGTTTTCATAATAAAATAAAAATGAAATAACTTGCTAACTTCAATGTCTAGCTTAATAAAATCTAGACTTTCATAACTGCTTCTGCTGTCTTGTGATATCAGGTTATCTAGCCTCTAGAAAATGCTAGTACATACTTGTAACAGAATGAATCTGAATGAGATTAATAACACCTTAGAATCATTATGAAAAGAAATTGACTTCAAGGACCCCCTGAAAAGAACTCAGAACTCCCAGAGGTCTCCAAACTACACTTTGAGAACTGCTGATCTGTACAATTATCTTTGTATCTACATTTCCTCAAGACTTCTCTGAAGTATATCTGAAAATGAACAACATTGTAACTGCTTTCTTTTCTCACCTAACCTGGAAGTTCCCCAAGGGCATAATCTAAGTGTTATTCTCTCCATATTATTATGCTTGAAGTATTCTAACTCAAAGTGATTTAAAAATGTATCTGTAAAATTGTCTTCAAAAAGAAAGTTAAATGTGACATAAAATACAGAAAATGAAGATGACTAAGTAAGAATAGTAAGTTCTTATTTCTATATTAGATGTTTGAATAAGTTAAGATTTTTGGATAAATTTCATCTGGTCGTAGCTTATATGTATAAAATAAACGACTCCATTCTTTATAAAAACAAGTTTTTAAGGTAATAAGTAAACATCTAAAAAAATCCATTATTATCAATCACTTCACCTGCCCAGGGAGTCGTTTCCACTTTATTACTTCCTTTGAATCTTCTAATCCAGGTTCTGTGTCTACTGAACTTGACTCATGCTGACGTTCACAATGCACTGGTTTACCTTTTTCCTCCTGAAGAGCCATCATAGAGCGGTAAGATGGCTTTATCTAAATATGCATTAAAACGTGAAAATTTATATATCATGTTCACCTTTTTCTTTTTCTAGCATATAGTTTTTAAAATACTGAAACAAATAATATAAAAATTTTTCAAAATGTAATCCAGAAAAAATTCTACTTTTATTTGTACATTATTGTAAACAAAATGAAAAAGCTGCTTAAAATTACAGTCATATGACCAAAAAGCCTTAAAAGTTTCAGAGGAAAAAATATGACTACAAAGGCTGCTTATCACCGACACCTATGAGTTATGCCATGGCTCTGATATACTACCATATCTCTGGCTTTAAAATCACAAAACTAGTATCATAAAAATCTAAAGTTTTAAAAATCCTAATTTTTCAGTAATATATTTAACTCCATCCAAACCAATGCAAATCAGCTCTGTAGTGACAATATATATCAGGTACAGAATGTGCAAATGACCTGAAAAATTAATGTATTAAAAGAAATAGGATGAAAGCAGAACTTTTTTATTTTAGGGCCAATTCTTTACTAAGATTATTTATAATATTAATCTATGGAAAACAGCAGAAGAAACATTACATACTGATTATTTGAATAATATTGTGAAAAATGTACCCAGAAATCAGGAGTCTGCAAACTGCAGCCCGCACACCAAATCTGGCCTGCTACTTGTTTTTATAGATAAACTTTTATTGGAACATACCACACACATTTGTTTAGTTATTGCCTACACATGTCTATGTAGCTACTTTCACACTATCAAGGCAAAAGTGACAGAAGCTACAGGGCCAAAGCCTAAAATATTTACTATCTGGCTGTTTATAGAAAATATTTTTCAACTCTTGCTTTAAATCAACTTTTTATCTTTAATTTTTGAAAACCAAATTATAATGAAACATTTTTCCTAACACCAAAAGCTGCATTTCATATTTAAAATTCATTTATGCATCTTTTAAATATCAGCTATTATAGGCTTAATATATAATCCCAGAAATCTACTAAAGTAATTATTAGAGGCCTTATCTTTTAAGAAACGACAAACATGTTATGTCACCATTTCAACAGTAGAGGATATACACTTATATGTACTATTAACTTACACAGTCTGGAACTTTCAGTCCTCTTACAGTTACATACAGTGTTGATGGGTAACGATTTCTTGGACATTTTGACCACCATTCAAACACCTCAACAACACTTAATTGGGATCGAGGCTTAGTAGGTGGGCAATATAGCTGCAAGCGAAGTTTTGAGTTGATGTTTGCATTTCCATTGGCTCCCAGAAGCTTAAAATAAGAATTCATATAAAATGTTATCTTCATTGAAAATAAATATATCCAACAAAGCAATAGTATAAAGTTGGAAACATTTTTAAAAGATTAATATGGCAAGCTGAAATGTCTTGTTTTATAAAGCAAAGAACACTGACATAGTTGGTTAAGCACAGTTCCAGATCACTTTTGACAAAAGGTAACCCAAATGGCTTTTAAAATATTTTTCTACTGGAAAATATTCTATATACCTACTGTAATCTACATACCTACTGGTCAGGCATGGTGGTTCACATCTGTAATCCCAGCACTTTGGAAAGCTGAGGTGGGCAGATCACGAGGTCAGGCGTTCGAGATCAGCCTGGCCAACATGGTGAAACCCCGTATCTACTAAAAATATAAAAATTAGCTGGGCATGGTGGCAGGCGCCTATAATCCCAGCTACTTGGAAGGCTGAGGCAGGAGAATCATTTGAACCCAGGAGGCTGAGGTTGCAGTGAGCTGAGATCACACCATTGCACTCCAGCCTGGGTGACAGGACAAGATTCCTTCTCAAAAAAAAAAAAAAAAGGAAAAGAAAATTCCTGATAGCTCTTTTTGCACCTGTACAACAATTTCAGACTGATGGTACAGCATTTACACTACTGTGCCAGATTTCACACTGAACAATGGAGATGATCAATACACATTTGTTTGAAATAATTATGATAAAGATTAAATTGCGTATTTACACAAGATACAAAGTTTCCATTTGCTTAATATCAGTATTTAAAATGGTTAAAGTTTTATGTTTTAAATTTTTAAAAAGTTAAAATCATTTTAAGATAATTAAACTCACTCACAGGTCATTTGCTACATTTTTTCCAATATTTTAGTGTATCTTCTTTCAAAAGTCTATTTTTAAAACGCTGTTAAACAAAACTTATGTTTAAGCTAACTTAATGGAAGTTTTTGTCTTTTTGGGGGGTAGGGGGCAGAATCTTGCTCTGTTATCCAAGCTGGAGTGCAGTGGCACAATCTCAGCTCACTGTAACCTACACCTCATGGGTTCAAGTGATTCTTATGCCTCAGCCTTCCGAGTAGCTGGGATTATGGGCACATGCCACCACACCTGGCTGATTTTTGTATTTTCAGTACACTCAGGAATTTTGCCATGTTGGCCAGGCTGGTCTTGAACTCTTGGCCTCAAGTGATCTGCCCACTTCAGCCTCCCAAAGTGTTGGGATTATAGGCATGAGCCACCATGCCTGGCCCTCAATGGAGATTTTTATAGGAAAAATAAAAATCTTACCAACTCTGAATACATCCTCTTTCATTAGACCATGACTGTAAATAGGAAATGAAATGTCTTTCTAACCTTTATGTCCTCTACAAAATAGAGGCAGAAAGATAGTTTGAAGCCTTTCCAACAGTTCACACAAAACATGGAAGTATCTTAAATTAGAAGAATAGGCACTGAGTGCAGGGAACATATTTAACAATGGTTACTTGTAGACTTACGTAGCTTGGAAAGTAAAAAAAAGAGTCAAGAAAGACTCTAAGATGGTATTGTCTAAGAGAGTTTTCTATGACAAGGATACTCTACATTTGTGCTAACCAGTAAAGAATCCACATGTGGCTACCCCGCACTTGAAGTATGGCTAGCACAAATGTGAAACTAAATTTTTAATTATATTTAATTTGAATTCAAACAGCCACATGACTTGTGGCTACAAAAACAGTGTAACTTTCAAGTTCATGACTCTGGGATAGTGGACAGACAGTGGTACCACCAATTGAAGTAGCAGAGACAGTAGCAAGAATATTCAGTTTGGGGAAATCTGAGATATCTATGAGTTATCTGAGCTGAAATGTCCTGTAGGTGACTGCATTTACAAATCTGAAGCACAGGTGAGAAAAGTGGTTCCAAGAAAAGTGGGTTAAAGACGAAACCATGAGTAGGACTGATATTAAGGAGGTGGGTAGAAGACCATGAAGGAAACTGAAAGACTGGCATAAGAAAAATTAGGAAATCATGGTGTCAAGAAAACCAAGGTAACAGAGTTTCAAGAGAATGGTATGTTAAATGCGTAAATGTGACAAAAAAACTAAAATATGTTCAAGAAATTTGGCAAATAGAAATCATTAGTGATTTGGTTGGAGAAGTTTTAGTGGCAGAGGCAAAATCCAGAATGTTGTTCAGGAATGATGAGTTCAGAACTGATGCATCAACAAGGAAAAAGAGATGGCAAAATACAGCCCATCTTTCCCCCTACCCCTTTAGGAAAGAATGTAAAGACAATGGAGGTTATAAGTTGAACGGGTAACATTGTTATCAGTGTCAAATGACACACAGGGGTAAAGAACAGTTCCAAATTGAATAATAGGTATGTTCAGTCATTAAATAATAAGCACTCGAGACTCCCTTCATAAACCTTCTTACAGCTCCCCAAAGTTCATCACGGTAATTAAATAAAGATATTCCCCAGCTTCTAAATCATACTTCCCACAGATTGTTTTAATTTAACCAGGCAATTCAGTTTACATTAATATGCTGCTTAGCATGCATAAAGATCTAAGTTTCAGCCAAGATCCTGCCATTATGGTTATAAATTATATAACGTAGAGCTCAAATAAATAAGGCTTTATTGCTTTTTAGTTTAAAAGAATAGCCACATATATGTACTAAAAGAAGTGAAAGTACCTGAGAATCTGAGGCATAACTGAGAATTAAAATAAAGTCTCACTTGAACTACTGTAATAACAATTATCCAAGACATCCCTGGAACCAATAGTATAGGTTATAAAACATCTAAATTTTAATTGTCTTCACGCCACTTTTTTTTTTTTTTTAGATGAAGTCTCACTCTGTTCCCCAGGCCGAAGTGCAGTGGTGCAATTATGGCTCATTACAACTTCCGCTTCCTGTGTTCAAGCGATCCTCCCCGCCTAGCCTCCTGAGTAGCTGAGATTACAGGTGCACAACACCACACCCAGGTAGTTTTTGCATTTTTAGTAGAGACAGAATTTCACCATATTGGCCAGGCTGGTCTCAAACTCCTGACCTCAGGTGAACTGCCCGCCTCGGCCTCCCAGAGTGCTGGGATTACAGGTGTGAGCTACTGCATTCATCATGCCACTCTCTTGAAGACAAGTTTTATTCTCGTCATTCTTTCCATGATCATTGATTAATTCTCTATATTCACCAAGCACTTTCTATGTGTCATTAATATGCTGGGAGCTGGTGATATTATAGGATAGAGTTTCAAGAGAGTGATATATTACATGCAAAAAGATCTAGCAAAATAAGGACTAAAAATGTTCAATATATTTACCCAAAAGAAGTCATGGTGACTCTAAAAAGCTTACAGTCTAATGAAAAAGACAGATAAGTAGTAGAAAACGTAAAGCAGATAGAATACCTTATTACCCTTTATGGGGGGATACACAGAATTCTTGACTGCCATTTTTGCCAATGGCATAAGTTGAATAAATAAATAAAAATCCATATAGTACTTAGAGGTAAAAATGCTATGAAATATGTTACTACTTCCCAAGTGCAACTTACAGTAAATACTGCAGGTCTGCACGAACCTTAGCATAAAAGAAATGCAGTTTTTAATAAAACCACAAGATGGCAATATTTACTATGTGAAAGTGAACTTTTTTGCTTTTTTTTAAATGGTTTTTTTTTTTTTTTTTTCCCCCCCTCTAAATCAGTATGGAAGGTGATTCCTTCCATGCTGGCATAACAGGTTTATATAAGGGTGATCACAGATAGTACACTGGACCAGGTGATTCCTAAGGCCACTCTCAATTACTTACTACAGCCAACCTGGCTGCTATTCAGTTCTTTGATTATAATACTTCTAAAACCTCTCTCTAAGCCCTAATATGGATTAAATGTCTTAATTGGATTTTCATAGCATCTGCTCTATAGCACATAACAATGTAGCTAACACATCTGTATAGAAATTAAATTGGTGGGCATATATATACAATGTCTAATTTATCTATGAATGTAGTGTATTTAGCAGACTGCCTCATATTTTATAGATAATATTTGTTGAATGGATACACAAATGAAAATGTTTTTATAAGATGGTACAAAATAGACTACTCAAGACTCTTTATAATTTATGTTTGAAGGAATAAAAGATAATTATCAAATTAAAATATCCTTTCTTTAAAAAAAAAATCTGTCTTTCATCTTTGCTGAAACATCCTAGTCAAAGACATCTAGTCAAAGACAAAGGTACAAAGACATTTTTTTACCTAGACTACTGTCAGAATTTCCTAATTTGATTTCAAGCATCTACATTTGCTCCCTCTCTAATCTGTTCTCCACATAGCAGAGTATGTATCCTTCTAAAACATAAATCAGATTATTTTCTTGTTTTGTTTAAAATCCTATAATGGCTTCCCACTGCTCTTTAAATTCTATGATGGCTCTGTCTTGCCATAATGACTGCGAAGATCTCATCATCATAATTAACATGCTGTTGACCTCAGCAACCTCCTCATGCCCCATTCTCCCCTGTCAGTCTCTGTCCTCCAATCTTGGTGGCCTTCTTTGATTTTCTGAATTAACCCTGCTCCTTCAAATATCAGGGTTTTTGCATATATTGCTCCCTCTACCATGGACCATCTCTTCCCCATTGGTGGCAGTATGTCTCTTCCTCAGGAATCCTTTCCCTGACCCCACAGTTCATCACCCATCCTGTACCACTTTAGGATATTTATAAAAATTTATAATTAAATGATAAATTGTGAAATCAATTGTTTCGAGTTTATGTTGCTGGAATATGAAGTCCAGGAGTTCAAGGAATTTGTCATCTTTGTGCACTGACAAGAACAGTCATTGGTACATAGAAAAGTTTTAATAAATATTTGTTGAATTGAATAAATAATATCAGGGCTGTTTCTGTCTTTTTTAATGCTACATCCTCAGAACCAAATAGCGTAACTGGCACATACTGGGCCATCAATAAATATTTAAGAATCTAAATGAGCATAACCTGAGCTTGAATTAACAACTCCTCATCTCTGCAGCCTTACCTTAGATTCTAACTCCTTATATGAGACCAAACTGACTTGGGAGTAGGCACCCAGCTTACATTTGAAGACCATTTTAAAAGTGTTTAAAACGGATGGAAAACATACCTTAAGAAATGCCCAGGCAATTTTCCGAAAGCCACATTCTTGGTTTTTAACCTCAGAATTATTCTTAATTTCATCCATGCTTAAGAAATCAAGAATCTGCAAATAAATTCACAGAAGACTAAGCTACCTAAAATTTAATATTTTCTAATGGCATACTATTAAAAATTTAAAGATCATTTGTTTAGTACTTAAAAACATTTACCTTTACAGGAAGTAGAAACACTTTTATTTCCCTTCATTCACCTTAAAGTTAATTCAATTAGGGAGGGTCCATTTTTTTATCTTTCATTAATAAATACTAAGATTTATTTCAAATCCAAGGCAAAGTGTTAATCACTTCCAGTATAACCTAGGTACAACTATACTAGGCATAGAATTCTTAAGCTTTGATTATTTTGTGTGTATCAGAGCAGACTTCAAAGCATTGTTTGTTTAAAAAACTCATGGCCCTATTTCTGGGTCTTTGCCTTGGAACACCTTTCTAAAGTTGGGGTTTTTCTCTTTGGATATATGTTATAACTAGGCTTCTCAATAGGAATTCTTCCATTCCTCTATCCTGTCTGGACATAAAAGCTCATGGATTTGCACCCCGCCTGCCACAGAGATTATGTTCTAGGTACTTATCAGAGGCTATCACTTTGAACTCACTGGTGCTTATCAAAAGCTCAGCTGTGCAAATGAGATCTTTATAGAAAGAAGACTGCTTAAGAGACAATACAGACTCCATTCCTCTGTGTTTTTCTGATACCTATATCTTTTTTACAGATATAATACATGCTCAATGAAAACATAATATAAAAAATTCATATATGCAAAGTAAAAACAACTTGTAATTCAGACCCATAGACAGCCACCATTAACATCTGATTTGCAGGATAAATCTTGTTCTGTGTATTCCTAAACATATGTATGAAACTACAAATCTAATAATGATATTTCACAAATTATTTTCATATAATATGTAGTGAATATCTCTTCATGTCAATATACACACATGAATACCATAATGTTAATGACTGCCTACTATTCTGTTACAAATACCATAAATTTAACAGAAATTATAACTTATTTAACTAACTCTCTTACTGATCTAAATTTAGGTTATTTTATCTCCCTAAAATTTTTGCTATTATAAGCAGTGCTGAAATAAACATCCTTGCACATACATCTCTGTGGACTTGTCATTTTTCCCCTAGGAGAAACACCTAGGAGTAAAATAATGGTTTTAAAGACTGTGACAGACATTATTCAGTTGTCCTCAATAAACATGTAAAAAGCCAAGATCAAAAAGTAGCCACATAGGCAATAACACATCACATGAAAACTTAAGAAGCAACCCAAAGTGTTTATAATCCAACAATCTATCCTTCTTCATCTTTTAATACTAAAATGAATATAGAAGAACATTATAACAAATGACAAATATTGAAGACAAAGAAAAAATTCCTTAATATACAAATTATATCAATTTTTCAACAATCACAGGTTTATATAAATCACACACAACATAATCACAAATGTAAATATTGAAATATTTGTATCATAAATGCACACAGACAACCAGAAAGTCAAGGTTCATAAAAATAATACTACAAAACGAATCTTCAGCATTGGTTATGCCAAGTCTCTTGCTGTTCCCATGCTAAACTTCTCCATCTAGCTTACACTAGAAGGGAGGCTTTCTCTACTTTCTTTTGCTTATGGAGACAGAACATATGATACAGAAAAGGAATGTAGTATTCTAGGTTCAAACTATCTCCAAACACAATTTTTTACACTTAAAATTTGAGTAACTTTGGGGAAACAACTTTTACTCCAAACCTTGTTATCATTTTCAGTAAGAAAATTATATAATAACAACTAGTCAGCTCAAAAGCCATCTATTCCATTAAGCTTTCCCTGACTCCTCTGAACCTCCACTAACCCTTCACATATCAGAAGTTCTACATCATTTTTGGTTATACATTAAATTGCATGAATTAACTGATCTGTGTACATTTATCTTTATTTATCCAGGTAGTGCACATATTGTAGGGTATCTAATATGGTTAAGTAAGTTTATGCTTTGTGAAAAGGTTTAAAAATGGAGAAATGCATTCATATGGAGTTAATTCATCACTTCACCACAATTAACAGTCACAGGGTTGTTGTAATTATTAAATGATACAAAGTAGGCCAAATGGCTAACAAGTACAATAGTAAATGCTCAGCAAATATGCTATTGCTGTTTATAAAAGGGCGTCTCACTTGTATTCCATAGCATTCTACAAACACTAAATCCTAGAGATTAAATTCTCACACTTTTTTGCATTATTAGACTACTAAAAATAATAGCTTATATTTATGCTATTAAATATTAACTAACATTTAATTTGAATTGCTCTATTCAATTCATACCTCAAAGAACAGGATGACTTTAGGACTCTCACCAGAATCTCGAAGCAAATAGGGAAAATTTTCATTAAATATAATTTGTTCTTCCCACTCTGGACGTCTTGATTTTAACTGTTTAAAATCATATGGCTGGGTCATAATAGGAAGAATATAATCCACATTCTCTTTTTCATAATAAGATGAAACAGGCCGTTTCCTGTTCAAAAAAAGATACTTCCATTAATGTATTTTGTATAATTTTGAGATGAGAAACAAATATATAGTGTATAAGGTGAGACCATCAGAAATAATGAATAGCCATAATAATACAAAAGGAAAAATTATTTTGATTGTTCGTCTAGAAACTTGGAAATAAGACTTAAAAGTAACAGTCCATCTTACAATGGACTCTCAATAGGTTTCACATGATTATTTTCTTATAGACACATAAAGTAAGAAGTATGATTAGACCTTTGCTGTACAGAGCTGGGATAAAATAACTCCTTCAGGATTTTATAAGAGTTTATAATAAAATTGACATTGCCAGACACAGTGGCTCAGGCCTGTAACCCCAGAGCTTTGGGAGGCCGAGGCAGGTGGACTTGAGCTCAGGAGTTTGACACTAGGATGGGCAACATGGTGAAACCTTGTTTCTACAAAAAATAAAAAAAAATTAGCTGGCTGTGGTGGCATGTGTCTGCAGTCCCCGTTTGGGAGTCTGAGGTAGGAGGATCACCTGAGTCCAGGGAGGTTGAAGCTGTAGTAAGCTGTGATTATGCCACTGCACTCCAGCCAGTGAGACAGAGTGTCTCAAAATAAAATAAAATAAAAATATATATAAAATTGATTTAAATTTAAAAAGGCACAAGATTATAAACCCTTTGACTATCATATTTTCTTTGCATGCCCTAAGGCAAACGAATAAGTTAATGTGATTTTTTTTTGGACAATCATCCCGTTTCCATTCCCCACTGGCTTTCTAAACCAATTTTTTTTTTTTTTAATTTTAGTATAAATGTGTATTTTGTTGTACTTTTCATTTGGGATTTCAAGTATGTATTAGCTATAGAAGTAATCTTAGAAAAAAGTTCAAGATTCATTTACCTTACCTGAGGCCCAGATAACATATTACTTTCAAAAGAAAAATAATGAAGTTAGACAATTAAAGCATTTACAAGGCAATACAAAAGATTTAAAATACAACTTTATGTCATAAATTACTTACTAAACAGATAGAAGCTCTCTACCACGTATAACAAATTATTCTCTTCCACTTAAAAGTAGTTACTGAGCTGGGTGCAGTGGCTCACATCTGTAATCCCAGCACGCTGGGAGGCTGAGGCAAGCAGATCTCCTGAGGTCAGGAGTTCGAAATCAGCCTGGCCAACATGGTGAAACCCTGTCTCCACAAAAAATACAAAAATTAGCTGGGTGTGGTGGTAGGTGCCTATAATCCCAGTTACTCGGGAGGCTGAGGCAGGAGAATTGCTTGAACTCAGGAAGCAGAGATTGCAGTGAGCTGAGATTGTGCCACTACTCCAGCCTGGGCAACAGAGCAAGACTCTGTCTCAAACAAAAAAAAAGTAATTACTGAATTAGATGTTCTCTGTTTCTTCTATAATATTCTGATCAATGTCAATGATTGATGAACATCTACAACTAGTAGACTATTCTCTAATACAAATCCATAACTCTATTCCCACTGAATTTCAATGCCAGAAAAAAAGACTTCTACTGCAGACAGTTTCAATTTCAAGAATTAGCTGTGCAATTAAAAAATAATTACCTATCATCTTTCTTGACATATTGACCAGTATGCTCATCAACCACATGAATTTTTACCATTGGCTGAGAAATCATAAAATCTGACTTAAGTCTATCAGTTCGGTGAATGTAAACTCCCAGGACAAGGTCATCATCAAGCAAACATTTGGGATAAACTGGGCTATCTCCGCTTGTGATTTTGTGAACACCATCACCGTGAACATCTTCGTTATCATGTGCAACTACATGCATGGAAAAAAAAATTAATGTTATAATTAATTGTTCCCATAGTTGTATTTACATATAACCTAATCTTTAAGATCTATGATGATTTCGTTTGATTAACAAAGGAGCTTCAAGGGGAAAGAAAGAAAAAGCCAGACAACAGCAAACCACAGTCTAAAAGTAAAATGCTACATTTACTGATGCATTAAAAATAGGATGCAAAATCTTTGTTTATATTTTTCCTAACAAGTAGCAGAAACACACACGCGCGCGCACACACACACACACACACACACACACACACACAAAGCGAGTCTAAGTCAGGAAAGTAACTTTATCTAGGTATTTTCTAAATAGAATATATATGACTCAATACACTTCCAGCTAGAATTTCCACTTCTGGGTAGGATGCAATAAGATGCAGCAGGTAAACACTTTGAGTAACAACAACTGGAAAAAGCCAAATCAATTACAAAAACCTTATTTTAGATTTTAAAGGCATCAGAGACAAGGTATACCACACAGATTAAAATTCCAGAAAGGGAGAATCAGTCAGAGGTCAGCTGATGGAGTGGCAGCTGTTTTTGCCTCCGGGGGCATTTGCTGATTCAGGGTGTGGGCTGAAGATCAGGGTTTGGCTTAGGCAGAAGGTCACGGCTAAGAGAATGAGAAATCAGCAAAACTCAGTGGTTCCACAGGACCAAAATGATAAAACTGGAGATCTGAGAAGCCTCAAACACACGACCAATTTTTCTCAGAAAACTGAATTCTGAATCTACAGAGAAGCTAGAGAGGTAGTGAAAACTCCTAGGCTTGTGATGCTAGTAGACCATGACCTGCCAGGGGAAGGGGACTGAAACAAAACAGGCAAAGATGACGCCCTGGGGGGTGTGGTCAATTTACATTAAGGACCAAGAGGCCACTTTTCACCTGGGGTCATCTACCAATTCTGGCACAGATCTAGGTTGAAAATCCAGGGGTGATTTCTGGCAGAAGGTTGCTACTTAGGGACAGAGAAATCAGCAGAGATTTTGGCATGCATGGGGGCTAGTGTGACAAAAGTGGATACCTGAAGAAGGATGTCTAACATACAGCCAGTCTCCTGCTCAAAGAATTTGCCAAATTTTGAAGTTGCATGAGACAGAAGACTAAATGGCTAAGTTGAAAATCACTAAGGGGCTAAATAGAACCTCCCATTGTATTTTAGGGCTGAAGAATTATTTAGGGTTACAAATTATTAGAGATAAAGAAGGGCACGCTGCATAATGATAAAAGTGTCAACTTGACAGAAGGTAGAAGAAAAATAAGCTCAAAATCATAGTGGAAATTTTAATACCTCTCTCAATAGCTGATAGAATAAGTAGACTAAAAGATTTAATAAGATGAACTGAGGACAATTAAACTTGACCTAACTGACATGCACAGGACACTGCACTCAACATTAGAAATTGCATTCTTTTCAAGTGAACATGGAATATTTACCAAATCTGACCATAAAATGTTCATAGAAAAGGCCTCAATAAACTCAGAAGATTGAAATCATTCATAATGTTATCTGACAACAATGGAAAACAGAAACCAATAAAAGATAACTAGAAAAGCATCTGCTGCCTGAAACTAAGCAACATACCTCTAAATAATGCATGATCAATTAAAATGGAAATTAGAAAATATTTTGTGTTAAATGATAATAAAAATACACAATATTAAAAATTTTGGAGATGTAGGTAAAGTAGCACTTAGATGAAAAGTCTTAAATGCATATAAAAGAAGACTGAAATCTTTCTTATAAAATCTAATTTATAAATCTAGAAATAAATAGCAAATCAAACCCAAGTAAGTACAAAGAAGGAAAATAATAAAGTTACAAAAAAATCACTAAAATAGTACATAAATGTATGATAGAGAAAATCAAAGCTAAAGGTTGGTTTTTGAAGACTCACAAATTTAAATCCTAAGACTGATGAAGAAATTGAGAGAAAACGAACTGCCAATACCATGAATGAAAAAAATGGAACAGACTTTCAGATGCTATGGAAATGCAAAAGTTGAAAATGTGGATTAAACAGACATAGCCCTCAAAAACTACAGTCTATCAAATAGCGGAGAGAAGTTTATTTAAAAAAAGGGAAAATCAAGCCTGTAATCCCAGCACTTTGGGAGGCCGAGGCGGGTGGATCACGAGGTCAAGAGATCGAGACCATCCTGGTCAACATGGTGAAACCCCATCTCTACTAAAAGTACAAAAAATTAGCTGGGCATGGTGGCACGCGCCTGTAATCCCAGCTACTCAGGAGACTGAGGCAGGAGAATTGCCTAAACCCAGGAGGCGGAGGTTGCGGTGAGCCGAGATCGCGCCATTGCACTCCAGCCTGGGTAACATGAGTGAAACTCCATCTCAAAAAAAAAAAAAAAAAAAAAAAAGGGAAAAGACTGATAATAAGCTAAATCTTGATCTGTATCAAGGCAAGAAAAATGAATAAGGCATAAGGACTGAAAAAGAAGCAATAAAACTATTGTTATTAACCTATTACGTGATCGTATATGTAGAAAAATCAAAACAGTATATGAATAAACTCTGCTGGCCATGATGGCTCACACCTGTAATCCCAGCATTCTGGGAGGCTGAGGTGGGAGAATTGCTTCAGCCCAGGAGTTTGAGACTAGCCTGAAAAATATAGTTAGACCTTGTCTCTACAAAAAATTAGCTGGGCATGGTGGTGCATGCCTGTAGTCCCAGCTACTTGAAAGACTGAGGTGGGAGGGTCGCTTGAGCCTAGGAAGCAGAAGCTGCAGTGAGCTGAGATTACACCACTGCATTCCAGCCTGAGTGACAGGGCGATACCTTGTCTCAAAAACAAATAAATAAACTCTTGCGATAAGTAAATTTAGCAAAATCAATGGATACAATGCTATAAAGTTTTAAATCAAATACATTTCTACATATATGTACCAGCAACAAATTAAAAAAAAATTTAAATGCCATTTACAATACCGTTAAGAAACATAAAATCCTAGGAATAAATCTAAGGAGGGATTCTGCTGAAATTTATATTACTGGGGTATATTAAATAAGATACAAATAAATTGAAGTGCATGCCAAATTCAATGACTGAGAATAATACTTTGTGAAAATGTCAAGTCTCTTTAGAGAGTTGTTAAACTGTGAATCTCTTTAGATTCACCCAGTCTAGATCAAAATCACAGCTTGTAAGACAGGATGGGGGTAGGAAGGAAGAGGGAGAATTGAGAAGCTGCTTCTAAAATCCGTACAGAAAGGCAGAATAAAGAACAGCGTAGGCAATGCAGATAAAGAAGGAAAACTCTAGAGTACAATACTACGTAGCAACACCTATTTAGACACCTATTTAGAGGTGTTGGTACAAACTGTCTAATATAAAAGAATAGAGACTACAAAAACTGATCCACATGTAACACAGTCATGTTATTTATGAGAAAAGTGACACTGAAATACAGAGGGAAAAAGACACTCTCTTCAGTAAATGGTACTGGATCAATTATAATATATTCATATGGGAAAAACATTATCTTGATCATTGCTTCCTATCATAAATAAAAACCAATTCCAGATGAACTGCATATCTAAATGTGAAAAGTAAAACTTTTAAAATAAAACTTTTAGAAAAACATCTTAGAACTTGGGAAAGATTTCTTAAATTACAGAGAACACTTACCATCAAAGGAAAAAAAAAAGGATAAACTGGAGTATACAAAAATTTGTTTTTCGAAAGACACCAATGAGAGAGAAATAATCAAACCAGAGTAGAAAGACATTTGCAATATTATATATGTGTGTGTGCATTTACATCTGAGAAGGGACTCATATTTAGGTATATAAACTATCACTACAAATCAATTAGAAAAAGACAATTCTGTTTTTTAAAAAATGCATAGAAGACTTGAATATATTTACAAATATCAAAATCCAAGTAGGTAATAAACATGAAGGCACTCAACTTCACAAGTTATCATGGAAATAAAATTAAAACCAAAATGAACTATCCTTATAGACTCCTCAAGAATGAGGAATTTAGTCACTCCTAAGAATGACTAAAACTTTAAAAAACTGTATCACATGTTGGTAAAGACATGGAGTGACTAGAACTCTCAAACTCCGCTAGTGTCAACTGGCAAATCAACTTTGGAAAACTGGAAGTAATTATTAAAACAAAAAATATATATAATCTATGACATAGCAACTTTACAACTAAGAATATGCCCAAGATAAAGGTATGCATGTGTTTACCAAAATACATGACTGCAATGTGAATTACAGTTTTACTTAAAATTGCCTAAAACTAGAAACAACTCAAATGGCCTCAATAAAATAGGTAAATTAATTGTGGTATATTCACACAATGGATATCCAAATAATACAAAAATAGAACTAAGAATGAATAAGCTCAACTGTATGCAAGCGACACTAGTGTAAATGTTACAAAAGTAAAACTGAGTAAAAAAAGCCAGGAACAAAGAGCACAGTTTTTATCATTCTATTCATATTAAGGTAAAAAAAAATAAGCAAAAGTAAACTGTTAGATGTCAAGGTAGTGTTTACTCCCACAGGGCAACTAAGGGGAAGGTGATTTTTCTGGGTGTTAATCATGTCTGTTTCTTAATTTGGATACTTATTTTATAGGTATGTTCAGTTTGTGAAAAAACTTTAAAAACATATATAATGAGTATACTGCTTAGTGCTATATATACATGTAAACTTTTTTTATATATGTAAACATGTCTGTATAAACATATAAAACTAGTATACTGCTTAGTGCTTTTCTATATATATATATATATTTAAAATCTAAAATTGACCATTTTGATACCAATTTTTGGCCAATCAAATGGAAACTGAAAGACTAAAAAAGGATGTACAAGTAGATAAGAATATGTAAAGAAAAATACAAGAAAAGAAACAAAAAAAGGAGAAGACAGAAAGCAAGAAGGGAAACAAAGTTGAGAATGGGAAGAGAAGTGGTATTAGGCTGAGGCATTGGAAAGGTACCATGCTTGACAGAGGATGCAGCCTTAATATCAGAAATGTTTACTGGTTGTTGACCATTTATACCTTTCAAGAACTGAGTCTTAACCATTTAGAGGATATAAACTCAGTGGTTTAAAGAAGAAATCCTCTATGCTACAATAGCAACTACAAAGTTAATATTATTTTAAAGTTGAATTTAAAGAATGTCAAGAATCCGAGAAGGCCAGGCATGGTGGCTCATGCCTATATCCCAGCACTTTGGGAGGCAGAGGCGGATGGATCACTTGAGGTCAGGAGTTCAAGACCAGACTGGCCCAAATGGTGAAACTTCATCTCTACTAAAAATACAAAAATTAGGCAGGCGTGGTGGTCGCACCTGTAGTCCCAGATACTAGGGAGGGTGAGGCAGGAGAACTGCTTGAACCTGGGAGGTGGAGGTTGTAGTGAGCTGAGATTGTGGCAGGCACTGCACTCCAGCCTGGGAGACAGAGCAAGACTACATCTCAAAAAAAAAAAGCAACAGAAAAAGGATCCAAGATGGCCGTTTAGGAACAGCTCAGGATTGCAGCTCCCAGTGAAAGCGCAGAGGGTGAGTGGATGCCGCATTTTTATTGCCCACAGACTAGGCAATTCCCAGGCGGAGGAGTTCCACAGGTCACCAGTGCGGCTGCTTTGGCCAGCGCAGCTGTGCTGGCCGGCGCTGCTGCTTTGCCCCGCGCAGCTGCTTTGTCGGCGCCCCGGAGCAGCGGTTCTCCGTACAAAATACACCGGTCCGCGTGCCCTTCTGGCTGGCGATTGGAGCCACGGGAAGTCGCCCATTCGTCTGTTTAAAAAGGGGACTGAGCAGGGAGCCAGGACAGTAGATTCCAGGGCAAAAAAAGCACCACGAATCTCAGTGCCGCTGTTTAAGCCAACGCAGTGAGTCGCCGCCCAGAAAAAAACACACACCGTGGCGCCTCTTCAACAGGCTACTGGAACACCAACTTAAAAAAAAAAAAAAAAGGCTCTGAGGCAGGGAGCCAGCGATCAGGCTGGGCTGGTCCCACCCCCACAAAAGAACAGCAATCAGAAACTCTCTGGATTGAGAGTTTCACAGCAAGCCCAGCTGAACCTGGGACGGTCCAGCTCTGTGGGGGAGGGGCGTCCGCCATTACCGAGGCAGCCCGCCGCTAGGGAGGTAGTCAGCCAATGCTGAGGCAGCCCCCCGTTACCAAGGCAATCCACCATTGCTGAGGCAACTCGCCTCTGCAGAGAGACTCTGCCTCAACAGGGGCGGGCCACCATTGCCAAGGCAGTTCTAACTACACCCATATAAACAGGACTGCAGGGAAGTTCACTCGGCAGCTGGGCGGAGCCCACAGCAGCTCAGCAAAGCCTCTACAGGCAGACAGTGACTAGGCTGCCTCCTTGCTGGGCAGGGCAGCTCTGAAGGAAAAAAAATAAAGAGAAGGCAGCAGTATAACGGAAACTCATAAAGCCCTAAATCCCTGGGACAGAGTACCTGGGAACAAAAAGTGGTTTATGAGTTCTGCTACAGCAGACCTAAACGTACCTGCCCAGCAGCTCTGAATGAACAACGGAGCTCACAGCTCAGCATTTGAACTCCTGTAAAGAAGAGACCGTCTCCTCAAGCAGCTCCCTGACCCCTGTATATCCAAAGAACCACCTCATAAAGGAGAGATCAGATTGACACTTGGTGGGTATCCTTCTGGGACAAAGATAGCAAAAGAAGAAAACTGGTAACAACCCTTATTGTTCAGCAGCTGCTGCAGTGAACCCCAGGCAAGCAGGGCCTGGAGTGGACCTCAGCAGACCTACAGCAGAGGGGCCAGACTGTCAGAAGGAAAACCAAGAAACAGAAATAACCTCATCATCAACAAACAGAACATCCACGCAGAGACCCAATCTGAAAGCCAGCAACTACAAGGTCAACAGGTGGACCTTGTTTCTTCCCATAAAGATGGGAAGAAACCAGCGCAAAAAGGATGAAAACATCCGAAACCAGAACACCTCTCCTCCTACAAGGGATCACAACTCCTCACCAGCAAGGGAACAAGGTTGGAGGGAGAACGAGTGTGATGAAATGACAGAATCAGACTTCAGAAGGTGGTAGTAAGAAACTTCTGTGAACTTAAAGAACATGTTCTAATCCAATGTAAAGAAACTCAGAACCTTGAAAAAAGATTTGACGAAATGCTAATGAGAATGGACAAAATAGAAAGGAATATAAGTGAATTGATGGAGCTGAAAAACGCAACAAGAGAACTTGACGAAGCATGCACAAGTATCAACAGCCGAATTGACCAAGCAGAAGAAAGGATATCAGAGGTCGAAGATCAAGTCAACGAAATAAAATGGGAAGGAAAGAATGGAGAAAAAAGGGCAAAAAGGAATGAACAAAGTCTCCAAGAAATGTGGGACTATGTGAAAATACCTAATCTACGTTTGATAGGCGTACCTGAATGCGATGAAGAGAATGAATCCAAGCTGGAAAATACCAACAAAATGGGAAAAAAAATTTGCAGTTTACCCATCTGACAAAGGGCTGATATCCGAATTTACAAAGAACTAAAACAGATTTACAAGAAAAAAACAAACAAGCCCATTCAAAAGTGGGCAAAGGACATGAACAGACACTTTACAAAAGAAGACATACATGAGGCCAACAAACATATGAAATAATGCTCATCATCACTGGTCATCAGAGAAATGCAAATGAAAACAACATTGAGATACCATCTCACGCCAGTTAGAATGGCGATCATTAAAAAATCTGGAGACAACAGATGCTGGAGAGGATGTGGAGAAATAGGAACACTTTTACACTGTTGGTGGGAGTGTAAATTAGTTCAACCATTGTGGAAGACAGTGTGGCGATTCCTCAAGGACCTAGAAATAGAAATTCCATTTGACCCAGCAATCCCATTACTGGGTATATATCCAAAGGATTACAAATTGTTCTACTATAAGGACACGTGCAAACGAATGTTCATTGCAGCACTGTTTACAATAGCAAAGACCTGGAACCAACCCAAATGCCCATCGACGACGGACTGGATAGGGAAAATGTGGCACATATACATCATGGAATATTATGCAGCCATTAAAAACGATGAGTTTGTGTCCTTTGTAGGGACATGGATGAACCTGGAAACCATCATTCTCAGCAAACTGACAGAAGAGCAGAAGATCAAACACCGCATGTTCTCACTCATAGGCGGGTGTTGAACAATGAGAACACATGGACACAGGGAGGGGAGCACTACACACTGGGGTCAGTTGGGGGGAAATAGGGAAGGGACGGTGGGGGGTGGGGAGCTGGGGAGAGATAGCAAGGGGAGTGATGCCAGATGTAGGTGTTGGGGAGGAAGGCAGCAAATCACACTGCCACGTGTGTACCTATGCAACAATCTTGCATGTTCTTCACATGTACCCCCAAACCTAAAATGCAATAAAATAAATAAATGGGAAAAAAAAAAAAGAGGAAAAAAAAAAGATACAAAAAAAAAAACCAGAATCAGAGAAGACTTTGGTGATACAAACTCATCAGAGATCCACAGCTACAAATACATGCGTGCTTTAATCTAGATGAATCCAAGAACAAGTACCAAATATTCTATATGGAATTATTCTCAAGTAGAACTTCAGCTTTAGTTTATAAGGACTAAAATTTCTAGAATCAAGTTATTTCTACCAAGGTACACAATTTTTCACTTAATTTGTATAACAAACCTGCTTTAGTCTTCTTTTTTGTTTTTTTTGGTTTGGGTTTTGAATTATCTTCCATGCTGTCTTCTGCGTTTTGTTCCATTGAACTTATTTCACCATCTTGATGAGAATCTGAAGTAACTGGTCTAACTGGAGACTCCTTCTTTTGTTGACCTTCAACTGTGTCACCAGAGATGGTCAATGTACTACAAATTTAATCCAAATATCAGCCGTTACAGATATATTATCATAAGAATTATTATTATTCATGATGCAACAGAGTGAACAGTAAATAAAAGCAAAGATAATCCTAAAATCACTATTATTTTCTCTTAGGAGATGTATATATTTTCTTATACACTAAAATGGTTAGCTGTCAAATAAGTATCATAGGTAGTATTTTATACTTCATGAGGAGTTACATGATTCAACTAAAATTGAGCTCTAAAGCCCAGAGGAAAGGGAAATTGTATTAATATTTTATGAGCAATTGATCTCTTTACATAGGACTTATTGAAGCATGCCTACCCGCTGCCAAGTAAATGATGAATCAACAAATTTTTAAATTAACTTATTTAAAGGTATAAAAAGTATTCTAGGTTTGTTCTGTCTTCAAGAGGCTTCACATGCACAACTTTTGATTTCTCTTTTATAAGACATGGTCTTACTCTGTCACCCAAGCTGGAGCGCAGTGGTATAATCATAGCTCACTGCAGCCCCAATCTCCTAGGCTGCAGCAATCCTCCTACCTCTGCCTCCCAAATAGCTGGGACTACAGGCACATGCCACCATGCCTGGCTAATTTTTGTACTTTTTGTAGAGATGGAGTGTCACCATGTTGCTCAAGCTGGAATTTCTAGGTAAAAATTAATTCCTTGTATTTTCCAGTGATTGGTGAGTCACTAAATTTTCAGAAGACTATTACTAAAATTAAAGTCTATATCACATGAACTAGTAAATGGTAAAAAGTGGCAACCCAGAAGCATACTGACTTCAAAGAAAAACCAGCCTATTAATATTTTAATTGATCAAGTAAAAAATATGCATTTAAATAATAAAAAATTAACTTCCAATATTTTTAGTCATCTTTCAAAACAAATGGGTTGAGGACAATAAGAGTAGAGACATATTTCAAATTAGTCATTCCAGAAAGCCATTCTATTTGATCACATCACCAAACACTATTCTTTAAGAACAGCTACGCTTTGCATGCCACGGTCATGGGTTATTCAAAATTCATGAGCTAACCCTATTTCACATTGCCTGTGGCTTACCAGTCTACTACAGAGGAAGTAGCTATGAGAAAAAGAAAGATTTATAGTATACTGTGGTAGGCGGCCTTTAAGATGGACCTTACCGATCCCCACCTCTTCATATTCATGTCTTTGTGTAATCTTCTTTGAGTGTGGGCTGAGCCTAGTGACCTAATTCTAACAGACAGAATATGATAAAAGTAATGAATGTCACTTATAATATTAGGTTCCAAAAAGACTGTAACTTCTGTCTTGCTCTCACTCTCTCCGAGTCCTTGCTCTGGGAAGCAAATGGTCATGTTGTGAGTAGACCACATGGAGAAGTCCACATGGCAAGGAACCTGGCCCAAAGCCAGTCAGGACCTGAGGCCTACCAACAGCCACATGAATGAGCTTAGACCTGGATCCTCTAAGGTCTTCTAACAGCTATGTCATTGACAGATCCTTCCCAAGTCAAGGCCTGAGGTGATTTCAGTCCTGGCTAATATCCTGACTGTAACCTGTGATTGACAGAGACACCCAGCAAAGTCACTCCCAGATTGCTGGTCCATAGAAACTGTGAGACAATAAAAGCTTGTTGTCCTAAGCTGCTAAATTTTGGGATAATCTTTTTTTTTTTTTTGAGAAGGAGTCTTGCTCTGTCACCAGGCTGGATGGTAGTGGTGCGATCTCAGCTCACTGCAACCTCTGCCTCCTGGGTTCATGCAATTCTCCTGCCTCAGCCTCCTGAGTAGCTGGGACTACAGGTGTGTGCCACCATGCCCCGCTAATTTTTGTATTGTTGGTAGATATGTGGTTTCACCATGTTGGCCAGGATGGTTTCAATATCTTGACCTTGTGATTCGCCCGCCTCATCCTCCCAAAGTGCTGGGATTATAGGAATAATCTTTTTAATGGAGCAACAGATAACTAATATATACTATCATGTCCCTGCAGCAACCTGGTTTGCTATATCTTTGTTACTACTCGTCACCTAGCTTTTGAAAAGAGGGGAATTATTTTTAGCTGAGGGCTTTAGGGGAAATTGATCCAGAATGCCAAGGGACAGTCACATATAGAATTTTTCCACATCAAGTTGTTTCTGTAAAGGAGAACTGCAGGACAGAACAAAGTTAATTATAGCAGTTAAAAGGCATTTTTATTTTACTGTTTTCTCCAAGTAGAGAACATATAAATATGTATATGTTCATTTAAACTCACACCCTATATACAAGTACATACATATATAACCATCGTATAGAGAAAAAGATTAGAATACCAAATTGCCAATGGTGATTATCTTTAAATAGTTTTTGTACAATGAGCTACTGTTATTTGTATAAGAAAAAAATCTATTATTTATATACCCAAACAGGCATTTGTAACTCAAAAAAGGGGAGGTAATGAGGTTTCTATTACTTCAAAAGCAGATATAAGTGAGTAGTTCAGGGCAGAGACAAGGTTCTGGCTCAGCCTCTTACTAGTTCTGTACTTCAGTTTCCTCATCAGCAAAATACGATAAATACTACTTTTCCTCATAAGACTGTCATAAGAAATAAATAAGTTAATTCTTGTAAAGCATCTAGTACACAGTAAGGTGTTACGTAAAAGTTAGCAGTTATTATCTTAGTGGCAGTATTTCCAAATAAAAGCCTAAGAATTTTCTTAGTTAAATCACAAATAATATTCAAAACCTGAAAGTAATAGAGTGCTTTTCTAAGAGGATATTTTATATTTGTCAATGTAAAAATACCTTGTTTCAGCTTTAGGAACTTTCTTTTTTTTCTTTTTCCCTTTTTCACTGCTCAATTTGTCTTCATGGAATAAAGAATCTGAGGGAAAGTAACTCAACTGTTCTTTCAGTTTCTTTCTTATTTTCTTTTTAATCTCCTTTGCTATTTCTTCAGTTACATGGCATTGATATGCTTGCATCAGTGCTTCATCCTCTTCTAAATCATTCTTTTCTCTTTCCTCATTTGCCTTCTCACTTTTCTGATGACCAACACCTGGTTGTGGCTTTGTATGTGCTTTCTGGTATGTAGAATCAACCCTCTTCTCAGGAGTTTCTGGTTTCATGTCTTGTGTAGCCAACTGGGGCACCGTCTTTATCACCTTTTTATTTGGCTTTTCCTGTTTGTCTTCCTCTACACTAACATCACCATTAGGATTTTCAGTTGCTGACTGTGTATTCCTCAACTTGTTTTTAGTGACTCTCATGTTCTTCTTCAGGTTGTTAGTGTTAGTAGCACTTACATCATCACTTGTAGTTTCTTTAATATGGTGAAGATTGCTTTTAATAGTGTCAGGCTAACAAAAGAAGACACAATAACAAAGTTTCAGCTATGCATTGATTAGTTATACAAAGAAAAACCCACTTATTAATGTTAGGCAATGTGGAATTATTGGGAGGATTGTTTTTTTTTTTTTTTTAACCTGGACATAGTGATACTATTTTAGAGCATTTGATGAGTACTCTCACAATTTGTGCTTCCAGAATTTGAATAGTAATCTCTGAATCTAACTTCAGATTAAATGAGTTAATTGACATGGGAAAAAAAGTACTTAAAGGCCTTTAGGGTGTGAATTAATTCCTCAAATCTCAAATGCTATTTTCCTCATACATATTTTCCTTGTGATCTACACTCTAATGTAATTAATAGGTATTTAGGAAATTGCTAAAAAAGCCATTGAATGTGACATTTCAGGTTACCCAATAGGAAATATACATGGGTCACTGACGTTGCTTCATAATTCACTCTAAAACCAAAAGTCTGCAGCTCTAAGATCACCCTGCAGTTAATCCAAGTATATTACTAAAAGGCTGCTAAATATTACATATTAAGTTAAATCAAATGATAGACTAAGCACAATCATGTACCTCTTTCCCCAATTAAAATTATTTAAAATGAGATATATTTTTAATAGAAAAAAATCAGTAAGAGTCAGAGTCAAGTAATATAAGGAGGAGGAGGGGATAAGCCAGAGGATGACCAATCGAGGAGCTGGGATGAACAGCTGTTTCCCACCACCATTTGTGTTGACTTTCACCCATGGGATTACGCGGATGAGCACAGAGAGAAAGGGCAGTATGCTTCAGGTAGGTACAATTCCCATAAACTACAGAGGCAGTCTATGTTAAAAACAACCAACAATCAAGGGAAGAGAGTGTCTCAAATATAAAGATGACTTGAGAACTGAAAATTAACAAACACTAAAGGAAGGTAGCACAACGAAGGAAAGCTATCAAATCAAATGCAGTAAATAAAAGAACACCAAAGGAAAATAAATATCAAAAATAATAATTTAACATAAGCATAATTAAGAAATTCAAAAGCATACTGGACCAAGAAAACCAAACTGCTGATATTAAAATAAAATTCTGAATCATATATAAGTTTAAAAGATGTGTTGAAAAACAGAATGCACAAAAACCATTGCTGTGTATTCCTCAGTTTGTTTTTAATGACTCTCATGCTGTTGTTCAGGTTAGTGTAGGCAGTACTTACATCACCACTTGTAGTTTCTTTAATATAGTGAAGATTGCTTCTAATAGTGCCAGGCTAAAAAAAAGAAGACATAATAACAAAGTTTCAGCTAAGCATAGATTAGTTACATAAAGAAAAGCCCACTAACTAATGTTCTACAATGTGAAATTCTTGGGAAGATTATTTTTTTACCTGGATACAGTGATACTATTTTAGAGTATTTGATGGGTACTGTCATAATTTGTGCTTCCATAATTTCATTAATAATCTCTGAATGTAACTTCAGATTAACATTTTGGATTAACACTTTGCATTCATTTTGTAGTGCAGAATGTTACATGTAATGTATGGCTGTTACATGTTAACATTTGATGCTACAAGATGAACCTAAAATCAAAATGAAAAAATGTGCCAGAAATGAATAAACTTACCAAAACATACTGGAGTTTGATTTTTGAAACTCCCCATATTTTAAAAGTAGTTAGAAAGCATCCAATGTATATGGAAAGGTGATTTTAAAAACGCTGAAAGAGCTAGTATCCCAATACATATCTAAGATCTGACCATCTCTAAGACTCTTTTGTTCACCTAAAACATACTTCCAAATTCTACCTGTTCTTTGAGGGTAAATTTTGATGCCATGTCCTCCAAAAAAATCTTCACCAATCAAATCTAATAAAAATAACCTTTCCCTTTAAAAAAACCACATGTTCTGTTTTAGAAGCAATATTTAATTTAAAACGGAAGAAAGAAAGAAGGAAAGAAAGAAAGAGGGAAAGAAAGAGCAGGAAGGAAGGAAGGAAGGAAAGAAGGGAGGGAAGGCAGGGAGGAAGGGAGGAAGGGAGGAAGAGGGGAAGAAACCCAGAATATTAAAAAAAAAAAAAAAAACCATAAAACAAAAAACCAAACCCCAAAGCTAGCAGAAGACAAGAAATAACCAAGATCAGAGCAGAAATGAAAGATATAGAGATACAAAAAACCCTTCAAAAAATCAATGAGGCTGGGCATGGTAGCTCACGCCACTTGGGAGGCCAAGGTGGGCAGATCACTTGAGGTCAGGAGTTCGATAACAGCCTGGCCAGTAAGGTGAAAGCCCATCTCTACTGAAATGCAAAAATTAGCCAGGCATGATGGTGCATACCTGTAATCCCAGCTACTCGAGAGGCTGAGACACAAGGATCACTTAAGAATCAGACACAAAAATGATAAAGGAGGTATCCCCACTGACCCCACAGAAATGCAGATACCCATCAGGAATACTATAAAAACCTCTATGCAAATAGACTAGAAAATCTAGAAGAAAGATAAATTTCTGGACACATACACCCTCCCAAGACTGAACCAGAAAGAAGTTGAATCCTTGAATAGACTAATAACAAGTTCTGAAATTGAGGCAGTAATACATAGCCTACAAACCAAATTAAAAAAAAAAAAAAAAAAAAGCCCAGGACCAGATGGATTTACAGCTGAATTCTACCACAGGTTCAAAATGGAGCTGGTACTATTTCTACTGAAACTATTCCAAACAATTGAAAAAGAGGGACTTCTTCCTAACTCATTTTATGAGGCCAGCATTATCCTGATATCAAAACCTGGCAGAGTCACAACAAAGAAAGAAAAGTCCAGGCCAATATCTCTGCTGAACATTGATGCAAAAATCCTCAATAAAATACTGGCAACCAAATCGAGCAGCAAATCAAAAAGCTTATCCACCACCACCAAGTTGGCTTCATCCCCAGGATGCAAGGCTGGTTCAACATATGCAAGTCAATAAACATCATTCATCACATAAACAGAACTAAACACAAAAAACACATGATTATCTCAATAGACACAGGAAAGGCCTTCGATAAAATTCAACATTGCTTCATGTTAAAAACTCTCAATAAAGAAGGTACTGACGGAACATACCTCAAAATAAAAGCCATTGATGACAAACCCACAGCCATACCGTCCAAAGTAATTTATAGATCCAATGCTATTCTTATTAAACTACCACTGACATTCTTTACAGAATTAGAAAAAACTACTTATGAAACCATAAAAAAGAGCTTGTATAGCCAAGACAATCCCAAGAAAAAAAAACAAAGCTGGAGGCATCACACTATCTGACTTCAAACCATACTACAGTAAACAAAACAGCATGGTACAGGTAAAAAAACAGACATATAGACCAACAGAACAGAAATACGATCTCAGAAATAAGACTACACATCAACCATCTTATATTTGACAAACCTGACAAAAACATGCAATAGGGAAAGGATTCCCTATTTAATAAATGATGCTAGGAAAACTGGTTAGCCATATGTGGAAAATTGAAACTGGACCCCTTCTTTACTTACACTTTATACAAAAATTAACTTAAGGCAGATTAAACACTTAAATGTAAAACCCAAAACTATAAAAACCCTAGAGGAAAATCTAGGCAATACCATTTAGGACATAGGCACAGGTAAAGATTTCATGACAAAAATGTCAACAGAAATCGCAATAAAAGTAAAAATTGACATTTATGTGGCCAACGAACATATGAAAAAAAGGACCACATCACTGATCATTACAGAAATGCAAATCAAAACGCCAGTGAAATACCATCTCACACCAGTCAGAACGGCCATTATTAAAAAGTCAAGAAACAACAGATGCTGGTGAGGCTGTGGAGAAATAGGAATGCTTTTACACTGTTGGTGGGAATGTAAATTAGTTCAACCATTGTGGAAGACACTGTGACAATTCCTCAGAGATCTAGAACCAGCAATCCCATTTGACCCAGGAATCTCATTACTGGGTATATACTCAAAGGAATATAAAAGGGATACAAATCATTCTATTGTAAAGGTACATGAATGCGGATATTCACTGTAGCACTATTCACAATAGCAAAGACATGGAATCAACCCAAATGCCCACTGATGATAAACTGGATAAAGAAAATGTGGCATATATACACCAAGGAATACTAGGCAGCCATAAAAAGTAACAAGATCATGTCCTTTGCAGGGACATGGATGACAATGGAAGCCATCATCCTCAGCAAACTCACTCAGGAATAGAAAACCGAACACTGCATGTTCTCACTTATAAGTGGGAGCTGAACAGTGAGAACACATGGACACAGAGAGAGGAACAACAAATACTGGGGTCTGTCAGGGAGGTCAGGGGAGGGATAGCATCAGGATAAACAGCTAATCGATGGGGCTTAATACCTAGGTGATGGATTGATAGGTGCAGCAAACCACCATGGCACACGTTTAGTTATGTAACAAACCTGCAAGTCTTGTACATGTACCCCAGAACTTAAAATATTTTAAAATTGTTATTTTTTTCAGAATCTTCTGTTTTCTTTCTATGAATTTATCTATACCTCAATAACCTTGAATTTCCATTATGTTAAAATGGGGCACATGTAAATTTTTCTTTCTACTTTTTCAGCGAGTACCAATAATGTAGCACCAATATACATAAATTGTGAGAATACCCCTGGAGAAAATAATTAGCAAAAGAGCTAACCAAGATTTAGAAATATAAGAAATATTTATGGTCTCAAGAAAAAAATTTTAAAATTGAAACTCCAGGCAAGCTAATTGGAAAAGGCCCAGTTTTTGGTTTATTTACTGTTGATCTGTCAGCCTTTGTACTAACAACATTAATTTTATGACTTCATATTTATTAATTTCTCTTTTCCTTTCTGTTTTTTAAATATTGCAGTGAATAAAGTTCCCAGAGTATCTTAGTAGCATCTCTACATTTCATAGGATTATATTGACATTTTTATTACTTTTTAAATAGGCTGTTTTGTGGTTTTGATTTCCTTTGCCCCTCTAACAGCTGTACGGGATAAATTCCATAGTTTGTAAATTATAATCTTTTGTTAACTTCTAGTTGTACTGTACTAGCATTTAAATAAAGAGTCTCTTTGTGGAATTTAACAGTATCATAGATCAAATTATGTTTGAATTCTGAAACGCCCCAAATACATTTGTTCATCTTCCTATTGTATCTTTGCCCATCTTTTACCTCTTTAAACCATTCAAGTTTTTTTGCTTTGGTTTGTCTGCTATTAAAATTAGCTTTATTAAGCTATAGCTTACATACAATAAAACCCACCAATTTTAAGTGTATAATTAAATATATTTTGGCAAATGTATACAGCCATGTGACCACAACCATAATCATGACATTAATCATTTCCATCATTCTACATGTCCTTTTACAGAGTCAATGCCTTCCCTTCATCCCCTACCCGACTCAACCACTTATCTGGTATCACAATAGCTTTGCCTTGTTTAGACTTTCACATAAATGAAATTATACCTCTATAGCCTTTTGTATCTGGCTTCCTTCATTCAGCACAAAGCTTTTTGGATTCATCCACGTTGCTATATTTACAGCAGTTTATTCCTTTTTTTTGTGGAATAGTATTCCATTGTATAGTTATATGCCATATTTTGTTTCTCCATATACCAATTAATAGATATAAATTTAAAAAAATAGATGTAAATTATTTCCAGTTTTGTGCTAGTATTAGATATGTTTTCACTTGTCTTGTGTAAATACCCACAAATGGAATTGATGTGCTATATGGTAAGGAGATATTTAACTTATTAAATAATTGCCATACAGCTTTTCAAACTGGCTGTACTACTTTGTATTTCTATCAGCAATTTCTAAGAGTTCCAGTTACTTGATATCCTTGTCTGCAGTTAATATTGTCAATTTTTGTTTTGCAGCTGTTGTAATAGGTGTGCAATGGTACCTCAGAATTGTTTTAAACTGCATTTTCCTAATTACTATGACAACAAGAATCTTTACATGTCTTTATTTGCTATCTATAGCTCTTCTTTGGTTAAGTGTCCAAATCTTTTGCTCATTTTTATTAGGTTGTTTTCATATCAGTGAGCTGATATGAAAATATTCTAGATACATCTTATCAGATAGTGCTTTAAGAGTACTTTATTCAAATCTATAGCTATAAAACATTTTCATTTTCATAGCAATGTTTTCAATGTTCACAAAGTCCAATTTAGCCCTTTTTTCTTTCATGGTTCATGCTTGTGTATCCTGAGAAATCTTTGCTTAACCCAAGGTTACAAAGGTTTTACCCTATGTTTCTCTTATAAGGTACACAGTTTTAGCTTTTACATATGTCCTTGATCTACTTCTTGCTAATTTCTAAACACAACATGGTCCCACGTTTATTATACGTGAATATCTGATTGTTCCAGGACCATTTGTTGAAAAGATTATCCTTTCCTTTAGTGAATTACCTTGACAACTTTGTCAAGAGTCAATTGAACATATATATTTGAATCTATTTTCATACCCTATTCTGCTCCACTGCTTTATATGCCTGTCTTTATGACAATACCAGACTGTCTTCATTACTATGGCTTTATAATGAGTTTTGAATCAGAAATCATAATTCCAACTTTGTTCTTCTTTTTCAAAATTGTTTTGGCCATTCTAGGTCTATTATTTACATTTCCGAATAAATTTCTGATTTTTTGACTACCTGTTCTATTAATTTCTGAAAGAGGATACTGACATATCTAACTGTTGCTACTGATTTGTCTATTTCTCATTTAGACTTTCAAGAGAAAAAGTCTCCTGGCATATTGATTAGAATAGAATTAAATCAACAGATCATTTGTCAGAGAATGGACATTTGACAGTGTTGATTCTTCTGAACATGAACATGTTCATGAACATGAACATGAACATCTATTTATGTAGGCCTTTATTTTCAGCACTTTGAGCAGTTCAGTGTACAGGTCTTGAACATTTTTTGATAAATTTATCCCTGAATACAATATTTATTTTTGCTGTTACAAATTATTTAAAAATTTAATTTCAAATGATTCATGACTGGCATAGAAATACAATTGGTTTTTAAACATTGACCATATACTCTGCTAAACTCCCTAATATAGACGGTCCCTGAATCACAATGGTTCTATTTATGATGGTTCAACTTACAATTTTTATTTTATGATGGTACAAAAACAACACACATCCAGTAGAAGGCATACTACTGATACAATCTACTGATGATATCATACTACTGATAGTATATCATACTACTGATACAATCATTCTGTTATTCACTTTCAGGACAATATTTAATAAATTATGTGAGATATTCAACACATTAAACAAAATAGTCTTAGTATTAATTTTGCACAACTGCAGGCTAATGTAAATGTTCTGAGTATACTTAAGGTAGACTATGCCAAGCTATGAGCTTGGTTGGTTAGGTGTATTAAATATATTTTCAACTTATGATACTTTCAAACTACAAAGGACATAATCCCATCATAAGAAGGATCTGTAACTCTAGCAGCACTTTTTAAAGATTTTGGGGGATATTAACATAGACAATTATGTCATCTGTGAATACACAGTTTACTTCTTCCTTTGCAATCTGCATGCATTTAAAACTTGCATTATTCCATTTATCAAGGTCTCCAATACAATTGTGAATACAGTACCTGACACATGCTCAATTTTAGAGCAAAAGCATTCAGTTTTGTGCCATTAAGCATGATGCTAGCTGTGAGTTTTTTAGATGCCCTTTATTAGGTAGAGGAGGTTATTATCTATTAGTTTGTTTTTAGACTAATTTTTGTTTTTTAGTCAAATGCAGTACTGACAGTATGAGTACAATAAGGAGTTCAATCTGTAACTGACTGTGAACAATCCACTGAGGTAACTTATTACCTTAGGACAAGTCCCATCTATTGTTGGTTTAAGAGTTATCAGGAATGGGTAATAAATGTCGTCAAGTCTTTTTTCTCCATTTATTGAGATGATCACATGTTTTCTAATTCAATCTTTGGATATGGTGAATTAAACTGAATGCTTTTTCTCTAAGCTGAACTGACAGTATTTTCCTGGCATAAACTATACCTAGACATGGTGTATTATCCTTTGATTTTCTAATATTTTGTTGAAGATGTTTGCCATCTATTTTCAAAAGGGATTTTTGACTGTATTTTTCTTGCAATCTTTGTCTGGTTTGGGCAGCAGTGTAATTACTGCCCATAAAAGGGAGTGGACAAGGATCCCCTCTTATTTTGTAGTCTGGAAGAGTTTGTACAGAACTGGCATTATTTTTTCATCAAATGTTTGGGAAAAGTTACTAATGAAGTCACCTGGGAGCAGTTTTCTTTGACAAGATTTTTAACTACAGATTCCATTTTTTAAAAAGATATATAATGATCAAGTGATCTATTTTGAGTGAGCTTCAGTAGTTTGTGCCCTTCATGTAATTTATACATTTTATCTAAACTGCTAAATTTATTGTCATAAAGTTACTCATAATACTCTTATTATCCTTTTAAAGTCTGTAGCTTCTACAGTGAATACCCTCTTACAATCCTGATATTGGCAATTTGAGTCTTCTTTCCTTGTTTCCTGATCAGCCTGGTTATAAATAGTACAGAAGAGTTAATTCATGGGCCTGGGTTGCTAAAAAGCTGCAAATCCCAAGAAAGACCTGTTTTTAGGACCAGTCCTTAAAATGCTGTGCTTGATAAGAGTGTTTCTAAATGCCTGAAGCCTTGGTCCACACCGTAAGTTTCACCAGAAAGCTTATGTTAGCAATATGATTTACGGTGAACAAGAGTTTTTGTTCTGGGGGTTTGGAGTCTGAGCAGCTGAGGTCAGTCACACAGGCAGTGAACGCACTGCCTCTACACAAAACCCACGCAGCCCTCCACACATAATCATGAACATCAAGGCTTGGGTGAGCTTCCCTGGATGGCAACAATTTGCACATTTTGCCATGTTGTTAGTGGAATTAAGTGAGTCCCGTGCAACTCTACTAGGAGGGTGCACCTGAAAGCTTGCACCTGGTTTCTCCTGGGCTGTGTCCCATGCACCTTTTCCCTTTGCTGATTTTAATCTGTATCCTTTTGCTGTAATAAACGGTGTGTGTATAACAGCTTTTGAGTCCTGTCAGTCTCTCTACTGAATTATCAAGCCTGGGAGTGGCCATGGAAACCCCCAACACATATAATCAATTTTATTCTCTTTTGAAAAAATTGCATTTGGATTTACTGAGATTTTCTATTTCACTGTTTTACTCTTCTTATTTCTATCCTGTGTTTGTCTAATTTGTTCTTCATACTTTTTTAAGGCAAAAGCTTCAATGATGGATCTCAGACCACTCCTCATTTTTAATATAATGCTACAAGTTTCCTTCTAAGTAATGCTTCAGCAGCATTCCATAATTTTTAGTTACTTCAAAATATTTTCTAATTTATTTTGTGTTTTCTTCTTCAATATATTGATCTGGTCTTATTGAATTTCCAAATATTTGGAGATATTGCAGATAACTTTTGGTTAATTATTTCTAGTTTGATTCTGTTGTGGCCCAGGAAAACTTTGTATTACTTTAAAATTTTATATATAAAACAAAGCTAGTAGACTTGTTTTATGGCCCAGAATGATGTCTGTCTTGGTGAATATTCCATATGCACTAGAAAACAATGAGTACTCTGTGATTGTTGGGTACAGTGTTCTCATAAAACTCAAGTCAAATTTGTTGATGTTATTGAAATCTACATTCTTATTGATTTTTTTGACTATTTGTTATATTAATTTCTGGGAGAGGATATTAACATACCTAACTGTAATTGATGATTTTTCTATTTCTCATTTCTATAAGTTTTTGTTTGGCATATTTTGAAGTTTTGTTATGAGGTTCATACACATTCAATTTTATCCTTGACACTGACACCTTTATCATTAAAAATGATTCCTTTTTACCCTTGGCAATATTCTTTATTCTAAAATATACTTCCTCTGATATCAATGTAACAACTCCAGCTTTCCTTTTACTAGTGTTAGCATGGTATATGTTTCCATCTTTTAAATATTAATCAATCTATGCCCTTATATTCAAAGCAAGCTTCTTATAGTCAACATATAGTTGGGACTTATTTGCCAATCTGACATTTTCTACTTTTATTGGGTCTGTTTGATATTGCTAAGTGTAAATATACCATTCTATTTTTTCCTTTCTGTTTGTCTTATTTATAGTCTCTTTGTCCTCTATTCCAGCTGTCTTTCCCAACAGTTTTTGTGATTCCATTGCAACATTACTGGCTTTTTAGCTATCCTTTTTAAAAAAAAATTATGAAGACTCTAGGTTTTATAATACACATATTTAGTTTATTATTGTTGATATGGTTTGGTTCTGTGCCCCCACCCAAATCTCACATTGAATTGTAATTTCCATGTGTTGAAGGAGGGGTCTGGTGAGGGGTGACTGAATCGCGGTGGCAGACAGCCCCCTTGCTGTTCTCATGATGGAGTTCTCACAAGATCTGGTTGTCTCAAAGTGTGCAGCACATCCTCCTTTGCACTCTCTGTCTCTTGCTCTGGCCATAAGTTCATGCCTGCTTCCCCTTCACCTTCTAACATGATTATAAATTTCCTAAGGTCTCCTCAGCCATGACTCCTGTACAGCCTGTTGAACTGTGAGTCAATTAAACCTCTTTTCTCATAAATTACCCAGTCTGCACTCTGTTGCCCAGGCTGCAGTGCAGTGGCATGATGTTGGCTCACTGCAGCCTCCACCTCCCAGGTTCAAGTGGTTCTCCTGCCTTAGCCTCCTGAGTAGTTGAGACTAATTATTTTATTTTTAGTAGAGATGGGGTTTCACCATGTTGGCAAGGCTGGTCTCAAATTCCTGACCTCAGGTGATCTGCCCACCTTGGCCTCCCAAAGTGCTAGGATTACAGGCATGAGCCATGGTGCCCAGCCTCAGGTAGTTCTTGCTTGAGAACAAACTAATATGAAAACTGGTACCAGGGAAGTGGGACATTCCTATAAAGATACCTAAAAATGTGGAAGTGGCTTTGGAACTGGTTAACAGGCAAAAGTTGGAACTGTCTGAAGGGCTCAGAAGAAGACAGCAAAGTCGGAAACTGCATAGAGACTTGTTGAATGGTTATGACCAAAATGCAAATACTAATATGAACAGAGATGGCCAGGCAGACGAGGTCTCAGATGGAGATGAGGAACTTATTGGGAACTGGAGTAAAGGCTACTCTTGCTATGTTTTAGCAGAGACTGGCAGCATTATGCCCCTGCTCTAGAGACATTTAGAACACTGAACTTGAGAGAGATGATTCAGTGTATATGGTGGAAGAAATGTCTAAGCAGCAAAGTGCTCAAGATGTGGCCTGGTTGCTTCTAAAAGACTACGCTCATTTGCATAGAGAAGGAAATGACCTGAAGCAGGAACTTATATTTAAAAGGGAAGTAGAGCACAAAAGTTTGGGAAATTTGCAGCCTAACCATGAGGTTAAAAAGAAAAACCAATTTTCTGAGGAGGAATTCAAGGCTGCAGAAATTTGCATAAGTAAAGAGAAACCAAATGTTAACAGCATAGACAATGGGGAAAATGCCTCCAGGGCATTTCAGAGATATTCACAGCAGCCCTTTCTATCACAGGCTGGAGGCCTAGGAGGGACAAAATGGTTTCATCGGACAGGCCCAGGGTCTTGCTGCTCTGTATAGCCTTGAGACATGGGGCTCTGTGTCCCAGCTGCTCCAGCTCCAGCTGTGGCTAAAAGGGGCCAAGATAAAGCTTGGGCTATTAATTCAGAAGGTGAAAGCCCCAAGTCTTGGCAGCTTCCATGTAGTATTGAGTCTGTGGGTGTGCAGAAGGAAAGAGTTGAGATTTGGGAACCTCTGCCTAGATTTCAGAGGATGTATGGAAATTCTTGGATGTCAGGAAGTCCACCGCAGGGGTGGAACCCTCATGGTGAACCTCTCCTAAGGCAGTGAAGAAGGGAATGTGGGGTTGGAGCCCCCCCCCCAAGAGTCTCCACTGTGGCACTACCTAGTAGAGCTGTGAGAAAAGGGACATTGTCCTACAGACCTCAGAATAGTAGATCCAGACAGTTTGCACCATGCACCTGGAAAAGCCACAGGCACTCAACACCAGCTGGTGAAAGCAGCTTCAGGGGCTGTACCCTGCAAAGCCACAGGGTGGAGCTGCCCAAGGCCTTGGGAGTCTACCCCTTGTGTCAATGTGGTCTAGAAGTAAGGCATGGAGTCAAAGGAGATTTTGGAACTTTAAAATTTAATTACTGCCCTGCTGGGCTCTTAACTTGCATGGGGCCTGTAGCCACTTTGTTTTGGCCAATTTCTCACTTTTGGAATGGGAGCATTTACCCAATACCTGTCCCCCCATTGTATCTTGGAAGTAACTAACTTGTTTTTTATTTTACACATTCATAGATGGAAGAGACTTGCCTTTTGTCAGATAAGATTTTGGACTGTGGACTTTTTGGGTTAATGCTGAAATAAGTTAAGACTTGGGGAACTGTTGAGAAAGTATGACTGTGTTTCGAAATGTAAGAAGGACATGATATTTGGGAGGGGTCAGGGGTGGAGTGATATGGTTTGGCTCTGTGTTTTCAACCAAATCTCCTGTTGCATTACCCCACACATTGAAAGGAGGACCTGGTGGGAGGTCATGAGGGCAGACTTCCCCCTTGCTGTTCTTGTGAGTTCTCCTGAGATCTTGTTGTTTGAAAGTGTGTAGCACTTCTCCCTTTGCTTGTTCTCTCTCCAGCTCTGGCCATGTAAAGACTGTGCCTGCTTCCCCTTCCACCATGATTGTAGTGTCCGGAGGCCTCCCCAGCCATGCCCCCCCATACAGCCTGCTGAACTGCGAGGTGACTAAACCTCTTTTCTTCATAAATTACCCACTCTCAGTTAGCTCTTTATAGCAGTGTGAGAGAAAACTAATACAATTTCCTACCATTAAATAATGCCACTTCACATATATTTTAAGAAATTCAGCCAGGCATGGTGGCTCATGCCTGTAATTGCAGCACTTTGGGAGTCCAAGGCAGATGATCACATGGACCCAGAAGTTCGAGACCAGCCTGGGCAACATAATGAGACCCTGTCTCTACAGAAAAAACAAAAATTAGCTGGATACGGTGGTATACACCTATAGTCCTAGCTACTGAGGGTGTAGAGGTGGGAGGATGGCTTGAGCCCAGTGAGCTGTGATCTCATCATTGCACTCCAGCCTGGGTGACAAAGTGAGATCCTTTTTTTTTTTAAATTTCATTAAAAAAAAATATGGAATGCTTCACGAATTTGCGTGTCATCCTTGCGCAGGGGCCATGCTAATCTTCTCTGTATCTTTCCAATTTTAGTATATGTCCTGCCAAAGCGAGCACGAGAGCCTGTCTTAAAGAAAAAAAAAAGAAGAAAGGCACTTACAAAAGTATGCTTCTATTTATTTCCTCCCATACTTTGTGCTATGTTGGTCTTATGGTTTGAACGTTCGTCCTCTCAAAAACTCATGTTGAAATTTGTCCTTAATTTGGCAGTGTTGAGAGTTGGGGCTTTTAGGCGGTGATTGAGTCATGAGGACTTTGCCCTCATGAATGGATTAATCCATCAATGGGGCTCCTAGCGAAAATGAAGGTGAAATAAAAACTTTCTGAGGACAGAGAATTTTAGGTTGACAATTTTTTTTCATTACTTTAAAATGTTGCTCCATTGTCTTTTAGCTAAAATAGTTTCTGATGAGAGGTCTGCTGCTCCTATACAAAATGTCTATTTTCTCTTGCTGCTTTAAAGATTTTCAATTTATCCTTCATTTTCAGCAATTGTGGTATGATGTACGTTGGCATGATTTTGTTCATATTTCTTCGTTTATGACCTGTTGAGCTTCTCTGATCTGTGGGTGTATTGATTCCACACAATCTACAAAGTTTTAGTCATTATTTCTTCCAATGTATTCTGTCCCTACTCCTTAGATTTCAAGTACACCTAAGTTGAAAAATAGCCAATTTTAAGTTACCAATAGTTTAACAATCAATTTACAAAATTCCCTAATATTTAACAACCAGCTCTTATAAAGCTGGACAGGCCATGCCAGCCCACCACTGGTTTTTTGTGTTTGATTTGAATAATTTATATTGCTATTTCTTCACATTTATTGATCATTTTAATGCATTGTCCAATACGCTAATTGCATCCAGTCAATTTATAATTTTGAATACTATTTTTTTTTTAACTGCAGAAGTAAGATTTGGTTTTTGAAAACATGTTCTATTTCTTTCTTTCTTTTTTTTTTTTTTTTTTTTTGAGTCGGAGTTTTGCTCTTGTTACCCAGGCTGGAGTGCAATGGCACAATCTCGGCTCACCGCAACCTCCACCTCCTGGGTTCAGGCAATTCTCCTGCCTCAGCCTCATGAGTAGCTTGGATTACAGGCACGCGCCACCATGCCCAGCTAATTTTTTGTATTTTTAGTAGAGACAGGGTTTCACCATGTTGACCAGGATGGTCTCGATCTCTTGACCTCGTGATCCACCTGCCTCGGCCTCCCAAAGTGCTGGGATCACAGGCGTGAGCCACCGCGCCCGGCCCTATTTCTTTCTTTTACATCTTTTTTATATTTTCCCATTCCTCTCCTAGGGTCTGTTTCTATTGATTGACTTACCTTCTGGTAATGGGTTGGATTATCTTTCTTTTTTTAAATGCCTGGTAGATTTGACTGAATATCTGACATGATAAATTTTATATTGTTGATGGGTGGATTTTATTTGGAATCCTTTAAATATTGCTGGGCTTTGGTCAGGGATACAGTTAAATTACTTCAACCAGTACATCCATTTAAGGCTTTTTTTTTTTGAGAAGGAGTCTCACTCTGCCACCCAGGCCGGAGTACAGTGTTGTTATCTTGGCTTACTGTCGTCTGTGCCTCCTGGGTTCAAGCAATTCTCCTGCCGCAGCCTCCAAAGTAGCTGGAACTACAGGTGCTGACAACCATGCCTGGCTACTTTTTTTTTTTTTTTTTTGTATTTTTTGTAGAGATGGGGTTTCACTATGTTGACCAGGCTGGTCTCAAACTCCTGACCTCATGATCCGCCCACCTCGGCCTCCCAAAGTACTGGCCCAACCCACTTAGGCTTTTTAAATTTAGTTATCCCTTGAAAATATTGGGGTTCTAAATTTGTTTTTGCTAATTCCAGTCCAGCACTTATAAAGGTGAATGAACACATGAAGGACGTTATTAATACCTAGAAAACCGAGAAGATTTTCTACTCTTTTAAAATCAATTCAGTGCACAGAACAAAAAGTTTTAGAAAATGTAATTTATAAGACAAAGAAGGTATCATCTCTACAAAAGAACTGTTATAAAAATAAAGTGAGAGAGGATAAGATCTATAATATAGTACACCCAATAAGAGTGAGCAAAATATAGCTTAGCTTTCCCTTTTTAAAAGAATGTGTATGCAACTTCAAAAATAATTATAGCTACAATTTGAGTGCTTACTCTTAGCAATTTATATTTATTTGTTCCAGTTACCATTGCTGAGTATCAAACAACTCCAGGCTTAGCAGTGTAAAATAATAAGCAGTTTATTATGCTCTGAGCCCAGCATATTCTCTTTATTTATCAAGCCCCTCTTATCTAATTCCTGATGCTTTGATCCCACAATCCATCACTTCAATCATCACTTGCCATTTTCATGTACTTCCTATCCATCACACTTTTCTGGTAAAACTGCAGGCACTGTTCCAATTTAGTGAACTTTATTTCCATAACTATAACCAGGCTATTGAATACTGCTGGAAAAACCTGAACCACTTCAATGATGGTGTATTAGTCCATTTTCACACTGCTGATAAAGACATACCTGAGACTGGGCAATTTACAAGAGAAAAAAGTTTAATGAATTTATAGTTTCACATGGCTGGGGAGGCCTCACAATCATGGTGGAAGGCAAGGTGGAGCAAGTCACATCTTACATGTATGGCAGCAGGCAAAGAGAGAGCTTGTGCAGGGAAATTCCCATTTTTAAAATCATCAGATCTCATGAGACGTATTCACTATCACAAGAACAGCATGAGAAAGACCCACCCCTATGATTCAATTACCTCCCACTAGGTTCCTCTCATGACACATGGGAATTGTGGGAATTACAATTCAAGATGATATTTGGGTGGGGACACAGCCCAACCATATCAAATGTTGTATGTACTGTCACTTTTCTACCAACATTCTATCAAAAAGCCTTGCTTGATACCTTACTACTAATACACTTTTTAAATACCTTTTTGATAAGCAAAAACATCACCTTGGTATTCCAATTTGAATTTCTTTTAAAATATTACTACATTTTATTAATCAATGTTATTTTCTCTTGTATCTGGTTTTATTTTTCATTCCTTTTGCTCACTTAGCTATAATCTTAATATTTATGGCTTCAATTTATACAACTTCTTTACAAGTTAACAACAGGAATGAAACTTATTCATAAGGTTGTTCCAAGGATTACAGGACAATAATTATAAAATATCAGAAGGTCCTTCTGATTCCACATTATGTAGCTGCCCAATAAGCATGAGCAATTATTATCATTAGCTATGTGTAAGAGTATTAGTGCTATGACTATAAAAATATTACGTATTTTTCTCAGTGAACTGGCTTAGAGTCAGATTTGGTTTTTGACAAACAAGTATCTTATACACATCAGATGTATTCATTCATTCATTCAACAAATACTTAGAGTCTTCTGTGTACAGGCAGAAAACACTGTCTTCATTTGGGTAGTCTTTTATCCCTTTTATGACCAGAATATTTTAGAAGGTCTTTTATCCCTTTGAAGACCATAATATCTTTCCACACCGGAAGGTTAAACCAGCCGGCTATTTTAATTTTCTTATGTAAATATCTGCCTATTCAATTTTTACATTTAAATTTTTTGAGTTATCTGAAATATAATTTTTAGTTTGTGAGATAAAATGCCTTCCCTCAAAAACTAAAGCAACCTGACAATTAATTATATTTACAATTTCTTGAAACATCTAGACAATTAATTATATTTACAATTTCTTGAAACATCTAGAAGAACTACACTCTCCTCATTCTTTGTATTTTTTGTTTTGTTTTGTTTTTTAAGATGAAATTTCACTCTTGTTACCCAGGCTGGAGTGCAGTGGCATGATCTCAGCTCACTGCATCCTCCACCTCCTGGATTCAAGTTAATTCTCATGCCTCAGCCTCTGGGGCAGCTGGGATTACAGGTATGGCAATATCATGCCTGGCTAATTTTTTGTATTTTTAGTAGAGACTGTGTTTCACCATGTTGGCCAGGCTGGTCTTGAACTACTGGTCTCAAGTGATCTGCCTTGGCCTCTCAAAGTGCTGGGACTACAGGCATGAGCCACTATACCTGGCCTTTTTTTTTTAATAGTTTATTTTCCTGTTGTATTTTTCTGCATCAACTGTAGTCTAATTTTGTCAACTAAAGAAGTCACCCACTGGAGACTGTTACAATTGGATTAAACCTAAAAATTAATCTGGAAACACGTGGTACACATAAAGTGCAACCTATCTGTTGCACTTTGGACAGATACCTATTGAAAAAAAGCTAGCATATATGTTACATGCCTTAATACATTTACTTCAAGATTATTAAACAGTTATGATGAAAAGATGTTGAGAAAAATTAAGTTCACCCTGCCCCCATGGCTCCCATGGGGAGGATACCTTTTAGTTTATAATAAGTGGTACGTGGGTAACAGCTGCCTACTTGGTATATTCCTGAGTTATGTGTATATGTAGAACACCTGTGTATTAATAGGAATCACCTGTCAATAAGCAAATAAATGCGTGGATGAATCTCTGTTCGGGGCCTTCAGTCCCGGGGAGGTGCAAGCCCCGCAGGCTCTCAGGCTGTTGGTCCCCAGGATAGATCCACTCTGTTGGCTATCTGGGTGTCTGTCTCTCTCAATACCTTCAGCTTGCCTGGGTGGTGGTCTCCTGACCGAGCTGGTTCTTGGGAAAAAGACATCTTCCCTTGCAGGTCCTGATTTTAAAGGAAGAAGCTGCAGCCTAGGTATCTCCCTTTCCAAAGGGACCCATGGAAAACTATTGAAATCATACATAATATGCCATGTATATGTGTGGATTTGCATTTTCCTAGAACCACACAGGGTGTTCTAGGTTTGGTGCCTACATATATGGTTTTCACATACATAAACACCAAAATGTTCTAAAAAATCCATTACTGTCCCGTTTCCAATTAAAATGATAGTTTTTTCCTTGCTATTTTTATATTATATGGTTTTTATTCAATTTATTTGCACTAGCTTATTAATATTGACTGATATCCAATTATTAAGCTATTCTTGAGTTCCTGGGGGAACTATCTGGCTGAGACAGATTATTCTTTTAACATGATTAATTTCAATGTGTTCATATATTTATATATGATTTTTTGTTCTTTGAATACAAGTTCATGAAACAGCTGTAAGTTTCTTTTCAGAACTGTCTATATTTTTGCACACTTTTAAACTTGTCATTTTGTTTAATGTGTGAATCTTGCAAGCAAAATACCTGATATTTTATTTCATATTAGTATTATTTTTGACATAGGGTCTCGCTCTATACCCTGGCTGGAATGCAGTGGCATGATCATGGCTTCCTGCCGCCTCCATCTCCCAGGCTCAAGCAATCCTCCCATCTCAGCCTCCAAAGTAGCTAGGACTACAGATACATACCACCATGCCCAGATAAGTTTTTATTTTTTGAGAGATGGGATCTCATTATGTTACCCAGGCTAGTCTTGAACTCCTGCACTCAAGCAATTCTCCCACCTTGGCTTCCCAAAATGTTGGGCTTATAGGCATGAGCGACCACACCTGGTCCTGATATTTTAAAAATCTATTTTTCAATCTGCTTTTTAAAATAGGAAGTTTAAACTATTTACATTTATTGTCATGACAGAGTTTGCTCTTAATTTTATTTACTTTCTTTTTAAAAAGTCTCACTTGATTTTTTTAATGCTGATGACTTAGAAAGTATAATATTTTATATATTATATATCATTTGTTTTATTTCAAACTCTAGGATGAAATAATAACTTCTGACTATAAACTAGGGATAAGAGTAATAGTTAATGACTTTTCGTTCCTTTGTAAGCCAGGATGCTTTGCTCAATCTTTGAAAACAATTTGTTCTGTTATCTCACGTTATCGATTATACATATCTAATGTAAAATCTTCAGGAATTATTCTGGACATATATAATAATTAAGAAAGTTCTACATGTTTAATTGATTTCAAAGATCATCCAGTGGTATTTTCAGTTCATAAATTTCCCATTAAAAATTTTTTTTATTGATATATAAGAGTTGTACCTATTTTGGGTGTATATGTGATATTCTGATACTATATATAAAATGTGTAATGATCAAATCAGAGGATCTGAGATATCCATTACTCCAAGCATTTATTTTTCATGTTGGAAAAATAAATCTTCTCTTCTGGCTATTTAGAAATAAATTATTAACTGTAATTTCTCTACTGTAATATTGATTACTAGAACTTATTCCTTCTAACTATATTTTGTACCCCTGTTAAGAGATGAAGTTCTGTTCATCTCTCCATCTAAGATCTTAAGATGTTCTATTTTTAAATTCTTAACTTTGATTCACATCTAGAAATGGTACTACGTCTTTGATAAATCTTCATTTTTTGTTTTTTTCTTTAGGGAGGGAACACTGATAATATTTCTCTAATAAAGCACGTGTTTACAACTACCCTCATAAATGACTGACAACTTGGGTGACTAGATTCCTCAAGCTACAATTTTTCCCTTAATACACTAAGTATTCCTCTATTATCTTTTGGATTTAGTGTTTTTGGAGAGAAATCTGAAATGTACAATAACCTATTTTTTTTTTTCTGTGAGGACAGAAAAGATAATGGTCAAAGTAGCAAAAAGTGCAACTGAAGTAATGGGATAGGTATAAAGAGTGCACAGTGCATTAACTGTGGATGCCAATACAGACTCTTTATGATACCAAGGGGATCAGATTGTAGTTAGTTGCTGATTTGCTTAGTGTTACTTTGAGCACTGTATTTTTAATCCCTTCAGTGTGCTGCCAAAATTTCTATCATTGGCAAGTGTGCCTCAAACATAAAAGGATAACTATTGCCTTGAGGCCATTAATTTCTTGGTTCCGTTGGGTAGAACCAAGAACCACACAGAAAAAAGTTTAAACAAGCACAAACCCTTCAATAGCTGAAGTTAGGATACTACTTCCTAAGTTCTTCACAATTCTGGGTTAAAAATATTGATTTTTTACAAAAATCTTATCATGGCTAATTTTGAGTTTCCCCACTATCTCTGGTCATTCTCCCCACTGTGTGCATGCTCTTCTTGTAGGGCAGCACTCAAGAATGAACTCAATACTCCAACAGCAACGTTGATTCTAACGTCAACTTTATTTTACCATGTGTTATTGACCATGACATAATGTTACTGTTTTTAATTATATGCAGCCATTTTATGCAGATATGTAAATCACCATTACCAAATGATGATTACTTACCGAGATGTTTTCTCCAGACCTGACAAGTTTTTTCTTCAGTTTTTTCCTTTCATGCATTAGATCACTGTGGGTCTTAAGCAATTCTTCAAAGCGAACTTTGGTTTTTACTTTTGCTTCACTCTCAGCTACAAAAGAGAGTCACGTCATTCTGTAAACAACTCTATTATAACACATAACCTACATTACTATTATGTTAAGAAATAAAGTCTTGTAAATACCTGCATGAGTTCTCTAGCTACATTAGAAAAACTCGCCAGTCTTTCCTTCTTAAAATACTTTTTACTTTGGCTTTAGTGATACAACATTCACCTGTAACCCTCTGACCTTTTTGGCCACTGACTCTAAAAGTCTCCTTTGCTGAATTAACTTTTTATTTCTGATAAACGGTAGCATCTACCACTGTCAGTTACATGTTATGTGGCTTTAGACAAGTTACTTAACATTTCTGAACTTCGTTTTCCTTATCTGAAAAATCACAATTATCCTATGTCAAAGATCATTTTGCATGAAAAATGGCTAAAGCCTGCCCAGCCTGTAATCAGTAATCCACAAATATTAACATTTAAAAAAAATTTTCTTTAAAACATGAATCAGATAATGCTTAAGCCCATGAAAGTTTCCCATTTTATTTAGGATAAAATAAGTCTTTCACATGCCCTACAGGGTTCCATACCTCCTGATCTAGAGATAGAGCTTGAAATCAAGATAAATACCCTCTTAGATGCCTACATTTTAGCTATAATACCCTTCCTTTAGCTCCTCCATCACAGCAAGCTCCTTCCCACGTGAAGCTGTTTCTGAGGCAAGCTTCCTCTAAGTCCTCACCTGGCTGGGGGTTAACCTGTCTGTTTAAATGCTGTCTCTAAATAAAACATCTGACATCTAAGTTTTCCTTTTTCTCACATAGCAGGTTGTTCTCTTCCTTCACAGCACTTAACACAAATGGAAATCGTATAATTATTTTTATATCTATATAAAGAAATATATTGCTTGGTTCTCCCATAACCACATCCCTAGCTACTATTACAAGGTCTGACACAGTATATATACTCAGTCATTATGTTTTAAATTAATAAATGTTGAATGAATGGGTACTCTAGGGCAACTGTTGGCAAACTATGGCCTGCAGGCTAGTCACTTGTTTTTGTAAAGTTTTACTGAAATCAGACAGGCCTATCTGAGTATGAATTGTTATAACTGCTTTCATGCTTTAAAAGAGAGAGAGCAAGAGACAGAGTTGAGTAGTTACAGCAGAGACCAAGCCTAAAATATTTATTGGCTGGCCCTTTCAGAAAAGATTGCCAATGCTTGTGGTAGAGTAAAGCATTCAATTTTGATGATAAATAATAAAAATTAACCCTATGTTGTAATCATTATTTACTTTGTTCAGCTGAGTCCCAAACTACCATCCATTAAATACATACTAACCTTAATCACAACATTAAATAGAAAACTGAATACAAAACCAATAAATATCTCTAAAATGTAGCATATTTGGTCAATGACACCTACTGTATTCATTAATCTGTTAAAGAGTCCCTTAAAATAAAAATAAACCAAACTTAAAATTAAATGTATAAAATGTAAATTTTATACATACGTTTCATAAAAGTCTTACCGGTAGGCATTTCTCAGCTTTATGCAGAGGACTGAGAATGTTAAGAACTGACTCAATCAGGATCCTGTTGAAACAAAGAGGACGTATTTGTAATATGGAACTTCCAAATAAAAATTATAAAATATTCTTTACACAAGATCATGCCATTGTATGTTCACTACTTCATTAAGTTTATACCAATAAAGCTATGTTACCTTATCCCAATCTTATGCAAATGACTTGGGTACATTTGAATCAGTTTAGGGCCCTAAAATCGAGGGAAACAAACTGGATCATCTCTGAATAAAGTATTTATATATTTGAAACAAACCAAAATAAATTTTGAAGGCAATCATCGTCTAACGTCACATGTTAATAAACTTTTTAAAGTGTTTTAATAAATTAATAACATTTCAACACACTTTTAAGAAACCAAGCTGCATCTCAGGATTGACTTTCTTAAGAGTATTCACTAGTACATGAAAGCATGCTTGATGGCAGCACACGCAGAGACAGTGAATTCAAATACCTGTGTCTGCCATTGAAAATTCTGCTACAATAGAGGAGGATAGTACAAGTATTTGTACCATCTTTCTTTGGGTGTGTATTACTGTGTGTCAGAATTACTCAAAACCATGGTTAAACTCAGCATGTATATTACTAAACTGCCCATTTTATTAAAAAAAGGGGGTATATGTCTAAAATGAACATATTCTCACATTAGAACATTTCGAACATAATATGCATGCTTTTGAGAATAAAGGGTGTTAAAAAAAAAAAAGAGCTGGCTCAGGCATTACTGGTTTGTTTGTTTTTGAGATGGAATCTCCCTTTGTCAAGCGCAGTGGCATGATCTCAGCTCACTACAAGCTCTGCCTCCCAGGTTCAAGCAATTCTCCTGCTTCAGCCTCCCGAGTAGCTGGGATTACAGGTGTGTGCCACCAAACCTGACTAATTTTTCTAATTTTAGTAGAGACAGGGTTTCACCATGTTGGTCAGGCTGGTCTTGAACTCCTGACCTCATGTGATCCGCCCGCCTCAGCCTCCCAAAGTGTTAGGATTATAGTTGTGAGCCACCACACCAGGCCCAAGGCATTACTGGTTAATGCTGCAATTCCCTGGAGATCCACATTCATGTTCTTCTTGCAGAAATGTCTAAGAAACTCTAAAAAGAAAGGAATGATTATGTAAACATACCTATGTCACTTAACTTAGGCAACACTATGTAGTACGCAGACAAAATAGATGTCAGTAAATCCATGTAGTAAAAACTCCTACAGTTTAGTGACAGAAGCCTGTATTTACTCTTTCTAGTAGTTATAAATCTAATAAATCTACTCTTCTACTTTCTAGTCTGTATCAAATTAGAAAAGAGAAGCTGCGAAAGCAACTGCAATGACAGCATCAGTAACTGAAACCTGAGAGCACAAAAGTAGAAAAATCATAAAGCAAATAAAAACTTAATATTTATACTACATGAGGGTCAGCCAATAGGCAGCAAAAAAGATGAACTATGTTATGACTATGAGTCACCAAAAAAAGCCTGCTGGGCGGGGTAGCTCATGTCTGTAATCCCAGCACTTTGGGAGAATGAGGTGGGCGGATCACTTGAGGTCAGGAGTTTCAGACCTGTCTGGCCAAAATGGTAAAACCCCATCTTTACTAAAAATACAAAAATTAGTCAGGTGGGCAGATTACTTGAGGTCAGGAGTTTGAGATCTGTCTGGCCAAAATGGTAAAACCCCATCTCTACTAAAAACACTAAAAACTAGTCAGGCATAGTGGTGGGTGCTTGTAATTCCAGCTTCTGAGGAGGTTGAGGCAGGAAACCTGATTGAACCTGGGAGGCGGAGGATGCAGTGAGCCAAGACTGCACCAGTGAGCTCCAGCCTTCGTGATGGAGTGAGATAATATTTTAGTAAGATTACATAACTAATGAATAGGCAGGAGAAAGAATTAGAGATGATTCCCATGTTTCTAGAATAGAGCAAGTAGATTAGCAGTATCATTAAACTGTAATATGATGCAGACTAGGGGAGTAGTTTAAAATCCATGTCCTAGAATTAATCTCCCATAGTCACTTGTATAACTTTTGGTTCCTCATCTGTAAAAACACCCTACCAGTGCCTACTCAAAGGGTTGTAAGGGTTAAATGATTTGCAATGGTACCTTAGAAGAAACAACAATAAATATTAGCTACAATTATAACAGGTGTTTGTTAGGGTGCAGTCACTGGGCTCAGCATGGGTCACATTGAGTTGGGTGTCTGAAGGGCACTGAGCAAAGCATCAGCTCCACTGTCAGGTCCCTGGAATCAAATACCAGTTCCAAACGCCAGCAGATTAATCTCTATGGACATCAATTTCCCAATCTTTCACAGTAATAGGAGTAAATCACTCACAGGGTTTTTGTACAGATTAAATGAGAATATGCAAGTGAAATACTTGGCACAATGCCTAGCACATGGCAAATCTTTCAAAAATGACAACTGTTATTACTGTCATATGTGTGTGTGTTTATGAATATAATCATATTATGTTTGTTAGGCAATCTATTAATTCAGCAGGGAGGCCCTAGGCTGAAGACTTGGGAGTTACTTATAAATATGATAGTTGCAAGAAAATGAAATGCCAATGAGAAGCCTGTGAGCCCACAATATAAAGTACAGTCAGGGAGATAGGTGAAAAACTGGGAGACAGAACCATTACAGAAGCAAAGAGTTTTAAGGAAGATGTAGTCTCTACTGTGTGGCATCAAAAGGGGCTGCAGGTTTTGAGGACAGTCCACCGAATCTGCAAATAGGGAGTCACATGTAGCAAAGCTGTTATGGAGGGGCAGAAATTTAGTAGGCTGGAGCTGAGGAACGAATAGAAGGTGAGACCTGTAGAAGGGACATGCAGACAATTCTTTTTTTTTGAGACAGAGTCTCACTCTGTCACCAGGCGCCAGGCTGGCATGCAGTGGCGCGATCTTGGTTCACTGCAACCTCCGCCTGCCGGGTTCAAGCAATTCTCCTGCCTCAGCCTCTTGAGTAGCTGGAACTACAGGTGTGAGCCGCCATGCCCAGCTAATTTTTTGTATTTTTGAGTAGAGACGGGGTTTTACCATGTTGGCCTGGATGGTCTTGATCTCTTGACCTCGTGATCCACCCACCTCGGCTTCCCAAAGTGCTGGGATTACAGGCGTGAGCCACCACGCCTGGCCGACAATTCTTTACAGAATTCTTCCAACTGTCTTCCCATCACCCCTAAAGGCAGTGACATGAGACAGTAACTCTGAGGGACAAAATGTAGAAGGATTATGCTGTTTGTTTTAAGATTGTCTCCATGCCTCTATCACCTTTCCCTTTAAAAAAAAAATAAGTCATCATCTATATAGCAACTAGTGTAATTTTCCAAAATTCAAATATGACAGTGTCGTTTCTTTTTTTCCTTTTTTTTTTTTTGATGGAGTCTTGCTCTGCTGCCCAAGCTGGAGTGCAGTGGCACGATCTCGGCTCACTGCAATCTCCGCCTCACAGGTTCAAGGGATTCTCCTGCCTCGGCCTCCAGACTAGCTGGGACTACAGGCGTGTGCCACCACACCCGGCTAACTTTTTGTATTTTTAGTAGAGACGGGTTTCACCATGTTAGTCAGGATGGTCTCGATCTCATGACCTTGTGATCTACCTGCCTTGGCCTCCCAAAGTTCTGGGATAATAGGCATGAGCCCTGGAGCCCGGCCCAAAATTTTCTTTGCTTAAAATTCTTCACTAGCTCACAATCGCACACTGAAAAAAAATATAAAGTCCTTACCATTGAGGAGGCTATTTATGAAATGTCCCCTTCACACATACACTGTGTTCCAGCCATGTGAAACTACCTGCAGGCCCTCACATGTGCGAAGTCCTCTCTTGCCTTTGTATCATTACACATATATCCCCTCTCCTGAAAAATGTCCTTCCTCATTTGTCACTCTAACAAACTCCTCACCATCCTTTGAAGGCAAATGATATCTTCTCTAGAGAGCACTCTCACCTTGAAGGGCAGTTAAGTACTTCTCTTCTGTGCTACCAGGATGCCTTAATCTTTGTAACTCTCTCTACCTTAACCCTGAATTTCCACCCTGGTAAAATATTCTGTGACTCCCATAAAACTGCTAGCTTTGGAGGGCCAGGCCAATGCTCTCTATAGTTATGTATCTGCCACTACGAAAGAGAAGTGGAGAAAAGGGGGATGACAGGAGGAGAGCAAAGGGGAGGGGACAGGAGGGGAGGGGACAAGAGGGGGGGGGACAGGAGACGAGGGGAGGGAAGACACAAAGCAGTAGCAATGGTCCTAGAGTAAAAAAGACTCGGGCTTGAACTCTACTGTCACCACTTACTGATGTGTGGCCTTGGGCAAGCTACTTAATTTCTAATCCTTGTTTTTTCTTTGTCTGGGAATTTAAAATGGTACTTACTTTACTACTGTAAAGAAAAGAGAAAATACCAAAAAGCAAAATAATCAGTACATTGCAATAAAATGTCCATTATTGTTGTATTTAAAATAACTAAATACAAATTAAATACATGATTAACTAAATCATATACTTATGTACTATTAATAGCTTAATGCACAACTAATAAAACACTAACATTATTTAACGATAACACAGAAAATACATTACAGAACTCATCTCTAACTTTTTTTTTTTTTTTTTTGGAGACAGGGTCTTACTCTGTTGCCCAGGTTGGAGTGCAGTGGTACAATCTCAGCTCACTGCTGCTTCCGTCTCCTGGGTTCAAGCTATTCTCCTGCCTCAACCTCTCAGGTAGTTGGGACTACAGGTGCATCCTACCATGCCCAGCTAATTTTTGTATTTTTAGTAGAGATGGGGTTTCACCAATGTTGGGCAGGCTGATCTCGAACTCCTGACCTCAAGTGATCCACCCACTTTGGTCTCCCAACATGCTAGGATTAAAGGTGTGAGCCACTGCGTTAAGCCATCTCTAAATCCTAATGTGCACTACAGCAAACACATGATAGAATTACTAATATTTGGTTAGTAACATTATCTGCAAAAATTCAGGACAGACTTTAAAAGACACCTCTGAATCTTGCATATTCCATCATTTTACAACTTTTCCCTCACAAACCCTTTTACAGAAGCTTCTAAGAGATACTATGTAGGAAAATTAAATGGACTACATTTCATCTCATTTTATTTTACAGACCACCTGATTATCAGCCAATATATGACTCAAGATGAATGGGAGAAAAAACTGAGGCCTGATAATTCGCTCCTTAACCAAATGTTATCGCAAGAGAAAAAAAGGCAAACAAAAATCCTGTATATAAAATTCAATGAATAAATCAACCAGATTCTTCATAAGTAAACAAGATTCTAACTTCATAAACATTATTCTTCATAAACAAGATTCTAAGTATGGTTCAAAAACACTTTTGGTTTGAATTTCTTTCCAGCATTCTTTAAAAAATTTCCCAGAGTACTCATAACTCGTAACAAGCAATCTTCCTAAAGCCCAAGCAATAACAGCAACTGTTAATGCAACAGGTGAAAAAACTGTTGGCATCTCTTTCCTCCCCAACCTCCCAAAAGAGAGAGAAAAGCTTTATTTTCACATTTAGATGTTTTCACAGGAATGCTAAACGCAGCAAAACCGTTTGATAAGGATTCTTAAATGGTCTACTTTTGTTCTATTTTTATGCATCTCTAAACGAACCTATTAATATAATTTGGTTCTTTTCTTATACATTTAACACATTGATCACCTTTTTTTGTAACAAGTGATCACATTGATCACCTCAGACGTTTTTAAGAAGGCTTTTGACACGTTGAAGATTTAACCCAGGTTAACACTCTAAAAGGAAATAAACACTATGCATCCGATTTAAAAGCATTTAAACAAGAATCGGGAGTAGGAAAGGCAAAGACGTGAATTCCCCAACACAGCACCATGCTCAACTCTCCGGAGACCACTGAAGGAAGAGGAAAAGTACGTTGAGGACTCTCAGAAATCGCATTCGCCCGAGACACCCGGCCTACGCTCGCGGGTCAGTCCGCGATCAGCCCCCGCGCTCTCGGACTCCAGCAGCCCTGACACCACTGCGCTCTAGAGCGCCGAGCAGGCCGAACACCCGGGACCGCGATCCAGCCACCAGCGCACCCACGAGGTACTCACGGAAAGGAGGACGCAGAACGGCCTGTCCCGCCCGAGCCGACACCCGGAGCAGTGCAAATTGACTGCCCGCGCCTAGTGGGGCGGGCGCGGAGTGGGGCAGTGGTACAGCCACTCAACCCACCAGCGACGCGGGCTCAGAGCAAGCCTCGGCTCTGTGCCGCAGTGCGGACGGCGCGCCGCCTACTGACGTCAGCGCTTGACTACGCCGCCGTTGCCTTGGCGACCGATGCACCCGCCCCCCGCGCCGCCAACGCCTCCGCCTGAGAGGAGGGGCTGGGCGACGCCTGCTCCTGGGCCCTCAGGCTTCTGGCCGGTCAGCGCTTCGGGGGCATTACCAGGCTCCTGCCACCAGGCCACGCAAGCGGGAAGAGTCTCCTCTACTTGGAGCGGGAAGGGACCCGAAATTGTTCGGGTGCCACCACAGAGCGTGAGTCTAACCCGCTCTCGCCCCCGAAAATGCTCTTTCCTCCTCAGAATTGTAGCAAGCTCAGGGAAAAAAACTGGCTGGGCAAAGGCAACTGGGGAGGCTGTCGTGGAACCCGCCCAGAATAAGAAAATGAGTGAACGAGGCAAAGAAACAGACTTGTCACTCCCCACGCGATCGCGCCCACAAAAGAAACCATGGTTTTAAAGCGTGGAAAATGAAGAGTTGTACTACAGACAAAATCTTAAGAAAAAATTACCCATGATTCCTTTAGAGTTGCCTCCCTATGTATGGAAAACAGAAGTTAAAACGCCATCCTTTTCTACACCTAATGCTCCCACCCACTTTTCTGATTTCTGCCACTGGCACCATCTTCAGCTCTGAGTCACCAGGGCTGGAAAAATAGTGGTTGGGTTACTCGTGGACTCGTGAATCCAGGCCAGTTCCTGTACTTACAGCCGCGCGCTGTAACCTGTTGCTTTATTTGTACAGTGAGAGTTTATGAAGGCCAGCTTTTCCATTCTCACTGGCATCGCCACACCCTACAAACTATGTCATGTTCGTCCCTAAATCCTGTGAGGAAACTAATCCAGTGCTTACCAAACTGAGCTGTTCAACTTTCCACTCTAAACCTACTCCCCTAGATTTCTATTTTGCTTTAAGCTGCCACAATCCTCCCAGTGTTTTTTAGTAAGAACTGTACAGTATCCTAAATGCATCTTCTACCAAAGCATATACATTCTCTACTTTTAACTTCCTCAGAGGGGCCCTTTACCGGTCCTCTAACTCCAGTTTTAACTCTTAAATTCCATTCTCCACACTGTCAGAATGACCTGACTAAAAATGTAAATCGGATAATGCCACTCTCTTGTTGAAAATTCTTGAAAGACAATCTGTAAGAGAAAATCATTACTTTGCCTAGGATACAAAATGCTCCATGTCCCTAATTTCATCTCTCATTAGCTTCTTGTTCCAATTTTATGCAATACTGAATTATGTGTACCTTGCAGTTTTATTTATTTATTTATTTATTTTTGAGACGGAGCCTCACTCTGTCTCCCAGGCTGGAATGTACTGGCGCGATCTCGGCTCACTGCAACCTCTGCCTCCTGGGTTCAAGCGATTCTCCGGCACAGCCTCCAGAATAGCTGGGACTACAGGCGTCGCCACCATGCCCAGCTAGTTTTTGTATTTTTAGTAGAGGCAGGGTTTCACCATGTTGGCCAGGATGGACCATGCAGTTTTATGCAACACTGAATTATGTGTACCATGAAAAACAATCCATAGCCTTTCACACCGGGTCCTTGCACATATTGTCCTCTCTTCCTGAAAATTCCTTGTTTTACACTCCTATATGTCACAGCCAAATGTTGCCCATCCTTTGAATCTTAAGCAGGTTGACTGACTTCTTCAAACACTCCTATTCTCTATTACACTTTGGACACTCTTCTATATTTTCAGTTTACATTGTATTTTTTCTATCCCCAGCATCTACCACAGTAGCTATGAAATAGTTGTCATTTCATGACCATTGGTTGGATGAAAAGTAGTTAACATATATTGAGCTCCTTCTAAGAGCTATGCATTGTAGTGTTTTATGCACTTTTCATCTGTCCTCACAACTGCAATTAAGTACCCACTTTTCTAAAGAGAGGTTATAACTCTGGCTGCTCATTCTCAGTGGAGAGTTATTTTCAGAATACAATCCCCCGACTAGCTGATGTGTAACACTTATCATTTCTTGCTTCAGAATTTACAGTAGCATGTAGAGGTGCAGTGGGGTGGGAGAGATCAGGGAATATTTCGTAGCAGCAGTGACATTTAAGTAAAGACCAAAATAATGTGTGGAGTTGTCCAGGTTAGGAAGGGTTTCAGGTAGAAGCAGGTGGCATATAGTGTTCATCAAAAGAAAGTTTGGTATAACACAAGAACTGAAAAAAAAGAAAAAAGTTCAAGTTGGCTAACTAAAAGATAGAGAATGAAGCTAGGAGCTTTTGGAGGAAATAAAACAAGAGGATTAAACAAGCTATGAGGCGACCCAGACAGTACTGTATTCAATGAAATACCATTGAAGAATTTTAACTATGGAGTGAAAATCTCAAATTTTAATTTCATAAGGATAACTATGGCTGCAGAGTGGAGATGTTCTATTGGGGTTCAGGGGTGCCCTCAGCTCCCCTGAGAGGACGTTTCTCCAGGTTGTTGGTCTCCTGCCCTCTCAAGAATGAGAGAGGCAACCATGGTGCAGTGTGCAGTAAATGCCAGACTCAAAAGTGTTTGTAGAAAGTGATTTATTTAGAGAGAGAGAGAGAGAGAGAGAGAGGGAAACCAGAGAAGGAGAGAGAAAGAAACAGCTAACTCTCCCACTGAGAGAATCCAGGAAGATGGAATCAGGAGAGGAAAGCAGCTTCCACACTGAGTGGAAGGGAATAGAGAGAGATGGAATTTAGGAAGGGAAGACAGGCTTCCATGAGAGAGTGCAGAAGGGGACTCCAAAGGGGGAAATCCAGGAAAGAGAAAGGCAGCTCCCATGAAGGGAGTGTTCGTGGAAGGGGACCCAAACATGGAGTCCGAAGGGCTGTGGAAGAAGGGGACTTTTAACCTGGGAGGAACCCCCACCTTCTCTAAGACCCCTGCCGATGAAAGGAGTTCCTTAGAACTTCTGCTGGAGTGATTGACTTTTGATTCTTCCTGCGCCTGCTTTAAACATAAGCGGTTAAATCTTCCGGGTGAAGATGGATGGGAGGGGGAGAAAATACGGTACTTGGAAGTTCTTGCCCTGGAAACTATGCCCCCTTGTGGACGCAGCAAGAGAACACATTCCCTCAGAGACAGGAAAGAAGCTAATCTAGATCTGGGAATACCAGTTAAGATGCATTGCTCTAAGCCATGTAACAGACAAAGGTGGTATGGCCGAGGCTAAGAAAAGTCAGAATGGAGAGAAATGGACCAATTTGAGAAATTTTTAGGAGATAAAAATGTTAGGACTTAGTGATTGATTGGATGGAAGAGTGGATGATAAGAAAGAATAAAAAACGATGACCAGCTGTTTCCCCTTCCCCTTGCCAAGTAAAGAGGTAGCAAGCATGAAAAAGGAGTGAGGAAATAAATATGTTAGGTCTCATGGGAGCCAGGTTTCTCATTGACAGAGAAGGAAGTTACAAATTGGGAGAGGAGGAATTCCACAATGACCTTTGTGATGATGTTGGATTGGAATTGAATATGTCAGTGTGAACTCATAGTTTTCAATACATACATAAACACATGTAGAAATATAGAGGAAAGTATGTCTGTATATGTGTATACGTATCTATCTTTATATTCCTCCTAGCTCTATCTGCTGAAAGAGTTTCAGAGTAATGGTATGCTAGAAGCGATGAGCACATGTGCCTAGATCTTGGTTTTTAAACACTATTATTCACTGACAGTAACTCGGGTCCCTTGGAGAAATGGTTAATTTTATAACAGCAGTCTGGAAAATCTTGTTGCATCAGAAATTAAGGAAGTTAATACAGAATGAAGAAACGTATAGAAAGGGCACAGAAGCCAGCTTGAAGGAGCCTCCATTGGCCACATCTGGGTCAGTCTGAGCACCAATATGATGTTAATGGATTATAGTCTGCTAAATAAAATAGGAATACTTGAGCCCATATTAAAATGAATAAATGATTTTTTTGAAAAATTGGGATAAAGAAAAAGCTCTTCTTTACATAAAAATGCCAACTAATGAATGTAGACAGTGTTATAAGTAGAAACATCATTATTTGGCAGTCATGATAGTAACTAACCGTTGATTTGGACAAGAATCATCAGTGTATGCTAAAACTAGAGGGTGACAGTATTAAGAGACTTATAATATTTATATAGTCTCAAAATATCTCCCCAGCAAATACTTATTAATTACACAGAGGAAAAATTAGAAACTTGACAGTATAGAAATCTGGCACTGGTGAGCAAAGTTACCAGCAGCAGTCATGAGACAAATCAGCATTGTGTGCCTCATGGTCAGAGGCATTTAGAACACACTTCTGTGACATTCCTGCAAAAAATGTGTAATCTGAATCTAAACATGAGGAAAAATCAGACAACCCCAAACTGAGGGACATTCTACAAAATCATAAACCTGTACTTTTCAAGGATCAAGGTCATGAAAAACAAAAGAAGACCTAAAGAATTTTTTTAAAGTGAAAGAAATTAAGATACATGGCAATTATGTGGAATACATGATTCTGAATGGAATCCTTTTGCTATAAAGATATTATTAGGACAACTGACAAAATTTGAATGGGATCTCTGGATTAGACAGTAGTATTTTAACACTATTATTTTCCTGATTTTGATGACTACAGTGACATAGGAGATATTTTTGTTTTTAGAAAATACATATTGAAATATTAAAGATAATGAGGCTTTGTATCTGAAACTTTTTTAAGTGGTTCAGGAATATATACATATATATATATATATATATATATACACACACACTATAAATAAACACAAATGTAAATAATATACATAGAGAAAATGATAAAGCAAATGTCAACAGTTAGGGAATTTGGGCAAAAGCAGAGGTTCTTTATACTATTCTTGCAATTTTTCTGTAAGCTTATAATTATTACAAAATTATAAAAAAATGTTTTAAAGGTGCTGAGGTTTCTGGCTCAGGTAACTGGGTGGAGAAGGGCTAATCATTTAACAGCAGAAAGTCAGAAAGAGCAAGCATGGAGGAAAAGATGTTTAGTTTCAATGGGATGTATGCAGTGGGATGTCCAGCAGCCAGTTGAATATATACTAAATATATTAATGAACCCATTCAAACTGCATAAAGCAGATATATTGCTTTAGCTCTTATTACTCAAGAGTGCAAGATCAAGGGCACTCTGCTGTCCTAGGAGAGGCAAACAATTAAGAGTGGTAGTAATGGTAATAATTATAAAAATTGGCTGAGTATCCATGAAAAATTTATATATACATATATATAAATTATATATACACACACATATATATATATAGAACCGTTTAGGAATAAAATAGATTTAGAGTATTTGACACATTTAATGTGTATAGTGAATTTCTTGAATAATATAATACATAAATGTGACTGATACACAAAATATTTAAGCCCTGGTACAGGACGTGCACTTACCAATCAGAACAGATATTGGCTTTACTGCTTGTATTAGTTTGCTGGGGCAGCCATAAGAGAGTACCACAGACTGGGTGGCTTGAACAACAATAATTTATTTTCTCACAGTTCTGGCAGCTAGAAGTCTGAGATAAAGATGTCTGCAGGGTTGATTCTTCTAAGGCCTTTCTTGTTGGCTTGTAGATGGTTGTTTTCTCCCTGTGTCTTCACCTGGACTTCCCTCTGTACCTGCCATATCTTAATCTCTTCTTATAAGGACAGAGTCATATCGGATTAGGGCTCACCCTAATGACTTCCTTTTAACTTAATTCCCTCTTTAGAGACTCTGTTTTCAAATATAGGCACATTCTGAGGTAATTTAAGGTTAGAATTTCAACACATGCATTTGGAACTGAGGCATAACTGAGCCCGTAACATTACTAGGGAGGGTTCTGGAGCCATAACAGATGGAATGAATGGGCCTTGTTTGGATTCTGATTTACATAAACCAACTATAGAAAAACATGTTTTAGGCCGGGTGCGGTGACTCACGCCTGTAATCCCAGCACTTTGGGAGGCCGAGATGGGTGGATCACAAGGTCAAGAGATCGAGACCATCCTGGTCAACAAGGTGAAACCCCGTCTCTACTAAAAATACAAAAATTCAGCTGGGCATGGTGGCGCGTGCCTGTAGTCCCAGCTACTCAGGAGGCTGAGGCAGGAGAATTGCCTGAACCCAGGAGGCGGAGGTTGCGGTGAGCCGAGATCGTGCCATTGCACTCCAGCCTGGGCAACGAGCGAAACTCCATCTCAAAAAAAAAAAAAAAAGAAAAACATGTTTTAGGCAACCAGATTTTCTTATGGGCTAAATATTTAAATGATATTAAGAAATTTTAATAATTTCATTAGGTAAAATAATGGTGTTGTGGTTATGTAGAGTATGATTTAATTGCACAGAATAGAATGATAAGGTGTCTGGGATTTGCTTTAAAATGTGCCAGATTTTTTTAAAAGGTAAGGAGAAATGATACATGAGTATCTAAATTTTGATGGTTGCTGAAGCTGGCTAATAGGTACCTAGTATGTTGTTACAGTTTTTCCTTTGTATGTTTGGAAATTTTTATAATAAGCAGGAAAAATAAAAGTTGGAATATACATATTACAGACAATTTGAAATACACAGAATCTGCATTTCTCTGATGACCAGTGATGATGAGCATTTTTTCATGTTTGTTGGCCTCACGTATGTCTTCTTTTGAGAAGTGTCTGTTCATATCCTTTGCCCACTTTTGAATGGGCTTGTTAGTTTTTTTCTTGTAAATCTGCTTTAGTTCTTTGTAAATTTTGGATATCAGCCCTTTGTCAGATGGGTAAACTGCAAAAATTTTTTCCCAATCTGTTGGTTGCCGATTCACTCTAATGATTGTTTCTTTTGCTGTGCAGAAGCTGTGGAGTTTGATTAGGTCCCATTTGTCTATTTTGGCTTTTGTTGTCAATGCTTTTGGCGTTTTGGTCATGAAGTCCTTGCCCACACCTACGTCCTGAATGGTTTTGCCTAGATTTTCTTCTAGGGTTTTTATGGTGTTAGGTCTTATGTTTAACTGAGATACCATCTCACGCCGGTTAGAATGGCGATCATTAAAAAATCTGGAGACAACAGATGCTGGAGAGGATGTGGAGAAATAGGAACACTTTTGCACTGTTGGTGGGAGTGTAAATTAGTGCAACCATTGTGGAAGACAGTGTGGCGATTCCTCAAGGACCTAGAAATAGAAATTCCATTTGACCCAGCAATCCCATTACTGGGTATATATCCAAAGGATTACAAATCGTTCTACTATAAGGACACGTGTACACGAATGCTCATTGCAGCACTGTTTACAATAGCAAAGACCTGGAACCAACCCAAATGCCCATCGACGATAGACTGGATAGGGAAAATGTGGCACATATACACCATGGAATATTATGCAGCCATCAAAAACGATGAGTTTGGGTCCTTTGTAGGGACATGGATGAACCTGGAAACCATCATTCTCAGCAAACTGACAGAAGAGCAGAAGATCAAACACCGCATGTTCTCACTCATAGGAGGGTGTTAAACAATGAGAACACATGGACACAGGGAGGGGAGCACTACACACTGGGGTCAGTTGGGGGGAAATAGGGGAGGGACGGTGGGGGGTGGGAAGCTGGGGAGAGATAGCAAGGGGAGAAATGCCAGATGTAAGTGATGGGGAGGAAGGCAGCAAATCACACTGCCACGTGTGTTCCTATGCAACAATTTTGCATGTTCTTCACATGTACCCCAAAACCTAAAATGCAATAAAATAAATAAATGGGAAAAAATAATAATTAAAAAAAAAAAAAAAGATATAATTGCCCTATTGACATTGTGCAGGCACTGGTGCCCAGAGAGAGAGAGCCAGAGTTGTCCATCTTTGCAGATGGACAGAGGGGAGCCAGGACACAGCTCAGCTGGCTTGTGCCCAGAGGGAGAAAGAGTTAAGCCTCTGACCCTGAAGGCAAGGGAAAGTCAGCCGCTCAGCTGTGTATGGGGGTCCCCGGACTAAGCAGCCGAGACAGGGCAGACAGTGTGAGAATGCTGTTGATGAGAGCTGCTGCTGAATAAAATCATTCACCTGTCAAAAAAAAAAAAAAAAGAAATACACAGAATCATGAAAAAAAGGAAAAAATATTCAATAACACTACCCAAGAGAATCTCAATGAACTTTTTTGGCAAATTTCTTTTTAGTCTGTTTTCCGTGTGTATTTTAATTTTGGTCATATTGTGTGTGAAATGTTTATTTCTGCTTACTTGAATGAACATTATGTTGTAATTTCATTTCCAAGCTGTTACGGTAGTGCCCCCTTAATTATGGTTTTGCTTTCTCAAGTTTCAGTCAACAAGCTTGGTTCGAAAATTTTAGAGAGAAAATGAGAGATTACATTCACATAATAACTATTATTATATTGTTATAAATGCTTTATATTGTTATTAGTTATTGCTGTTAATCTCTTACTGTGCCTAATTTATAGGTTAAACTTGATGAGAGGTGTGAAAGTTCATTATATAAATTGGGTCATTCTTGTCATACCCAACTAAATCAGAGTGAAGGGGCAGGGGAAAAAAGCATTTAGGGCATATAGCATCTGCTCCAAGAATTAAATTTTCCACAAGCCCAGCTACTGAAACTGCCTGTTGTAATCTGAAATCAGTTTTACCTGATAGCTACTGAAATAACCTGTTATGACACTAAGACTAGTTTTACCCACTGCCATCATTCACCAATCAGAGCTTGCCAGCTCCCCACAACTTGATTAGCGCCAATGAACTTTCTTTCAAAAACAATGGGTAACATTTTTCCTTTTTAAAAAACCTCAACCTTCTCTTTGTTTTTCAGACATACTAAAGACCACCCATTCTGTGTATATGCCTTGAATTGCAATTCCCGTTTCCCAAATAAAATGTTTGAAATTTAGAGATTTGACTCTGAATGACTTTGAGAAAGGCATATAAGTATACCTGCAGTTTCAGACATTCACTGGGGATCTTGGAACATATCCCCTGCAGATAAGAGGGAGATGCTATATATAACACCACTTAATCTTCCTTGAAAAGTATAACTTTGTTAGCAATGTTTGTATGTGCATGTGGAAAAATTTCAAACAATCATTCAGATATTTATAATGTGGTAACTGAAAGTCAGCCATGTTTTTAATCATTGATCAGTCTTTTACACATTCTTTCATACTTCCATTTATGCATATACTAAATATACTAAATTATAAAGATAACTTCCTAGTATAGATTTTGTCCTGTCACCTTGTTTTTGTCCTTAATCATGTATTATTATTCTAAAAGCCTTTTTATGTCAGTAACATATATCTATCCCATTCATTTTAATGGCTTTATACTATATCACTTCCAATCCAAAGTTTTTTTCAGCAGTCATAGTAAAAATGTCAAAAGGCGATATGGTGGATTTTTAAAAATAAGATAATTTTCTTATAAGTCTCTCATATTATTATTTATTCCTTAGCATTTTATAGGTTTTCAGTGCTGGTTTGAATGCATTCACTTCTCATTACATTTTCTAACTGGTGATTACACATCTTCCTGCTTCTCTGCCTTCTAGAGTTCCTTCGCTAGTTTAGGCTTATCTCCTTGACCTCTTGATTTGGAATGTCCCAGAGGTATGTTCCTGGACTTCTCTATCTACATGTACTCACTCAGATTTCTTACAGTTTTACAGTCCCACTGTCATGTAAACTACTCCCAAATATATCCCTTCTGCCCCTTCTTCCTCAAACTTCAGACTCATAAATCTAACTGCATATTACATGTCTCCACTTAGATGTCCAACATATTCTCAAACTTAACTTTTCTAACACTGAACTGCTCATCTGCCTCCTCAGACAAACCACACTTTCTTCATCTCAAGTAATGGCAACTCAATTTTCCAGTTACTCAAGCCCAACACCAGATGCCTTGGATTAACTATTAAATCAAGTTTAGCCTAAAGTTGCCTCCTTACATATTTTAAATTCAGCCTAATGTTTCTCTGTACATCTTAAACTATTAACAAGTAGAAATGTAACCAGATGTAGCCTACACTTGTGCCAAACACCAAGTTTGGGCCAATCAGATGTAGCCAACTATCCAAACCATGTTCAAATAAGGCAAACACAAAGCTATAACCAATCCAGCAGGTTCTGTACTCCACTTCCATTTTCTGTACCTCACTTTCCTTTTTCTGTCCATAAATCTTCTATGTAGCTGCACCAGAGTCTCCAAGCCTACTCTGGCTGAGAAGGCTGCCTGATTTGCAAATTATTCATTGCTCAATTAAACTCCTTTAAATTTAATTTGGATAATATTTTAATTTAATCATAATCTTTGACCTTTCTCCTTTTTCAGTTTAATTTATTTTGCAGATGACGAACCAAACTGCAACTCATTAAGGCACTTGATCTTTCTAATTAGGTATATTATCAAGGCAAATTTTTAACTCTTGGTACAATAATTTTTTTTATTTCTCTTTTTATACTTTAAGTTCTGGGATACATGTGCAGAACGTGCAGGTTTGTTACATAGGTATACATGTGCCATGGTGGTTTGCTACACTCATCAACCTGTCATCTACATTAGGTGTTTCTCCTAATGCTATCCCTCCCCTAGTCCCCCAATCTCAGACAAGCCCAGGGGTGTGATGTTCCTCTCCCTGTGTCCATTTGTTCTCATTGTTCAACTCCTACTTATGAGTGAGAACATGTGGTGTTTGGTTTTCTGTTCTTGTGTTAGTTTACTGAGAATGGTGGTTTCCAATTTCATCCATGTCCTTGCAAAGGATACAAACTCATTCTTTTTTATGGCTGCATAGTATTCCATATTGTATATGTGCCACATTTTCTATATCCAGTCTATCATTGATGGGCATTTGGGTTGGTTCCAAGTCTTTGCTAGTATGAACAGTGCCACAAGGAACATACGTGTGTATGTGTCTTTATAGTAGAATGATTTATAATCCTTTGGGTATATACCCAGTAATGGAATTGCTGGGTCAAATGGTATTTCTGGTTCTAGATCCTTGAGGAATTGCCACACTGTCTTCCACAATGGTTGAACTAATTTACACTCCTAACAACAGTATAAGGGTGTTCCTATTTCTCTACATCCTCTCCAACATCCATTGTTTCCTGACTTTTTAATGATCACCATTCTAACTGGTGTGAGATGATATCTCATTGTGGTTTTAATTTGCATTTCTCTAATGACCATTGATGAGTATCTTTTTTTTCATATGTTTCTTGGCGACATAAATGTCTTCTTTTAAGAAATGTCTGTTCATATCCTTTGCCTACTTTTTGATGTGGTTGTTTGTTTTCTTGTAAATTTGTTTAAGTTCTTTGTAGATTCTGGATATTAGACCTTTGTCAGATAGATTGCAAAAATTTTCTCCTATTCTGTAGGTTGCCTGTTCACTCTGATGATTGTTTTGCTGTGCAGGAGCTCTTTAGTTTAATTAGAGCTCATTTGTCAATTTTTGCTTTTGTTGCCATTGCTTTTGGTGTTTTAGTCATGAAGTCTTTGCCCATGCCTATGTTCTGAATGGTATTGCCTAGGTTTTCTTCTAGGGTTTTTATGGTTTTAGGTCTTATGTTTAAGTCTTTAATTGATCTTGAATTAATTTGTGTTTGATGCGTAAGGAAGGGGTCCAGTTTCAGTTTTCTGCATATGGCTAGCCAGTTTTCCCAATACCATTTATTAAATAAGGAATCCTTTCCCCATTGCTTGTTTTTGTCAGGTTTGTCAAAGATCAGATGGTTGTAGATTTGTGGCATAATTTCTGAGGCCTCTCTTCTGTTCCATTGGTCTATACACCTGTTTTGATACCAGTACCATGCTGTTTTGGTTATTGTAGCCTTGTAGTATAGTTTGAAGTCAGGTACCATGATACCTCCAGCTTTGTTCCTTTTGCTTAGGATTGTCTTGGCATTATGGGCTCTTTTTTGGTTCCATAGGAAATTTGAAGTAGATTTTTCTAATTCTGTGAAGAAAGTCAATAGTAGCTTGATGGGGATAATATTGAGTCTATAAATTATGTTGGACATTATGGCCATTTTCATGATATTGATTTTTCCTATTCATGAGCATGTAATGTTTTTCCATTTGTTTGTGTCCTCTCTTATTTCCTTGAGCAATGGCTTGTAGTTCTCCTTGAAGAGGTTCTTCACATCTCTTGTAATTTGTATTCGTAGGCATTTTATTCTCTTCGTAGCAATTGTGAATGGGAGTTTACTCATTATTTGGTTTTCTGTTTGTCTATTATTGGTGTATAGGAATGCTTGTGATTTTTGCACATTGATTTTGTATCCCAAGACTTTGCTGAAGTTGCTTATTAGCTTAAGGAGATTTGGGGCTGAGACGATGGGGTTTTCTAAATACAGAATCATGTCATCTGCAACCAGAGACAATTTGACTTCCTCTCTTCTTATTTGAATACGCTTTATTTCTTTCTCTTGCCTGATTGCCCTGGCCAGAACTTTCAATAGTATGTTGAATAAGAGTGGTAAGAGAGGGCATCCTTGTCTTATGCCGGTTTTCAAAGGGAATGCTTCCACCCATTGAGTATGATATTGGCTGCGGGTTTTCATAAATAGCTCTTATTATTTTGAGATATGTTCCATCAATACTTAGTATATTGAGAGTTTTTAACATGAAGGGGTGTTGAATTTTATCAAAGGCCATTTCTGTATCTATTTAGATAATCATGTGGTTTTAGTCATTGGTTCTGTTTATGTGATGAATTATGTTTATTGATTTGCGTATGTTTAACCAGCCTTGCATCCCAGGAATGAAGCCAACTTCATCATGGTGGATAAGCTTTTAGATGTGCTGCTGGATTCGGTTTGTCAGCATTTTATTGAGGATTTTTGCATTGATGCCTATCAGGGATATTGGCCTGAAATTTTCTTTTTTTGTTGTGACTCTGCCACGTTTTAGTATCAGGATGATGCTGGCCTTATAAAATGATATAGGGAGAAGTCCCTCTTTTTCTATTGTTTGAAATAGTTTCAGAAGGAATGGTATGGGCTCCACTTTGTACCTCTGGTAGAATTCTGCTGTGAATCCATCTGGTCCTGGGCTTTTTTTGGTTGGTAGGCTATTAATTACTACCCCAATTTCAGAACTTGTTATTGGTTTATTCAGGGATTCGACTTCTTCCTGGTTTAGTCTTGGGAGGGTGTATGTTTCCAGGAATTTATCCATTTCTTCTAGTTTTTCTAGTTTATTTGCATAGAGGTGTTTATAATATTCTCTGACAGTAGTTTGCATTTCTTTGGGATCACTGGTAAAATCCCCTTTATCATTTTTTATTGTGTCTATTTGATTCTTCTGTCTTTTATTATTTATTAGCCTGGCTAGCAGTCTATCTATTTTGTTAATCTTTACAAAAAAACAGCTCCCGGATTTATTGATTTTTTGAGGGATCTTTTGTGTCTCTATCTCCTTCAGTTCTTCTCTGATCTTAGTTATTTCTTGTCTTCTGGTAGCTTTTGAATTTGTTTGCTCTTGCTTCTCTAGTTCTTTTAATTGTGATGTTAGGGTGTCGACTCTAGATCTTTCCTGCTTTCTCCTGTGGGCATTTAGTGCTATAGTTTTCCCTCTAAACACTGCTTTAGCTGTGTCTCAGAGATTCTGGTACATTGTGTCTTTGTTCTCATTGACTTCAAAGAACTTATTTATTTCCGCCTCAATGTAATTGTGTGGTTTTGAGTGAGTTTCTTACTTCTGGGTTCTAATTTGATTGCACGTTGATCTGAGAGACTGTTTGTTATGATTTCTGTTCTTTTACAGTTGCTGAGCAGTGTATTATTTCCAATTATGTGGTCAGTTTTAGAATAAGTGCAATGTGGTGCTGAGAAGAATGTATATTCTGTTGATTTAGGGTAGAGAGTTCTATAGGTGTCTATTAGGTCTGCTCAGTCCAGAACTGAGTTCAAGTCCTGAATATCCTTGTTAATTTCCTGTCTCATTGATCTGTCTAATATTGACAGTGGGGTATAAAAGTCTCCTACTGTTTTTGTATGGGAGTCTATGTTTCTTTGTAGATCTCTGAGTACTGCCTTTATGAATCTGGGTGCTCCTATATTGGGTGCATATATATTTAGGATAGTTAGCTCTTCTTGTTGCATTGATCCCTTTACCATTATGCAATGCCCTTCTTTGTCTTTTTTGATCTTTGTTGGTTTAAAGTCTGTTTTATCACAGACTAGGATTGTAACCCCTACATTTTTTTTTTCTTTCCACTTGCTTGGTAAATATTCATTTATCCCTTTATTTTGAGCCTATGTTTGTCTTTGCATGTGAGATGGGCCTCTTGGATACAGCTCACCGATGGGTCTTGATTCTATACACTTTGCCAGTCTGTGTCTTTTAATTGGGGGGATTTAGCCTGTTTACATTTAAGGTTAATATTTTTATGTATGAATTTGATCCAGTCATGATGCTAGCTGGTTATTTTGCTCATTAGTTTATGCAGTTTCTTCATTGTGTTGATGGTCTTTACAATTTGGTATGTTGTTGCAGTGGCTAGTACCGGTTGTTCCTTTCCGTGTTTAGTGCTTTCTTAAGGAGTTCTTGTAAGGCAGGCCTGGTGGTGGCAAAATCTCTCAGCATTTGCTTGTCTGTAAAGGATTTTATTTCTCCTTTGCATGTGAAGCTTAGTTTGGCTGGATATGAAATTCTGGGTTGAAAATTCTTTTCAAGAATGTTGAATATTGGCCCCCACTCTCTTCTGGCTTGTAGGGTTTCTTCAGAGAGATCCGCTGTTAGTCTGATGGGTTTCCCTTTGTGGGTAACCCAACCTTTCTCTCTGGCTGGCCTTAACATTTTTCCTTCATTTTAACTTTGGTGAATCTGACAATTATGTGTCTTGGGGTTGCTCTTCTTGAGGAGTATCTTTGTGGTGTTCTCTGTATTTCCTGAATTTGAATCTTGGCCTGTCTTGCTAGGTTGTTTCAGAGCTTGCTAGGTTGAATTTTGGCTTGTCTTGCTAGGAGAACCCACAAGTTCTCTGTATAATATCATGAAGAACGTTTTCCAACTTGGTTCCATTCTCCCCATCACTTTCAAGTACACCAATCAAATGTAGGTTTGGTCTTTTCACATAGTCCCATATTTCCTGGAGACTTTGTTCATTCCTTTTTATTCTTTTTACTCTAGTCTTGTCTTCACACTTTATTTCATTGAGTTGATATTCAATCTCTGATATCCTTTCTTCCACTTGATCAATTTGGCTATTGATACTTGTATATGATTCATGAAGTTCTCATGCTGTGTTTTTCCACTCCATCAGGTCATTTATGGTCTTCTCTATACTGGTTATTTTAGTTAGCAATTCCTGTAACCTTTTTTCAAGGTTCTTAGCTTCCTTGCATTGGGTTAGAATATGCTCCTTTTAGCTTGGAGAAGTTTGTTATTACCCACCTTCTGAAGCCTACTTCTGTCAATTCATCAAACTCATTCTCCATCCAGTTTTGTTCCCTTGCTGGCAAGGAGTTGTGATCCTTTGGAGGAGAAGAGGCAGTCTGGTTTTGGGAATTTTCAGTCCTTTTGCAATGGTTTTTCCTCATCTTCATGGATTTATCTACCTTGGGTCTTTGATGTTGGTGACCTCTGGATGGGGTTTCTGTGTGGACGTCCTTTTTGTTGATGTTGATGCTATTCCTTTCTGTTTGTTAGCTTTCCTTCTAAGAGTCAGACCTCTCTGCTGCAGGTCTGCTGTAGTTTGCTGAAGGTCCACTTCAGACCCTGTTTGCCTGGATGTCACCAGTAGAAGCTGCAGAACAGCAAAGATTGCTGTCTGTTCCTTCCTCTGGAAGCTTTGTTCCAGAGAGGCATGCACCAGATGCCAGCCAGAGATTTCCTGTATGACGTGTCCTGCTGAAAGATGTCTCCGAGTCAGGAGGCATGGGTGTCAAGGACCCACTTGAGGAAGCAGTCTGTCCCTTAGCAGAGCTTGAGTGCTGTGTTGGGAGATCCACTGCTTTCTTCAGAGCCAGCAAGCAGGAGCATTTAAGTCTGCTGAAGCTATGCCCACCCCTGCCTCTTCCCCCAGGTGCTTGGTCCCAGGGAGATGGGACTTTTATCTATAAGCCCCTCACTGTGGCTGCTGTCTTTCTTTCAGAGAGGCCTTGCACAGACAGTAGGAATCTAAAGAGGCCGCCTGGCTACAGGGGCTTTGCAGAGCTGCAGTGGGCTCTGCCCAGTTTGAACTTCCTGATAACTTTGTTTACACGATGAGGGGAAAACTGCCTACTCAAGCCTCAGTAATGGCAGACATCCCTTCCCCCACCAAGCTTGAGCACCCAAGGTTGACTTCAGACTGCTATACTGGCTGTGAGAATTGGAAGCCAGTGGATCTTAGTTTGCTGGGCCCCATGGGTGTGGGATCTTCTGAGCTGGACCACTTGGCTCCCTGCCTTCAGCCCCCTTTCCAGGGGAATGAACGGTTCTATCTCGCTGGTGTTCCAGGTGCCACTGTGGTATGAAAGAATACTCCTGCAGCTAGCCCAGTGTCTGCCCAAACAGCTGCCCAGTTTTGTGTTTGAAACCCAGGGCCCTGGTGGTGTAGGCATCTGAGGGAACCTCCTGATCTGTGGGCTGTGAAGACCATGGGAAAAGCATAGTATCTGGGCTGGAGTGTACTGTTCCTCATGGCACAGTCCCTCATGGCTTCCCTTGGCTAGGAGAGGGAGTTCCCTGACCCCTTGCACTTCCTGGGTGAGGTGATGTTCTACCCTGCTTCAGCTCACCCTTCATGGGCTACACCCACTGTCTAACCAGTCCCAGTGAGATGAGCCAGGTACCTCAATTGGAAATGCATAAATCACTCACCTTCTGCATTGATCTTGCTGGGAGCTGCAAACCAGAGCTGTTCCTATTCGGCCAGCTTGCCAGCTACCTGATAGTACAATATCCTGACTTTTCTCCTTTTTTTATACTGTATATCTAACCTACCAGATTAGTATAGGTTTGAACCCAAATTCCATGAAAGAGAGGCCATGTTTATAATTTTGAGGGAAGATTTATTTTTCGATACCTGAAGTTTAGTCCCTACAAACAAACTTCTTTGTTTCTCTTTCCTGGTTATCTTTTAACAGTTCCCCTTTTATGCAAACATCTTAGTTCTCACACTGAGCAAGGCCTTGTATCCTATGTTTTGGGAGGCCATTGCATTCTAGGACTATATTCCTGGCATCAGCAAATGCCCCTTTAGTAAAAATGCCCTTCGCCCCTAGTTCTCTCTTCTCTTTGGGCCCCTGAGGAATTCAGTGATGCAACTTAGTCAGCATTTCTAGCTGGTATTCAGATTTTTTTTTTCCAGAGTATCCTTGTGACATATCGGGAAAAGAGGAATTCCTTTTCTCTCAACTGTTAATACATATTGAAAGGAATTTTATGAGTAATAGTAATTGCTTTGTAATAGTGATTGTTACTCAAATTTAGCAGATAACTTACTGAAGTAATTAAACCTTCCTTATATCCTTTCTGTGGGTGACATGCCAAGAAAACTTGATGAACCTGTGTGCAGGGGTTAGGTAGAATCCACTGAACTTTCCATAGTGTATAAAGTTGTCTGTAGATTTGTTGTCTATGTATAAATATCATTTTATTAGGAAAATGTTTTGGTTTAGGTCTCAGAAGGCCCCATGAAAAACAGGAACTGCTATAGAGACTAAGGGGAAGACCTTATTTCAATAGTAATAATTTAAAAGTCCTTTTTAGCATATGATTAATCCAGTTGTCTAAAGCAATGAGCACTAGATGGCAGCATATCAATGTGTATTGTTACCTGTGCCTGAAAGACCTAATTTTAGGGGTAAGGTCTTATTGCTGTTTTACCATGCACCAGTCTGCTATCCTGAACTATTTAATTTACTGTTTAATCTATTGGTTTGAACTTATAACAGTTGATGAGACACATTTGACACCAGGTTTGAAAATAGTTTCTAGATTAATAAATATACCACAGAATGGTGCTGGTACCACCAGACTGTCTAGCAAAATATACAAGAATTCAGAACCTTTTTCTGTCATTAAAGGCCGCCCTCCAGATAGCTCTTCTTTCATCTATGATAAGAGGTCTTCTGGTTAGACAAAAAGTACATTTTGGACACTCATTCCTGTCTTGAGTTTCAAACCTTTTGTGGCTGCTAATGTTTAACTTTTCATCTTACTATTCAAATGGCATCTCTTTACTAGACTGGAAACCAGCTTTATATCTTTTACTAAGTGTGAAAATAGGGGCCTTCCAAACCATTTTGTGGGTAGTTACTAAGCCTTCTTCTCTAAAGGACTCAAGTCAGACATCTCTGTCACAGATGAGAAGGGAATTTCCTTCTTACCACATTTGAGATGACCTTTTATTATATAATTAGTATTTAAAATGTAAAACAGAAAAAATGACATAATTGTAATATATAATTTAACGGAATGGCCCCATTTTTCTCTTGTTAACTGAGGTCATTTATAATTTTAATTTCTTTTAAACTGTTTAGAATAAATGATTAAAGTACATGTTAATTAAATAGGAGGGGGCTGGGCACAATGGCTGATGCCTATAATCCCAGCACTTTGGGAGGCTGTGGCGGGTAGATCACTTGAGGCCAGGAATTAGAGACAGCCTGGCCAACATGGTGAAACCCCATCTCTACTAAAATACAAAAAGTTAGCCGGGTGTGGTGGTGTGCATCTGTAACCCCAGCTACTTGGGAGGCTGAGGTGGAAGGATCCCTTGAACCTAGGAGGCAGAGGTTGCAGTGAGGTGAGACTGTGCCACTGCACTCTAGCCTGGGTAGCGGAGCAAGACCCTATCTCAAAATAAAACAGTAATAATAATAATACATAAAAACAAATACAGGAGGACTTACAAGGGAAAATGCCAAATTCCTGATTCACCTATTCCTTGCCACAGTCCTATTCCTGAGACCAAATTGTCTTATATACCTTCTGTTTTTGTTTCTTCTGGTAATTACCCATCTCTTATCACTATTTCTTGATTCATCAGTTTTAAATATTGTCTTAATCTGTTGTGGAGAGAGATGGACAATGATTTAATTCATTTGTATTGCCTTACACCATCCCCACCCATTTCTTCCCAATAAAGTCTTATAAAGAGGCAGTGCAGATAGATAAGAGTACAGACTCCAGAATTCTACTTGCACCGTTTACCAGCTGTGTATGATCCTAGGCAAGTTACTCAAGCTCTCTGAGTCTCTTTTTTTCCCATGTTTGTAAAATGGGGATAATAATAGTCAATTTCTTGGAGGATTATTGTGAAGATAAATGTGTCAATAAATTTAAGGAACTAAACAAGTGTTACTATATTTAATTTCTCTTCGCATATTTAAATAATATGCTTGCCCCTTTGTTTTTGATCCACTGTATATATTATCTGATACTTCCCTTTTTAAGAAAATATTGGCAACCTTATTCTTTCCTTTACTCTCCCCCTCTTCTGCATCTTAATCTCAACTTTCATATTTTCCATCTCTAACTGCTTTTTTAGTCTCTGGGAGACTTTTAACTTAATCTTCTAACCATATATTGTAAATTTTACTTTAGCAATAACAGTTATAATTTCTGAGAGTTTCATCTTATTTCTAATGTTTAATTTTATAGAATTTTAAAGATTCAGTATTTTATTGACTATTGTGTTTGTTAGAGTTAAGTCAAAGGGCAAAAATGACCTCATCTGTAATTTGGATAAGGAAGATAATTGTGAACTAAATAAAAGATGTATTAACTACTAAAAAAGAACTCTAAAATAAATAGAGGTAGTAACTGCAAAACATCCCTGCTACTGATAGGATTGAGGAAAAATTGAATAAGGAAGGAACCTGGAAACTTCAGAGGCTGAGATTCAGACCTGAGTGGGCCTGATTGCCACAGGAATGTTCCTCTGCTGCTGTGGGAAACACCAGAGGGACCCTTGCATGCCTGACAAGAGGAAAAGAACACCAGAACAAAAATTGCCTTTTGATCATTGTGTGTGATCCTTTTTATGTGCTGTTAAATTCAGTTTGCTAGTCTTTTGTTGAGGATTTTTGCATCTATGTTCACCAGGGATCTGGGCCTTGTAATTTCTTTTCTTGTCATGTCCTTATTTGGCTTTAATATCATGCTAATGCTGGCCTTGTAAATGAGTGTGTAAGTGCTCCCTCAGCTTCAGTTTTTTAGAAGAGTTTGACAAGTATTGTCATTACAATAATACCAGTGAAGTGAAAGAGCTTTGAGCTCTTCTTTTGTTGTTGGGAGGCTCTTGATTACGGATTCAATTATCATACTCACTATTGGTTGTTCAGATTTTTTATTTCTTCATGATTCAGTTTAGGTAAGTTGTGTGTTTCTGGGAATTTATCCCTGTTTTCTAATTTAGCCAATTTGTTGGCATCTAATTATTCACAGTAGTCTCTTAGAATCCTTTGTATTAATGTGGTATTAGTTTTAATGTCTATTCTTTCATTTACAGTTATATGTATCTGAGTCTTCTCAGTTTTTTCTTTGGTTAGTCCAAAGTCTTTTCAGTTTTATCTTTTAACAGATAAGCAACTGTGAGTTTTATTAATCATTTCTATTTCTTTTCTAGTGTCTATTTTATTTATTTCTGCTCTAATCTTTATTGTTTCCTAATTTCTAGTAATTTTGGGTTTAGTTTGTTCATTTTCTAGTTACTTGAGGTGTAAAGTTAGATTGTTTATTTGACATCTTTCTTTTTTTTCTAAATTCTTTTTAAAGCAGACATTGATTTCTATAAACTTCTCTCCTAAAACTGATCTTACAGCATCTCATAAGTTTTGGTATGTTATGTTTTTATTTTTGTTTGTCTCAAGATTTTTTAAATTTCATTTTTGATGCTTTTTTAACCTATTATTGGTTGTTTAGGGTTTGTTTTTAACCTAAGTGTCTACTGACAGATAAATGTATAAAGAAAATGTGGTATATGCATATGATGGAATATTATTCAGCCTTAAAAAAAGAAGGAAATTATGCCATTTGTGACAACATGGATGGACCCGAAGGGCATTATGCTGTGAAATAAGCCAGACATAGAAAGACAAATATATATGATTTCATTTATGTATGGAATCTAAAATAGTCAAACTCATAGAAGCAAAGATTAGAATGGTAGTTGCCAGGGACTGGGGGGAAGGGGGAAGTGGGCGGTGATGATTAAAGAACTTAAAGTTTCTGCTATGCAAAATAAATAAGTTCTAAAGATCTACTGTGCAGCTTAGTGCCTATAGCTAAAAATACTGTATTGCATACTACAAATTTGCTAAGAGGGTAGATATTAAGTGTCCTTATAACAAAAAAGAAGGGAGTGGAGGGCAGGGGAAATTTTCCCTGGTGATGCATATATTAATGGCCTTGATGGTGGTGACAGTTTCACAAGTATATATTTATTCCGAGACTCATTGAGTTTTATACATTACATATGTATAGCTTTTTGTATATCGATCATACCTCAATAAAGTGGTTTGAAATAAAATAAAATTAAAAACACCTCCTCCACTCCTGACCTCACAGTGTCCAACCTTGCAGTTTCTTCTCCCCTTGCCCTCTATTAACAGAGCCTACATGGAACCAGCCAGCAAAGACCAAACTTTGAACCCAGTTCCATTGTCACAACCAGAGAAAGTAGGATGGGTTTAAAACTGCAAGTTAATAAATTATTAACTGGCATAGCTATCTGTGAAAATATATAATAAATAGACTGCCTTCCTTTTTTGCTTCCTTCAAAACCTTGAATTATTTCAGCTTTTTCTATGGACTTTTAAATTTTGGTTTACCTTTACTGGCCTCGCTGTAATTGTGGAGCCTTTAAAAAATGTCCAGGATTCCTTAGTTATTTGTTAAAAATAAGGGAATGAAAAGCTGATTGTTTGTGGGCTGGGCTTTTGAATTGATCAGCTTTACTTTACGGTGTTTGGATGGGAAATAAACATACTGACAGCCCAACTTTTCTTCATGACATGCAGTTTCTATAGAGAAGAATCTTCCAGTTTTTTTGCTAAAATGGTGAATCCCTGTTTACTTAATTCTTGGTATAAGAGTTGGGGGGCAATTGTAACCAACACCAATTTTCAATTAATACCTTCATTTTCTACTACCTGATTCCAACTGGTGTTTTCTGAGCTTCTCTGTATTTCTGCAAGGCCAATTTACTCAGTTTCCATAGAAACCATCTGCATTAATTTCTTATGGCTATCTGTAACACATCACCACAAACTTAGCATCCTTTGGAACAATGGTAATGTATTCTTTAACAGGTCTGGAGGCCATAAGTAAAACATTGAGGTGCCAGCAGCCTTGAGTTTTTGACTTCTGGCTTCTAGACCTGTGCAGCCCTCCCGTCAGAGGCTCTGGGGTAATATGTTCCTTACCTTGACCAGCTTTTGGCAGCTGTTGACATTCCTCGGGTGTGTCACTCCAAATCTCCACCTTTGTCTTCACAGGCCCTTCTCCTTGTCTGTGTAATCTGCCCCTTGCCTCACTGTTATAAGGACAGTTATTGTTGAATTTAGGGCCACCCAGAAAATCCAGAGTGATCTCCTCATCTCAAGACTGTTAAGTTAATGATGTCTACAAGACTCTTTCCAAATAAGGTAACATTGACAGGCTGGAGGATGAAGACGTGGACAAAGCTCTTTGATTAACACCATTCAACTCAGTATACCACTCTTTTAACTGCTTAATCTCTTTAGGAAATTTGATGACATTTCTTTGCTAATGGCCTGCTTTCTGTCCTTTTTATTCTTTATTGATTTTTGTGTATTTCTCTCTCTTGCTCTCTCTCTCATATACACACACACACATGCACATATACACATAAAGTATATGTAAGACATATAGATACACATATACACATATATAACATATATAACAACAAATATATATAAAATGTGTGTATGTATATAAATATATATAATAAGTGTGTATGTGAATGTGTGTGCATCCTTTATAACCATTTACTGGGTTATTAGGAATAAAAGAATATAAATGTGTATGGTTAGTCCATGATCCTGACTTTCACATATATAATTTATTTCAAACGCATTTTTACTAGGTAGTCTCTGAATAAAATCAAATTAAGCTAAAGTCTGGGAAAGTACAGAACAAATAAGCTAGGTTATGTAAAAGAGCTTAATTTAATTAATAGTTTATATATCTCTGTTTTCTCTCTCTCTCTCTCTCTCTAGCTGTCACCTCTTAATCTTTTTCAACCTGTTCTATCATGATTCCACAAATACTCAAATCTTTCTTGTTTCCAGGGTAACAATAAGCATTTGGCAGTTTATCTGACATCTTCCATTTAAGATAGGAAATAAATAATAGAAAAAAAGCCATTAGTGTATGGAAGGCTGACCATTATGACATTTGGCTGGCTGTTATCTTTACAAATACTTTCTCTTCTCTCCCATGGTTCTGCCTGCAATTTTCTGACTATTGATAGCAATAGATGGCATATTTGCCGCCCACTTCTCCAACTTGCTCTTGTCCGTGATGACTAATTGGTCATATAATTGATTTTCATTAAGCCTGGAATATAGGTTCAGAATAGTTTTCTACACAATATTACGCAGGCATAACAATGTTTTGGAGCTGGAGTGTAAATTGAAAATTACTTGCTGTATCTGCTCTAAACTTTCTACCCCACAGATTTCATGACTTGAATTTATTTTACCACTATGGTTTTCTCCCATTGTTATAATTTTGTTATTGCTTCTACTCTAATCAAGTGGTTAGAAAAGGCAGTACAATATAGTCAAAAGGGCACTAGATTGGGTGCAAAAAAGCTTGATTTTTAGTTCTATATTAATTACTTGTGTTATATTGGATAAATTATTTATCTTTCTGGATCTCAGTTTTCTTGCTAAGACAGTAAGGCAATTGAGCTGTGGTAATTCCTAAGATACTTTCTGGCTCTAAAAGCTTTTAATATCAAGCAACCAATTAGATATTCCACTTAAATGTTACATCATTACCCAAAATTCAACCTATCAAAAAATCTTAATTCAATGCCCTAAAAGCATCTTTGCCCCTTAGGTTCTGTATTTCTTATACTTTGCACTCTAAATTCAAATTCTTTTGCTTCTTGTCTTGTATTTACCTTTTATAGTTTATCTATTATCAAGTACTATAAACTCTTCCTTAGAAAGGTCTTTGGTTCTATCCATTACTTTGTATATCTGTCACTACTCTGTCCCAAGAATTTATATTCCCGATAAACTTGAGCTTTCACCTCCCTTATTAGCCTTATTTCTGGACATTTTATTCTTTTTGTGGAAATTGTGAATAGGATTGCATTTCTGATTTGTCTCTAGGCTTGGCTGTTGTTGGTGTAAATGAATGCAGCTAACTAGGGACGTGGAATTTCTCTACAATGAGAGCCACAAAACATTTCTCAAAGAAATAAGAGATGACACAGACAAATGGAAAAACATCACATGCTTATGGACAGGAAGTACCTATATTGTTAACATGGCCATACTGCCCAAAGCAATTTACAGATTCAATGCTATTCCACTCAAACTACAAATGACATTTTTCACAGAACTAGAAAAAACTATTTAAAAATTCATATGGAACCAAAAAAGAGCCCAAATAAGTCAAGGTAACCCTAAGCAAAAAGAACAGAGCTGGAGACATCATGGTACTTGGCTTCAAACTATACTACAGAGCTACAGTAACCAAAACAGTGTGGTACTTTTACAAAAAGAGACACATAGATCAATGAAACAGAATAGAGAGCCCAGAAATAAACCAGACACCTTCAACCATCTGATCTTTGACAAAGCTGACAAAAATTAGCAATGGGGAGAAGGCTCCCTATTCAATACATGATGCTGTGATAATTGTCTAGCCATATGCAGAAGATTAAAACTGGATCCCTTCTTTCCACTATATAAAAAATCAGCCCATGATGGATCAAATACTTAAATGTAAAACCCAAAACTATAAAAACCCTAGAAGACCTCCTAAGCAATACCATTCTGGTCAGAGCAACAAGCAAAGATTTCATGATGAAGACCAGAAGCAATTGCAACACAAGCAAAAATGGACAATGGGATCCAATTAAGCTTAAGAGCTCCTGCACAGCAAATAAAACCATCAGTAGAATGAACAGACAACCTACAGAACTGGAGAAAATATTTCCCAACTATGCATCTGACAAAGGTCTAATATCCAGCATCTATAAGGAACTTAAACAAAATTACAAGAGAAAAACAAACAACCCCATTAAAAAGTGGGCAAAGGACATGACCAGACACTTAAAAAGAAGGCATACATGTGGCCAACAAGCATATGAAATAAAGCTCAATATCACTAATTATTAGAGAAACGCAAATGAAAACCACAATGAGATATATCATCTCATACCAGTCAGAATGGCGATTATTTAAAAAAAAAAAGTAACAGATGCTGGTGAGGTTGTGGAAGAAAAGGAACACTTATACACTGTTGGGGAGAGTTAAATTAGTTCAGTGATTGTGGAAAGCAGTATGGCGATTCCTCAAAACACTAAAAGCACAACTACTATTCCACCCAGCCATCCCATTATTATCTAACCAGATGAATATAAATTATTTTGCCATAAAAACACATGCACGCAAATGTTTACTGCAGCACTATTCACAATACCAAAGAAATGGAATCAACTTAAATGCCCATCAGTAGTAGACTGGATAAAGAAAATATAATAGTGCATAAATATAAAGGAATATTATGCAGTCATAAAAAAAGAACAAGATCACGAACTTGGTGGGAACATGGATGGGGCTGTAGGCTGTTTTCCTTAGCAAACTAACACCAGAATAGAAAACCACATACCACATGTTCTTGCTTATAAGTGGGAGCTAAATGATGAGAACTCATGAGCACAGAGAAAGAAATAACAGACACTGGGGTCTACTTGAGGATGGAGGGTGGGAGGAGGAAGAGGAGCAGACAAGATAACTATTGGGTACTGAACTGAATACCTGGGTGATGAAATCATCTGTACAACAAACCCCAATGACACTAGTTTACATATGTAACAAACCTTTAAAGTACCCTGAACCTAAAATAAGTTTTTTAAATACCAACGCTTATATACAAATCATTTGATCATCTGAAACCTTTTCTCAAGCTTCTATTAGTGAGTACCAGTCTGTTGCTCAGAGGACTTGGAGTCATGCTAGAAGTTATATAACATGTATCATATACATATCATTAATCAACTAGCCTTGGAAAAATACTTAAATAAATATAGTGTATGCATATGTAAAATAAGACAATAATTGAAACATATTTTGAGTACTTATTATATTCCAGGCACTGTTCTAAATGGCTTTTATATATTAACGAAATAATCCTCACTGTCCCATGAAGTAGATCCTAATTACAGATAAGAAAACTGAGATACAGGGAAACCGAGAAAGTTGCCCATAATGACTAGTAATGGATGGAGATATAATGTTTGAACTCAGGCAGTTGGATTCTAGAGCCTGGATTCCTAGTCACTGCACAGGGTCAATACCTGAAAAATAAATGTTAACTGCTATATTAATTGCTGTCCATTTTATCAACTAGATATCCATTCCATTCTCTCCATGTCTACTCATCATGTCTTACCTGGATGACGCAGAAGTCCCTGGAAACAGAAAGTCTCATCGTTGTTTAATCTGTCATTCTCATGGCTTTCCGAGGCTCTTTACCATGTTACTCTCCTGCTCAGAAGTCTTTAATGACTTGTCTCAACGACCAGATATATGTGAACTACAGTGAGCCTTCCAACCTCTTCATTTCTCTACCATTTCTTCCCCAGAAACCCTATACTTTATGTAGCTCCTCCAAGATGTCAGTTTCTCTCATGTTTAAAGGAGAGTCATGCCATATGCTCTCATAATCATGCATATTTTTTATCTCTGGCTGGAATGCTATCACCTACCTTTTCCACTTGCCAAAATCCTATTTCTCGTTCAAGTCTCCTTGTAAATACCACTTCTCCTTTGAAGGAGATTCAATTCTCAATTCCCCAGGGTAGACTAGGTATTAATACTTATGCTATGCTCTAACGGCCTTTGAACACACACACGCCACAGTACATTTATATATACAATGAATGCAGGCATTTTATATCCCTTTTGTGTGATAAGTACCTTAAGGATACTGCTGATTGGTATCTGTCTTAGTTATTTTGTGCTCCTATAACAGAATGTCTGGGACTGGAAAATTTATAACGAACAGAAATTTATGTCTCACAGTTCTGGAGGCTGGAAAGTCCAAGATCAAGGAACCAGCAGGTTTGGTGTCTGGTAAGCACCGGGTCTTCATTTCCAAGATGGCACCTAAAACTCTGTATCCATGGCAGAAGAGCAGAAGAGAGTGAATCCACTTCCCCAAAGTCTTTTTTATAGTGGCATTAATTCATTTGTGAAGGTGGAGTCCTCATGACCCAAACACTTTTCATTAGGCCCCACCTCCAAACACTGCTGCATTAGGGATTAAGTTTTAACATGAGTTTTGGAGGGAACAAAAACATTCAAAGCATAGCACCATCCATCATTGTATTTCCAGTATTTTTCACAGCACTCTGTACCAAGTAGGCACTAACTAATTACTGTATACCTTAAGTGAGTTTCATTCTTTCCATACCACTCAGAAAACATCAAAGTCGTAGAAACTCAAAGGCTCCCTCCTACTAGTTTTTTATTTTAATCAGTCATTCTTAAAATTTTAAGAAATGGGATTTCTTGGAAAAATTAAAAATATTTTGGGGAGAAACCACAACTGGGTCTACTAATAAATGCTGATATCTAAGTACTAAGCTAATTCTAATAAAATAAACATTTGCTTAAACTGACCTAGACCAACTGTGAAACTTGGTTGGGATGGGGCAGAGAATAATCAGAGAGAACAGAAGAAGGTGCTCTTGGGCTGACTGCTGGTTCAATATTCCTAGGGTGCCTTTGCTGCCCAAGAATAATTACCATGTTCTGGGCTTTGTCCTATGAGTTATAGCTACACCTTCTTTTCCCACTTGAGTTTCCTGCATCTGAATCTCCCTCCTTTAAGCTTTCTGCACCAAGTTTGTGAAGCTAAACTTCAGTTTTGTCTCCAATCTCTTGGTTTTTTGTTTGTTTGTTTGTTTTAGTAATCTCAGACCTGTTACAGAATTGAGCCCTGTTATGTTCTTTCTAGCCTCCTTCCTGCTAAACTACAGAAATTATCCTAATCTCAGCATAGTTGCCAAGTTTGTCTTTAATGGACACTATCTAGCAAAGAGACTTCAAATTGTATGCATTGATAAGAGCATTGTGTGTGTGTGTGTGTGTGTGTGTGTGTGTGTGTGTGTGTGATTTCTGCCCAGCATCCCTTTCTTCTTGTTTTGGTAAAAATACATTGATTTTAATATGAAAAGTAATCCCCTCACCCTACTCCATTGCATGTGGTGTTACATGGGATGTCAGTGAAAGAGCCCTACCCAAGGCATGGGCACTTGACCCAAGGAAGAAGAATCAATTATTTCCCTGGAAACTAAATCTGGAATGGTCTTACACAGTTAAGATGTTAGTGATGGTTAACCATCTTTAGAGAGCTGCCATCACACTAACCATCAGTAACCATCTTAACTGTTTAAGAATTTCTTAAACATAGAACATAGTCCAGAGCCTGGTAACCATCTTAACCATTTAAGAATTTCTTAAACAAAGAACATAGTCCAGAGCCTGGTAATTAACTGTTTAGGATGGTTAGTGATGGTTAGTGTGTGATGGCAGCTCTCTAAAGAGACTATTCATTAGTCCTGAATACCAGATTATTGGGGTTGTTCTGTTTCCTGTAGTATACTACTCAATGCTTGATTATTTTTATTTAGCCTGTGAAAGACCCCACACCTTTCCAATAAATTACTTTTTGTGCCCTTAAATTAGATAGGGCTGGCTTACATTTTAAAGCCCAACTTGGCAAATAAATTCCTTGTTGCAGTGCTCTCTCAGCAGTTAGGACTTGGTCTTAGAATCTCAGTGTCAACTATGATAAATCACCACCACTAATACAAACATTATCTTTTATTAGGTTTTTAAATAGTTTCTACTCTTCCCAAGACTGGGAACTGATGTAACAGGCTTTGTGCTTTCCTCCAACAAATCGAATTTCTGTGTGGTCAGCTCCTGTCATGATAATAGAACCCCCTGTATTGATTTATACTTAGGATGGGTTCAATATCAGTCTAAACTTGTCCTACCTACTTCTATTGCCTGATGAATCTTTTTATTTTAATCTTTACTGAGGTAAAATTTACATATTATAAGATTTATCTATTCTAAGTGTACACTTCAATGATTTTTCAGTAAGTTTACATGTTATATAGCCCTCATCACAATCCAGTCTTTGAATACCAAATCTTGGTGTGTATATTTTCCTTGGCCATGGATGGATCCTACTATCATGTACCGCATGGGCTATACCAATGGTCAGACCTGAGATGTGTAGCAGTCAGTCCTCGAGATCTGTTGGGGCCCTTACATTTAATGTAAGGGGAGAGTGGCAATGTGGTAGATTCAGAGGCAATTACTATGCTGTTGAAGCAGCACTGCCAAGAGTGAAACAGAAAAAACACTGGGATCAAATAATATAAATCCACAAGGCAGACAAGGCCACAGGAAGCAGGGCATTTGGAAGAAACACCATAGAGTCCAGTCTGCTGTTGCTGGACATGTCTGACCACTTTTCATAGATGGAGCACATATCTGCTTGACGACCACCTAATGCCTTCTATGCCAGATGTTTCAGCTTCATTTAATACAAATTTTTAATAAATTAGAATTAACATTTTTAATAAAAAGGGCTGAAAATATTAACAGATATAAGATTTGCCTTGGACCAGGACTGAATTTTTTTCTCTTTCTTTCACCATTCATTTTAATGTGAACCCACCTGTGGGAAAAGTGGGTAATTTATATGAATAATGTAATGATATTGTATTATCCTGGATCATATTATACTGTTTTTGAAATTATCTCCTGCCCCCATTGCAAACTTATTGATGAATGGCATTGTATAGGAGTATCAAAAAACTAAGTTTGCAGATTCCTGAGACTGACTACACAGGGCTGATGTTAATTGGAAGAAGATCTCATATTGAGACATAAATATGAGATCTGCCATAAACTTGGAAGAGAACAAAGCTTTTTTGAAAGGGGATGGAGTCTTGCCCTTGCTCTGTTGCCCAGGCTGGAGTACAGTGGCATGATCTCAGTTCACTGCAACCTCTGCCCCTTGGGGTCAAGCAGTTCTCCTGCCTCAACTTACTGAGTAGCTGGGATTACAGGCACGTGCCGTCATGCCCGGCTAATTTTTGTATTTTTAATAGAGATGGGGTTTCACTATGTTGGTCAGGCTGGTCTCAAACTCCTGACCTCATGATCTGCCCACCTCTGCCTCCCAATTTATCACTTCTTTGGAGGCCAGCAAAGTGCTGAGATTACAGCGTGAGCCACCGCGCCTGGATGAGAATAAAGCCTTTATCTTTCCCCTCCCTAGTTCTTTGTTTTCTGAAATAACCTCCTCACAAGGAGGTAAAACATTGAGTGGCCAGCCTGGCTTTGCAATTGCTTCTGTGTAGCCCAGCCTATCACTCTTAGGAGCTCCTGTGTAGCCCAGCCTATCACTCTTAGGAGCTCCATGAAGGCCTATAAGTATCTCTACTTGGGTCCAGCTACACCTTCCCTTGAAGAATATAGATTGGGAATGTAAGGAATATGTTTCCTCATTGGTAATGTTAACTTTTTATTTCTTCTGAATAATTTAAAATGTGGTGTGAAGGACTAATTTTTGAAGTATCACATAATGAAACAACAGCCCTGAAAAATATAGATATCAGAAACATTTCTTTCCTTTACCATTACTACATGGGTTACCAGGGAAATAGAAGAAATTGGAAAACTGAAAGAAAACCAAAGGAGATGTAGCAATATTGGGAATTATAATAACTTTGTGAAAATTTTCCTCACAGAGAAAAGTTAAACTAAGACAATTAAAAGCATATTGAAAACTGACAATTCACACTGCATGGTAGATACAAAACGTTCAATGAAATTCCCAAGATTTTTCAAAGCAAATGGTGTCTGTTTCTCACCAGGGATGCCTATCCAAACTGTTATACAAGTCTTGTGGTGGTGCTTTCTAAATATCTCCAGGATGCATTGCTCTTTACTATTTCTTGGTCTCTGTTGCCCTTTCTCAAGCCTTCATGACTGAATGTCTTGCCTGGATTACTGTGATGATCTCCTACTAGACTCCCTGCCCTCAATCATACTTCTGTAATCTATTGTGTGCTATCTAAGGTGGCTATGCCTTTTAATAAAAGATTAGCACAAAGGGAGAATATTAACATTTGCAAATTATTTGCTTGAAGCTTTCATTTACAAATCTGTTTGCATGTCATATGTATATACATATATGTATATATATGTGTATAACAGATTTCTGCATGTATATGTGTGTGTGTGTGTGTGTGTGTGTGTGTGTGTGTGTGTGTGTATGTATTTATGTATATAGCTAGATAGGGAAATTTGGGCCTAAATCTGGACTTTCATATACCAATTAGGGCAATTCAAATTTTTAATATATTTCATCACAGGCCACAATTTCTACCTTGGAGAAGGGGTTAGATCATGGTCTCCATCTAGGGGAGCAGTTACCTGGTAGGCACATAAACTGTGGGGTGGTCCCTTCTGTGGTCTGCTCCTGATCAGGTTGGATTTACAAGAAGATAGGGTCTAAGAAGAAGGTTTGAGTATGGAGGTTTATTTAGGAAGGCTCTTGGGATCCATCCTTGGGGTGGGAGTGAACAGATGGGGATACAGGGGAGTAAAAAAATACAGAATTGGGTGGAGGGAGAGAATGAATAACAATCCTGCCATAATAAACACCTCAATCTTATGGGAAGACTGGGGCTGGGATGACCCCAGCATTGAGAGGCAAAGGGGGCTGTGCCTTTATGCTCCTGCACAGACCAGTCTCCCAACCCTACCCAACTGCAACCTGCTGAATGAAGGTCCTTTCTTCAACTGTGGTCTATTCCTAAGGGAATCAGAAGAGACCGTGGGAGTGCTATGGTTTGAATGCATGTGCCCCTCCAAAATTCATGTTGAAACCTAATAACCAAGGTGATGGTATTAGGAGGTAGGGACTCTGGGAATTGATTAGGTCATGAGGGCTCCAGGTTTGTGAATGGAATTAATGTCCTTACACAAGAGACTTCAGAGATCTGCCTCCCCCTTTCATCATCTTCATCCCTTCCATCCCTTCCACCATATGGGGAAACAGAGTTTATCCAGTCCTCCATGTTAGGATGCAGCAGCTAAGTATAATCTTGGAAGCAGAGACTGGACCCTCACCAGACACAGTCTCCTGGGGCCTTGATCTTGGACCCTCCAGCCTCTAAAACTGTGAGCAATAATTTTATATTATTTATAAATTACTCAGTGTAAAGTATTTTGGTATAGTAGCAGGAATGTCCTAAGACAGGTAGTGAGTGTTTCAGTTCTGAAGCTGCAAGTAGGAATCTCGGTTGTGGACTCTAGGATCCTAAACCTCTTTATCATTTAGTGGGAAAAGTCAGTTTTGAGGCTGATGACCTTTAGGAAAATTCAAGATTCCTGACTCATGGAAATGAAGGGCTGAAAGCAGGAGAGGAATAGCAAGAAGGTATTTGCTCTCAAGTCCATTTTCCCCTTCTTTCAAGCTGTTAAAACATGTTCAGTTGTTCACCTGCTAGTAGCAGTTGGCTCAGGGAAAGTGACTCAGATCCCTTGTTCAAGGAGATAAATTAAGTTACCCTTAGCCAATCATGGTGAGTCTATTCTGCTTTTCAGAGACTGGTTTAACAAGAGTCATGTGATCCTTCTGGTTAGTGAAAGGTAAGGGGAAGCCAGCTTGGAGTTGCTTCAGAAAGGCTACTAAACAGAAACATATTTGAAGAAACAATAACTTTATTCCAACTCTTCATGCGTGTTGCTTAGGAATTTATGTCTAGAGCTACTGCAGCCACTTAGGCCATGAGAAGAACCAGTATAAGTCAGGAAGCCAAGATGCTAAAGACAGCAGAATAGGATAATGGCAAGAATCTTGTCCTTGATGCTGTTGAGCTACTGAATTAACCAGGGCTGCAACTCCTTGTATTAGTAAGGGTTTGCCAGAGAAACAGAACCAATAGAATGTATATATAAGTATATAATAAGGAATTAGCTCATGCAATTACAGAGGCTGACAAGTTCCAATATCTGCAGTTGGCAAGCTGGAGACTCAGAAGAACTGATGGTATAGTTCCAGTCTAAAGGCTAGCAGGCCCAATAACCAGGAAAAGCTGATTAAAGTTCAAAGGCAGGAAAAAACTCCCAATGTTCCAGCTTGAAGGCAGTTAGGCAGGAGGAATTCACTCTTATTCATGAGACAGTTGGCTTTTTTGTTCTATTTAGGCTAATTGTTTGGATAAGGCCCACCACATTAGAAAGGGCAATATGCTTTACTCAGTCTAACGATTTCAATGTTAAATTCACCCAGTGTAATGTTTAACCAAATATCTGGGTATGACATGGTTCAGTCAACTTGACACATAAAATTATCCAACCATCAAAATCCTCTAATTTTAGTTTCTTGATAAATAAAATTTCTCTTCTGTTTTGGTAGAATAAAGGTATGGAAAACACTTTGATCAGTTTCTGCCTTTTGTTGATCTGAAACTGTATTATTGCGATTAAAGGAATTGAAGTACAGTGTAATAAGAAAGGGGAGTCACATTCAAATTTTACAAACCCTTTGGTGATGTTTAGAATAGATTTGATTAATTCATTTTTAGTTCAACAAATACCTGTTAAATACTAACTATATGCCAGCTAGGCACATGCTATATGTCAATGAAAAAAAAAAAAGAGACAAAAATTCCTCTTGTGGAGCTGACATTCTAGTTTATTACAGAATAAAAAAATAGTGCCCCAAACTGACAGCTCTTGCATAGCCATGCCCAGCAGCCAATACTACATAATGTCAGCCTACAATATAGCACCATCAAGTTGTTACTCAAATGAGACCCAGGCTTGACAGGATGTTAGGAGTTCCATTCCTATCAATAAACAGAGTCTGGACTTCATCCGTCACCCTAAGCCTGCTATTGAGTGAACCCTATGTAAACATTTATGTGGCCACCAATAAATAGTAAGCCCCTTGATCCCAATCCTAACCTCACTGTGTTTTTAGACTCTTGCCTCTGTACTTTGTTTGCACTTTATTCTTTGCTGGTAACAGATTCTAGCTCTGAACTCCAGCCAAATTGTCTGGGCCTACGAATTGGCTAGTCTTGCCAACCTCTTCTCTCTGGGGGATCTGGATCCTATCCCAGTTTTCTCCCCTCTGCAGCCCACTGGCTAAGACCCTGTTACAACCCAGACAACCTCTCCCATTCCAAACATAAAACTGTCATCTGTTGGATATTAACATTTCCCACATAACCAGTTCCCAGTGCTGGCTTGAGATGGTGACTGACACCATTAATCTAGTTTGGATTCAGGTTTGGTGTGTCCTGTTAGATGCTGAGACTGGAGGGGAACTTATAGTCATATCCATCAGATCTCCCCTATTCCTACCAGTCTTGGCTTAGTTCTCTCACTCCTACAGATCTACAGCTGGGGTTCACTTTTGGCTCTCCTGCCAAGGCTGATCAGATCACAATGCAAAAAAGTCACACTTTCCAGCATTCTGTAGAGTCTGATTTTCTAAACAGTTCTTTAGATTTTAATGCATCTTAATCATAGTGATAAGTAACATTTTATTTTTTCTGTAGCAGATTAGGCCTCCTGCAAAATAGTCATTTTCAAAAATTGTCTGAGATTCGGATGCTGCACCCAGTGTTTATGCTTTTTGCAGCAACATGGTCCTAATTCAACATCATGCAGAGTGCAAATCAGTGTTTCTTCTAACTTCAACAGTGATAAATATTTATTAAGCCTCCACTATGTTCATGGAACTATACCAGGTGCTGCTATAACTATTTTTCATTTCCAGGAAAAATAAATTCAAATATGGAATAAAAAGCCCAAACTCATGAAACTGGACTGGCTTTGCTTCTTAAAAATTCAGCATGCTGCAGCTGCGTGCTTAAACCTGGTTCAAACAGGATAATGAAATAAAACATTATTATTTTTGGGAATATAATACTGTCTGAATAAATAGCCAAAGTGAAAACTGTTTCTAAAACCCATAGCATCTGTATATGCAAACTGCAGTTAAGTTATACAATTCCTCCACTATTCTGTAACATGGCCAATTCAGAATGTCTTACCATTAATCTTGAAGACATTTAAAGATGTTCACTTTTCTAACTCTTCCCTTTGAAAATATATTTGAACCTTATTTGCAATAAAAATCTCATAATATTTTATTACTTTTTGATGTGTCATTTCTGTTAAATGATGCCTGGAATAAATCAGCTTTGACTTTTCAGATTCCAGAGTTTTAGTAGTTACAACATACATTTACATTTTCTGATATCTTCATTATAATGAAGTTAAACACAGGGGTAATTTTTCTCATGTCATGTGTATATAGGGTAAGCTTACCAGGCCAGTAGTGTCATTATCAGATTTCTTTCAGAAAGCTTCTAATGTTGAATTTTAATCACATTCTTGAAGAATAAGGACTTTCTGGGTTTTATTTTTCAAATATATATTAGTAAGAAAATAGATTGAAATGTTGAATGTCCCAGATAATTTTGGTAATTTTATGTATCTGTATGATCATGTTTGAATTAGAAATACCAACCTTTTGATCTTACACTTCAAATGTTACATCTGTGAACGTAAAAACCTACATGGCTATAACTTTCCGGGAAGAAATCTTGCTCAAGTAACTAATAAATGATCCAAGTTTTAGATAATTCTGACACAATTCCAACATATTTCCTACAGTATTTTTCTTTACAAGACTTTCTGACCCAGATATTTATGGCTAAAGTCCATATTTTATAGATCAAATGATAATTACCTTGTAAAGGAAGGCATTCGTTTTTTAATAGTGCTAGGAGCGAGTAAGTGGTAACTAATATTACACAATAGATATTTCCGCAGATAAATAAGCTTAACTCTCATGGTTGAAACTTATAGTTAAATTTCCACAGATTAGCAAAAGTTCTCAGTGTTATTAACAATTCTCAATTTTTAGTAAAAGCCCTACTTTCCTGATAGGCTGACAAGAAGTTAGTTCAGAAAGCTGCTCATTCCCATATTAATCACTTTTTATTCAATAGCATTATTTTATGAATAATAACTTTCTTATTTGTTGAAGCATATATTATGAAGCTTAGATGTACAGTACTATTTATCCAATAAAACGAATTAGTTAGATAGGAATGAGTTGTAATGATCAGAGGTAATCCCAGAAAATGTTTTTTCAAGTTTATATAAAGAGAGCTTCATAACAGTTAATTAAATCAAATAATCTTTTAGTTGGACCATAAGCACTAACAGTTGGCATTCTGTGAATCCTTGCCATATATTTGGTATTTTGCTAAGCACTTCATTTTTTAAAAATCTCATTTAGTTTTCACAAAAGCCCTATGATGTATGTATCATTATTAGTCTTATTTAAATGTTGCTGAAGCTGATGCTTCCAAGAAAAGCAGCATGCCTAAGGACAAACAACTACCAGGTGGGGAAGCCGGGGACCTGAGCCGGGTAATCTAAATTAACTTCTTAAGCAGAAGAACCTTGTACATGTCTTTCTTGTACACGTATGTCTCATCTTTCCTTTTAACTCTTCGTTGATAGGAAAGACCATTTCTTTTTAATCTTTATGTTCCATTATTTGCCTTGGGCACAGTAGGGTCCTATAAATGGTGTTCATATTTAATAAAAATATAATAATTATAGCATGAGATATTGTTTACATTTATTAAAAATGTAATAACAGGATATATGATATATGGTTTTGTTTTGTTTTGTTTTTTGCTTTTTAAGGGTTAAATAGGGTCAACATGTGATTGATTCACTTGTTTGTTGCTTATTGCACTTAAATGTCCAGTATATTAGATTAACTCTATTATTAATGGTTTGGCCACATAAAGTCAACTGCTATTCTGAAATAAACAAAATGGTCCATAAATCCCTTGGTATATTTTTGCTGTTAAAGAGTACAAACATTCATTCAATAAATATTTATTGAGTGAATGAAGTGAAATCCAAGTGCAAGAAAATAGATAGCAAAGAACTAACAGACATGATTGAGAAAATAGAAAATAGTAGGGAGATTCGGAATGACAGCAGTGGTTTCCACTTTAGTGTGGGTGGTTGAAAAAACGTCCTACCACAGAGTTAAACTTCAGCTGAGACTAGATGGGTGAGAAGGATAAGAACTTGGCCAGTTTGAAGGTAAAGATGAATGATGTGGCTGGAATATAGGGAAACAGTGTAATTTCTACCAATCTAAAACCGAAGGCAAGCTTTGCCTGATCCATTCCAGACTTCCCTGATGAATATGAATCAGATCATTCCAAGTCGAATGTTCATGTGTTGAAATCTAATACTAAATTTTCCTTTAAAAAATTTTAGGCCAATTTCAATGAACTTCCATTCTGGTCACTTAGGGTAATGGGCTAAAATATAAATCCCTCTGAAACATTATTTTCTTTCACTCTTATGCTTTTTTGTCTTCTCTGGATCAATGCATATGGTACTCCCTCTACTACCCCAAATATTTCAGCTGCACCTTGGAAACCCACTGGCACATCCTCTGTATATTAAAAGAGGGCTCCATTGGCTACCTGGTAATGACAGATGCTTGACTTTCCTAGGAAGACAACTTTTCTAGGTCACTCACTTTCTACTTTCGAGACTCTGACACCTGGTTCACAATTTCATCCTCTGCTAAATCCTGTTATCTTCCCTGACTTCAAGGATCTTCCACCTCTCCAACTCCAGTGACTTTCATATGCCCTTGCCATCCCCACAAAATCCTGGCAACTGTGGATATACCCTGAACTTTGTTATTCTCTGTAACTGTCCTGCCCTCTTACTTCCAGCTCTCTCCTCAGACTTTACTCTCCATAGACGTCTCTCTGACACCACAGATATCTCTTCTCTCATGACTCTGTTACCCCAGTTTATCTACCACGTTGTTCCTGTTTATATCCCTCCCCAGCTTGAACCCTGTAACTGATTGTTGGAATCACATTTGGTACCAACATCCCCAAATTTCCGAAATCCTGGACTTTCCTATGCATATACCTTGGCAGTTGAATGGTCTCAGAAAAAAATTACCTGGTATTTGCTGGGGGCCAGTATCATATTCAACTTAGCTTGAGTCTAATCAATGCTTGACTGTCCTATGCTTTGTTCTTGGTTAGTAACTCTTGCCACCCTTTCCAAGAACTTATTCAGATTCCTGCCATTCCCCCTTATGATCCTTTGTAACTTTTTGTTGATACTTGGCCTTTTATTCTACTGACAGTATTGAGGTGTTGAAGAGTGAAAACTTTCAGACACCCATACCTTCCTCAGATTTTGAACCGGAATCATTCTTGACTCTCTCCTTCAAATCTCAGTGAATGAAGTCTCCTGCCTTCTTCCCAAGGCCAGGCCTTCCACTTAGGATCTTGATTAGGATACTATTCTGTCTGTTTTCCAATTTTCTCATATGTCTTCAACTTTTCTGCTTCATCTTTCCTTTCTTCAGGCTCATGGATCTCCCATTTAAAAAATCTTTGAATTCGTGTGCTTTTTAATGTTAGCCATCTCTCTATTCCCTTATCAGCTGTTTTCAGGAAGAATAGTCTTCACTTGACCACCTCACTTCTTTACTTCCCCATTCATTCACCTATTAATATCGGGCTTCCTCCTGTATCCTCTGCCGTGACAATATCTGGCTAACCATAATTGATCTTCCTACTTTTAAATCCATTTATTTAGCACACTAACCCTCTTCCTGAAAACACCTCTTTATTTCATTAATGCCCTCTTCTGTCATTGAAACTCTCTGCCTATTGCTTCCTTTTCCCTTTTGTCTATCTTTTTCTTTGAATAATTCAAAATGCTGGTACTCTTGGGTGTCTGTTTTGAGCCCATTGCTCTTCTTACTCTGCATATACTTCTTCAGATGGGGGCAGACAGTGTGTGGTTCTCATTTAATTTCCCAGTATATATTATCACCTTTAATTGACTCCTCAGATCTGCCCAGCAACTTAGGCTTCCATTTGGAAGGATCATAACTTAGTGAAATAAACTACAATTACTACAAATCCCCTATATCAGGTTCCCTTGCCACTACACACACTTCCTCACATGATAGTGCCACCATGCATTACAAACCAAAGCCAGACCACTTGGACTCACTTGAAATGCCTTCCCTTGTGCTCACCTCATGTAGTCACTGCTTCTTGCTGATTTCACTTCTAAATGTTGCTCCTCTGCTTTTCCTTCTACTTTTTAGCCTTTTTATTACTCCCCTAGTTCAGACATTTATCTCCACTCATCTTAGATATTGTCTTAGCATCTTTGTCTGCCTTATCTCCTCTGGCTTTACACTCACATTCCATCCTCCTTTCTTTCATCATGGCTGTCCATTTAAAGGGCAAACCCTCCTGGAGCAGAGGGATGACAAAAAAAAAAAGAGAAGACAATGATGAATAAGGAGAATAAGAAGGAGGAGGAGGATGAGGAGAAGAAGAAAGAAGAGGGGGAGGAAAGAAGAAGAGGAGGAAGGAGGAGAGGAGCAGGAGGAGAGAGGAAGAAGAAAAGGAGGAAGAAGAAGGAGAAGGAGAGGAAGATGAAGGAGGAGGAGAGAGGAAGAACAACAGGAGGAGGGAGGGGGAGGAGCAGGAGAAGGAGGCAGAAGAAGGTGGCAAATCCCACAGCATCACTCCTCTGATTGAATCCTTATTGGGTATACCCTTACCTGCCTACTGTTAGGTGCTGCCCACTGCCAGGTGTCCCATGGTCCTCTTCATAACACTTGCCACATTGATAGCAGTCATGTTGCCCAGATCCAGCCAGAAGCACCTCAGTGGCCAACACCTTGCCTCACTCATTCTACAGCCTTGGTACCTGGAATATTGTCCAGCACACTGTAGGCATTCAATAAATGTTAAACTAGACAGAATAGAGTTAAATGGAATATATAACCAAAGTTAATTCATATTGGAGAATAACAAGCACATGACAAGTAATTATTTGGGGAACACCTAACGTATACCAGCACTGTATTGGAACTTCACTTTTTTTTTTTTTTTCTTGAGACAGTTTCACTATTGTTGTCCAGGTTGTGGTGCAATGACATGATCTTGGTTCACTGCAACCTCCACCTCCCAGGTTCAAGTGATTCTCCTGCCTCAGCCTCCTTAGTAGCTGGGATTACAGGCATGTGCCACCACATCTTGCTAATTTTGTATTTTTAGTAGAGATGAGGTCTCTCCATGTCGGTCAGGGTGGTCTTGAACTTCCAACTTTAGGTGATCCACCTGCCTCGGCCTCCCAAACTGTTGGGATTACAGGCATGAGCCACCATGCTGGGCTGGAACTTCACATATTTTATATTGATTTACTGGACATCTGTATTACAAAGCAGGGTGGAATGGTGTAAGGGACATGATTTTTAAAATAGAAAGACCTTGAGTTACATCCTGGCTGTGCCACTTCATAGCTGTGACCTCGAGAGAACTACTTAACATCTAATTTTTAATATCCCACTATTCAAGGGATAGCAATGCATTTCTCACAAGATAGTTGTGCAGACTAAAAGAGATTTAAAAGACATAGAAAATGTGTGGACATCAAACATGAATGCCACTGGGGCTTGACATTTTCTCATAATTTGACAACTGCTGAGAAGGGCAGGACTTTTTGGCATGTTAAGGTCTCTGAGTTCAGGAATGAAGGGGCCTCATGAGTCCTAAATGAGACTTGTTCTGAGGCCCAGGGATTTTGTGTAAAACAGGATTTAAGAGTTTTTACTTTCCAGAAACCAAGGGCAACGGAAGTCTCTATATTGTAATAGGAGGTCATGCATGTTTGAAAACATAGATAGTAATTTAGTATTTGCTTCTGTAAATAGTACCGTACTATTGGGGATACACTGGAAACCTTAGGAACATTTATTAAATGAAATCATAATAGACAAAACCCTTCAGAGTGTACCATCTCTGTTTTGCTCTGACCCTGACGGCTCTTACACTATTTCAAAAGAGATTTTGCACAAATTCCTGGTAACAATAAAGCCCCTCTAAAACTTTTATATGGAGATGTTTATTGCAGTATTATATTCAATAGCAAATAATTACAAATAACTCAAGTGATCATAAAGTAAATGATTAATAAGTGATGTTACACCAATATGATAAATAAAATACTATTTGTCTTTACAGTAACCCTTAGGAAGACTATAGAAAATAGAAATAAAGTGCCCAATGTGGCATGCATCTGATTCCATAATTATCGCTAAGAAAATATAGGACTATCTTTGGATAAGGGCTAACCAAAAAGGTAATAGATAAAAGGTAGTATGTAGATATAAACCTAATTATGTTTGGGCAGTAAAATCTACTGATTATTTTTTAATTTTGGAAGTTTACATACTTAAAAATTTTAAATTTTTTAAATGCTTTATGAGCATTAGTATTAGAATATTAAAAATATGTAAACCAAGATCAATGCTCCAAGCAAGAGAAAAGCAATTACTAACTTCCCAAATTATTCTTCTGGCATCTTAATTATAAAACATAGCCATAAGGTATTACCAGACCATAGTTTCCTATTCTTATAACACAGAAAATATTGTTTTATGGGTAGATTCTAATGACTTATAATCAAGGCACACTCTCTGAAATAAACAATCTGCTTTAGAATCAAATATAAGCAAAAGCACATTTATCTACACAGCTATATTACTAGATAACCTGGTTCATAGCCTTGCAATGTGAATTCAATAGCCTTTATGTCTATTTACCTAACTCCTAAAATACTCAAATTTCAGATTTTAGCCTAATACACTGACAATCATGAGACTAATTACGTAATTACTTCAAGGAGAAAAAAATAACAAAGAGGAACGAATTAATTATTTGAACTTTAGTTATGCATTAGATTTCCTAAGCAAGAATTACAGACAAATTTGTTTATTAAGAAAACACTGTTGAGAGGGACATTTCTTTGGAATTATGAAAAATAATCTTCCAGAGTATATGGCAAGTAAAGATATTCTGATGAAATGTCCATGATGAAGGTCCAAGTGACTATGCTTAAACTCATATAATAGTAGATCTGGTTGCTTGATGCTATAATTCAATTATCTTCTGACTACCTCTCATCTGATAGTGAAATACAACCCTATTTTTTTTCTCTAATATGCATTCAAATACTTTTCCAAGTATGAGACAATGACTTTATCTCCTCAGTCAGTTGTCCTTCTTGAGGTATGCAGACTCATCAACCACTAAACAACTGTGGCAAGGATGCTGATACATTTGGCCAAAAATTCTGCTCTTGTTCTTCATCCCATTAACCATAAATATATTGCAAATCTAGCTAGATGTCCCAACTGATTATGGCTCTAACAATATTAGTGTTAATTATTAAGTATGAAGGTTATTTTTTTCTTTATTTTTCCATTAAGTCATTTATTGAGTCACTTACGTTATGCCTGGTAGTTTAGGTATGATTAATCCATAATTTCTTCCCCAATTTCCCTGTGATTGGATTCCTTGCAGAGGACCGTTAAATATACGATGTAGTTGGAAGGTTCCTTCTTATCCTATGGATAAAAGGCTCTAAATGTCTTAATATATTTAATTCTTCATTTAAGTCACTCTTGATGTGTGTTTATTATATAGGTAGGCTCCCTTGAACATATAGTCCAGTGCAACTATTAATGCTTTGTTTATTATTTATTTATTTATTTTTTGAGGCCAGGTCTCACTGTTGCCCAGGCTTGGGTGCAGTGGCACGATCACAGCTCACTGCAGCCTCTATTCCCTGGGACGAAGTGATCACCTCCTTCAGCCTTCCAAGTAGCTGGGACTACAGGCGTGTGCCACCACACCCTGCTAATTTTTGTATTTTTGTAGAGACAGGGTTTCACCTTGCCCAGGCTGGTCTTGAACTTATGAGCTCAAGCCATCTGCCCACCTCTGCCTCCCAAAGTGCTGGGAGTACAGGCATGAGCCACCACGTCTGACCAACACTTTATTGATAACTTTATGCACATATAAGAGTTTCTAGGTTGTAAGAATCCATTGACCCTCAGTAGACCCACCAGTGTACTCCTGCACCTGCAATGATGAAAACGTGTCTCAGATTTCTAAGTGCTTTATTATGGGCTGGTAGTAAATTATCCCACAAGAGGTCACCAAAGCTCCAGTTTTATGGTATGTGATTTTTCAGGTTCTTTTTTTCTCCTTCCTGCAAAGGAATTGCAAAAGATTTTCTGTTTTCTGCTTTTCTATTTGCCATTCTGTTTCAACTTGACATGAAGATAAGTGAGAATTAGGACTTAGTTACTAGGCAAGGCAGCTTACCTACGGAAGTTTGTAGCCATCTGGGGTTGCTCAGATCCATCATGTGAACTTCAGAGCCTTTCTTATTACAATTTATACACAAAAAGAAAAGGAAATACAGCCAGGCACCTTCTAACCTCAATAAGTAAACTCTTTTAGCCATAATTTAGACCCCTCTAAAGGCGCATTACCACTCTTCAGGCCCTGAGTTGACATTCCACTTTACTGCACATACCAGAATGATAGAATAGACATCTAAAAGAGGCCTGCACTCAATAAATATCTCCTTAGAGAAGATCTAATAAAGAAATACTAAAGGTACTCTCAGTAATGGAAAATTGCTGCTACATCTATTTCTTTGGAGGATTTTTAGACTCAAGTAGGCAGATTCCTATAAAGAATTTGGTTTAAAACAAAGTTGATCTTTTAGAAACAACCTCTGTTTTCTCCATAGAAAACATAAATATTTTTACACAAGACATTTAAAATTATGTTTTAGAGAAAAACCAGCTTAAAATTTGAGAATATTTTCCCCTATCCTTAGAAGAATTTTCTCTTCCCCTTGGAAAAATATTGCCTAAATATAAAAAGGGAATCTATCCTTGATTTCTCCATCTCTCAAATTTCAGAAGAAACAATGCCACTTTTAGTACCCTTGACTAGTAAGATTATTGGCTGTATATTTTCCTAGCAAGGGTCACATGTTATTTTTTTAATGGGTTCTATTACATAGGGCATAGATTTCTCTAATGATCTTTTTACTTCCCTTCTCTAAGTGGGGAATATTTAACTTAAAATATTGTGATTTAAACATATATAAAAAGAGAAGTGTTATTGTGAATCAAGCATTTGAACAATTTTATGTTTTCATATTAATAAAGTGTTAAAATTATAAATAACATTTGAATTATAAGGATGGAAAAACCTGGAACGATCCCAACCCTATGAACATGAAGGATTTATACAAGATGATTCCTAAATTATCCCTTCTAGTCCTAAAATGTAATGACTTTACTTAAATTCTTATGCTTTTGGACTATAAAAAGTCCATTTCTATTTTAATGAAATAACTTTAAGTGGAGGGCTTTTCTTATTTGATAGCTGTCTTATTATGATTTGGGAGTTAAATATCAGATAATTAAACTTTAGTTGTTTACAGTTACTGAGATTTTTGCATTATTTGCTCAGCAATAATGATTTATATTTATAGCTTCTTTGTTAGTGAACACACTATTTCATGATGTGCTTTTGTAAAATGCTAACATAATTCTTTCCTCATTTCTTTTTGAAGGTGGGAGATTCATATACTTTTTATCAGATATGCTCATGAACTTAAAGGCTCAAGTGAATAATAATATAGGGACAATGAATTTGTACTTGACTTGAGCCATCACACAGTGAAGAAGGAAAAATGACATAGTCTAGCCAGAAGAGTAGGAATAGACCAGTCACAATGCATCAAAAGGCAAATCATAGTAACCAGAATCTCAAAGAATGATACAATGAGCCTTTTTAAAATACCACCACCATCTACTCTGGGCTTGTGTTAGCTGACAAGGCACATTGGTTTTCCCATTTACTCACATTAAGCCCTGGGTAGGCACAGACAGAGAACATTTAAAATATGTATGGGTTACGAATAAGCATGAGTCACCAACTTTTAGTCCAGCTGAAACTACATTGTCAGAAGGGTACTAAGATGGCATTTGCAACCCACACACTTACCTAGTACCTGACACCGTGTTCTGTATTTAGGAAAAAGGCTTTTCTAGTCCATGCAGTCAGGTAACTCACAATGCAGTTGAGGAAAAGAGATAAGAATACAGACAACTACAGTATTGCATCAGTACTAAGGCATACATAGGACCCCCAAAGCCCCCACCCCCAGCTGTCTTACCTCTTGGAAATCAGGTTGCATACAATTGATGGTATCTTGCAAATGCCATGTCTAGGCTGCTGTTATATCAGTCTTTGTTTGTCTGGGTGCAAACTTGGTCATAGCTGTTGATCTTGTCTTCCCTTCACTGAGGTATCCGCATTGTTGATACTGCATGAGTTGAGTGAATTGCCAATTAAAATGCCTTTAAATATGACATTATAATTTAGCATTAGAAAAATAATTGCTGTATATGCAAGAAGGCTAGTAACAGTGCAGCGGGATGTATATTTCATGTCAGTGACATACATATTTACCTCACTGACATCAAATATACATCCCACTGCACTGTTTGAAGGATGGAAAGATGGTTCTCTTTCTTATTTTCTTGCAAATTAATAAATGTTTTATGGGTCCTAAGAAAGGAAAATACACGTTGGATAAGCTGTATAGTTTGTGGTGACTATACTATATGTCAAAGAATTGTCTATCACCTTGCTACATCAAGTGAGGTGTCTGGATCAGATACAGTCTGTATCAGCATCACCTGAGAAGTTGTTAGATTTGTATATATATTTGTAAGTCAGGCCCCACATCACACTTACAAAATCAGAATCTGCATTTTAAGATCTTTAAATGGTTTATATGACATAAAAGTCTGAGAAATAATGATGTCACATGCCAAGCAATTCAACAAATTCAGGAGAAATTGCCTTTGAAGAGATGAAAGAAATTTCAAAACAACCAGACCAATTCACTCATGCAGGACTATCATTAGAGTGTCAAACTTCAATATCAGAAACTTCCTGCTGAGTTTGAACAGCAGCTGCCTAACTTCTTATGACATGTATTTTGATTGAAGAAAAATGGAAACTATCAGCTGATTGAATAAAAAATGCTAACAAACCATGGGCTCTTTGATATGTCTCAGAATCACACTAAATAACTCTTTCAATATGTGTAAAATAAAAATTCTAAATGATAAGTCTGTGTAATAATTTTACTGGCAGCTTTTTTTTGTTTCTTGATGTTACGTAAACTAATAGTGTGTTTTATAATTGATGGTGGCATAGACTTGATAAAAAGCAGTATAATACAGTGTGGCAGGTGCTATATTAGGAAGAAGCGGGGGATGCTATGAGGTAAATAGATGATCATATCTCATAATCATGGAAGATTTGCTACCTTGAGCAAAAGTTAGTCAGACAGAGATGGGAATGGATGGAGGTGGGATGCAGAGAAGGTGTCATTCCAAGAAGAGGGAATTATACAAGCAAAGGCATCAAGGCTTTGATCAAGCTTGTCTGAAACCATTGCAACTCCGGAAGTTTCACCTATGCCAATCAATACATTCTATTTTGTCAAGAAGCAGATGGAGGCTGTTTGTCAATAAGCAGATGGAGAGATTGAATCAATTTTTAGGGGATAGGGGAGTTGGGATGCTGGATTGTGTTTTGCTGTAGCTGTGGTGTTACAGAGAAAAAGCAAAGGGAAGTAGTACCTCCATATGTCAAAGGAGACTTTGGTGTGCAAAAGCTCCAATTCCCACTGGGAGAGCTGACCTTGTGTATTAAGGTTCTCTACAGGGACAAAACTAAGAGGATAGATGTGTGTATATATATATATGGGAGAGTTTATTAAGGAGTATTGACTCACCTGATCACAAGTTGAGGTCCCACAATAGGCTGTCTGAAAACTGAGGAGCAAGCCAGTCCAAATCCCAAAGCTGAAGAAATTGGAGTCTGATGTTTGAGGGCAGGAAGCATCCAGCACAAGAGAAAGATGTAGGATGGGAAGCTAAGCCAGTCTAGTCTCTTCATGTTCTTCTGCCAGCTTTTATTCTGGCTGCACTGGCAGCCAGATTAGATTGTGCCCTCCCAGATTGTGCCTTTCCCAGTCCACTGACTCAAATGTTAATCTCCTTTGGCAAAACCCTCACAGACACACCCAGGATCAATACTTTGCATCCCTCAATCCAATCAAGTTGACACTCAGTATTAACAGTTTTGTGCAGAATTAGGTTCAGGGACAAAGTTTGCTCTGTTCTTTTCCAGGATTATCTTGAATGAGGATGGTTTCCACTTAAGAAATAAAGACATTAGTTTTGATGGCTAAGAGGGAAGTTTTCACTCAACCTGTCTGCACACAACAATCATCCCAAGTAATGCCTCAACCCTACTCACAGAAATCTTTCGTTAACTTGCTATGAAGAAGAATGAGCACTGGTATTTTTTATCCATTGTCTCCATGATAACTGTGCAGTTTATTTGAAAAAACATGGGCTTATAGTCAGGGAGGGTTAGGGTGGGTGAACAGCTGGTCAGCAGAAAACAGGAACTGCAGCACCTATAAGGCTATAAATGAAGCGAAGCATCATTTAAACCTTTGGGGCCTTTTAGGAGAAACCACTTATTTGGGCAGATATGATAAGGAAATGGGGAATACATTTCTGCCATCATATGATAAGCCCGAGGACTTACCAAACACCTTGAATCATCATGGAATGCTCTAACTCTAAGATAGCAGATCTCTCTTCTGGCCTCCTGTGGGTGTTTAGATGTAAAAGACAGATATATAACTTTCCCATTCAGGCCCTCAGTTACACATTTCCCAGGGCAGCCCTGAGGTGGTGCTGCTGTACTTGTGGTCACATTTTAGTTTGAAAATTCTAGTAGAGAGAGTGAAACTTTTTCCTTCTTTTCACAAAGAGTATGGGACTTTTGCAAAGCCAAAAAAAAAAAAAAAGCCTAAAGTTGGTGCCTATATATTTGTGTGGAGCATTTAAACTCAAACAGGGCATATATATGTTGGGTAAGAAAGTGGACATTCACCTGTAATGACAGTGTACTGGTGACATCTCTGCTAAGTCTTGACAGAAATAGGATTCCTGTAGTTTTACCTTGCTCAGTTGCAGGAGTGGGAAAGGCAGCTGAGTGGGGAAACTGAGTCAATGTATACAATATTAACAGATTTTTGAGCCAAAGTATGGGGTGGACATGTTCAAGAATGAAAGGAGTAGTGGGTTTGCAAATGCAGAGGCTGAGAATAATATTAAGTAACAGGTCACAGAGAACACTGTTCTCTCAACTTCCTCTGTGCAGTGCTAGGGTATACCAAGGGGGGTTCTCTGATAATGTCTTCTCACACAGGAGATAGCAGGAGTCAGTGGACAGCTGGGCTGACCCTACCTGCATTTGCACTTCAAAGCTATATGATGCTTTAGTGTATTATAGGCTGCACTTGGAGGTGTGTTGTTTTGAAGACAGATTTGTGGTTCAACCAGTGAAATATTTTCTGCTCAAGAGTGGGGGCTGAGGCATCTATCTTATTAAAACAGCCTCCAAAATGGTCTCCCTGCCTCCACTCTCACCCCTCAACACTCTACTCTCAACAAAACAATCAAAATGGTTACTTGAGAATCAAGTTCTGTCTTCTCTACTCAAAAACCCTTCTGTGGCTCCTCTACTCAGACTGAAAGCCAAAGTCACTTCCATGGCCTCTAAGGCCCTTTGATATTTGTGTCCCATCCCCTATACTCTTCTCTGACTTCATTTTGTCTTACTGGTCCCCTCATTTACTCTGTTTCAGCCATGCTTGCCTCCTTAAGTTCCAGTGACACTTCTGTCCTAGGGCCTTTGGATTTGCTTGTCTTTCTGCTTAAAATACTCTTCTCCAATATTTTGGGGGCCTCATTCTTCTTCTCCCTTAAATCTTTGTTTGAATATCATCTTTGCAGAAAGCCTTTTCTTGACCACCTGTTTTGATTTAAAGTGACATTTGACTGAGCCAAGAAGAAATTGATTCCCTGAACAGATCAATAATGAGCTCTGAAATTGAATCGGTAAGAAATAGCCTAAAAACCAAAAGAGGTCCAGGACCTCATGATTTTATAGCCAAATTCTACTAGATATATAAAGAAGAGCTGGTATAATTCTTACAGAAACTATTCCAAAAAATGGAGGAGGAGGGTCTTCTTCCCAACTCATTCTATGAAGCCAGTATCATCTTGATACCAAAACCTGGCAGAGACACAACCAAAAAGAAAACTTCAAGCCAATATCCTTGATGAACATTGATGAATTCTCAACAAAATACTTGCAAACCAAATCCAGTAGCACATGAAAAAGTTAATCCACCATGATCAAGTAGGCTTCATCCCTGGGAGACAATGTTGGTTCATGAATAAATGTGATTCATCACATAAACATAACTAAAGACAAAAACCACATGATTATTTTAATAGATGCAGAAAAGACTTGGTGTAATTCAACATCCCTTCATGTTAAAAAGTCTCAAGAACTAGGTATCAAAGGAACATACTTCAAAATAATAAGAGCCATCTATGACAAACCCACAACAAACATCATACTGAATGGGCAAAAGCTAGAAGCATTCCCCTTGAAACCTGGCACAGGACAAAGATGCCGTCTCTGACCACTGCTATTCAACATAGTATTGGAAGGTCCTAACCAGAACAATCGGAAGAGAAAGAAATAAAGGGCATCCAAATAGAAGGAGAAGTCAAACTATCTCTGCAGAAGATATGATTCTATATCTAGAAAACTCCGTAGTCTCGGCCCAAAAGCTCCTTCAGCTGATAAACAACTTCAACAAAGTTGCAGGATACCAAATCAATGTACAAGAATTACTAGTATTCCTATACACCAACATCAACCAAAACTTAGAGTCAAATAAGAAAGGCAATCCTATTCACAATTGCCACACGCAAAAAATAAGATACCAAGTCTATAGCTAAGCAGGGAGGTAAAAGATCTCTACAATGAGAATTACGAAACACTGCTCAAAGAAATCAGAGAAGAAACAAACAAATGTAAAAACATCTCATGCTCATGGATAGAAAGAAGCTGTATCTCTAAAATGGCCATACTGCCCAAAGGAATTTACAGATTCATTGTTATTTCTATCAAACTACCAATGTCATCCTTCACAGAATTAAACAAAATTATTAAAAAATTATATAGAACCAAAGAAAGAGTCCTAATAGCCAAGGCAATCCTAGGCAAAAAGAACAAAGCAAGAGGCATCATGTTAGCTGACTTCAAACTATTCTAAAAGGCTATGGTGACCAAAACAGCATGGTACTGGTACAAAAGTAGGCAAATAGACCAATGGAACAGAATAGAGAGCCCAGAAATAAGGCTGTACATCTATGCCCATCTGATTTTCGACAAAGCTGATAAAAACAAGCAAGGGGGAAAATACTCCCCTTTCAATAAATGATGCTGGGTTAACTGGCTAGCCAAATGGGGAAGATTGAAGCTGCACCCCTTCCTTACACCACATAAAAATCAATTCAAAATAAATTAAAGACTTAAATGTAAAACCCAAAACTATAAAAACCCTGGAAGACAACCTAGGCAACACCATCCTGGACCTAGGAATGGACGAAGATTTCATGACAAAGACACCAAAAGCAGTTGCAACACAAGCAAAAATTGATAAGTGGGATCTAATTAAGCTAAAGGGCTTCTGCACAACAAAAGAAACTATCAACAGAGTAAACAGACAACCTACAGAATGGGAGAAAATATTTGTAAACTATGCATCTGACAAAGGTCTAATATCCAGGATCTGTAAGGAACTTAAATAAATTTATAAGAGAAAAACAAACAACCCTATTACAAGCTGGTCAAAGGATTTGACCAGACACTTTTAAAAAGAAGACATACATGTGGCCAACAAGCATATGAAAAATAGCTCGACATTACTAATTATTAGAGAAATGCAAATGAAAACCACAATTAGATACCATGTCATACCAGTCAGAATGGCTAGTATTAAAAAGTCAAAAAATAATAGATGCTGGTGAGGTTGTGGAGAGAAGGGAACACTTTATTACACTGTTGGTGGGAGTGTAAGTTAGTTCAACCATTGTAGAAAGCAGTATGGCAATTTCTCAAAGAGCTAAAAGCAGAACTATCATTTGACCCATTAATCTCATTACTGGGTATATACCCAGAGAAAGGTAAATCATTCTACCATAAAGACACATGCACACAAATGTTCATTGTCTCACTGTTCACAATAGCAAATACATGGAATAAATCTAAGTGCCTATCAATGACAGAGTGGATAAAGAAAATGTCGTACATATATGCCAGGGAATATTACACAGCCATAAAAAGGAACGAGATCATGTCTTTTGTGGGAACATGGATGGAGCTAAAGGATGTCATCCTTAGCAAACTAACATAGAAACAGAAAACCAAATACCACATGTTTTCATTTACAGGTGGGAGCTAAATGATAAACACTTATGAACACACAGAAGGAAACAACAGATACTGGGGTCTGTTTGAAGGGGGAGGGTAAGAAGAGGAAGAGGAGCAGAAAAGATAACTATTGGGTACTAAGCCTAATGCCTAGGTGATGTAATAATATGTACAACAAACTGCTATGACACGTGTTTATGTAACAAACCTTCACATGTACTCCAAACCTAAAGTAAAAATTAAAAAAATTAAAATTTATGAAAAAAATAAGTGACATCCAAAACTTCCTAACCCATGTCACTGCTTTATTTTTATATTTTCTTCATTCTTTCATTCATAAGTTCCATGAGAGCAGGGCTTTTTCTCTTTTGTTTTCTGCTATAGGAGCAGTAACTGCCTAGAACAATAAATGGTGATAGAGAACTAGCTCCTTGTTGAATAAACGAAAGAATATGTATTATCCCAAACTATATAATTTCTTGGTGTCAGTAACACCGGGAATGGGCGCTGACCAAGTGGTCTACATTCAGAATGTGCAGAGCTATCTTCACTGGTGACCTGCTTGCTTTGTGGATGCCAAAGAAAGTGAACAGCTATATGGGTTCTGCCACCTGGACAACTCTAGAGGTGAGTGGTAGAGGGTTAGGAACAGCAATGAGGAGCTGTGGGTGGCTATTTGTTGGGTTTCTAGCTTCAGGACGAGTTCTATGAGTTTCCCAAGCCCTCATGATTTAAAACTATGAAGCATGAAGGGGCTGGGGTGAACACACATCGTGTTGCTGCTCAGTACTCACTATCCTAAGTTCTGAAGGATCCATTTTGCCTTCATTCTATGTGTTTCAAGTAAAATGTGTACTGAAGAAAATGCCACCTGTTTTTATAAATACTGTGAACTAAGAATGATTTTATATCTTTAAGTGGCTTCAACAAAAATCAAAATAATAATATCTCATGTGAAAATTATATAAAATTCAAATTTCAGTGCCGATAAAGCTTTATTATAACTTAGTCATGCTCACTCATTGATGCATGACTGCTTTTGCTCTACACTGTTAGAAGTGAGTAGTTGTGGGACAGAGACCATGTGGCCTGCAAAGTCATAAATATTTCCCATCTGGCCCTCAATGGCAAAAGTTTGCTAGCCTCCACCCTAGACTATCACTATGTAATTAGAGTCCTATGATCACAGTGAGTGGTTCAGCACAAGACCCAGGTTTAAACATCTGGTCTTTGAACTACTGGAGAAGTTAGCTGTAGCTAGCTAGCTAGCTCTTCTGCTGCCTCAGGTGAGAAACTGAGGATATCAGGAAGCCTCATCAGGCAGCCCCTAAGGATGAGGTCTTAATCAAGCTTCTCTGAAACCATTCCAACTCTGGAATTTTAAGCTATGCCAATCAATACATTTTTTTAAATCTTAAATTAGCTAGCATTTTAAGATCTTTGTTTCTTACAGCCAAAGAAATTTAACTGACAAAGTCATTTGGAAGAAATCCTACTCCAGGTATATAGGGAACAGCATTAATGAGTTCCCACGATCATTGCCTTATGGTGACAACAGCAATTGCCTGGCAGAAGACAGGAAATCTGTCTTAATAGTGCCTTCTAGGACCCACATTTGTCCTGTTCTGGGAGAAATCCTAGAGGATCAGGAATACAGAAGATGTGATTAGTGTTTAGGACCTTCACTTAGCAGCACACATCTGTGTCTTACCTAGGCATAAATACTGGGAGAATTCAGGACTTATGATTTTTATATCCTTTTATTGGAATTACCCATATAATATATGATTTATTGCCTATAGACTCTTCTCAATTTCTGTGTACACAATCGCAGCACTACTGTATTTTTTAATTCAAATGAAATACATGAAGGTGTTCAGGGAGAAGTAATAGAAAAGTTTAGTAATGAATAATGTTTCATTTTTTGTCTGAATTATATTTTCAGATCATCAGTCATTATCAAATATAGATTCATAATCAAATAATACAAATACATATAATATTTTGATTATAATATTTTTAGAAACAGAAATTTCTTTTCCCTCCTACTGATTAATCTCACTCCCTGCCGTTTAAGCTGCAAAACTGCTTTCCACTCAGTATCTCAGGGAAAGGATATGACATGGTAGATAACAGAAAAAAATGGTAAAACAACCCCCCTGTACCCCCCACATTCAGGAAACATCCTGGGAAAAAGCTCATATTTTTAGGACAATAGAGAGTCTCTGGGTAGAGCCAAATTATTTAAGAAAAATGTCAAGTGTAACTGTTGCTTTCACCTTCTGAAGAGGAAAAAATTCCCCAGAGTTTATATAGGAAAGGAAGGGGAAAGAGAGAACAGGGAGAATGTGATGGCAGTGCATTTGGATGGGTTTAGGAGAGGGGGCCTCAGTTCCATCAAGGACCTCAGAGCCCCTGGAGCCTTCTCCCTAGGGTTCTGTGGGGCCAAGGAGAGGTGTCCCCTCAATCCCACCCAGATTCCTGCTGGATCAGCCCTAGAAAGAAGCTTCCTGGGGCTGCTCCCCCTTCTCCTTAAATGTGGCTGCACTATGGAGAGTGGGTCCCGAGGCAGGTGGCAAGGGCAGCAAGAATGAGGGGCAACAGTCGTGCAGGCATGTGGAGGGGGCACAGGCTTCAGCCTGTGGGCCTCTGTTCCTATCCTTCCCTCTGTCATTCCCTGTGACCAATGGGCGGAGGGCCCATTCTTGGCAGAAACCCAGGGAAGTGGCAAAATTCCCAGATAGTGTTGTGAGAGCAGTAGAATGTTCACAACCTCCTACCCCTGCCTTAGCATCAGGATTTGACAGAAAAATTAGATTAAGCCAAATAAAAATATTTCTCACCCACTTGCATTCATGGATGGAGATTGATGATCTTCTAGGTCAGATACATTCATTTCCATTAGTGTGGAAAATCAAGAGTTGACTGCACTCCTCAGTTCTTCCAAGTGTGACAGTTAAATTTTGGCTGCACACCAGCAGCCAATGGCATGCAAGTGTTAGAGCAGGTTATCTGCATTTCATGTGCCGGATTTTGCTTCACTGCAATGCACTATTGTTCATTTTGAAGAACTGCCTTTTCTTCATTTGATTATGAAGCCCATTCTTCACTGAGAAAGGGTGAATTCACTGGGTTTCATTAGGGAGCTCTTGAAGCTCAGGGAGGGCAATTTTCATACTAAGTTCATTTTCTTTAACATATAACCAGTGAAATAATAGAACAAAAATACATTTATCTTTTATAATTGTTTTCCTCCTGTAATACATAACAGATTTTATGGAAATATTAATATAACAGCTATGCTGCATGATTTCCCCTCAGCCAAACGAAGAACAAGACTATTAATCTAGTCTATTTATTTATAAAATCCCCTGGATATTTCTGATACTGCTTTTTCCCGTTATTCACTTGGTGGAAAAAGCAAGGTGGGGAAATAGAGTGAACTATGGTGACAGCTTTTTGATGGCAATACAGAATGAGGTCCTTGATATTATTATGGCCCAAGGGGAAGTGTGAGTACTATATTCATCAGCAGTTCTCAATCAGAGGCTCTTTTGCACATTAGGGGATATCTGGGAATTTCTGGAGGTATTTTTGATTGTCAAAACTGGTGAGGTGGGTAAGGGGGAAGGTATGCTACTGACATCTAGTGGGGAGAAGGATGAAGCTAAACATACTACAATGCAGAAGATAGCCCCAGCCCCTGGCAAAGAGTTATCTGGCCCAAAATATAAATAATAATTCCAAGGTTGAGAGAGAGACTCTGATATAAAGTAATCAGGAAAGGAAGCAAGGTCTGAGTATGTTAGTAAGATAGGCATGGTTTTTGCAGACTGAGAGGAGTCATATGGGCATTTGCTGAAAAAGGGGGAAAGAAGGAGATACCTGAGGAGTTGGAGAATTCTTTTATACTATATAAGGCATATTTTAAAGGGCCACCATCTTTAGGGGGTAAGTTGTTACCAACTTTTTAAGGAGAGGATAAAATTCTGTGAAATCAATGTTATGGTTATTAAAAGCACAAAAGGACCATCATTATGTTTCATGATTTGTCTTGCTAATTTCACATAGTATGTTTATGTCCTGAGTGGAGACAAATGTGTAAACAAAAATAGGAAGATGAGAAAGCATGGTATATTTCTACCTGGCTAGATTGTATAGCCCAGTGAATGTCTAGGGAAAGGGTGGTCCAGGAGCCAGGTGAGAGAGATTTTGAATGAAAAGTTACAGAATTTGAATCCATTCACTAGAAATGGAGGCAGGTGTATTATACGGTTCTCCAGCTAAACAGAATCAATAGGGTATGTATGTGGTGGGGTGTATAGGAGGGAGGGAGGGAAGGAAGGAGGGAGGAACAGAGGGAGAGAGAGAGAGTTAGTTTTCAATTGAGGGAGGTGGCAAGTCCTAGATTTGTATGACAGGCAAGCTGGAGATTCAGGTAAGAGTTGATGTTGCAATCTTGAGTCCGAAGTCTGGAAACTCAGGCAGAAATTCTGCATCTGGAGGCAGAATTCTTTCTTAGGGCAGTGGGAGGCAATCTATTCTATACCTCTCACCTAGCTTCTGGTGGTTTGCTGATCATTTTTGGCATTCCTTGTAGAAACAAAACATCACTCTTATCTCTGCCTTCATCTCATATGATGCTTTATCTCTGTGATTATGTATACATTTCGCCATTTTTTTTCTATAGACACCAGTAATATTGGATTAGAGCTCACCCCAATGACCTAATATTAGCCAACTGCAGCTCCTACAGCCCTATTTCCAAATAAGGTTGCATTCTGAAATACTGGGGGTAAGGACTTCAACATATGAATATGTTAGACGCACACAATTTCACCTGTAATGGGGTTTACACAGAGCAGTGACATTTTCTGAATTGTTCTGTACTGGCAACATTGCACAGTTTTCTTCCTTCTCAGGGACATTAGTTGTAAGAAAATGCTATAGTGAAGGCAAATGGGACAGAATCTTAAAACACTTATGAAAATTTATTCTTGTTCTAAAGATAACATAAATGTAAAAGACACTAACATATTGTAAAACAGAAAGCAAAATAGTTATTATACTTCTCATAGAAATAACCCAATTTATCAGTAATAGGTATGTCTGTATTTAAATATCTAACAGGACCATTTTTTAAAGCTATATGGATCTCGCTATGTTGCCCAAGCTAGAGTGTAGTGGCTATTCACAGGTGTAATCATAGTTCACTGCAGCCTTGAACTCCTGGTCTCAAACAATCCTCCCACCTGAGCCTCTCAGCCTCATGCGTAGCTGGGACTACAGGTGCAAGCCGCTGAGCCCAGCTATGGAATATCTATTTTTAATAAAAATGTGAATCATACCATACATACTGTTCTGCAATTATCCCCTCTTTTCCTTCTTTCTTTTTTTTTTAAACCTCAAAGTACATTTTGGACATCTTTTCATGTCAGAACATAAAGACCTACTAATTCTTTTTTATTTCCTGCCTAACATTTCATTGAATGAATGTGCTATATCTGTTTAACCAATCACTTATTGAGTGCCATTTGGGTTATTTCTAAATTTTTACTTTTACAAGAAATATTACAGTGAATGTCATTGATCATAAATATTTGTACACTTGGGCAAGTATTCTTTTTGCTGAGTATATTTTTAGGGATAGAATTGTTGAGCCAAAAGTTGTGATCATTTTAAACTATAACAGATATTTCAAAATGCAAAAATGCTGCATTGAATTTTTTTTCTCCTACTAAAAATATGTGAATTAGATTAGTAACCCCTACATAGAAAGAAGTAAATAGACCATACTGGTATTGTACTTAATGACACTATGGCAGCACAATATTTTCTATAATAATCAAAGAAGAGTTACCATTGCTTTATTAATATACACTTATTTGTCCTCCATTGAGCTCTTGTCAGTAAATCTTAGCTTATTGCTAAGATTTGGGACTTCTTCCACATGGAATTTGTTTATGATTAAATGCTAATCACATTGTTACCAAAGTGTTCAGCTTTATTCATTATTTGTTTGATGTTTGCCATTAAAATTATAGCCCGTACAGCCCATCCTTTTAGTTTCAACTTCTAAAAATGAATAGAAATACATGTTAAAAATGTAATGTTTGATTACTATTTAACATACTAAAAAATATGATGCAAAGTGTCAATGCTTAGAACTAGAAAACCCAAATAGCTTTAAGTTTGGGGGGAGGTTTTCTTTTCACCCTGATGACGTGTGGGTCTCTATGTCAAATGTGGATTCTTTCCTGTGTTCTGTTTGCTAGAACCAAGAGTCATGTAATATTGAGGAGTTCAGATCACGGAGAAGGTCTGGCTAGGACTGGTACCCCCCAAACACTGTTATCTCCAATCACAATTCTGGAAAACAGTTTGATATAAGAACATCAATGAAATGTTTATGTATTACACCAGTAGAGTGGAGCTCAGCCATAAAGACACCAAGCCTGGCGAGACTTGGAAATCCTGGGCTTAGGCAGTTGGTTTCTGGGATCTGTTAAGAAGATGCAGAGTGCCAGCCACAGAGCTGAGTCTCTGTTGTAGAATAGTGGAGGAGGAATAGAAGAGCCACTTGGTGTTATTGTTGTAGGAGGCACATTACACATCAGAAACGTTCCAACAGAGGCCGAGCTAACAAACTGGAGACCATGGAATGTAGGTAGTCTCTGGAGATTTCACAGCCAATGTCTGACTTTTCTAATTTACTTTTCAAGCCAAAGTAATTGATGTCATTGTTTTTCCCCACAATATTCTTTTCTGTACCAACCTAGAGATAATATACAGCACTTCCTAAAACAATCCTATTGCCTTCTTGATTTTCTTACAAATTGTTGACACCCATTCTACAAGTTTTGATGATGACAAGGTCTTTAGCTTATCAGAAGGTGGCCATGGAAGATGCTCAGTCAACGAGTAGAATTCGTATTTCTTGCTGAAGTGACTTTGAAATGGCTGTTGAGGGAAATGTGAAGAGATTGTAGTCATGCAGTCATGTCACCAGAAATGACAACCAAATTTATCTGCAGCTGTTGTCGGATACAATCAATAACAAGTCTCAATTTCAAATATATTAAAATGTGAATCTTAGAATTGAATGGATTATTAAAATATGAATCTTAGAACTCAGTGAAATATAATCATGTGCAAAAATTTTAAATATAACTTTAAAAAAAAAAAAACTATGGATCTCACTATGTTGCCCAGGCTAGAGTGCAGTGGCTATTCACAGGTGCAATCATAGTTCACTGCAGCCATTAAGTGTCTTCATTAATTATTTATTTTCATCATTCAGCAAATATTCACTGAACATCTTTATGTACAAGACCCTGTGGTAAAACTGGCCACCAATTTTTATTTGTTACTTATGTCTTTCTCTAGGTTTCTTAATTAGCTTAGCTGTAGTTTATGAAATGTATTTTTTATTCCAAAGACTAAAATCTTCTGTTTTTCTATTAGTTCTGCTATTTTCTATTTCATTATTTTTTGTTTTAATTCGTTTCCTTTTGTTTGTGTTTTTTCAACTTTTTAATTTAAATATCTTATGAACTTATTTGTAATCTTAATTTTACATATATATATGTATGTATGTATGTATGTATGTAAATACATACATTTCTCTCTGCTCTAACCATATCCTATTATTTCTATTATGTGGTATTTGAACTATTGGTATTTCCTAGTTGTCTAACTATTTTGATTTGGAGTTTTTCCTTTGATGCGAAAGTTGTGTGAGAGAGAAATTGAAACTTACACATAGCAGTGTATTTTGCTTTTCTAATTTTGTGATTAATTTATATATTTAGTGTAGAAGGTGTTATCTACATCATTTTTAGTTTCAGGAATTTATTAGTTTTTGTGGCTTAATATATGGTCAATTTTGAATATGTTTAATGTGTACTTGAAAAGTGCATTGAGTTGGATTTAAATTAATGTATATAGTTTATTTTCTTTTCTTTTCTTTTCTTTTCTTTTTTGAGACAGAGTCTTGCTCTGTTGCCATGCTGGAGTGCAATGGCGCGATCTCGGCTCACTGCAACCTCTGACTCCCTGGTTCAAGGGAGTGTCCTGCCTCAGCCTCCCGAGTAGCTAGGGTTACAGGCATGTGCCACCACACCCAGCTAATTTTTGTATTTTTAGTAGATACAGGGTTTCTCCATGTTGACCAGGCTGGTCTCAATCTCCTGACCTCGTGATCTGCCCATGTCGGCCTCCCACAGTGCGTCAGCCACGGCGCCCGGCCATATATATCTTATTGATTAGGTCATTTGACTCATTATTTTTCCTTTTATTTAATCTGTATCATGAATTGATGGATTCATCTCCCATATATACTTGTGTTTCTGTGTTTATTTTTTGTATTTCTTGTTTCTATGAATTTTTAAAAAATTATTTGATGCACAAATACTCATAACTGTTAGATTTTTATTGTGGGTTGTAGGCATTGTCTCAAAGTGCCTCTCTTTGCCATATTTTGTGCTTTTTGAGTTGAATTCCACATTGTCTGATATCATTATCATGACCCTGCTTCATTTTACATTTGCCAGGTAGGTCTTTGTTGATTCTTTCATTTTCAACTTTCCCATCCTACTTTCCTTTGAACTTAGCTTTTCAGTAGACCATATTTTACCCTGTGATCTCTTTTTCTTTTTCTTTTATTATCTTTCTATTTATTTTTTCTAACAGCCTTTGGTTTCTAATAAGTATTTGTAATAGCATAACATAGCTACACAGAACATTATTTAGACTGTACATGAGATACTTGTTTTAAACATTTATCCATTCTCCCCCTGACTCCTCACTTTCCCTCACAGCCACCTTCCTATCTGGAGGAGTCATAGTCCTCTGTACATGGCATTGCCAATGGAGTCCACAGACCAACCTGTCACTGCCATGGCCACAGCAGCTCACGCTCAGTTCTGCATTCAGATGGATTCATGTTCACTGCCTCCTCTTTACCATAGCTTCTTCTTCCTTTCATTAAATGGTCAAAGTTTATTTCTTTAAGAAGTGTTCCTGGACCATAGTTCCTAAATTCATCTATGTTTGAAAATGTCTACTGTTTGTCTCTTTATGCCTAGAGAACACTTCAACTATAATACTCTTTGAAGTGCATAAGCATTTCTGAGGACTTGACAGAAAGTTGAAATTTATCTGATATTTTCCCCCTCATATATGACGAGATTCTTCCTTTATCTTTGAAATTTTATATCTTTACCAGAAAATACACATTACCAATTTGATCGCTTCATGAATTTTTGGTGAAACATCATGTGACATTTGAATTCATAGATTCAAGTATTTATTTCAAAAATTATTTTTAAGTTACATTTTCGAGTACCTTTCTGGGTCTTCTTGTTTTCTTTTTTAGGGACCTTAAAGAAGTGTATACTTCATTTCCCCTGTCTGTCTTCCACAGCTTCACTGTCCTCTCTAGTCCTTTTAAACTCTTTTGATTTGGCACAGTGTTCTCAAGCTTGTTCTTTGGGTCCTTGAATTCATTCTATCTGCCCTCCTCTCTGTGGTATCTAAATGTGACATTTATTTTTGTGATGGTCTTATTTTCACCTTCCATTTTCCCTCCAAGTAGTTCTAGCATTTACAGAGGCAGTTCTTTCATTAAGTTCTCTGATCCAGGAGGACAGTTCAAACTTTTCATCAGCTTCATGACAATACATTTGAAGTGTGTGTTGCGGGTTTGTATCTATTTTTGGAAGGGGTTGTATTACCTATTTTTAAGAGTATTTTTACTTTAAGCTCATGCTTTTTAAATAAAAAATGCCTGATATTTGAATGAGAGAAAGTCTTTTTCTCAGTTCTTAGTTGAGCTATAGACGAGTACTACTTTTACCTTAATCTGTCTCTAATATGATTATTTGCAATGGTTCAAATGCATTTTCAGCAGGAAAATTGTTTTTTGAATAAGTTCCAACTTGCTTTTCTTATTAAAAGAAGCCAGCTGGAACTTCGGTCTGTGTGCTTATTTTCTAATTTAATATCTTTTGCTTAAAATGGAGCTTTACTGCTTTCATTGGTTATAAAATTGAACCTCATGGGAAGTATAAACATAGAAGGCTTAAAGAAGTAAGTAAGAATCACCCATAATTTTTACCACTTAGAGATAATCACCATCATTTTGATGTATAGAAAACTGTAATTTTTAAAGTATTTAAATTTATGTGATATATATGTTTGTACATATAGTGTGTATATATATATACACAGATAAGATGGCAGATATTTGCATGTGTGTGTATACACACACAGATACATACATATATGTGTATTTAGTATATATACACATACAGGAAAAATGTGCTCATACTATACATACATAATAAAGTGATCTAACATTACTTTTCCCCTAAAAGTCAGACCTGATGTTCTCAAACCTTGCACTGAGGTGCCCTAGGGAACTAGAGCAAATTCATAGGGTAGGTGCCATGGAAATTGAAAAAAAATTTTTTTTCCTTATTTTTTCTAATTCTGACCCTGACCCTGACCCCAAACTGTAACCTTAACCCTAACCCTAACCCCTAGAATTTTTAAGTTAGTGAAAAAAATGTAGTGACATTATCTTTTAGATACTTTGTGAGTTACTAAATGGAAGCAGTTCACTTTATAGTTCTCTCTTTAGATTGAGCCTTGTACCATTCAATGATGTCATGTTTGCAAATCTGGGTTGATGCAATTAAGAGCAAGTAAATACCCTGTGAAAATTGCCTGGGAACAGGAAATGAGGGTGGCAGTATTCACTCTAAGTCCAAGGTTTAGGAAGTTGTGCGTTGCCTAACATCAAACAGATCCCTTTAATAAGTAATTTTTGTTATGAATGACATAAAATAATATTTCAATTTATGTGGTTTTTTTCAAGCATAGAAATCTGTGTACAACAAAACCATCAATCAAATGTTTGCTATAAGAAATATATTTTTAGACCCCCTAAGATCTTAAAACAGTTACTTCTCTTGCATCCTTTCTCAGGAACCTGTTGGAGAATGTACTCCTTGGAAATGAGGAAGACAGAGGATCGAGGGAACAGAAGGTTCACCATGGAGGAGCAGGAAAGGGAATTCCCAGTATGATGGCAAGTTGCTAAATTAAATGTTTTGCCCATTATTTTTTACTGGGCTGTTGGTCTTTTTTTTTTTCTCCCATTTATTTATTTTATTGCATTTTAGGTTTTGGGGTACATGTGAAGAACGTGCAAAATTGTTGCATAGGTACACACATGGCAGTGTGATTTGCTGCCTTCCTCCCCATCACCTACATCTGGCATTTCTCCCCTTGCTATCTCTCCCCAGCTCCCCACCCCCCACCGTCCCTCCCCTATTCCCCCCAACTGACCCCAGTGTGTAGTGCTCCCCTCCCTGTGTCCATGTGTTCTCATTGTTCAACACCCGCCTATGAGTGAGAACATGCGGTGTTTGATCTTCTGCTCTTCTGTCAGTTTGCTGAGAATGATGGTTTCCAGGTTCATCCATGTGCCTACAAAGGACCCAAACTCATCATTTTTGATGGATGCATAATATTCCATGGTGTATATTCTTATTGACTCGAGGAGCTCTTTATTATGGGACATAAACCTTTGTTGTGTTGCAGATGATTTCTCAAAATGTTTTGCCTTTTGATTTTATCTATAGTTTCTTTTTTCTTTGCTATATAGAAACTTAAAGTATTTATTTGATCAAATTGATTAATGTAAGGATAATTTTAACTCTCAGATCCTGTGACCTATTAAGTTAGATATTGTAAGTTACAGAAACTAAGCCAGTTGTCTGACTTCTTCCGACTTTAGATCTGTTATCTGTAAAACGATTAGTCTTCTGCTAGCTATTTGTGAAGTCGCTTCCAACTGTGAGTGTTGATCGGTATTGACTTGATGTGATGGGAAGCTTTTGACAACAAATTTAAATTACCTCCTGGAAAAATGCTAGAAACAATCAACAACAAGCATTTTAGATAAAACTATGAGATTAAGCATCATAAAGCCATAAAAAATACAGATTGAAGTGGCAGAAAAATTCAGTGACTACTGCTGAGAGACACAGAGAAAGGACACTTCCTCATTTGTCTGAGGCCTGGTGATTTGACAGCTATATGAACAGAAGGTAGAGCATCAACAGGCCTGGAAATGGCAAACTGGTCTCTACCAAGCTTCTCATTAGCAAAAAGGAAAGAGATGGGAGCTTGTTGAAACTCCCCCTGCAATGTGCTTTGGACACCAACATTTCTTATTGCATTTTTTTTTTTTTGTTGTTCTGTGAGTGACAACTCACTCACAAAAGAGAAAGGAGACCAGAGAGCTTTGAAACTCACTGACAGTCTATAGGGAATTTTTCTCACAGTCTTTAGCTCAGAAGGAGGTGTGGAAGGAGTAGGTGATAAAAGGGAGATCATACTGCCATGCTTTTGCAACTCTTTCCCCTTCTCCCTAAATTGCTACCCCGTAGAACTTTGATTCATCTTTCTCTCTGCAGTCCTTATATAATGCTCTGATCTGAATTCAGCTTTCATTGGCAATATCTGCAAACAGGAATGAGCCATTACATGCATTTGTTCTGAAATGATACTAGTTTAAAAAATTATCTTTAAATAAATACAAGTGCTTCTTAAATAATATACATCTTTCACATTTCTTTGTCCAGAACATGATCAGTGATACTAAACCTCTCGCCTTTGCACTAGACTCTTTTTAAATGTTTCATATTTTCCATTGCTGGTTGGTATTTGTTCTCACATGCATATAGAGATAAAAGCATCACAGCTATGTAACTTGTGAAGATTTTATTTGGCCCTGTTGAAAATTACACGGTCAGAACCATTTCATTGGTATCTTGAGAGAAAATAATATAACTTTCAAGCCTCCTTCAAGATATATGGTTAGGAATTGAGTAAGCTTGAAAATCCATTGTATTTGCACACATTTGAGACATCCATTTGGGCACCAGACTATAAAATAGCTGGCTTAGCAGGCTAAATGAAGTAAATGCATTAGGCTTGTAGAGCATTTAGAATCATCTTAGATGAGTTCCAAATGAGAAAAATAATATATATGCATTTAAAGAAAATTAAAATGTATTAGAGAAACTCTGTGTATCAGAGTAAATATTTTGATAATCACTGTAAAACTGTTTTAATAGTGATTTTATATGAACACATGAGGCCAATTACTTAAACATGCTAGACACCTTTCATTATAAAAATAATGCAAAAATGTTGCAAACTCTTCATATATAAGAAAGAACACAGTGTGACTACCTTAACACACCATTGTGTATTAAGATGTGGTATGTTAAGGTAGTCACACTGTGTTCTTCCTTATATTTGAATAGTTTGCAACATTTTTGCTGTCCATCCTTACAGATATTTGTTTTATGCAGATTTTTTTTACATAGTTGTAGCTGCATAATTCAAGTACCTTTTTGCATTTGCTACATTTTTACAACCTTGTTTATAAAGGTAGAAATAGCAACAGTCTATACATATTTGTACTGTAACTTGCTTAAACATTACTCATATGTTGGATATTCTTTTATTTTTCTATTAAAATATCACTACTATAAATATATATTCATATATAGACATATAAAGTATTTTTAGTCAATTTAGATCACATTAATAGGAAGCATAATTGTAAAGTTAAAATGTGAAATATTTTTTATGGTTCTTGATACATACAGCTAAATTGCTTTTAGAAATGATTGTGCATATTTAGAATGCAATTAGCAATGTATAAAACTGCCAGTTTCACTGCACCACCATCAAAACATGATTTCTTCAATAAATAATTTAATAGATTTAATACTTAATAATATTTTCCTGGGTTTGTTTTGTTTTGTTTTAATTAATGCCTTGGCAGAATAGGTCCAATGCTGCTGTGGAAATATAGTCGTGGTTAGAGAGGATGGAACAACGGATTCAAGACTTTTTTTTTTTTTTTTTTTGGTGTAGTTTAGCAGGAAAGGTGCAGAGAGTACGAGGAAGAAGTCATTTCAGCTGGGTGTGGGGTGAAGTGTAGAAGAGTTCCTATTTTAAAATCTAGGGTTTTTCTCCTACCTTTTGGATTCTGGTTTTAAAATTTGGCATATAATCCAATTTCCTTATGATTGTGTAAAGAAAGAATCCCCGCCACCTGCCACTTTAATAAGAAATTTATTACTCTTTTTCCAAAGGGTACTTGTTGTATATGTCAGCTGAAGACAGCAGCTCATGTGAAGCTTAATCTGGACTTACCTGTGCAGTCCCTACCCCTCTATAGCTCTAGAGCCATGCAAAGTCCAACTGCCAATTTCTGGGCACGGTCTACTCAGGAGGAAACTTTTGATTCTATTGTCTGACTTTAGGAACTCCAGCAGATTTTTTTGAAGTATGTTTTATAATGTCTGGTACATGGAAGTCCTGAGACTTCAAACAGCCTCAGACCATTTGGCTCTTGGTCAATTAGGGCAAGTGATTCAACTGTCTCTGCAATAGGCAGCATACAGGACACAAAGGGAACTGGCCAAGGACTTACTGCAGTTGAGATAGGAAGGAGAGACTGTGACAGCCTGCTACCATGAAAGGTATATGTGTGTGTGTGTCTGCGTGTGAGCTCATTGGCCAGGGTAGTAATGGTAGTAATGACGTTTAGGACTACATTTGTTATCTAGGTAATGTAGGGACAAGCGAAATGAGATAGCCCTGTTTTTGTTTTCAGTCTTTTCCTGCAAGGCCTGTTTTTCTCTCTGGGTTGAAAACTAGGACCATTTTCCTGGTTACTGTTTCTACTACTTAGTGAAGTGTAGGAAGAGCACACCTTCCTGTGTGTGAATTAGAGAAAAGGACAAGTCTCTATGTGTGCATGTGCATGAATATAGCAGTGTTCCACAGTTGAAATAGGTCTGGTGGGCCACTAAAAGGGACACAGGCTTGAGTGTTTTTGTTTTTAAAGGTAGGGGTGACTTAAGCAGGTACAGCCTTTGGAGAAAGAGTCTATGGAACCAGATATGTAGAAGGTCTAGGAGAAGAAAGAATGGCTTCTCCTGGGAGAACAACTTTCCTGGGAGATAGTTTATCTACTAATGAAGTTATGGCTGATCAGGCAATAGCAATAGAAGGAAACAGCCCTTGATGGAGAAATTGACTGAAGTCATGGGAATGGTGTACTTGTCATGGAGAAGCATGTTGAAGATGGGAAGAAACAGAAACAAACTTAAATGTGGAGACCTGAATGGAAGGAGCAAGCAGAGTAAAAACTCACAAATGCAAGGTCAGTTTTACATTTGTCACTTTAGAAAATCAGAATTAAATTTATGTTTTAGGAATTTTAGAATAAAATAAACAGGCATTCTTCTGCCTTAGTAAGAGTATTGTGAGCATTATAGTAATTCCGTTTCTAGGTATATACACCAAATAATTGAAAGCAGGGATTTGAATAGATTTTTGCACACCCATGTTCATAGCTGCATTATTCAAAATAGCCAAAAGGTGAAAGCCACCCAAGTGTCCATTGACAGATGAATGAATAAACAAAATGTGGCACATACATACTGTGGAATATAATGCAGTCTTAAAAGGGAGGAAATTCTGATACATGCCGAAACATGGATGAACCCTGAGGACATTATACTGAGTGAAATAAGCCAATCACAAAATGATAAATACTATATGAGTCTATGTAATCATAATTATATCCCATGTAATAAATACTGTATAATTCCATCTACCCAGAGTACTCAAAATTCATTAGCAATAGAAAACAGAATGGTAGTTGCCAAGGTCCAGGGGAAGGGGGAATGGGAAGGTAGTAGTGTTTGGTGGTTACAGAGTTGCAGTTTGGGAAGATTAAAAAGCTCTAGAGATGGATGGTGGTGATGGCTGCACAGTAATATGAATGTACTTAATGACACTAAACTGTAATACTTAAAAATGATTAAGATGGTAAATTTTATGTTATGTATATTTTACCATAATGAAAACAAGTTGGGGGGGCTCAAAAAATAGATACATCTCATACAATTATGGTAATTTGCTGCCAACCACAATTTTTGGACCACTAGAGTTCATCAATAGTGATTTAAATTTTTATAACAATTTAAAAAATCTGAGATCTTTCACAAATACAAGGCTTAGTTTAGTTCTGTATAGTTGTTCCTAAAGTTGGCTATTAAAATTACTTATTAAACTCCATAAATGCACAAAATACAAATGTCTGGGCCCTGCCCCAGACCTATTGAATCATAATCTCCAGGGATGGATGCCAAACACTTAGATCTTAACAGGTGCTTCCGAGGATCCCTATACAGCAAAACAATTCTAGCCCCCGCCACCCCCAAATTATTCTTTCCTCTTCACACCTGGGGGTATGCCTCTTGGGGATCATGCAGAGAGAAAAGATTTTTAAAATTTTATCCTTTCAACAAATGTATGAGAGACTAGTCTGGGGAAATAATACTTCTTAATCACCTTAATAATTTGTAAAAATGCATAACATTTTACAAAATGGAAAAAGGAAGCACCAGTAATAAAAGATATAATTATTACCATCGTTGGTGAACGGAAGTTTAGTGTGAGGTATTTGATTTAGAAAAGTAAAGAAATGTGACAGCCCTAACACTTCAAATGTTGTAGAGCTATGTGTGTGTGTGTGTGTGTGTGTGTGTGTGTGTGTACACACACTAATATAGGTAATATATATATATTTGGCATACAAAAATATATGTTTTATATATATATATTACTATTTATTCTTTCAATAGCCTTTCATTTAAAAACATTTTATTTTTAATGAATACCATTCTAACTGGCGTGAGATGGTATCTCGTTGTGGTTTTGATTTGCATTTCTCTAACCATCAGTGATGTTGAGCTTTTTTTCATATGTTTGTTGGCCACACAAATGTCTTCTTTTGAGAAGTGTCTGTTCATATCCTTTGCCCACTTTTTGAAGGGGTTGGTTTTTTTTTTCCTTGTAAATTTGTTTAAGTTCCTTGTATATTCTGGATATTAGACCTTTGTCAGGTGGGTAGATTGCAAGAATTTTCTCCTATTCTGTAGGTTGCCTGCTCACTCTGATGATAGTTTATTTTGCTGTGCAGATCTCTTTAGTTCAATTAGATCTCATTTGTCAATTTTAGCTTTCATTGGAATTGCTTTTGGCTTTTTTGTGATGAAATCTTTGCCCACGTCTACGTCCTGAATAGTATTGCCTAGGTTTTCTTCTAGGGTGTTCATGGTTTTGGGTTTTACGTTTAAGTCTTCAATCCATCTTGAGTTAATTTTTGTATAAATTGCAAGGAAGGGAAGTCAGGTTTCAGTTTTCTGCATATGGCTAATCAGTTTTTCCAGCACCATTTATGAAATAGGGAATCCTTTCCCTATTGCTTGTTTTTGTCAGGTTTGTTCAAGATCAGATGGTTGTAGATGTGTACTGTAATTTCTGAGTCTCTGCTCTGTTCCACTGGTCTATATGTCTGTTTTGGTACTAGTACCAAGCTGTTTTGGTTACTGTAGCCTTGTAGCATAGTTTGAAGTGGGTGGCATGATGCCTCCAGCTTTGTTCTTTTTGATTAGGATTGTCTTGGATATATGGGCTGTTTTTCGGTTCCGTATGAAATTTAGAGTAGTTTTTTTCTAATTCTGTGAAGAAGATCAATGGTAGTGTGGTGGGAATAGCATTGAATCTATAAATTACTTTGGGCACTATGGCCATTTCATGATACTGATTTTTCCTATCAATGAAGATCGATTTTTTTTTTTTTTACCATTTGTTTGTTTCCTCTCTTATTTCCTTGAGCAGTCATTTGTAGTTCTTCTTGAAGAGATCCTTCACATACCTTGCTAGTGTATTCTTAGGTATTTAATTCTCTTGGTAGCAATTGTGAATGGGAGTTCATGATTTGGCTCTCTGCTTGTCTATTGTTGGTATATAGAAATACTTGTGATTTTTGCACATTGATTTTGTATCCTGAGACTGGTGAAGTTGCTTATCAGCTTAAAGAATTTTGGGGCTGAGATGATGGATGATGGGGTTTTCTAAATAGAGAATCATGTCGTCTGCAAACAGAGAAAATTTGACTTCCTCACTTCCTATTTTAGTATCCTTTATTTCTTTCTGTTGCCTGATTGCCCTGGTCAGAACTTCCTATACTATGTTGAATAGGAGTGGTGAGAGAGTATTTTTGTCTTGTGCCGGTTTTCAAAGTGATGCTTTCAGTATGATATTGACTGTGGTTTATTATAAATAGCTCTTATTATCTTGAGATATATTCCATGAGATATATTCCAATACCTAGTTTATTAAGAGTTTTTAACATGAAACGATATTGAGTTTCATTGAAGGCTGTTTCTGCATCTGTTGAGATAATCATGCAGTTTTTGTTACTGGTTCTATTTATGTGATGGATTATGTTTATTGATTTGCATATGTTGAACCAGCCTTGCATCTTAGGGATGAAGCTGACTTGATCATGGTGAATAAGCTTTTTGATGGGCTGTAGGATTCGGTTATCCATTATTTTACTGAGGATTTTTGCATTGATGTTCATCAGGGATATTGACCTGAAGTTTTTCTTTCTTTTTTTGTCTCTGCCAGGTTTTGGTATCAGGATGATGCTGGCTCATAAAATGAGTTAAGGAGAAGTCCCTCCTTTTCAATTGTTAATAGTTTCAGTAGAAATAGTACCAGCTCCTTCCTCTTTGTACCTTTGGTAGAATTTGGCTGTGGATTCATCTGTTCCTGGGCTTTTTTTTTTTTTTTTTTTTTTTTTTTTTGTTGGTAGGCTATTAATTACTGCCTCAATTTCAGAACTTGTTATTGGCCTATTCAAGGATTCAACTTCTTCCTAGTTCAAACTTGGGAGGGTGTATATGTCCAGGAATTTATCCATTTTTTCTAGATTTCCTAGCTTCTTTGCATAGAGGTGTTTATAGTATAGTATTCTCTGATGGTAGTTTGTTTTTATGTGGGGTTAGTGGTGATATCCCTTTTATTATTTTTTATTGTGTCTACTTGATTCTTCTTTTTTCTTCTTTGTTAGTCTAGCTAGCAGTCTATCTATTTTGTTAATTTTTTTCAAAAATGCAGCTCCTAGATTCATTGAGTTTTTGAAGGGGTTTTCGTGTCTCTATCTCCTTCAGTTCTGCTCTGATATTAGTTATTTCTTGTCTTCTGCTAGCTTTTGGATTTGTTTGCTTTTGCTTCTCTAGTTCTTTCAATTGTGGTGTTAGGATGCCAGTTTGAGATCTTTCCCACTTTCTGATGTGGACATTTATTGCTATAAATTCACCTCCTAATGCTGCTTTAGCTGTGTCCCAGAGATTCTGGTACATTGTCACTTTATTCAAAGAACTTCTTGATTTCTGCCTTAAATTATTTACCCAGGAGTCATTTAGGAGCAGGTTGTTCAATTTCCATGTAGTTGTGTGGTTTTGAGTGAGGTTCTTATTCCTGAGTTCTAATTTGATTGCACTGTGGTCTGAAAAACTGTTATGATTTCAGTTTTTTTGCATTTGCTGAGGAATGTTTTCCTTCCAATAATGTGGTTGATTTTAGAATAAGTGCCATGTGGCACTGAGAAGAATTTATATTCTGTTGATTTGGGGTGGAGAGTTGTGTAGATATCTATTAGGTCCACTTGATCCAGAGCCGAGACCAAGTCCTGAATATCCTTGTTAGTTTTCTGTCTCATTGATATGCCTAATATAGACAGTGGGGTGTTAAAGTCTCCCACTATTATTGTGTGGGTATCTAAGTCTCTTTGTAGGTCTCTAAGAACTTGTTTTATAAATCTGGGTGCATTGGGCACATATATATTTAGGACAGTTAGCTCTTCTTATTGCATTGATCCCTTTACCATTATGTAATGCCCTTTGACTTTTTAAAGTCTTTGTTGGTTTAAAGTCTGTTTTAACAGAGACTAGGCTTGCAACTCCTGCTTTTTTTTTTGCTTTCCATTTACTTGGTAAAATTTCCTCCATCCCTTTATTTTGAGCCTATGTATGTCTTTGCATGTGAGATGAATACAGCACACTAATGAGTCTTGACTCTATACAATTTACCAGTCTGTGTCTTTTAATTGGGGCTACATGCATGTAGCCCCAATTAAAAGACACAGACTGGTAAATTGTTATGTGTACACCCTAATATTGTTAATATTGTTATGTGTAAATTTGATACTGTCATCATGATGCTAACTGGTTATTTAAATGTTAAATGTTACACATAACAATATTAACCCACCCTCTACAAGTTAAAATTGTTATATGTAAAATTGATACTGTCATCATGATGCTAGCTGGTTATTTTGCACATTAGATGATGAGGTTTTTAAATAGTGTCATTAGTCTTTATATTTTAATGTGTTTTTGCAATGGCTAGTACAAGTTTTTCCTTTTTGTGTTTAGCGCTTCCTTCAGGAGCTCTTACAAGGCAGGCATGGCGGTGACAAAATCTCTCAGGATTTACTTTTCTGAAAACGATTTTATTTCTCCTTCGCTTATGAAGCTTAGTTTGGCTGGATAGGAAATTCTCTGTTGAAAATTATTTAAGAATGTTGAATATTAGCCCCCAGTCTCTTCTGGCTTCTAGGGTTTCTGCTGAGAGATCCATGTTAGCGTTATGGGCTTCTCTTTGTAGGTGACCTAACCTTTTTCTCTGGCTGCCCTTAACATTTTTTCTTTCATTTCGTCTTTGGGTTGATCTTCTCATGGAGTATCTTAGTGGTATTCTCTGTTTTTCCTGAAATTGAATGTTGGCCTGTCTTACCAGGTTGGGGAAGTTCTCCTGGATTGGTTGAATTCTCCCTGTCTCTTTCAGGTACTGCAGTCATTCATAGGTTCAGTCTTTTTACATAGCTCCACATTTCTTAGCGATTTTTTTGGTTCCCTTTCATTCTTTTTTTCTCTAATCCTGTCTGCCTGCTTTATTTCAGCAAATGATCTTCAATCTATGATACTTTCTTCCACTTGATCGATTTGGCTATTGATACTTGTGTATGTTTCACAAAGTTCTCATGCTGTGTTTTTCAGCTCCATCAGGTCATTTATGTTCCTCTCTAAACTGGTTATTCTAGCTGGCAGCTCCTGTAACCTTTTATCAAAGTTCTTAATTTCTTTGCATTGTCAAAACACACTCCTTTACTTCAGTGAAATTTATTGTTAGTCACCTTCTGAAGCCTACTTTTCTCAATTCATCCATCTCATCCTCCGTCCAGTTCTGGGCCCTTGCTAGAGAGGTATTGCAGTCATTTGGAGAAAAGGCACTCTGGATTTTTGAGTTTTCACCATTTTTTCTGTTATTTATTTTTTTCTTTTTCTTTTTCTTTCTTTCTTTCTTTTTTTTTTTTTTTTGACAGAATCTTGCTCTGTTGCTTAGGCTGGAGAGCAGTGGCATGATCTTGGCTCACTGCAACCTCTGCCTCCTGGGTTCAAGTGATTCTCCACTTCAGCCTCCCAAGTAGCTGGGATTACCGGTGTACACCATCACGCCCAGCTCATTTTTTTGTATTTTTAATAGAGATGGGGTTTCTCCACTTTGGCCAGGCTGGTCTCTAACTCCCAACCTCAGGTGATCCACCCACCTCAGGCTCCCAAATACTGGGATTATAGGCATGAGCCACCATACCCGGCCTCGTTGATTCTTTCTCATATTCATGAGTTTGTCCAATTTTGGTCTTTGAGGCTGCTGGCCCTTAGTTGAGGTTTCTGTGGGAATATTGTTTTGTTGATGCTGTTGTTCTGCTTTCTGTTTGTTTTTCTTTGAATAGTCAGGTCCTTCTGATTGACTGTGGTTTGCTGGGAGTTCATTTCAGGCCCTGTTTATCTGGTTCGCTTCTGCGCCTGGCGATGTCACTCAAGGGGGCTGGAGAAGAGCAAAGATGGGTGCCTGCTCCTTCCTCTGGAATCTCTGACCTCAAGGGGCACTGACCTGATGTTAGTAGGACCTCCTGTATAGGGTGTCTGACAATCCCTGTTGCAGGATCTCACTCAGATGGCACGGGATGCAGGACCCAATTTATGAAGCACTTTGGCTGTCCCTTGGTGGAGGGCATGTGCTGCCCTGGGGGGAAACCCACTCATCTGGGCTACCCATATTGCTCAGGACTAGCAGGAGGCAAGACTAAGTCTGCTGGTCCACGGAGTTTATGGCCATCCCTCCCCCTAGGTGGTTAGGCCAGGGAGTTCAGGGTTCTGTCCCTGAGTCCCTGGCTGGAGTTGTTGGAGCTCCTGCAGTGAGGTCCCACCAAGTAGGTGGGATGGGTTAGGGTTAGGCCTGAAGAGGCACTCTGGCTGCCACAGCCAGTGTGTTGGACTGTGGGGAATACCTCTTGAAACCAAGCCATGCAGGCTCCCTTGCTCCAGCAGGTGAAAAGCATGGTCTAGAGCTATGGAGATGGCAGCTGCCCTTCCCCTGCCCTGGGAGCTTAGTTTGTTAGGCAACTACCAGTCCCAGAGTTGGCTTCCATCCCTCTCCCAAGGAACTCAACTGGCTGAGACAGTAGGCAGCCACAGCTGTGGTGCTGGCCACCTTTCCTCCAAGAACTCGGCAGGCTTAGGCAGATTCTAACTGAGTGGCTGTTGAGAATCTCTGCAGCTTCATGGTTGGGACCTTGGGCCCTGGTGGCATTGGCTCATGAGTGGGATCTTCTGATCCATGGGTTGCACAGTTCCATGGAAAAAGCATGCTCTCCCAGGCTGGATGGCACCTTCGCTCACCATCTTTCTTGACTGGTGGGTGGGGCCTCCCCTGCCACGTGTGGCTCTCAGGTGGGCCTCAACACCACATTGCTCTTCCTTCCTCTCCATAGATCATGCCAGCCACCTAGTCAGTGCTGATGACAGAACCTGGATACCTTGGTTGCCAGTGCAGGATTCACAGGCTGTTTTGTTTCTTTTCCATGGGAGCCTCTGATTGAGGCTGCTTCTAGTTGGTCATCTTGGCCCTGCCCCACAATTGCCTTTCAAGACCTGTGAAGGGGAGAGCCTTTGGGTTTATATATAGAAAGAATGCAAATGCAAAACACTAAATATCAAGCCAGTAGATAATGGTTCTCAATCCTTTAACTGGATGCCCTAACAGATTACAGAACAGCAACAGGGGTTCTAGAACAATGCAAAAGGTGCCCTGGTAGAGGACTTTCTGCCTGAACAAGTTTTCAATGACAAATATTATCTGTTTTGGACAAGATGCTGTCTAGACTTTTATTTAGGTATTATATACATATAGCCATTATTTTTTTGTCCTTGTCAAATCTTTTATTTTCCACAGAAAAGTATTGTCAACCAACCATTCTGCCAGCCCCAGAATTTTTCACATGCAACTTTTTCTCCCCATGATTGGCAAGGGATCACAGTAATTATTTCAGGCATGAAAATAAGCATTTATACACTTACTTTTCATTACCTTAAGAAAAACTGAACAAGTAACTGGAAACATTTTAGTAAGTGTGGCAGGGCAAGGTATTAACAATTTATGGGAGCAATTTCCCTATACACAACCCCTGTCTCACCCCATTGGAGTAGTCTTATCAGAAAAAAGATAAAATAGTAAGAGCCGATTATTCCCATGGAAGATTGTCCTGAGGGCATTTGTAAAGGGAAAAGCTTAGGAGCTACAGTTTTGGCACCTGTAGTTGAGAAGATGTCCCACTGAAGGGACCAGGGACAGTCCCATCTCTGATTCTTTATGGGCTGCTCTGTTACCAGTTCTCAAAGATGGGGAAGAGAAATGTACTCAGGAAGAATGCTGCACTCAAATGAGGAACAGCAAGATGGCAACCACAGTGGAATAAAAATCTGCCCCCACCCCCTTTTTCTCTGGACCTTGTCAGTCCTAGGATCCTTGTAAAATCCCTCCCTTGAAGGGGATGGGAGTAAGTATGGACCAATGACTGATATTGATTAGTTGCTTTCCTGCTAGGTGAGCAAGGACTCAGATCTCAGAGTAGTTTGATATAGAAAACTAAATCGAACAATTCTAGCACCTGTGTTATGCAGCAATTTATTCATGTTATATATGATGATGGATATTGCTTACCATTTTTAAAATAACATTTATTTTCACAAGATCTGTTTTTGGGGGGGGCAGAGGTGGGTAGTAGGGGTTCAATTTTTCCTAAAGGAAAATGAGTCTTTCCTTTGATCAAGTGTGGGAGAAAGAGGGGAAGCCTGTGAAAATGGTTCTGAGAAAAAAATGTAAGTTACACTGTTATGGAAAAGATCTATGCACATTTTGGAACTAGAGGGCTTTCCAGAATTATTGTGTTTATACGAATTCTGTTTTTAAGGCTGAATTAGCAGCTATCAGAATCCATTGCAATTTTTTTGTTTTCTTTTGCTTTTTCATTTTTTCTATAATACAATAGGCTTGCTGTTGGGGGAATGTGTGAAAATACCAGTGGGGGAACAGATTTTCTTGACTGATTAAAATGTGTAGAGCTGCTGCAATGATTTCCTCTGTGTTTCCTTTGGCTACAGATAATACCACAAAGCTAACTCAGTGACGCACATGGCCAGCTGATAACAGCTGACACATGTAAATCATAAGCCAAGTGTGTATTATCAGAAAGTGAGCTAAAAAACCCATAAAATTCCCCACTGTCTGACTCGAAAACATTCCTCTTGAAATTTTAATGACATGGTAGGTAACATTTTAAATTTTGCATGCTAAAACACTTCCAGTGAAATCTGAGAGTAAAAACATGTCCCTTTAATCAATATAAGCGATATATATGACCTAATATTAATATATTCCTGCAATAGCAGGATTCCTGAGAATTGTGTACAATTGGTATCATTCATTAGGATGTACAACTAAATATTGGATAAGCTTGATTTGCCTTTCAAAATTTAATTTTAATATTGCAATCAAAGTTAAACATTGACAGAGTTAAACAATTCCAACAGTACCATAGCCTTAAAAAGAAAAACAGCAGCCCTATGCTAAAACCATTCCCATCACAGATTCCTGTTCCCTGAAGATAGTTCTTTCAATAATTACAGTCATTATTTACTGTAATATTTAAAATAATCTTATACTATTATTTCTTAAATTTCAATTCCTAAAAATTATCTAATGACTTCATATTGCAGAAGACATGAATTTTGGTCTCTTCTACCTCCCACTTCTCTGTTCACACTTTCCTTTTCCTGTCCTTCCAATGCGACTTTTGATGAAATCAGTTTGGCACATTTTTCTTGGTTAAATTCCCGGTGTATTATGTATTATGATCATTTAAACATAATTCACCACTGAGTCATAGTGAATTATGATCCTATTTCTTTCTTGTACAGCTTTTCATTTTTCATGCTAATTGCTGTCTGTCAAGTTTAGTCTTCTATGCAGCCATCATTAATTTATTCCCAAACTTCCCACAGGACTTCAGATCTTCTCTCAACTCTCAATATGTTAAAATATATCTAAAAGTTAAATAAAAAAAATATAGGTACTAGGCTTAATACCTGTGTGACAAAATAATTTGTACAACAAACCCCTATGACACAAGTTTAGCTACATAACAAACCTGCATATGTGCCCCTGAACTTAAAATAATAGTTAACTAATATATATGTTATTATGTGGGCCATGAAGATGTGCTACCCAGATCTCCTTAGAGAGTCTGCTACAGAACACATGGGGATTACCTTTGGTTGCTGCTCCTACAAATGCTTAGAACATGCTTCCCCTAGGTTGTTCCCAACCAATGACTGAGCATGGCAGGGGTATTAGGTTCTAGTCCTGTCCTAGTACCAATAAACAACCTTTGTGTGGGGACTCCCCTCTCCACTGGCCTGGCTGCAACTTTCTCAGAACTGTGCTGGGGCTTTTCTACCCAATCCTCCCTTCCTTCTCCTTTCAAAAAGTCATATCTGCAAACAGTTACCCCTGCCTACTCCTGGTCTTGCCCCCTTTATCCTTCACAGACATTTATCCCAATAAATTTCTTGCACATGCAATCTCATCTTGGCACCTACTTCTCAAAAGGGGACACTGAGGGTGGTCTGAGAAAGTAGGCACTAAGATGGGCACATGTATTGGCTTGTTCTTTGCCCAGATAGTGGTAAGGAGGACCTCATCCTGAGAGTAATATGGGGTCAATGGAACCCAATTACTTAAGATTTTACTTGTGGTGATTTGGGAAAACAGACAGCCAGAGGGCTAATTATTGCTAAGTTATATTGATGTCCTACAAAGGATAATGAAAAATTGAGAGTGATTAACAAATAGTGAAAGACTAAATGTACGTGCCAGAGGGACTGTTGGTAGTTCACAAATAGGTCTTTATCTTCCACAGTGGAAGAACATACACAGCTGAGAAGCAGACATGGGCTTTTATAATTAAAGTCACAAAGCCTCAGAAACATTTAAATGTTCAGCCGAGGCAGGTTCTGGAACCCTGACATATGCGATGGAGACATGTAGGACAATGTCCTTGAGGTTTTGACACTACAGACTCCCTGAACCCTCAGAGCTTACAGAGACGTCTCCTTTTTCCATAGCAAGGACTAGTGCTTCCTCTTGTTGGAAGATGCTACAGAGGCCTCTTCATCATTAGGCAAGTGCCGCCTCAGGAATGCCTCCATTTCTGAAGGTCAAATCCCAGTACAGCTTCATGGGGAATGTGCTGGGCCTGGTAAGAAGGGAAAGAAACCATGTACCAAAGGAACAGCAGGAATTAGTTAGCATGAACTAGCGGAAGCCAGGGAAGTATATTCGTGATTGGATTTTCAGGAGGTGATATGGTTTGGCTCTGCGTCTCCACCAAAATCTCATCTTGCATTTCCCATAATTTCCATGTGTTGTGGGAGGGACCTAGTGGGAGATGATTGAATCATGGAGCCAGGTCTTTCTGGTGCTATTCTCATGATAGTGAATGGGTTTCACAAGAACTGATGGTTTGGAAAACAGGAGTTTCTCTGCACAAGCTCTCTTTGCCTGCCACCATTCATGTAAGATGTGACTTGCTCCTTCTTGCCTTCCAACATGATTGTGAAGCCTTTCCAGCCATCTGGAACTGTGAGTTCAATTAAGCCTCTTTCTTTCACAAATTGCCCAGGCTTGGGTATGTCTATATTAGTAGCATGCAAACGAGCTAATACAAAAGGTTCCTTGATCAAGGGAACCCAGAAATGAGATTGTATAAGCAAAATTTATTGACTTTGGGGCGCTTTCTTGGGACATAGGGTCCTGGCAAGGATCCCAAGTGATAGAACAAACTTGTTGCCAGCATGGATCTTTGAAACCTGTAAAAAGCAATGGTCTGAATGAAGTAGAAATGCCAGACATCAGAAGAATTTAACATATTAATATTTTTAGGCTAAGGGAATTGGGCAAGGAGTGAAGGCTTTTTAAATCAGATGTTAATGCCTACCAGAAAGCATACACCATGGAAGAGGCACTGAACAACCAAATTGACAAAATAACTTGGTCATTTGGCATTATCCAGTCTTCAAGTTTGGTCACTCTGGAACTAATGAGAAACAAATAATAATATAGTGGTGTTGGTGGCAGAGATGAAGGATATACATGGGCCCAACAGTGGGGACTTTCCCACTTACCAAGGTCAGCCTATCTACTGCTGCCTCTGAACATCCAGTTTGTCAGTAATCAAGATCAACACTGAGCCCTGATATGGCCTTATTACTCTAGGATGCCAAATTGCCACATGGTGGCAAGCCAAGCAAATTTGTTCTCTTATCTGGTGAATGGAGCAGCAGTTTGTCCATTCTGGGATAGATACCTATTCTGGGTATGGTTTCCTGCCCACTGAGATTCAGCTAACACTATTTTCGGGGGCTTAAAGAATTCTCGACACACTGGCATGGAATCTTGCACAGCATAGCATCAGAGAGGGGCTCACTTCACAGTGATGTAGCTGTGGGAGTAGGGCTTTGACATGGGATTCACTGGTCAAATCACCCACTGCATCATTTAGAAGCAGCTTCTCCATAGAGGGTTGGGATGACTTTTCAAAGGCATAGTGAGAGTCCTAGTTTGGAGGCAATACTCTGCAAGGATGAGGTATCATTATTCAGGATGTAGTGTATGTGTTAAATTGGAGAACTTCGTATTATATTGTGACCCCAGTAAGATGAATACATGGATCTGGGTACCAAGGAAGTGGAACCAGAAATAGCCCCATCCCAGTGATCTGCTGGGGGCCTTTGCACTTTCCATCCTGCAACTTTGGACTCTGCATAATTGAAAGTCTGTACTAGTTTGGGTTCTCTAGAGAAACAGAACCAATAGGATATACACACACACACACACAGACACACACACACACACACACACACACACACACACACACACACACAGGGCCAATATACAAGATTTGACCCTCCATTCCTGAGGGCCAAATCTTGTATATTAACCTTGTATAACACAAATATATGTGTTCTTAATCTATATAGGACATATATATTAAGAATATATCTATATATGACTATCTCTCTAGAGATTATCTAGAGATTTATTTATTATAAGAAATTGGGTTACAAAATTATGGAAGCTGAGAAGTCCCATGACCTGTAGTCAGGAAGCTGAAGATCCAGGAGAGCTGGTATTAATAGTATAGTTTCAGTCCAAGTCTGAAGGCCTGATAACCAGGAGAGCTGGTGGTGCAAGTTTCAGTCTGAATGCCAGTGAATACTGACATTACAGTCTAAAAACAGGCAGAGGGAGCAAATTCTCCCTTACATTGCCTTTTTTTTTTTTTTCTTAGGCCACCAACATATTGGATAAGGCCTACCCACACTGGGGAGGGCAATCTGCTTTACTCAGCCTGCTAGCTCATGAAGATGAATTCATGATTAGTGTATCGCACTTCAGTTCAGATTTACACTGGCATTTACTTTGAAGAAATAATTTGATAACCAATGTAATAATTTGCACAACATTTAAAAAAGGTTTGTGAATTTGAGGAGTGGATGTGGTTGCATTTAACTCATCCTTTAAAACAAACTTTTTTATTGATCAGCATATTTCTTTGTTAATAACTGCAGTCATTTATTGAAGCACACTCAAATGATATTTACTTGCACAAACATATTAGTTATAATACACGTTTTTATTTTTGTGTTTCTATTTATTGCAGTTGTAGACAGGCAACTATTATTGGCCCCCTGTGCACATGGGCCTTTTGTGAAATGCTATAATACATTAAAAGCCATAATAAAAAGCAGTGATGAAGCCATGAGGGTAAGTGCCATATCATAGTGTTACTGCTATAGCATCAGCTGTGGCACTACTTTGGTGAACAGACTTAGAGAGTTGAGGACCTCTCAAAGCAATTTTTATGTTTGAACAAATACAGAGATGGATCAGCAGAGTGAGTTACTCATCAAGAGCTTGGCAAGAAGGCTGAGTTACTCTGAGCAAATGCTGGTGAGTTTAATGACTCTTTGGGAACATGTAGGCACTTAAGTCTCTAGGATCTAAATTTGGTTAATTCACAAGTGTGAAATTGTCAGCCTACTTAAAAGAGGCAGAAATTATTCAATGCTTTTAGAAAGCAATTTTAATGTAAGAAGAGCACTGGAAGCCAGACAGGGCATAGCAGTATTATATTAATGACTTTTGTTTTGTCATGGTGGAACATTTAATTGATTCCATTAGGAAGGTGGAACAAAAGAGACTTTCTAGAAATCCCATTCTCCTTCTAGGAGAGAAGAGATAATCAGGGAAGGAGTTGTCATTTTAAATTTCTTTGAATTAGTTCTTATTCCTGACTCAGGAAAGGTTTTCTCTAATAAGTAGGCATTTAGAGTTTGAAGAAAAATGTCATGCGACTAATGAGAAAGAACAATACTATGAAATACCTTTATTACATTAAATAAGTAAAGTTAGATTCAACATACCCATTTGTTAGATACTGGGATTTTTGAAGGGATGATTTACCATGTAGAACATGTTCTCATTTCTCAATGTATTTCACTTCCTTGGCCTTCAAATATTGAACTTGTTACTATTCTTACACTTTACCACTGAAATAAAATCAAGGCAAATAAGAGCTTTTGAACATGTTTAAAAAATTTTTAGAAATAAATGTGTTCCTTCCATTCCATCCAAAATGGAGTGACAGGAAATTTCTACTGAAGCAACTAGAAAACCAAGACATATATGTCTGGTTTTTAGATACTGAACCTAAGGTATCATAGGATTGTGATTGCCTAAAGGAAAAAACAAAAGAGAAAGTGAGCTCTAAAATTTCTTTTTTTTTTTTTATAGCAGGTAGTACAGGTAGGGTGGGGGGGGTGCATTCAGTGACCAGAGGTTCTGCCAAATTGAAGAAAAAGAGCTATTAACCCACAAAGGCCAAATTTGCTAGAATTTGCTCATGGTCTGCCAGTGAGGAAGGGACAGCACAGGGAAAGAGCTCTAGAAATCTGCAAAGAGGTTCCCACAAGCCTTTGGATGAATACTGATTTCTATAATGCATGAGAAGAAACTATTTGAGATTGGAGTGGGTGGAACACAACAAATAGAGTGAGCAGAACAGTTTCAGAGCTCAAACTGGCTAGAAATAGTTCAGGTTTTCACAATTCAAGCGAAAATAATTTGTCATACAAAGAGTATTGCGTAGAATGCTCAGAAGGCTTTCACTTTATTTGTGCGGATAAATTGGCTCTATGCTAAAGGCTATTCTCAACACACAAATAAAGCTTAAGAACAAGTATCAAAATGATTTAACTGGTAACTTAACTGCATGCCAGAGCAAAGTCAAATACTATTTAAAGGAATACAACAAAACCCAGTAAAGAACAGTGTAAAAACCACAATGAGTGGCATCCAACAGAAAACTACCAGGCATACAAAAGAAAAAAAAAAAAAAAAGAGAGAGAGAGAGAGAATATGATTCCAATAAAATAAAAAATAGAAACAAAATCTACAAAATAGACCCAGAAATAAAACAGATAATAAAACTATCAGATAAGGATGTTAAAATAGTGATTATAAATATGCTCAATATGTTCAATAAGGTAGGTAACAATGAGAGAAATAACCTAAATGGAATTTCTAAAGCTGAAAAACACAGTATCTGAAAGGGAAAATGCAATCGAATGGGTTCAACAGCCGATTAAATAATGTATAAGAAAAGATTAGTGAACTTTAGCGTGTAGAAACTATTTAAAATGAAGCATAAAGAAAAAAATGGCTAAGACAAATGAACCTAACATCAGTGACTTGCGGTATCTAACACAAGTCACTTGAACCTAACATCAGTGACTCGAAGGCTCTCCTGTTGGCCCAGGCTGCAGTGTAATGTGAAGCAGTCTAATATGTTATATATCTAATTGGAAATAAAGGGGTGGGAGACCGAAAAATATTCAACAAAAAATGGCCAAATGTGATTCCAGTTTGATTATAAACAAAAATGTTGAGAAGAAGCTAGAGGAAAAAAAACTTATTATATACAGAAGAACAAAGAGAATTATCACAGATTTCTTGTCAGAAACTGTGCAAACTCAAAGTGAAAGTTCTGAAAGAAAAAACTTGAATTTTGTACTATTGAAAATGTTTCAAAACAAATGCAAAAGGAGGACCTTTTTACACACACACACACACAAGAAAATTTGTCACAGGTAAACCTGTACAAGAAATGTTAAAGGAAGTTCTTTGGGGCAGAAAGTTCACAACTGTTATTTTTTACTGATTATACCTCTTTATAAATATTGACATTATTCATTATGGTAATGTATTTTTACCGTTAAATTTTATTTTACCTGAAATCAATATTGCTATTTTTATTTTACTTTATTTTTGTCTTGAGTAGTTGCTATTTACTTCATTTGTAAAATTTCTAATATATTTATTTAACATACTTTTTCCAAGGAGGAATATTTTGAATTCTAATTTTGTAAATTATTCTGTATGTTTGTCTCTTTTTGAATTGAATTTAGGCAACTTAAATTTAGTTATAACACATATATTTAGCCTGTCTTCTGTCATTTTGCTTTATATTGTCTGAGGCTTCATTTTCTATGCCAGTACTTTCGTACTCTAAATTTTAGGGACTATTAGGTTATGTATGAGTATGTGTGTTGCTGTTGCTAAATGGAGCAACATTTAGCAATATTTTGTTTGCTTTTATAAATTACCTACTGCATTAGAAGGCATCTGTATAGCTTGGGTTTAATTCTAGTAGTGATCACTTTCGCATTCAAAACTATGCTGGAATCTTTTTAAAATTTCTCTATATCTGAATTTCAAGAATGAAAAAAATTGCTGTCTCTAATGTTACATAAACAATTTGTTATATTTCACTATTCTTCTAGAAAATATACTCATTTTTGCTATTTCGTTATGGTATTAACTTTTTAGGAGACTATCAAACTGTTTTCAAAGTGATGATGTCATTTAACAGCCCACCAACTATATAGAAAAGATGTACTTGCTAGTGTAGCTTTAAACATTTTTAGCCTTTAGAGGTTTTATAATTTTAGTATTTATGTTACTGTCGGTAATTCATCATTTTGAGTTAATTTTTTAAAAGGTGCAAGGTAAGGATTAAACTTCATTTTTACCATATGGATAGCCAGTTGGTCTAGATCACTTGTTGAAAAGATTATTTTTAATCCTGTTGAATTATCTTGACACTTTGATTATCTTGAAAATCAATTGACTATATATGTGTAGGTCTATTCTGAATTCTCGCTTTGGTTTCATGGATCTATGTATGTATTCTTATGTTGATGCCATATTCTCCTGATTACTGTATCCTTTTTTTTCTAAGATGCTAAATAGATTTTTTTTTAATTTTGGGGTTTTTTTGTTTGAATATTATTATTTCAATCATTTTTAGGGATCAGGTGGTGTTTGGTTACATGGGTAAGTCCTTTAGGGGTGATTTCTGAGATTCTGGTGTACCTATCACCCAAGCAGTGTACACGGTACCCAATGTGTAGTCTTTTATCCTTCCCCCCTTCCCCCACCTTCCTCCAAATCCCCAGAGTCCATTACGTCATTCTTATGCCTTCAGGTCCTCATAGCTTAATTCCCGCTTACAAGTGAGAACATACAATGTTTGCTTTTCCATTCCTGAGTTACTTCACTTAGAATAATGGTCTCCAACTCCATCCGGGTTCATAATAAATAGATGGTATTTTCAATTCCTAAATTTGTGGTAATTTATTACATAGCCACTAACATACCTGGCAAAGCTCACATTTTTGCCCTGGTCTGCCCCTACCCTGAGACATCAAGCTCAGTGATGAAGAGATGGTTCTGGTAGAGTTCAGAGGGCCTGTCCTTGTCCAGCTATTTATACATGTTTACCATTGTGCGATTACTGTATCTTTATAGTTAGTCTTGAGATTAGCAAGTACAAACCTTCCATTTTTTCCCCTGGCTATGCTGAATCTTTTGCATTTCTACATAAGTTTTAGAATCAGCTTGAAAATTTATGTCAATAAAAGCCTGTTACAATATTGGTTAGGATTGCATTGAATCTGCAGACCAATTTGGGTATAATTTATCTTTTGCAATTTCAGTTTTCTAATTCATAAAATGTATGTCTTATCTATTTATGTATATCATTTAATTTTTCTCAAGGATATTTGTATAGGCGTTGCACAAAATGTGTTAAATTTCTTCTCTCAAAGTAGAAAGTAGAAAACAATCACAGAGATGCTATTATAAAAGATATAGGTATAGCAATTCTCTAACATTCCCATTTAATTCAGTAGTTTGACCAGACTGAAAGATGGCTGTCTTGGAGAATGATGGTAGATTAATTAAATAGTCACTCTAATAATAGCAACTGTTCCAACTATCATCTCCATATTGAAATCCTACAAGTGTTTCCTCTTTTAAAAAAAAAAATCAAAATAGAAGACACCAACAGCATGTCTTTCACTAACTGATTCAGCTAGCTCCTGGAGTACTGATCATCTCCCCATTTTATAGATGTAATGGATCATACTCATCCATTACCTTGAAGATATCAAATAAATTCTTGGATAGAGTAAGAAAGAGTGCTAGGTGCTCAGAGTACATATACTGCTGAAAATATAGGAGTCTGACACTTAACTAAATTTTTTGGACTCTAGGAGCCTTGGTCAAGAAAGATAGATATTTTTATTAAAGTAAACAAATCTTTTTTAAAGAGATGAGGCCGGGCGCGGTGGCTCAAGCCTGTAATCCCAGCACTTTGGGAGGCCGAGGCGGGTGGATCACGAGGTCATGAGATCGAGACCATCCTGGTCAACATGGTGAAACCCCGTCTCTACTAAAAATACAAAAAATTAGCTGAGCATGGTGGCGCGTGCCTGTAGTCCCAGCTCAGGAGGCTGAGGCAGGAGAATTGCCTGAACCCAGGAGGCGGAGGTTGCGGTGAGCCGAGACCGCGCCATTGCACTCCAGCCTGGGTAACAAGAGCGAAACTCCGTCTCCAAAAAAAAAAAAACTGAGAGAAAAAAAAAGAGATGAGGTCTCACTTTGTCACCAAGGCTGAAGTGTAGTGGGCACAGTTATGGCTCACTGCAGCCTAGAACTCCTGGCCTCAAGTGATTCTCCCACCTCAGCCTCCCGAGTAGCTAGGACTACAGACACATGCCACCATACTCAGCTAATTAAAAAAAAAAATTGTTTTAGAGATGGGATTTCAACTATGTCACTCAGGCTGGTCTTGAACTTCTGGCCCCAGTAGATACTACCACCTAGGCCTCCCAAAGTGTTGGGATTACAGGTGTGAGCTGCCATGCTCTACAACAATGAATTGTTGAACTTTGTCCATCCTTCAATGTTTAGGGGACCTTTTAGATTTTGTAGGCCACTTACCCAGGTATAGGTGTGTGCTACCTAATTTATTAACTGAATGACCCAAAAAGCTCCTCTTTAAGTTAGGCCTAGAACAAGAGAAGGCTCTCCTGATGGCCCAGGCTGCAGTGTAAACATCTAAACCATTTGGCTCCCATGTGGCTTAAAGTGTCCATGGAAGATCAGAATGCTGTGGCAAGTCATATAAGAGGATTGCAGAAGAGACTGATACCTTTGATTTGAGATGCAGCGGGGATGGAAATTTGTCTCACTTCACTTTCTGCGTCACGTCTCCTCCATCACCAAGGAAGCTGGTTATAACTTGGTTGGTCTGAATCCACACATAGCTCAGAAGTGTGGGTGAGTTAATACCCCCAAGGGAAACTTTTGAGTAGAAGACTGGGAGAAGAAAGCAGATAGATAAATGCTTCTCCTGTTTCCCTCCTTCTGCTAGAAAATTCGGGGAGGTATCTGGAAACTTCTTAGGGGCCCTCAACAGAATAGTGTGTTAATGTACTTCAGCCAAATACCACTAAGAACACATCTGTGGTTGAACAAGTTCAGGTCAATGTTCGTTGTAATAAGGGAGAACTCCCGCATGGGGAACTTTGGGACGTTTCTGTAAGACGGTGTTAAAAGGACATGTAGGATTTTTAGCTATGCCAGATATTTTAAGGAGAGTTCAAGAATGCAGGGCTTTGTTGTGGATTAGATGCTGTCAGGAAGTGAGGATAATTCTAATTGGGTGTCTTAAATTTTTACAAGGTGAGAAGACTAAAGTGAGGGTAAATCTAGTTGATAAAGAATCATATTAGTAAGTTTAGGGAGACGGTTGGTCATTTGTGTGGTTTGGATAATGTTGTTTTTCATCTGTTTTCACATGTGATTACAAAATGGTATTTTTACTCTAATTCACCACAGTTATGGTGTGGCCTTGTTGATGTTGATGTTCTAGGAAAATTATTCACAACCAGCAGAAGAATGCTGAGACCTCGCTGTGAATGCCAGGCCAGCTCTTAGCAAAACCAAAGCCTAGCTGGTAGTTCCAGGCTATTCTTATCAGTTAAGAGCAATTTTTTTCTCTCTCAAAAACCACTGCTTTTCTGGAAGGAATAGTTTCAATAATACCCTCTTATAATGGCTTTTCATCTTTCCTGTTACATTCTTTCTGTCCTCTCACTTTGCCTGATCCTGTACCTTTAACTCTCTTTAGGCATGGTAACTCAAGTTGAGATACTCTGCCAGGCAAAAACAATATTCTAAGTAGTATTCCCGTTTTGAAAAACAGCTGCCCATGGTGAACTCTGTGCTATATGATCCATCTGACCATAAAGTCAGGGACGTGCTAACTATGCTCCATCATTAAGTGGTTATAGATATTCTCAACAGGCCTCAACAGTTCCTGAAGGCACAAGTATCTTTCCTGAATAGGGCATTCACATCTCCAGTGTGCCTTCCCTTTATTACTCTTCAGCTTGCCTCTGTGGCCTGTGGACATTCCCCATGACTAGTTGGCTGAGGAGGTATGGCTGTGAGTCTGCTTTACAAATAGCTCTGCATCACATGGCATCATTTGCTATAACTGGCCAGAAGAATTATGAAGAAGTTCAGCTCCATTCAGGGTTGATTTAGCAAGGACTTTCCTTCCTAAAGGAATTTCAAACAGAAATTCTTGTTTTCCAAAGTGTATCTTGAGCTAAGGATGGGGCAAAGATGGGGAAAAGTTCAGAGCTACTTCCTTGTCAGCAGTCTCTGTGGCAGCCATGTCCAGAGGATGCTATCATGTTGACACCAGCAGTGGCATCAATCAGCCTCATCTGAGGGTACGTGATGGAGGACAGAACACCTACATGCTCCACATCTTTCCTGATACCTCGGACTTACATAAACCTCTGGGATGAAACTAAAATCCTGGGAAAGAAGAAAGTACGTAGGAAAACCCTGATTTCACAGAAGAAAAAATTAGAATAAACTATGTTCACCATATATCAACTAATATTACATTTTTACCACCAGAGAGGCTTGAGACAAAAAATAAGTTCAGTGATCAAGAAAACAAAGAAAATATCCACTCTCAAATTTGTAGCGTGATAATTTAGATCTGTAGTTAGAAGTATTGCCAGTGGCTCTCTAGATAGAGACACTGTCTAAGAGAGAGACTAGGAAACTTAGGTTTCTTAAATTTTCTTATTTGTACTGTTTTTCATACATGCAACAAAATTTTTTTACAACAAATATGTATTACTTCTATAATCAGAAAACTATAAGCATTGATTTAAAGAAATATCATCAAGGCAAATACAAGTCAATGATGAGTATCTCTGACTAGTATTATTATGGTTATTATTATTAAATTTAACCTAATAGAAATGATAATATACATTTACTATTATAAACTTTATCCTAGTAGAAGTTATAGTTGATTAAAACACTTAAATTTATCCTGTTGATATTTTCTCAGCTAATAATATTAAACTATAAAATTAATACTTCTTGGTCTTTTCACAAACACTTAAAAGATAAAACACAAAATTCTTACCTCTTAGTCATGTGAGGCATCAATAGCTGTGGAAGCTACTCATGAGCTCGTGCTTATTTATAATCTTGAATATGTGCCCCCACAGATTATATAACATTAAGCAAGAAGCAATTCACTGGCAATGCCTAATATTGGGGCTGATAGATTTTTAAATGTGTTACACAGAAAATATTATGACTCACTTTGGTGGACATTGGGGGCAGGGAGGATTTGTTTTCAGCTCTGACTTCAGTTAGGAAATGTCTTTACCGTTATGAGAAAAGCTCTAGATTTACTAAAGTTAACAGCATTTATATGCACGAAGATTGATTCAAGAATTGGTCAGCACTCAGAACCATAAGATGTTCAGAAAGCTCTGCTCTACAGTGTGGGCAGTGAGTATTTATAGACAGAAGACCATGGAAGTGCAGAAATAGCTTGATTGGTTATTGCTAGGCTTTTGCGTATTTGGGCATGGTATGAGCAATTGCTGCCTATGAGTTGCTGAAGCTCTGCTGCTTGTGATTGGATGAGATTTGGCTATTTCAACTCCTTAGATTGCCCTACAGGTTGCAGTTCTTTAGGTAGAAGCTTCAAGTATAGAGACAGCCTCAGGCTAATGGCCTTCTGCATATTTAACAATACCAAAAGAAGTTTCATTCTACCATATCCCTTTTCCATTACTAATGTGTATGGAAAGCCACATTTATCCCACAGAGAGAATAGGGCTGGAGCACAGGGCCTGACCACAGTGAAAGGTCAGTGAGATCACAGAGACTGAGCAGGAGTACGGTGCCCAGAACATAGACGGGATTCAGAACCTTCCACGGCAATCGGCTGATACAGATTCACTGCCTAATGATTCAGAAAATGAGCCATCAAAGACTAGAATGGAGAGAGAAAAAGTGAAGTGTGGCAAGAGTAACAATGGGCAGTGGGATGCACAGAAAGGATCCAAAGACATTATCACTAATCCCTCAGTTGACACTAATGGCTATCTGGAAGCCACCTACCCCTGAGAAATTGTGAAGTGCCTGTATAGGTCTCATGACACAGAAGAATACTTTTAGTATATGGCTGCTATAATCAACATGGTTAAAAGGTTAACTCCAAACTGGGAACATATTGGTCACAAAACATCTAACATTTCTTTCTGGATATGTACCAGGTAATGCTGAGCAGTTTATATGCCTTGGGCACATGTAATTCTTCCAACAACACTATGAGGTAGGTACTGTTTTCCTCATTGGGAAAACTGATGTGCAGAACGACAAAGTGACTTGCTTAAGATCCACAGTAAATGGTTGGCAGTGCCAGGTTCAGGACCAGATATCTGACTTCAGAGTCTGTTAATCACTGCATTAACTTCCTTTCCAAACTGACCAAAGTTATCATCAAGTCTCTGTGAGGGGCAACTGTTAATTTATTAAAACCGACTGTTGGCTGGGTACAGTGGCTCACACCTTTAGTCCCAACACTTTGGGAAGTCAAAGTGGGCAGATCATTTGAGGCCAGGAGTTTGAGACCAGCCTGGCCAACATGGCAAACCCCATCTCTACTAAAAATACAAAAATTAGCCAGGTGTGGTGCCTGTCTGTAATGCCAGCTACTTGGGAGGCTGAGGAAGGAGAATCCCTTGAACCCAGGGGGCAGAGGCTGTAGTGAACTGAGATTGTACCACTGCACTCCAGCTTGGGTGACAGAGCATGACTGTCTCAAAAAAGAAAAAAAAAACACCTACTATATATTCTTTAGAATTTAGAAAGTGTGATTGAGTGAAGAAAATTTATTTAAGAGTGTGGATTCAACATCTTCAACAGAATTTTTTTTTTCTGTTTTCTTCAAGTTATCCTATAGAGTATTTTCAGGTACTGATATTTGGGGTTACTTGGACCAAATGGACCATATAAAGTATTAGGCTAGAGATTCTGGTGCCTAGACTGGGTAGAAGAGGTTCTTGATTTATAATTGTGTCTTAACAGAATCGTTTCTCTCTGGGGAGGCTACATTTCACACTTATACAACATAAAATACTACCACAGATTCTTAACAGTTGACATTTGTAGACCTCCTTGATTGAAAGGTTGTGCAGTGAATAAAGTTGTTTTGGAATCAGATAAATATTATTTACATTTGGAAATAGATACACTTGTAGAGGGTTATAGAGCAATAAGATAAGCATCAAAAATACAAAAATGCCTTTCTTATTTTATTTGAAAACTCACTTGCTTGGAACAGTAAGTATTTTGCAAGAATAAAAATACTTCAAGAATTTTAAATACAGTGTTCCTCCTTGGCCTGACACATAAGAACCATAAAGTCAGGTTCTAATGATGGGGCCCTAGGTACTTCTTTCTTCCTGTGAGGAATAAATGACTAAGAGCAACACAAGATAAATAAACCTGTTCTAATCTAGATCTAGTATGAGAGAATTAATAATGCCCAGGTTTAAATTTTAAACAAATTATTTTGCCTGACCCCATGTTTTACATTGTACACTAATATTGATATTCAACACATTAGATTATTAGATATTCATAACAGTTGATTCCTTTGGCTATCATGGATTATTCTTTTATTCAGTAAATATTTATTGAAAGCTTTAAATGAACCAAACTCTATTCTGGTTCTGGGAATATAGTTGGTAACAACACAGAAAAGATCACTGTTCTTTTGGAGTGAACATTCTAATGAGGAAATCAAGACAGTATTCAAAATGTAAGAGGAATATGTTAGATAGTGTTGAGTGATCTGAAGACAATAAGGCAGAGTCTGATGACAGGGAGGGACTTAGGGGCTTCTTTGGAGTGAGTAATCCAAGAAGATTGGAATGGCAAGCAGAGACCACTGCTATAAAATCAGTGAAAGAGCATCCCAGATAGAGGGAACTGACAGAGTTGCAGTCAAGAACCTATACCCAGGCTATTCAAGGCAGAAAATGCACGAATCATAGCTTGCTTTATCTAGACAAAATAATCAAAAGATATCCTGGCATTCCCCCTTCTGTTGGTTAGGCTCCAAGACCAACCTCACAAGACAAATGGGTTAACTATATACTGTTTGGTAAGCCTGTTTTTATTAACTACTCATAAAGATGGCAGAAACAACAGAATTGGCTTTTTTGCATAGTAAACAGGAGACTAGTCTGTGAGTGACCAGGAGAAGCTTAGTACAGCTGTGGCCAGTTTCATAGTTAATAGGTTAATTCTGATAATTATCAGCCGAGTTGATAGTTAATCCTATATTAAAACCCTGGAAGAGAAAGAATACAAAGGAGATGACATGGAAACCAGCTTCTTGTTAGCAGTTGTTACCGAGAAAACACACTGCATACTACACAGGTTAAATGCTGTTTGCTGTTCATAGGGCTTTAATTGGAGGGTCACTCTTCTGAATGTTTATATCACAAGTGCATTCCAGTGGCACTGGCCCAAGCCTGTTATTTCCACCTTGTAGTTCATGTAGTTTTGTTATGGTGCTGATGTGCGTAAATGTGGTTATTTCTGTGTTTCTTACAGGTTCTGGAGAATTACAGATCATGCAAAACGTCAGTTTATCTTTCCAGATAAAGAACTAGGTAAAACTCCCCTAAAACACTGGTGCTTAGCAAAGTAACCTTGTAAGTTTACTTTGCCCTTCAATGATCAACAACAAAAACCAACCATCTAAACAAGCAAAAATTAGAAATCATTAGCTTATGATTAATCAATCATTGATTAATACTCTTGAGCTTATGGAGAAAACAACCAATATAGAAAATATTCTTCAATTATATCTGCTACTTTTATTTATTTCTTTTAAAAGTATTTTTTTATCTGTGCTTTTCCTAAAGGCTGAGAACATTTTGTGTTATTTTTTTCTTTCATAACTATGTATGATTTTTTAATTTGAGAGGAGTTGCACAAATATGATATAGTTGTTTACTCAAGAGAGTCAATAAAAATCTGCTAAATTAATAACACAGTTTAATAAAATGGTTAGTTATGACATCATTGCCTTTCTCATACAGAGAGCAATCTGTTAGAAATTCTAATAAAAAAGAATCCTCTTGTATTAGCAACAAAAATTAGAAAATGCCTAAGAACAATTAGTAGAGATATAAAAGCCCCATATGATTAAAAATTCCAAAATGTTAATAATGAGATTATAATACTTGAATAATTTTTAAAAATATTTTTAATTTTTCCATAAGTTATTGGGGTGCAGATGGTATTTGGTTATATGAGTGAATCCTTTAGCGGTAAGTTTTGAGATTTTGGTCCACTCATTGCTCGAACAGTATACACTGCACCCCATTTATCCCTTCCTCCTCCTACCTTTCCCCTCAAGTCCCCAAAGTCTATTGTATCATTCTTATGCCTTTGCATCCTCATAGCTTTGCTCCCACATATCAGTGAGAACATACGATGTTTACTTTTTCATTCCTGAGTTACTTCACTTAGAATAATAGTCTTCAATCTCATCCAGGTCGCTGCAAATGCCATTAATTCATTCCTTTTGATGGATGAGTAGTACTCCATCATATGTTTATACCACCGTTTCTTTATCCACTTGTGGATCGATGGGAATTTGGGTTGGTTCCATGATTTTGCAATTGTGAATCGTGCTACTATAAACGTGTGTACAAGTATCTTTTTCATATAGTGACTTTTTTCCCTCGGGGTAGATACCCAGTAGAGGGATTGCTGGCTCAAATGGTAGTTCTACTTTTAGCTCTTTAAAGAATCTCCACACTGTTTTCCATAGCGGCTATACTAGTTTACACTCCCACCAGCAGTGTGGAAGTGTTTCCTGATCACCGCATCCATGCCAACATCTACTGTTTTTTGATTTTTCGATTATAGCCATTCTTGCAGGAGTAAGGTGGTATCACATTATGGTTTTAATTGACATTTCCCTGATCATTAGTGATGCTGAGCATTTTGTCATATTGTTTGTTGGCCATTTGCATATCTTCTTTTGAGAATTGTCTATTCATGTCTTTAGTTTACTTTTTGATGGGATTTTTTTTTCTTGATGATTTGTTTGAGTTTGTTGTAGATTCTGGATATTAGTCCTTTGTCAAATGTATAGGTTGCCAAATGTGAAGATTTTTTTCCCATGCTGTGGGTTGTCTGTTTACTCTGCTGACTGTTCCTTTTGCCACGCAAAAGATCTTTAGTTTAATTTAGTCCCAGCTATTTATCTTTGTTTTATTGTATTTACTTTTCTTGATTATGAAATAGTTATAGTTTATAGAATTTATAGTTTATAATTATAATTGAGTCTTTAATTCATCCTGAGTTGATTTTTCTATAAGGTGAGGGATAAGCTAGCCAATTATCCCAGCACCATTTGTTGAAAAGGGTGTCCGTTCCCCACTTTATGTTTTTGTTTGCTTTATCGAAGATCGGTTAGCTGTAAGTATTTGGATTTATTTCTGGGTTCTCTCTTCTGTTCCATTGGTCTATGTGCCTCTTTTTATACCAGTGCCATGCTATTTTGGTGACTATGGCCTTATAATGTAGTTTGAAATCAGGTAGTATGATGCTTCTAGATTTGTTCTTTTTGCTTAATCTTATTTTGGCTATGTGGGCTATTTTTTGGTTCCATTAGTTTTAGAATAGTTTTTTTCTGGCCATGTGTAGTGGCTCACACTTGTAATCCCAGCACTTTGGGAGGCCAAGGTGGATGGATCACCTGAGGGCTGGAGTTTGAGACCAGTCTGGCTAACATGGTGAAACCCTATCCCTATTAGAAATACAAACATTAGCCAGGCATGGTGGTGCGCACCTGTAATCCCAGCTACTGGGGAGCCTGAGGCAGGAGAATTGCTTGAACCCAGGTGACAGAGGTTGCAGTGAGCTGAGAATGTACCATTGCACTCCAGCCTGGGTGACAAGAGCGAGACTCCATCTCAAAAGAAAAAAAAATAGTTTTTTTCTAATTCTATAAAGAATGATGGTGATATTTTGATTGGGATTGCACTGAATTTGTAGATTGCTTTTGGCGGTATGGTCGTTTTCACAACATTGATTGTAGCCATCCATGAGCATGGGATATGTTTCCATTGTTTGTGTCATCTCTGATTTATTTCAGCAGTGTTTTATAGTTCTTGATTTGATTCTCTGCTTGGTTGCTGTTGGTGTATAGGAGAGCTACTGATTTGTGTACGTTGATCTTGTATCCAGAAACTTTGCTGAGTTCTTTGGTCAGTTCTAGGACTTTTCTGGAGGTGTCTTTAGGGTTTTCAAGGTAAACAATTATATCATCAGCAAACAGTAAGAGTTTGACTTCCTCTATACCAATTTGGATGCCCTTTATTTCTTTCTCTTCTCTGATTGCTCTGGCTAGGACTTCCAGTAGTATGTTGAAGAGGAGTGGTGAGAGTGGGCATTCTTGCCTTGTTCCAGTTGTCAGAGGGGATGCTTTCAACTTTTCCCCATTCAGTATAATGTTGGCTCTGGGTTTGCCATTGATAGTGTTTATTACATTGAGGTATGTCCCTTGACTGCTGATTTTGCTGAGCATTTTAAGAATTTTAATCATAAAGCGATGTTGGATTTTGCCAAATGCTTTTTCTTCATTTATTGAGATGATCATGTTATTTTAGTTTTTAATTATGTTTATGTGGTGTATGACATTTATTGACTTGCATGCATTAAGTTATCCCTGCATTTCTGGTATAAAACCCATTTGATCATGGTGAATTATCTTTTTGATATGTTGTTGGATTTGGTTAGCTACTATTTTGTTTAGGATTTTAGCATCTATGTTCTTCAGGGATATCAGTGTGTAGTTTTTTTTTGTTGTTGTTGTTAGATTCTTCCCTGGTTTTGGTATTAGGGTGATGTTGGCTTCATAGAATGAATTAGAAAGGGTGCTCTCTTTCCCTATCTTGTGAAATATTGCCAATAGGATTGGTAACAATTTTTCTTAGAATGTCTGGTAGAATTCCACTGTGAATCCATCTGGTCCTGGACTTTCTTTCGTTGGTAATTTTTAAATTACCATTTCAATCTTGCTGCTTGTTATTGGCCTGTTTAGGGTATCTAATTCTTCCTGATTTAAGCTAGGAGGGTTGTATTTTTCAGGAATTTATCTCTTCTAGGTTGTAAAGTTTATGTGCATAAAAGTGTGTCATATTAGCCTTGAATTATCTTTTGTATTTCTGTGGTATCAGTTGAAATATCTCCCATTTCATTTTTTATTGAGGTTATGGATTTTCTCTCTTCTTTTCTTGATTGATCTTGCTAATGGTCTATCAATTTTATTTATCTTTTCAAAGAACCAGCTGTTTGTTTCATTTATCTTTTATAATTTTTTGGGGGGGTTTCAATTTCATTTAGTTCTACTCTGATCTTGGTTATTTTGTTTTCTTTTCTTCTGCTTGGGTTGGGTTTGGTGTGTTCTTATTTCTCTAGCTCCTTGAGGTGGGATCTTAGAATGTCAGTTTGTGCTCTTTCAGTCTTTTTGATGTAGGAATTTAGGGTTATAAACCTTCCTCTTAACACCATCTTTGCTGTATCCCAGAGGTTTTGATAGGTTGTGTCACTACTGTCATTCACTTTGAATAATTTTTAAAATTTCCATCTTGATTTTGTTAACCCAATGATCATTCAGGAGCAGGTTATTCAATTTCCATGTATTTGCATGGTTTTGAAGGTTCCTTTTGGAGGTGATTTTCGGTTTTATTCCACTGTAGTCTGAAAGAGTGCTTGATATAATTTCAATTTTCTTAAATTTATTGAGGCTTGTTTTGTGGCTTATCATATTATATGGTCTATCCTGGAGAAAGTTCCATGTGCTGTTGAGTAGAATGTGTATTTTACAGCTGTTGTATGAAATGTTGTGTATTTATCTGTTAAGTCCATTTGTTCCAAGGTATGGTTAAAATCCATTGTTTCTTTGTTGACTTTCTGTCTTGATAACCTGTCTAGTGCCATCAGTGGAGTATTCAAGTCCCCTATTATTATTGTGTTGTTGTCTATCTCATTTCTTAGGTCCAGTAGTAATTGTTTTATAAATTTGGGAGCTCCAGTCTTAGGTGCATATATGTTTAGGATTGTAGTATTTTCCTGTTGGACAAGGCCTTTTACCATTATATAATGTCCCTCTTTGTCTTTTTTTCACTGCTATTGCTTTAAAGTTGGTTTTGTCTAATATAAGAATAGCTACCCCTGCTGGCTTTTGGTGTCCATTTGCATGAAATGCCTTGTTTCACCCCTTTACTTTAAGTTTGTGTGGGTCCTTATGCTTTAGGTGAGTTTCTCGAAGGCAACAGATAGCTGGTTTGTGAATTCTCATCCATTCTGCAGATCTGTATCTCTTAAGTGGAGCATTTAGGCCATTTACATTCAATGTTAATATTGAGATGTGAATCACCATTCCATTCATTGTGCTATTTGTTGCCTGTATACCTTGGCTTTTTGTTTTTGCTTTTTAAATTGTATTTTTATTTTCTAGGTCCTGTGAGATTTATGCTTTAAAGAGGTTCTATTTTGATATGTTTCCAGGATGTGTTTCAAGATTTAGAGATCCTTTTAGCAGTTCTTATTAGTGTTGGCTTGGTAGTGGCAAATTCTGTCAGCATTTGTTTGTCTGAAAAACACTGTATCTTTCCTTCATATATGATGCTTAGTTTCACTGTATACAAAATTCTTAGCTGATAATTGTTTTGTATGAGGAGGTTGAAGACAGGGCCCCAATCCCTTCTAGTTTGTAGGGTTTCTGCTGAGAAATCTGCTGTTACTTGGATAGGTTTTCCTTTATTGGTTACCTGGTGCTTTTATCTCACAGCTCTTAAGAGTCTTTCCTTTGTCTTAACTTTGGATAACCTGATGACAATGTGCCTGGCGATGATTTTTTTTGCAATAAATTTCCCAGGTGCTTTTCGTGCTTCTTTTATTTGGATATCTAGGTCTCTAGCAAGGCTGGGAAGTTTTCCTCGATTATTCTCCTGAATATGTTTTCCAAATTTTTTATTTCTCTTCTTCCTCAAGAACAGTGATTATTCTTAGATTTGGTTGTTTAACATAATCCCAGATTTCCTGGAGGCTTTGTTCACATTTTCTTACACTTTTTTACTTGTCTTTGTTGGATTGGGTTAATTCAAAGACCTTGCTTTTAAGCTCTGAATTTCTTTTTTGTACTTGTTCAATTCTATTGCTGAGACTTTCCAGAGACTTTTGCATTTCTATATGTGTATCCAATGTTTCCTTAAATTTTTATTATGTTTTCTTTATGCTATAAATTTCCTTGAATTTTTCTCCCTTCACTTCTTGTATCGTTTTTTGGATTTCCTTGCATCGGGCTTTGCCTTTCTCTGGTGCCTCCCCAATTAGCTTAATAACTAACCTCCTGAATTCTTTTTTAGGTAAATCAAAGATTTCTTTTTGGTTTGGATCCATTACTGGTGAGTGAGTGTGATTTTGGGGGGTATTAAGGAGGCTTGTTTTGTCATATTACCAGAGTTGGTTTTCTGTTTTCTTCTCATTTGGATAGGCTCTGTTAGAGGGAGGGTCTAGGCCTGAAGGCTGTTTTCAGATTATTTTGTCCTATAGGTGTTCCCTTGATGTAGTACTCTCCCCCTTTTCTTATGGATGTGGCTTCCTGAGAGCGGGGCTGTAGAGATTGTTATCTCTCTTTTAGGTGTAGCCAACAGCATGTCTTCCAGGTTCTTGGCTGGTACTAGGGGTTGTCTGCACAGAGCCCTGTGATGTGAACTGTCTATGGGTCTCTCAGCCTTGGATACTAGCACCTATTATGGTTGAGGTGGCAGAGGGGTGAAATGGACTCTGTGAGTGTTCTTAGCTTTGACAGTTTAATGCTCTATTTTTGTGCTGGTTAGCCTCCTGCCAGGAGGTGGTGCTTTCCAGAGAGTATCAGCTGTAGTAGTATGAAGAGGAACTACTGGTGGGCAAGGCCCTAGAACTCCCAACAGTATATGTGCTTTGTCTTCAGCTACCAGGGTGAGTAGCAAAGGACCAGTGGGGAAGGGTAGGCATGTCTGAGGTCAGATTCTCCTTGGGTGGGTCTTGCTGCTGCTGCTGTGGGGATGGTGATATGTTGATGAGATTCCCAGGTCAATGCAGTTGTATACCTAGGAGAACTATGGCTGCCTTTAATGAATCATGCAGGTTGACAGGGAAGTGGGGGAAAGCCAGCAGTCATAGGTCTCACCCAGCTCCCATGCATTCTGAAGGGCCAGTCTCACTCCCACTGTGCCCCTGATACAGCACTGAGTCTGTTTCCAGACAGAGGACAAGCAGAGCTGAGAACTTTCCCCAGGCTACCCACCTCTGAGCTGCAAAAGCAAAAGAGGCTTCTCAACTGGTTCAAATTGTTATGAGTTCAGCTGGCGACTTCCTTCTCCCTGTGGCATTTACCCCATGCCTCTGGACCCCCTCCTAAAGAACCCTGTAATGCTTCCATGGCCTTTCCTGCTGCCTCGTCTACCCCTGCATTTCACTTGGCTCTCTAAATTGATTCAGCTCCAGTTAAGGTTGGAATCTTCTCCCGCAAACTAGAATTTTAGTTTCCCCAGTGGGGGTGTGAGTTTAGGGGCCAAGGATCTCCCTTTCTCACCTTGGCAGTTTGGACACTCACAGTATTTGGAGTGTCTTCTGGGTCCTCCAGGAGCAGTCCACTTCCTTCAGAAGGTCTGCGGGCCCTCTTGGAATTACTGCTTTATTCCTGCAATCATTCTGGAGCTAAAATTCATGATGGGAGCCTCCACATGTTGCTCTGTCCGTATAAGTCAGAGCTGCAATCTAGTCCTGCCTCCCATCTGCCATGATGATCCTAGGTATAGTCATATCTAATATCTTAATAATTTAGAATATATGTCATAGCTCTAGATGAGAAGACTAAATATCATTAAATATCTATTTTCTCTAAATTAATCAGATCCAAATGAATTTTTTTCAAAACTCAAATGCTTTTAAAATTTGCAAGAATAAATTCCTAAAATACTGTATACAATTTTTGAATTAAAATGAATGATCGATGTAGACATTCTCACTAATATTTAAAATTGCATAAAGCTATCTGATAAAAAATAAATCACAGTGGCACTTGCATAGAAAAAGACTAGTAACTCAGTGACACACAATAGGAACAAATACAAGCATTTTGGGCGAATTTCATAAATGATACACAAATTATTTAAAATTGGTGGAATGAAGATGAATTATTCGGCAAGTGGTATTAGAATAATTGGCTATTAAAATAACATTTAATTTTATAATTCATATTTTTACCCCAAAATATATTCTAGATATAATAAATATTTAAGTGTAAAACCAGAAACAATGTAAGTACCGAAAGAAAATATAAGTGAATATTTTAAAAATCTTGGGATGGGAGGAAGGTCTTTCAAAGTAGGTGATCAAGGACAAAGTTAATAAAAATATTGATAGATTTAACTAAATGAATTTGTAATCTTTGTGCCAAAATCAGCATATAAGGATAAAATATGAATAATATGCTAAGAAAATATTGCAGGGTATGTAATAGATGAAATGCATCATTAATAGGAGTTATTAAAAACCAATAATAAAGTTTACAATCCTAACAAAAATGATCAGTGGCATGAGCAGAGAAACCATAAAAGAAATTTAAAGGCACAAAAAACATACAAAGGAACCAAATAAGCTGAAATTAATGGAGATCTTGTATTAGCTATTTTTGTGTAACAAACATTCTCAAAACTCAATGGTTAAAACAGCAATTATTTGTTATAATAATTTACATGTCTTTTTGTTGTCTGAGGGTTTGTTGGCTGCTTTAGGATTACCTTAACTGAGCTTGCTTTTGTTTCTGTATGCAGGCTGGGGCCTATCTCTAGGCTAGGCTTGCCTGGGACAGTTTAGCTGGAGCATTTCTGCTCCATCTGTCTTTCACAGTTTGCTAGGGCTCCAAGTATTTTTCATCCTTTTTCTAAGACCAATGGGCTAGCCCAAGCATGTCCTTCTTGTGGCAATGGCAGAAGAACAAGAGTGCAAGCCTAGCTGGACAAGTGTTTCTTAAGCTTCTGCTTGTGTCCCATCTGCTAACATCCCATTGGCTAAATGGCAGTTACATGACCAAATTCAGAATCAAGGGGAAAGGAAATATATCTTGTCTTTTAATAGAAGGAACTAAAAAGTCATATGGTAAAGGACATGGATACAGGCAAAGGTAAAGATTTGGGGCCATTAATACAGTATACCAGATGCCACCTTTTACACGTTGTTTAGTAGAGGGTTTGTTTTTTTTTTAACCTTGCTTATAATATTCAGTGTTGTCAAGAGTGTTAGGAAATGAGTACTCCCACACACTGCTGAAGATGGGAGTCTAAATAGCTAATTGGAGTGACAATTTGCGAGTGTTTCAAAATTCTCTTAAAGGTTTGTGTTTTTGGATCAATACTTCCACTTTTAAGAATTTACTACAGGAAAACAATTAGACAAATGTGCAAAAGTTGTTCAAGTATAAACCTGGCTAATTGTCAGAGCCAGTTGTCATGGCAGCAGCAGGCCATCTGGAGCAGTTGCTGCCATCATGATGGCTGCAGCAGAGATGTGGCTATGGCTGCTTGCTTCATGGAACTGGTGGGAACAGGGGGCAAGTGGGAGCCTCACCCCTCCTGAGTTGGAGCAGGAGCTCCCTGGGTGCTGCTAAAGATGCATAAGCCACAGCTGTGGACCTGGGCAGCCCTGTGCTCTTGGGACCCAGGAGCAGGCAGAAGCCTCACCCTCCTGTGCCCAGCTGTGGCCACCCAAACTGCGGCTACAGAGCCGTGCCTCCTGCTCCATGAAGCAGGCAGGAGCTCCATCCCTCTGAGTGCAGCTGCAGCCTGCTCAAGACGTGGCTGTAGACCCAGGCATCTCTGCACTCAGTGGGTCCCAGGAGGGCCCCCACTGTACTTATGGGCTTAGAAGTACTTGCTCCTGCTGCCTGACTTCTCCCTGCTGTTAGCACCTGCTTCTATTTTGGAGCAAAGATGGGGCCAAGCCCAGAAACTGTCACAGCCCAGCTGGGTGTGCACACACTTGGGGCAGTGCTGACATGCCAGCCCGTTGTCACCTTGGCTCCCCACTGGACTTTGGGCACTGATGAGCATAGGAGGAAAGCTGAGGGGATGTGGAGGCAGCTTAGTGTTGGTCCGCATATACCTTTTGGCTCCTATAGCCTGTGTGCCCTGAAAGGCAGATTGAGGCAGAGAGGTTACTAGATGGAAGGGGGCAGTTCCCAGCCTTCAGGGATGGCCTAAAGGCTGGGGACTGGGCTGCCAGTACCACTGGACTAGAGTAGAAACTTGTGGTGCATTTTCTGGGCCCACCCATGGGCACCCATGGAAGAACTACTTCCTCCCCATACACTTCCTCCCCTCTGAGACCCATAGAAACCCCGGACTCAGCCAGAGCTGAGCAGATGCCAAGATGGCCAACTGCATAGAGGAGCAGCCCACTCTAGAGCCTCCTTTCTGCTGAGAGCTATAAAGATAATGGGATGACCTCCCTGCAGAGAGGAGCCACCCACTTTAGGGCCTCCTCCCTGCTGAGAGCTGCACAGACAATGGGATGACCAGCTGCAGAGAGGAGCTACCCTCTCTGCTGATACCTGAATACTTATCAGGATGACTTGCCTAGCAGAGAGTAGCCACCCTCTCTGTTAGAAGCTGGGCACATGTTGGGGAAACCCTGGCTGTGGAAAGTCGCTGCACCCTGAAGGTTTCCTCTGAGCTGTTCTATCACTCAGTAAAGCTCTTCATGTTGCTCACCCTCCACTTGTCTCATACCTCATTCTTCCTGGGTGTAGGATAAGAACTCGGGGACCACTGAATGAGGCTAAAAGAGCTGTAACACAAACAAGGCTGAGATTTGCCTCTTGCTCACCACATTGCAACCAAAGAGAAGGAAAGAAGAGCTGTGGCCTTTCACAGAGTCCAGACCTGGGAGTTCCCCAAGCCAGGGCTGTGACTCCCTCTTTGGGTTCCTGGCATTTCCAAGCTACTGGGCACCACCATGTTCCCTGGTGCCATCTCTGGAAGCTGCTTGCAGTGCACCTGGTCTAGCTGCAGCCTTGCAGAGAGCCAATGCTATGCTGGCACCTGGAGCTTCCCGCCCTGCTGCAACAGCTGGCATGTCTGACTGCACAGTGGCTGGGCCCCATGCTCACTCACACATCCCTTGTTGCTCTATACAGTCTCCCTTGGCAGGTGTGGGATCCAGGCTGGTAGCGTGAGCCGAGTGCAGCCTGCCAGGCCCAGTGAGCAGAATGAGCCCAGCAGGCCTGAGCAAAAGTCAGGTAAAGGCACCAGGGGTCACAGAGGTTTCTGGCCAGAAAAATGATACCCCAAAGGTCCTGTAACACTTGCATACATAAGGCTATACTTTTTAAAAAGTTGACATTAATTTTGATTGATTGATTGATATTTCAGCTGATTATATATTTTGAATGTCACCTCTGAGTTCAATATTAATCACTGGATTGTTTATAGTAGTAAATATTTGGTAATTTTCTAAGTTCCATTAGCATAAAATTGATAAAAAGAAATGTTGGTATATCCACACAATGAGTTGCTATACAACTGTTAAGATAATGATGCTAGTATTTCTCATCATGAAAGGAATCCATGCCATACTGATTAAGTGTAAAGCAGAGGCTTCTTTCAATAATACATGTGGTTGTATGTTCACTAAATATATGAAAAAGTATTTATCAGGGTGTTTCTATGTGGAAAATTATGGGTGATTTTATTTTCTTATTGTGCTTTTTAATGTTTTATTTATAGTATCATGCATTAACAGGCACTTTTATAACCATTAAAAGACAGAAAGTCTACATCTATTGTGGAAAAGTAATGCTGAGGATTTAACTGTAATTAGTTTCAAGGAAAATATGTGAGTAACAATACTCTATGTTACAAAGTCAAAACATTCCGTAGAAAATAGCTACGAGTTTTAAAGGAAAGACTTGTCTAGTCATATCATAAATGATGGTTGGTTCCCTTTTGAGCAAAGAGATACAACTCAATAAAGTTAACAGGGGGAACTCAAGTGTATAGAAAATAGAATATGAGTAAGAAAGGCATGGATACTTTTATACTGTTTATATACATATATACACCCAGCCATTCTTTCTAAAAATAGTGCTTGCTTAGTTCTGTAAAAGGAGGAAATATTTCAGAGTTTATGGCAAAATCATTTTGGAGGTACAGAAGGTTGGTTTGGAAAGGATTCCACATTTGTCATGCTTTCTTTCATGCTTAATAAAAAAAAAAGTGATTTTGATCTGATGAATGGAACATTGTTAGAAGTCAGAAAATATTACTGTTTCTTATTATACTTTTCATTTGTCACATGACTTTGATTAAGGACCCTACTCTTGGCATGAGAGTCATTAACCAACGAAAGGTGTATAGAACATTTCCTTTTTAATGCAGACAAACTAATGAATACTAGTTAAAAATAAAACTCTGAAAATCATTTTGCTTATACACTTTGAGGATTTGCTAAATATTTTCTGCTTTTGGGTACACAGTAAGAAAATTAATTTAGAGCTTTAATCAGCCATCATATTTTTTGTAGCAGCAGCAGGCAATTTTATTTAATTTTTCAAAGCAATGAGACACTATTGGATTGGGAGCAGGCATGTAGGTAATAAAGAACTCTTTGATTTTTATTGAAACATCCATAATTTAAATGACAGGTTTTGCGGATTCAAGACTAGTGGTTAACAGAGGGTCCTCTGCAGAGCCTCTTGGGTTCCATGGCATTACCTTGGGGTGCACTGAGGGCAGTGGTTGGAAGAGAAGACAGCTCCTGGCTCCTATGTCCACATCCTCCACTGTAGCTCTAATTTCATAGGTTTTGTATTTCAACGTTCTATGTGAGTTGGCTTGAAAAATGAGTCCTATTGCAAAAATAATTTTGAAAACCTTTAATTTGTTCCATCTCCACAGTGTGTAGATGAAGAAACTGAGATTCAGAGTAGACTTCTGCTCTATTTTAGTGATTATTAACTTCTGGTAGGTATAAGAATGCACAAAACACTTCAGTCATCACAGCAACCCTGTCACTTAGGCTGAGTAGGTATCAGCACCATCATTTACCAGATTAGGAAATGGACACGTAGAGGGTTTCAGCAATCTGCCCAAGAGATGGTATGCCTAACTCCTACTCCTGCTTTTCCTCTTTATATTCCTTCTTCGAAGTACTTTTTATCTGACCAGGCTGCATGGTTCTCTATGTTTGTACGTGTTCCAACCCAGAGAATTTGTGGTATATAATTCATAGTATTTTTAGATGATTCCATTGCAACTGCCATTATTAGAAATGATCTCTGAACAGCAGCCCTAGGCATAAGTATGTCCAAAAATGACAGTAAGTGCTTAGAATAGTGTGACAATTTTATTTAGCAATTTTACAAGATTGGTGTGGAGGGTATATACAAATTGCTTTATGTGTTTTTCTTTTTTATCAGGTTTTAATAAGTGATATATTTATAATTTTAAAAGTTTTGTTAGGCCGGGTGCAGTGGCTTATGCCTATAATCCCAGCACTTTGGGAGGCTGAGGCAGGTGGATCACGAGGTCAGGAGTTCAAGACCATTATAGCTAACATGGTGAAACCCCATCTCTTGTAGAAATACAAAAATTAGCTGGGCATAGTGGCGTGCTCCTGTAGTCCCAACTACTTGGGAGGTTGAGGCAGGAGAATCGCTTGAACTAAGGAGGCAGAGGTTGCAGTGAGCTGAGATCGCACCACTGCCCTCCAGCCTGGGCCACACAGCGAGACTCCATCCAAAAAAAAAAAAAAAAAAAAAAAGTTAAAGGCCTACAATTTGAACACTGTAGCATTGTAAGCATAAATGTTCTTTATGTTCACAAAAAAAATCTCATGGTATTCTCAATTTTAAATTGGTCTTTGTGTATATTATATTCCTCTCAAGTGCACTAAATTTCTATAGATTCTGTATATTCATTAAAAATATTTGCTCAATTCAATTACAGTTATTGGGATTAAGGGGTAGTGGGTGGGGAAAATGTGTAAGCTCCTGAGGCTTCCCTAAATGGGAAGTCCTCTCTGCGAATTGAGACATGTCCAAAAACCTGCATTGAACTTTCAAGGATCTATCAGCTGAGGGGCCTGAGAATCTATGAAAAACAGGTATTTTTCTAAGAAGAGTCCTGGCTCAAATTTTGTTTCGTAGGTATCTCATCATATAAAAATAAATAATAATAAAAATTATAATAACTGTATTATATTCCTATATGTATATATACACACACACACCAGATTTTATTTAATCATTTCCTCTGTTATCAAGGAATTTAAAACATTTAAGATATTTCTGAATCTTTGCCATTGTTTAAAATAACACTGAAATGAGCATCTGGGTGCATATATAATTGCATTCATCTCTAATAATTTCCATTGGAAAGATTCCTGTTAATGACATTGTTGTACTGATTAACTCTTTCATTGACTTAAAATAATCCTTCTACTGCCAAATTTTACTAATATTGAATTATACATTATTTTACTAATATTGCTAATGAAAGATTGTATTGTGGTGACTTTATTTCATTGATCTATCAATATGTTTTTGTCATCTGTAAGTGACATGGCGAGCTTATATTTTTTGACATCTCTGATTTTCGTAAAATCAGATATGGAATTAGAGAACCTATGAAATTAAATTAGGTTATCTCTGGATTGAGAAATGGTGATTTTGTTTTCTTTATTCTTTTCGTGAGTTTCTGCCCATAGATTTTATAATAAAAATACAAAAAAAGATGAATGTATTTTTTCCCAAAAATACATAAAATAAAACCAGATACATGTGTATTACCTAACATATATGAAATTTTATTATTAAATGTTTTTAGAGGAGTTATTCAACATATGAAGCATTTTAGTCAGTAGACACAGTGCCTCTTCACCTGCACTGGAGGAGTTGTTTTTCTCCTCTGTAGCAGGGTGAATAGGGTAGTATGGTAAAAATTTCCACTGAGAATGTAGCAAGATTGATGTCTTCAAAACAGTTCCAGCACCGTGGTTAATGCATAGCCCTGGAGTCAAACTACTTGAATGTTACTCCATGCTTTACCACTTACTTCTTCTGTGACCTTGAGAAAGATACATTTTTTTGTCCCTCAGTTTCCTTAATGTAAAGATTAAATATATTTCAGGACTTGAATTTATTACATATATGATATTTATGCAATATCATACAATATTTGTAAAATAAACACAATTATATACCATGGAAATATATTTCATGTATTCATTCTAATCCACCACCAGGTAGTAAACTTTCAGATAATTTTTAACTCTGGAAGAGAAGCAATGAAGCACTGTCCAGAATAATTTTCCTACTAGAGAAGCAAGTGGTGACCCTGTGTTACAAGGGGCTTGTGTGTTGGCCTAGTATCTATGTTCTCTAGATAGCAGTGGTAGGATCTCACTCCCGTAACACCCAAGAGTCACTGCATTATAAGGAATCTAGAGTTGCTATTTTTTCTTTTTTCTGAGAGGGAGTCTCACTCTGTCACCCAGACTGGAGTGCAGTGGTGCGATCTTGGATCACTGAAACCTCTGCCTCCCCAGTTCAAATGATTCTCTTGCCTCAGCCTGCTGAGTAGCTGGGATTACAGACATATGCCACCACGCTTGGCTAATTTTTGTATTTTTAGTAGAGATGGGGTTTCACCATGTTGGCCAGGCTGGTCTTGAGCTCCTGACCTTGTGATCGCCCCCCTCAGTCTCCCAAAGTGCTGGGATTATAGGTGTAAGCCACTGCTCCCTGCCTAGAGTTGCTTTCTTAAAAGCATCAATTATGTATTAGATGATACATTACAACATTTGCAATGACTAATCAAGCAAAGATTGAATATATCACTCTGTTTAAAGTGGAAATCCACCTCCAATTATTTTGCTGCTGATGATAGAATAATATGATTTCAAAAATCATTCTTTTAATTTTTGTTTTATAAAAATTTTTGATATGAGTGATGGACTAAAAATCTCAACTAAGTATTCCTGAGACTCTTCATTCTGTTCTCTAACAGAACCTTCAAAGTGTATTTTGGAAAAATTCCATTAAAACGCTGCCTAGGCTGAAATAGTTTCATGATCAGTTTCATTTTTGTACTCACCTTGTAAATCCAGACCTCCAGGCAGGTGCTGGGCACTTATCAGTGGATTAATCTGGTCAGCTTCTTCTGGTTGCTATTTTAAGGTCACTACCTAGCGTGTACTTTTAGAGAAGCTCTCTAGTGTGCTGCCACAGAAAAGTCTATTGGACTTTTATGTAAAGAAGGGCTTGGTGACCCTCTAATCCTTAAATCATTCCTTTGACCACATTTTATTTCATTGTAGATGGAGATTACCACACAGAAAAATGTCTGTTGCTTTCTGGCTGATCCAATTCTAACTAAACAATTAAATCACTTGTAGGTCAGAGCATATTCTCAGCTCTTGGCAATTCCATTACCTCAGGCTTACCGTGAGGCTATTTTGGAAATATTTCATCCACTGCTAATTTTTTTTTCTAGACAGTGTTATTTTATTTTTAGATGACAGATAAAATTGTATATCTTCATCTGCACAATGTGATGTTTGGAAATATGCGTTGTGAAATGACTGAATGTAGCTAATTAATATATGCATTACCTCACATAATCACGTTTTTGTGGTGAGGACACTTAACATCCACTCTCTTTGCATTTTGCAGGAATACAATATATTGTTATTAACTATAGTCACGATATTGTACAATAGAACTCTTCAATTTATTCCTTCCATTTAACTGAAAGCTTGTATCCTTTGACCAACATCACCCCAAGCCCCCACCTGCAACTGCAACTGCCCCCGCTCCATACGTATCTCTATGACATTCTTTTGCATATGGATATTCAGTTTTCCCAACACTATTTATTGAAGAGACTGCCCTTTTCTCACTGTGTGTTCTTGGCATCTTTGTTGAAAATGAAAGCATCAGATATTCCTCTGTGTGGTAATCTCCATTTACAATGAAATAAAACACTTTTCTACTCTCTAGTTCTAGGAGATCAATTTTTTACATTTTACATATGAAGGAGATCATATATTTGTCTTTTTGTGCCTGATTTGTTTCACTTAACGTAATGTCCTTCAGGTTCATTCACAATGTTAAAAACAGCAGGATTTCCTTCTTTTTTTATGGCCGAATAGTGTTTCATCATGTATCTATATGATGGTTTCTTTATTCATTCATTCACTGATGGACTCAGGTTGATTCCATTTTCTGGCTGTTAGAAATAATACTGCAGTGAACATGAAAATATAAATAACTCTGACACATTGATTTTATTTCCTTTGGATATAGATATGATTGCATCCCATAATGGGATTGCTGGACTGTATGGTAGTTCTATTTTTAATGTTTTTGAGGAAATTTTATATTGTTTTCCATAATGGTTATACTAATTTTCATTCCCACAAAGAGCGTGCAAGGTGGGACATTCACATCCTCATCAACACTTAGCTTTTGTCTTTTTGATAATAGCCACTCTAACAGGATTTTCTTATACTCATTTACCAAACTCAAGTTTGCTGCAGAACACAATTACCAGATATTTGAGTGGGGCAAGAGTTGCTGTAATTACAATTTCACTTGCCTTTTGTGAATATCCCTGTGACATCAAGGCATGGGAATGACATGTGTAAAGGCAGAACAATATCCCTCCATAGAGAGGTGATCTCTCATTGTGATTTTAATTTGCATTTTCCTGATAATTAGTGATGTTGAGCATTTTTTTCATATACCAGTTGGATATTTGTATGTCTTCTTTTGAGAAATTTTTATTCAGTTCCTTTGCCCATTTTTAAATTGGGTTTTCCATTTTCTTGACTTGAGTCCCTTAGATATTTGGCTATTAACCCTTTATCAGGTGTATAGTTTGCAAATATCTTCTCCCATTGTATTGGTTGTTTCTTCACTCTGTTGATTGTTTACTTTGTTGTGCAGAAGCTTTTTACTTTGATGTAATACTATTTTTCTATTTTTGCTTTTGTTGCCTGTGCTTTTGGGGTCATATCCAAAAAATCATTGCCCAGACCAATGTAATGGAGCTTTTCCCCTATGTTTTCTTTCAGTAATTTCATAGCTTCAGGTTTTACATTTAAGTCTTTACTCCAGTTTGAGTTGATTTTTGTATGTGGTGTGAGATAAGAGGCTATTTTCATTCTTTTGCATGTGGATATTCAGTTTTCCCAACACCATTTACTGAAGAGACTGTCCTTTCCTCACTCTGTGTTCTTGGCACTTTTGTTGAAAACGAGTTGGCTGGAAAAGCCTGGATTTATTTCTGGGCTCTCTATTTTGTTCCACTGGCTGTTTTTATGCCTGTGCCATGCTATTTTGATTACTATAGATTTGTAGACTATTTTGAATTCAGGTAGTGAATGCGTGCTAATTTTCAATTAGCAGAAAGCTCAAGCAAAATGCACTGTGTGTAAATGAAGCAGCTCTTTATGTGGCCTTCACGAGGATTAGACTCTCATGGGGCTCCATTTTTGTATAACTCTTAGTTTTAGCTACATTCTAAGGTTCTAAGGAAAATTCTGGAGCTGTGACTTAGATATGCATCTGTGCAACTTCCTTGTCTGCCAATCTAAAAGTTAATATTACTGATCCCTATTTCTCTTTTATGCTTTTTTCCTCTTATCACTCATTAGCAGCTGATATACTATGTATTTCACCTGCTTAAGTGTTTGTCTGCCAATCCCATCACAGCTCCATGAACATAGCTCCACGGGGGCAGGAATTATCTATTTTATTCATTGTCTTAGTATCAGTATCAAGAAAAGTGCTTGGCACATTATATGTGTATAATAAATAACTTTGAATAATAGCCAGTCACTCTATTTTATACATCCTATTTTAGTAGCTTGGCGTGGTAGATATTTCACGAATATTTATATATTTGCAAACTTTAGAAGAAAGAAAAGAAAAACACTCTATAGAAGGCAAATTGAGAGGCCTGAAAGTTTAGAAGAAATGAGCAACCTAGAAATAGCTAAACATTTTTAGTAATCAAAATCATTTTTTGTCATTAACTGGATTTACTAACTTCTCAACATTATCATGGAAGTAAAACTGGTTCTAATCTGCTGATCCTCTGTGGTGTTCTACAAAATTGCTAAATTGTTTTTGTATGAAATTAGGTAAGACATAACCCTTCTCCTATCTTACATATTATTTTTTAGTCATGAGCAAATTTTTCTAGCTAAGCCAATTTAAAAAATACTAGAAATGCAAACCTATTGCCATTGTTCTAAAATGTATTTTTACAATTCCATTTTTCAAGGTGGGATTTGTGATTATACATGAAGTGCTTCATTGTCTCCCAGGCCACTTCCTAGCAATAATCAGTCCATTTTGCCACTCCTGAGGAGGGGCCTGCTCTGTGTGACTCACAGTTACTTCCATGAATATTTATCCTGTCTGTACTGTTGGAATCACCTTGAGAGCATGTACAATTAATTAGGGTTGATAGAATTAATAATGTTACTAGTTGTGTTACAGTGTCTATGGGTCTCAGTGAAATGGGACCGAATTCCTTCTCCCCATGACCCTATTTTCTGTCCTTTCTGGAGTCTGCCTGTAATTTTGGGGTGGCAATTTATTTCCTTAGTAAAAACAACACTAGTTAAATATTAAGATACAACTGTATTGGCCAGGTATGGTGGTGCACACCTGTAATCCCAGCACTTTGGGGGGCCAAGGTGGGTGGATTATCTGAGGTCAGGAGTTTGAGCCCAGCCTGACCAACATAGTGAAACCCTGTCTCTAATAAAAATACAAAAATTAGCTGAGCATGGTGGCATGCGCCTTTAATCCCAGCTACTCAGGAACCTGAGGCAGGAGAATCGCTTGAACTGGGGAGGTGGAGGTTGCAGTGAGTCGAGATTGTGCCGCTGTATTTTAGCTTGAGCAACAGAGAAAGACTCCAAGACTCTATCTCAAAAAAAAAAAAAAAAAAAGAAAAAAAAAGATACAACTGTATTATTATTATTTTTTTAATTCACTATTACTATTTGTGATTTCATTGATTAAACTTCAGGCAAAGCTCATTTTGGCCGTGTTGAAGAACATTTTGCAATTTTCTTTTCCCTATGTCTTGCATGCTTTGTGGCATTGCATTCATGTATACTGTCTTTGTAAGTTCAAATCTATTAAGTGACGGTTCTTACCATAAATCCTGTATAATATTTGATTTTCATCATTTATTTACATTTTTGTCACCTGTACTCTCTTGTTCTTACTATGAAGAACACACATTCATTTCTGCACCTTTTTTGTTTATTGATAGTTTATACTGGTATATTTATTCATCTAATCTTTTAAAATCAATGAATCTCATACAGCTCTGTCCACCAAAGAATCTTTTGAACTAAAAAATGCACATAGACAGACCACATTTTCGAAGGATTCGATTTCAAAATAAAGTTAGCTCCTAATCAGCCCCACAAAATGAGGTGTCTTCTCTTGAGAAAGGTGTACAAATAATGAATTTCAATCATTGAAATATTCTAAAAATTTGTTATCTTGCCTAAGTAACTGTTTCTATGCCTTTAGCAACTAAAAAACATGAAAACACAAGCCTTTTTAAAAGCACATATTTTTACCTTCCATTTGAGTAATTTTTATTAGTCAAGGAATTTAGTATAGATATATATTTGGTGAAACTTTTTAATAAAATTGTGTTTTTCTGATTATAAAATGATACAGTTTCATTAAAAAGTTTATAAAACGGAAAAATACATAGAATATAAAAATCATCTATACTTTCATAGCCAGCAAATCATTATCTTAAACATACATATCTATAAATAAGAATTTTTAATGGAATTGGGATCATATATATGTTTTCTTACTGTTTGTCTCTTAACAATAATGTATAATCCAATGGTTAGTGGAAAATTCATCATATGAGGTTTTCATTATTTAATAAATTCCTTATTCTTGAACATTTAGATTGTTTTCATATTTTTCATTGTTATGTATAATGATGTGATAAACATTTTGGAAAATACATAATCATATGGCTTTCTGTTAACTGCCTTACATACTTCACTTGGAGTTAAATCACTGAGTAAAAAGATTCACATCTCCTCCCACACTCTGCCTTCTCTTATGTGATTTAGTACCTTTAGGTTGCCTTAATCTGTCTGCAAAGTAAGAAAGTGATCTGAAAAACTAATTTATATACAGTGTTGTTAACTTGTAGGTGTTTTCCTACCCTTTTCCCTTGCTCAGCTGTCCTAGACTAGTTTTGGGAAGCAGATTCCATAGACAGGATTATTTGCAGGAGATTTATTGAGGAATGTTGTCAGCAACAATACCATAAGGGGAGTGAGGGAAGGGGGTTGAGCAGGAGAGGCTGAACTGGGATGCAATAACAGTGGGGTCTCCAGTCATCCCAAGGGGTGTTCTGGAGCTCAGAAAGTCTCTCAGAGTGTTCTTGAATTGAGACAGGTCTCTGAATCCAACTTCCTCCTGCCACTCCCATTGACCAGTTCTTAAATTGGCATAGGGTGCCTTAGGCAAGGCAGTGGACATGCTCAGTAGCTGGGTAAGATGAGGACTTCATCCCAAAGTGGCCATCTGGGCAGTGAACCACTGGTGTTCTTCATATCAGCCCCATGGATTTTGTTATCAACAAAGAAGGAGAGAGGAGATGAAGTGTAAATCAAAACAGATGATTCTCCGCTGGGAGACTTTTAGTCTTTGTTGTCTGTTACCTAAATTGGAAAATATATATGAGCAGAATCTTCCTCAGATCTCCTCAGCCTCTTTCTCATAATCCTTCTCTAGAGCTCAAAATGTCCTGCTCTAGGAATCAAAACCAAACGAACATTGCTGTTTGTTGGTGAAGGGGGCGCCTAGAAGCATTTTTCGACTGAGCAGTGACTTTAACAATACCTTATTTTATATATCAATGTCATCAGTTAAGAGGATTTCACTACATTAACAAGTCCTAATGTGAAAATAACTATAGTATTACTGATTATGTAACAAGGCAAAATACTATATTTTGACCATTAAACTATTTTTTTTAACTAGGGTGACATTTAGTCATTTACCATTTCCAGTAATCTAAATGTTTATATCACAGAATTCACATATTAAATTATCTGGCCATTAAACTATTTTTTTTTAACTAGGGTGACATTTAGTCATTTACCATTTCCAGTAATCTAAATGTTTATATCACAGAATTCACATATTAAATTATCTGGAAATTTATTTCTCAGGAGTATCACCAGGGAATCAGAAAATAATAATAATTAATAGTACATCTGTAACAATTTTACATTTTATAGGGACAAAGTATACAGGTTAATCACTGATTATAATTTATTTTATTATACTTTAAGTTCTGGGGTACATGTGCAGAACATGCAGGTTTGTTACATAGGTATACACGTGCTGTGGTGGTTTTTTTTTTTAACAGCTATTGAACTAAATTTCAAAAATGGAAAAGGATTTAATTACAAACTCCTGATGATTTGCCTTTCACCTCCAAATAGTCCACCTGTCATTCTTTATTAAATATTTATTGCATAGGGGCTGAGTGCGGTAGCTCATACCTGTAACCCCAGCACTTTGGGAGGCCAAGGCAGGAGGATCACTTGAAGTCAGGAATTTGAGACTCATCTAAGGCAACATGGTGAGATCTTATCTCTAAAAAATATATAATTTATTGCATAGAAATATTTTGGGAGGATAATTTAATTACTGTTGTATCTGGTTGTACTTGATGAATATTAACATATTTTCTGATCTCTAAAATGAAAATTTGGCATCATTTTACAACACTAAAAGACGTGATGGAAGCATAGTTCTTTATTGCCGTATTTTGAAAGAGGGGTAAATAGGATGAGTGTCATTTAAAATACATTTTACTCTTTCTCTTTTTTTTTTTTTCATTTTACTCTTTCTCTCCCACTGAATGAAACTATGTATCCTGGACAGAATACATAAAGCAGATATTTGAGGAATCTGAAAAATAAATAATAGCAGATATAGTGGGAAGAAGACCAGAATTTGTTTATTTTTTCCTCTGGTATCTTCTGGCTTAGACTCGAGGCAGCCTGAGACCAGAGAGAGCATCTTGTCATAGACACACAGCTGCAGATGCCATTTAGCTTAGACTCAGCATGAAAGTGGCCTCTTGTGAGTGACAGTGGTGGCAGTGAATGCTTTCAGAGGTTTTATATTCTGAAGGAAGAGAACTTCTTTAATTTGAGGAGGTCTGGTCCCAAGACGGCAGAGCAAAACTTCTTGCTGTTTTTCTGTCTCCCTTCTCCCACCACTTAGTGTGGATGCAGCAGCAGGAAGTAGGTGGCAGAGGGGGTGGTAAATAAAGCCCCAGATTTTTGGCTGGAAGACTGAAAAGAAGAGCTCCTAGGAACCAGTAAGTAGGAAAGAGATAGCACAGAGGGAGAAGCTTGGAAAAAGGGGCCCCATGGATTTGTTTACAAATTTCTGAGCTCTTTTTATGGCCCCAGTGCTCTGGTGAGGACTGATAGTAGTAGTGTGCTTGCTATGTCCTTATCTGGTTGGATGCAGGCTTTATTATTTATTTATTTATTAAGCTATACATTTTGTCCTTGCTGGCTAGGTGCCCTATGAAATGTGATGGTGTCATTTCCTAAGGCGGAGTGACTTATGTCACAGGTGCTCTTTACATATGGGCTCATTACTTAGTTCCTCTGCATCTCAGGCTTACTGTCTGGAAAATGTATAGAATTCTCACTACCTTCAAGAACTGTTATGAGGATTAAACAAATTAATGTACACTAAGCAAGTGAACCTAACAAGTGTTTTTTTCCCTGTGGCAATTGGTTTTCAGCTTTCCTATCCATTTCCTTTCAGACCCTTAGTTTTCATGTTTAGCGCTCTTTTAGTCTGTCAATTTTACTAAGTTGTAAAATAATTTAGAAGCTTCCTAAGAATCACCTGTTAAATTTAAAAAGAATAAATGTCTTAAAGGAGTGCTAAGATAAAATCTATGGTAATCTGCTGCCCTCTTTCTTGCTTCAGAAGAGTTGAGGTTGCCAGAAAACTAATATTTAGATACGGGCTTATCTGGTTCATAATATTCTAAACAACACTGCTACCATTACTATTATTACTAACTAAAAGTACCTAGAATGTGTCAGATATTGACATTCTACACGTATCAATTTATTTAATTCTTACAGTAACATGATAAGGTGGATACTATTGTTATTCTAATTTTACAGAATACATAACTAAACCATCACTTTATTGCCCTAGTCTTTTTACTCATATTATTAAAAAACAACAATTGAATACTGGTCTTAAATTAGTTATGAAGTTAGTTATATTTGGTTATCTTTTTAGCATAAAAACTCTAGCTAAAATGAGCCTTAATATGGGTAGTGCTTTTTTCTTTGCTCCATAAAACAGAACAACCCTCCTCGCAGGCTTAAAGCTAAAAACCAAGAATCAAATAACAACCTGAGTGTTGGAGTTGCATCAAGGTTTTTGCAATGTAAATTTCTTCCATTACCTTAGTTTAGGTCCTAAGCTTCTCTAGTTTGAATTATTATAATTGATATCTTTTTATTTATTTACTTTTTTTTTGAGACAGAGTCTTGCCCTGTCTCCATGGCTGGAGTGCAGTGGCATGATCTTGGCTCATTGCAACCTCCGCCTCCCAGGTTCAAGTGATTCTCCTGCCTCAGCCTCCTGAGTTGCTGGGCTTGCTGGCGCCTGCCACCATGGCTGGCTAATTTTTGTATTTTTAATAGAGATAGGGTTTCACCATGTTGACCAGGCTGGTCTTGAACTCCTGACCTCAGGTAATCCACTTGCCTTGGCCTCCCAAAGTGCTGGGATTACAGGCAAGAGCCACTGCACCCAGCCTACTATAACTGATTTCTAACTGAGCATATCAGTCTCTTCTTCATTGATGGCATCCTTCACCCACACTGATTGAATTATTTTTATTATTTACGTACCTGTTTTAAAAAAATAATGGCTGTTCAATAAAATAGGACTTTTTTCTTTTTGGCTGAGCACAGGGGACTTTACTGATGGAACATGACAAGGTGGAGCTTTCTAGGCCCCTCCCTTTTCAGGTAGTCTGCATGGAAATTGTGAAGAGGGGAGACTGTGAAGAGCATGATCGGGTCTGAGCAAAGCAGGGACTCCACAGCAGCTGAGGGCCTCTCTCTTCCTCTCATGCTCTCACTGCAGCTGGAGGCCATGTGGGCCATGAGGTTCACCACCCTGTTGCTGTAGCCAAATTCACTGTCATACCAGGAAATAAGCCTAATAAAGTGGTCATTGAGGGTAATACCAGCTCCAGGATCAAAGTTGGAAGAGTGAGTGTCGCTGGTGAAGTCGGAAGAGACAACCTGGTGCTCATCGTAGACCAGGATGCCCTTGATAGGGTCCTCTGACTCCTGTTTCACCACCTTCTTGATGTCATCACATTTGTCAGGTTTTCCAGACAGCAGATCAGGTACACAACTGACACGTTGGTGGTGGAGATATGGGAGTCCATGCCAATGAGCTTCTTGTTTAGCTCAGGGATGACTTAACGGTAGCCTTGGCAGCTCTAGTAATTAAAGTTATGGTGTTCTGGAGCGCCCTCTGACCATCAGGCCACAGTTTCCTGGAGGGGCCATTCACAGTCTTCTGGGTGTCAGCGATGACATGAACTATGGTCATAAGTCCTTCTGCGATACCAAAATTGTCATGGATACCCTTGGCCGGGGGCGCTAAGCGATTGGTGGTACAAGAGGCATTGCTGATGATCTTGAGGCTGTTGTCTCACAATTCACTTTCATCATGAACATGATGGCTTCAGCAGAGGGGGCAAAGATGATGATCCTTTGGGCCCCTCTCCCCAGAAGTGAGTTCCAGCCTTCTCCATGATGGTGAAGATGCTGGTGGACACTACAGTGTACTCAGTGCCAGCATTGCCTCATTTGATTTTGGTGGGATCTTTGTCCTGGAAGATGGTAATGGGATTTCCATTGATGACAAACTTCCCATTCTCAGTCTTAACGGTGCCATGGAATTTGCCATGGTGGAATCATACTGAAACATGTAGACCAGGTAGTTGACGTCAATGAAGAGATCATTGATGGCAATAGTACCCACTTTACCAGCTAGTGACCAGGCACCCAAAATAGCCAAATCCCTTGACTCCAACCTTCATCTTCACCATCATATGGCTGGTGCTGTGATGGACAAGTAAATGCGGCTGTCTCTCACGGGAGGAGCAGAGAGCCAAAATAGGGCTTATTCTATGCTTCTAAGAACTGAATCCTGGCCACACTTATTTCTCTAATGCTGTCTCCTCTGGCTGAAAGTAACAAACAGAAAGCCCAGTATCCACTCACACAAATACACTCATCATTCATGCCTTTGTTGCAGAATGTGTCTGTCATTCTTGATTAGGTTGTGATAATAATTTTACTGTTTACTATTTATTGAGGACTTACATTGTACCACAGCTTGTTCTAAGCCCCTTGTGTGCACCTATGTTGTAGATAAAAGAGCTGAAGTTTAGAGGAGTAGTTTGCCCAGAGTCATACATTCTGCAAGTAGGGTTTCTGAGATTAGAATTCCCAGCATTCTAATACAAGCCTGAGTTTTTAGCCATGATACATATTGCTACCTGCTTATTTCTCACACTGAAGAATGGAAGGGATCATACTGACACTACAAACCTAACATATACATCTTGTTTTCAGGAGGCAATAAGATAAATTGCATGGAAGCTCTGTTGGGAGGAATTTGGATGCTGTTACTGTCCCTTACCCTGAAGGTAATTATAAGGTCTTCTGAGCCCAGAGCTTGGCAATAGTTGCCAATGTTGATAAGCCAAAGGTGGAGTATTTTCCTTTTTCCTTTGGTTAAAGATCAATTCACTTCTTTCATGTTTTCTTTTTAGTTGATAATAAAGGAGAATAAAATGATAACAGATGTGAATACTTAATCATGTTGCTTAATCTTATGGAGTGACATAAAAATATGGTTTGCTTTATCTAGACAGATGTGGTTTTATAAAATAATCATGGTCTTTTTGTTTGACTTGTAGACTAATTATGCATGAAATGGGAGTGCACTTTCTGGAAAGGTCATCTTCACTTTTAAAGTATTTCTTTACGCATTCATGATTGTCACTTCCTGATCAGTGTGGGAAAATTTGAGATAAATAAAACTCTATTCTGTGTTAAAGGACTATTTCAAAGATTCCATGTTTAACGAAATAAACCTAGAAAGTAGAGAGCTGTGGTTACTTATACTAATTCATTCTGAAGTCTTCTCAATGCCCTTTTAAAAATCTGTAGCTTTTTCTTTCTTATTTTTTTCAGATATCAGGAAATTTGGATTTCCAATGTACTTAGCTTATTCTCAATAGTGGATGAAATAATTCATTTAGCATGTCCATTATGACACTAAACTAGTAATTCAGGGCAGTTAAAATTTCAGTGGATGCTGAATTGATCCAAGAAATAGTTTCAACCTTGTGAACTGGTTTGGAATTCGTTGTCTATCATTAAATAGTAATTAAACATCAAAGGCTTGAAATGGCCTATAATGTGCAACAGCAAGTTTGTGTGTTAGAATAAGACACTTGAGTTAATATATAGCTCATATTTTTATATAGCAATTATGTGGTGATAAACAGTATAATTATTTTATTTTTATGAGTTCATTGTCTACATTTTGTATTTTAATAGTAGTTATGTAGTAATTGTCTACTCTGTGGTGATAAACAGAACACTTTTTATTATTTTAAAACTCGTTTTCTAAAAGGATAACACAAAATTGGTTTATTTTATTTTATTTATTTATTTTTGAGACAATGTCTCATTCTGTTGCCCAGGTTGCAATGCAATGGCTCAATCTTGGCTCACTGTAATCTCCACCTCCCAGGCTCAAGTGATCCTCCCATCTCAGCCTCCCAAGTAACTGGGACTACAGATGCACCACTATGCTCAGCTAATTAATTTTTTTTTCTTTTTTTAGAGACAAGGTCTTACTATATTGCCCAGGCTAGTCTCAAACTCCTGACCTAAGCAATTCTCTCATGTCTGCCGCCCAAAGTACTAGAATTATAGGCATGAGCCACTGGCTAATTTTGTTTTAAATCCCTATACAGTATGTACTTTGAATATAGATTTTGTTTTTGTAACTCATATTTGAAAATGTCTCTTTTAAAAAACTATATAAATATTAAAAGTATTTGAGAGTTTTTAACCTAAATCAGGAATTTGTTTTAACATCTGTTATCAGTCATCTGAAGCCACAATACTTGGTTTTTAGAGCCATTTCATTTTATGATGTGAACATGCATGATGCATTCAGGGAGGGATTATATTTCAAATTATATCCAAAATTGTCAAACCTTGTATCTTTGGTATGTGGGAGGCTAGGGGAAGTGGAAAATGAATCCATTTTATTAGGGGCAGTGGTATATCATGGTGTATGGGTCATCATTGTGAATCACAGGGAAAGTGGCATAGCATTTGAGATTGATCCACATGCCACCAGTAAATCTTGGCCCAAATCAAATAGAAGTAGTAGAAGGATTAAGATAGCTAATATTTATCATCAATGGTTAATTATGTACCTGGCACAGTTCTAAGTGTAAAAGCATATTAAATCATTAATCCTCACAAAACCTTTAAAAATAAAACTGTTAATAACTAGATACCAGCAAGGGGTGAGTATTCTACAGAGGAGCAAACAGGTATGCAGTGGTTGAGTGACTTGCTACACAACTAGAAAGTGGCAGTGCTGAAACTGACCTCGGGAAGCTTGGCTACCCAGTCAGCACTCCTAATTTATTTTATTAAATAAATATCCCCCTTGGGACTTTGATTGAGGTCTAAGTCATAGAAATAGTCTGTTTTCCCGAATTTTTCTTCATTAAGATGAAGGTTCTAACTTCCTGCCAGTAAATGTCTAATTTATTTGGAATTTATATCTTCAGGATATTCAAGTCTTAGAGTTTGTTTTATTGTCCCAGTGGTCAGTCTAATGTTGAGCTTAAGTCATTTTGAGTTCAGCTCTTTTGTTTTTATGAAGATGTAGAAAATATTCTATGGCTTTTTTATGGGTTGCTCCTAAGCTTCCTCTAAGATATTTCTTCTTTCTCCTTTTTCCAGACACAACAGTCATCCATCTAGCTTGGTCTCTCTTTAGCTTTCTCCATGGTGGTCTTAATTCTAGTCTCCTTACAATTTATTTTCTAGATTAAGTAATGTTCAAATCACAAACTTTACTCTTGTCTCTCCATTTATCATTATATACAATTCAAAGCCCTTAACATGATAGTCCCAAGTCTTGTTGCTTTGGATCTACCTCTTTTGTCTTATCTTAAAATTCTTAATCATCATGGAAGCTAACATTTATTGAGCACTTACTATATATCAAGCACTGCGCTTACTTCCAGACACACAAAGATGAATAATAGAACATATTTTCTCCCTTTGTGATTATCACAGGAATTATCTTACTTAATTTGATGGAAATCTATGAGCTATGTAATATTATTAACCCCATCTTAATGAAGAGGAAATGAAGGCTTGAAGAGTTTGTATAACTTATTCAGGGTCACAAGGTTGCCATATGGCAGAGCTGGGATTCACACCCTCACTTTTAAGCCCTATACAATACTCCCCATGTCATAAATTTTCTAACCCTAACCCATCTTTAGACATATGGGGCCACTCACCACTCCCTTTATATATCTCACTTTTTTCACTTCATTTTCTTGTTTTATGTCATTCTATCCTCCTTGCATGTCTGTCCCAATTTTCTTCCTTATTTCTGCCTATTGAATAACAACTGCCTTCAACCTGTGGACCTCACTGACCTCCCCCACCACAAACCAAAGCTTCATTTTTTTCTGAACTCCCATAGTGCTATAACCTTATAACCTGGTTATACAAACTATATGCTGAGCTTTATCGAGTGCTTAAAAATTTTTTTTTTAGCAGTAAAAGCTTCTAATTATGTATCATAAGTAAGTTCTCAGAGAAGCTGATTCAGACTTTCCACCAAGGGGTTGTGTTGGCACTGAAGACATAAACATCAACCACATTTTAGCACAATTTTCATCATTCTTTTTTGGTTTGACTTTTCTGATGATATCTAAACTTAGACATAAATGGAAACCCTACCTTATATGGATGACATGGAATGGAAAAGAAGCTCCATGGCCTTCCTGTTTAGCTGGTGGGTTTGACCTTTTCCACACGTGCATTTGCTTTGAACTCCTCCTAAGTTAGGTGCTACGTGAATACAAGTTATAATTAACATGCTTTCTTTGGATCTCCTTGGACAAAATGTTCTGTCTCCTGATATGCTATGCATATTTACTTTGAATGAATAATAGTTTTGAATTTGGATTTAGAAAGCAGATAGCGTGACTGAAATGCATGTTTCTTCTTTGCCTTTAATCTCGGGCTGCAGGATGGATCCCAAATGTGAAGGGAATAAAACATGAGAGAACCTCCTTGTTTAGCCACGAAGTAACCAGGGATAAGAGGTTTAGCTTATAGGCTCTCATCAAACCTGTTATTTTTCATTGAAAACTGGCGTATGGTATCACTATGCAGCTGCTAACCAGCTGTTTCCTTTCTACTGGGGTTCTTGTGAGCTCTCTGCTTTAAATTTATGTATCGCTTGGGATCCTGAAGGATGAAATAATACTTGTAGGTTCAAGGTAGTGGTTGAAATGGTTGTTTGTACGTTATAGGATTTTTTTAGTTTAGTCCAACATGTTTAAAATGTTTTCTTCTAATTGCTATTGTGAATATGTAAATGTTTATTTAATCATGCTCAAGTGAGGAAAGACATAGAAATAATTCATAGGCTAATTCAAACCATGTTTTTACCTCTCTTGTTTGCCCTTTTTCATGATTCCTGAGGAGCACCAGTGTGGGGACAGCAAAGCTTCTTTCTAGAGCATCAGCTAAGTCAAGATAAGGAATTTACAGTAGGCATATGTCAACCAATACAGAGTGAACTGAGCTGGGATTACTATATCATGCTCCAACAATTCAAAGTTTTCACAGGAATATTTCTTTTCTAAAACCAAGCATAAAACTCTCATACCCTCTCAGGTGAATTTATGTTAAATTTCAGAGCATTGAAAGGTTTTCTCACCCTGATGTTCCCTTGAATTAACTAAATCAAACTGCTGAACTTATAGGATGGGTTTCTGAAATATTTTTCTTGTTTGCTTTTGGATAGATAGATAGATAGATAGATACATGGATAATTGAGAGAAAGAAAAATCAAGTTCATGTTAGTAAAATTGTAACTTGCCATGTTTCATTTTGTTACCAGGAAGTAATGGCAATCTTTAAATGACTTATTCTTCCTTCAAGGCATTGTCGCCTGCTAAGCCTCAATAGACAGGTAGGGAAGAGAAGCTGTTGAAAGAGGGAGTGCTCTCTAGATAGTTTTCTTTTTTCTTCCTGAGCATAATTAAAACAGAATATGGAATCATTTAATCTCCATGTTATCTTTGGTGGGGGACAGTAATATAAGGAGGAATGGAAGATAAAATAACAACACCAACACCAACACAGAGAAGCTAAAATGAAATTACTGAGTGAATAATTGAGTCCTCTATAACAGCAACTTAATATGTTGGCTGCGTAGACCATATTAATAAGTTGTGGTTCCAGTGAGTATCTTAGAGCAAATAACTACAGCAAGAGTACTATTAAATTCTTAGCAAAACAATAAATTCAGACCTGCCAGTTAAAGGCCAAAGGTTTCCAATTTACACATTTAAAATGTATACATGCTACATTTGGCTTTAAAACATTGTTTTCCTTTGATTTAAAGTGCATTTGTATATTAGCTAGAAAAAACTGGTAGACTTTAACAATAGGTTGAAATACTCAAAACAGGGAAGAAATCAGTAGGCTTTAACTGTAAGTTTAAAGAGCCAAAACAAGCACCAAATGAAAAAGTGAAAGCTCATATGTGCTTTACACATAGCAGACATGCTAAAAAATAATTGAGTAAATGTAGATGGACATAAACAGGTGGAGATGAACCTGTGAATTAATGGCACCTTAATCTAAGGTTCAACTTGGGGATTGAAGGTCTTCCCTCTGGGGAGGTGAAGTGAACTAGTAGAATGACATGATCAACCAGTGCTAGGATAAGCCGTTTAGTCAGAACACTAGCTGAGGTCTCAGCTAAGGAGAATAAGTAGGTGGGAATAATTAAATATTTAAAGACTCAGAGAAGAAAACTTCTTTATTATTTCTTTATTATTATTATTAGGGATCTCATTCTGTCACCCAGGCTGCAGTGCAGTGGAATTAGTATAGCTCACTGCAGCCTGGAATTCCTGGGCTCAAATGATCTTTCCACTTCAGCCTCTCGAGTAGGGTGAAAGCCATCGTGTCCAGTGCAAAGTCCTTTATAAGGTGGCATACTTGCCTTGGTTAAAGATGAAGATGATCAGCGTTGGTGAGCAGTGTTATCCAATAGATCCAGATGTTTTGCTATCAAGTTCAAAAAAGTAGGCAAGGCCAAAGAATGGGCCCAGATAGAGCAGAATACAGGGGCTGCCCTTGGGAGATAAGTGGGACTAATCAGCATTTGGGACCCAAAATTCGTTTTAATACAATGATTCAGAATATTTTACTAGCCCACTTTCAAATTCTCGTCACCTAATCATTAAAAAGACTCCTATGGCTGGTGATTGAGAGAATCCACAAAATCTAAATTGCATGTACAAAAGGATAAATGTAAAATTTTGCACTGAGCTTAAGAAACTATTTCAGTGATGATGGGTAGGGAGAACAAACTCAATCACACTTTACAGGAAAACAAAACAAAACATTGCATTAGGAATGTCAAACTTTAATCTCAACTGCCACAAGCTAACTGTGCAACTTTTGGCACGAGATCTTTTAGAATCTTAATTTCCTTATCCAAGAAAGAGGATGCTGGAAGAATATCACCTTTGAGGTTTTTCCTGGATTTAATTTTATAGTTCTATGGCCTCAAGTTTTCTTTTAAGTACAAATTCATATGAAGCAATGCTGTGGCATGTGATGCCAAAATTCTAATTCATTAGGAGAAATACAGAGGCTAGATTATCACACTGAATTCAGTGCAGTCACTTCATTCGGCTGGACAATCAAGTTAGGGTTGCCACATATTTTGAAGGATACAAAAAATTTATAGCAGATCTGGAGGAGGTTGATTGAGGTGGTTATCATTCCAGAAACAATTTTATAAAAGAAATCATGAGATGAACTAGGGTTCATTAGCCCAGGGTGGAGAAGAAGGAGGCTCCCAGTAACTTTCTTCCCCTATCCCTTCTCATAGCTCTAGGTGGAAGGCTGTAGGAAGATTTCCCTAAAGCCTACATAAAAATAAATAAAAAGAAGAACCTTCACTGTTCCAGTAATAAACTAAATTGCTTTGTGATGAAACTATTTCCCTCACAAGGGTAATGTTCAGGCAAAAGTTGAAAGACCATCTCTGTGGGGAAAGCTGGATTTGAAGATTTTGAGGGTCCCAGGCACTCACAACTGCTTCCATCCTATGATATGCTCAGTCTTGACATTAGTTCTGAAATTACAATAAAAAATTTATGTGCTAATATCAGAAATGACCAATTTTTATAGCAAACTTTTCTGATTAATCAGAAATAAAATATTATGATTGTCAAAACTCAGACAATTTCATTTACTTGTAAATAAAGAAGTATTGAAAACAGCAACGTGATCTGGGGGCTTTTACAGTTCCTCTTGCTCCTTGGCCTCTTTATATTTCATGAGCATTTCTCTGAGTGTATTTCTTTCACATCTAATTCTGTCTTGCTACCTGTTTCTTGGAGAATCTGAATTGACCTAGTAATAAACACACAATAAAGATTAGCAATTTTATCTTACATTTTCCTCTATGACTCAAAATTAATTTGTTTTCTTCCTGTGAATAGTTTGTTTACTGTTGGTTGATATAGAGTTTAAGGGAGTTGGAATTTTTTCTTGTTTTTCCTAATGGAAACATGGAAACATTCTTTCTGTTTGATGGTTATAAAATGCCTCCTTGTTTTAGGTGGATAGTAACAATTTAGAATTGAACTGTAAAAAGAAAATATATTAAGTAAACATACTTAGTATCACTTAGTATTTACACTTCACATCTAACTGGACTAGTAAAATTTTAGTATTGGTGTGTACATGATCACTGTTCATGTGTAGACAGTACTTAGAGGCAGAACAGCAGGAGGAAATGTAGAAAGTCAAACACCTGGCTAGGCAAAAGTCCTCACATTTTTGGATTAGGTGTCAGCCTCCCTTCTGTCTCCATCACTGGCATTTCCAGCCAATGCATCCCTGATTACTCAAAGCCAAGCATTTCCTCAAAAGTAGCAGGAGGGATAGGAAACAGCATGTGCTTCCTGGTTTGGGAGGTGGCACAGGACTGTGGGGCAGCCAGTAATAGCAAACACCTAAAGCAGGAAAGGATTTGGTGACCTTGTGAACAGAACTTTGCTTTTCAGCAGAATGACACAATCACCTGTAGCATTTTAATCCGGATTCAATTCCTAACCATGGGGAACATGCTCACTGTAGAATCCTTACTTTTGGGGCACCAGTGTAATAAGGTAGACAGGACTGATGATACTGACGCATGCAGAAGAGAGAAACAGACACCCAGCTCCTCCAGAGCGTAGAGTGCCCGTGGTAGAAATAAGTAAACATTTCTTTGCCCTGGAGTTAGTTAAGATCATTCAGGAATCACTTCATTGAGAAGGAGATTCTGGAAGAGAGTCCAGGAGGAAAAGCATAAAGTTATGCTTTTAGTGGAAGGAAGGGTGTAATCATTCCTGTTAAAGGGGATTGCTGTGGATCACAGCTCTGAGGCAGAGAGAATAATTTGTGAATGGGGGCTGTCAACTTGGGTATACCTTTGAAGTTTTTAAACACAGTATAAAACTACATATTTTAAGAAGCAGAGTAAGCCTGAAATATTTAAATTATGTAAACGTGTATCTCTTGAAGGGCAAGGGAAGAGGACCATGGTTTCTGTGGCCTCCCTAAGATAGCCTGCCATCTCTCCTGATGCTGGTGACTTCTTGTAATGTTGGAACAATATTAAGTGTTTCAAAAAGGAAGAAGTTCTTATTCCCGAGTGAGAGACCATATAACATAGAAATTAAAGGCAAGTGATTTGGATGAGGTGTGGATATGAATAACAGTTTTATTTCCTGCCAGTTATGTCACCCTGGGAGAATTACTGAATCTTTCTGAGCTTCAGTTTCCTTATCTAAAGGAATAGTGACAATATTAGCTCCTATCACAAGGATTTTTGTGAAAATTCAGTGAGATGTGCCATGTACAATGTTTAGCACATAGTGCCAGAAATATTTTACGGAAGCACAGATTCAAAAATGACTAATTAGAGCAGTTACTGAGGCGTCTCAGCGCAACAGCTGTGTTTATTATTGAATTGCTTGCAAAAATGGGCACACATGGCTTTTGAAAATTTTTTATTAAAAGTTAGTAATTTACAATGTCTTTATAAAAATACATGACTGCTATAACTGGCTTTTATCACATAGAACAGTTTATATTTTCATTAGTGAGATAAAAAGAAACAGAAGATTTCCTGTATTCTGAATTAGAGCTATCATCTGTTAAAAAAATTTATAATTAAAAAATAAAAGATAATTGTTTTTACAGGATATGGGCTCAATATGTAATTATAAAATGAGTAGATTCACCTATTTATTCAATAAATATTTATTTTAAATAATACTAAGTGCTATAAAAAATAAAATAGGGGGATATGATAGGGAGTGGGCTGTATGTGTTTGTAGGTATTGTAGTGCTCTGAAATTTAGACCGCACACTAGTTTTAATGTCAGAATTTTAAAATTATTTGAAAATTGCAACTTCTATTAAGTGTGCTCAACCTAAAATATTCCAGAAGGTTTACGATAACATTCAAGTTTAAATTCAACATAACTGCAAAAAGTTATATTTTGTTTATTTTCAGAGTTTGTGAACTTTTTCTGATGTTTTCCTAATATATGAAAACGAAATTGGGAAAAAAGTTACTTTCAGTAATTGGACCTTCATTCTTCAGTGTGGATTTGTTTCCCCTTTGGCTAATATTTCATTGACCTCTACAAGGCTGGCATTTCTAGAATACCAACTGAGTAAATTTTAGATCCTCCAAGTTGATTTTGTTAATGTTATCAGAAACTGTCAAGAACTTATTCGATAATTATAAGTTTTCATGTTTGTATAGTAGTTAATTTGTAATCATGTGCTGTTTTGTTGAATATTTGAAGTTGGCTTGCTATTGATGTTCTAGAATGCGTTTTCCAGATATAATAGAATACATGTCTGAGTTCTCAGGCTTATTTGTTCATTTAAAAATAATTTATCAGGTGCCTATCAAGTGCTACATGGTTCTAGTAAATTGAACCGTATGTCACTGTGGGTATTCTACCCTCTTTAGCTCAAAAGTCAGACATTTGATACAGTTCACCTTATTAAAAAACAATTTCCTCTTTAGAGAGCTTTCAATCTAATGTAAGGTTTTAGATATATAAAAAAAGCCTCCAAAAATTTTTATACTTAATTAAAAATTTTGTTCCCCTGGAAATCTAAAATCTGTAGGTCAAAAACATTTCTGTATAATGAAATATAGATTTAAAATATTTCTGTATAATGAAATTATTTCCCTGATGCAAGGTCTCATTTAGAAGAGTTTGTTTTCTATATGAAGTGTCAAGAGTAATAAATGATTTCTTCATCCTTGTTACTTGTTATGCATCATCAAGAATTACTTATTTGTCCACTTTGCTATGATTTTTAAAGCTAATTTAGAATAAAAACTGAAGTGAGAAGTTGAACAGTAGCCCAGTTTTGTTCCTGCTTGGAAGAAGCAATTAATCTTTAACTTCCCGTATTTCTACCTACTCTCTTTCAAAAGCACAAATAATTTTCCTCACCAGAAACTTCCTAAATTTCATAGCATTCACAGTATATACTGACATGATGTAGGAGTGGTGACACAATATGTGCTTGAATTCAGAGCTTTTTTTCCTGTTCTTTTTGGTTTAATGTCTGAAAAGAGTAGTGGCATATGGACTTTGTTCTTATTCAAAGCCCAATTATGATATGATTCCTGACAAAAATGTTCACTATTATACAAGGCCATAAAGGGTTTTTGAGTTATTGACTCTACTCAATAAACTTAAAAGAGCTCCTTGTTCTTGGTCCCATGGGGAAAACGGGAGCATAGGCAAGCATAAGCATAGGAAGGGCATAAGAAAGGAAAGCAAGGAGAGATAAATATTGTAAAATGCTGTTATTTTAAACATGCTTGTTTTAGTGTACATTCAAGGAATTGTAATGTAATGGAGAGAGCACAGAACTAAAAGCTAAAATGATGGGATTCCAAGCAGGCTAAACTAAAGCACCTTCCCCACTACAAGCCTACCTGCCTCTGTACCCCCATGTCCTCCTCCCATTGTGGTTGGAGGTGATAGTCCTTGTCATTGAGCCAATCCTCTCACCAATGTCAGAAGCCCATTTCTTTATTATCCTGTTTTTATTATCCTCCTTCTCTTCTATATCTTCTCCTCTCTTTCTATTGGATTTTCCTCATCAACATTTAAACGTATAGAAGTCTTTTAATTTATAAAAGTCTCTTTATCCTATTTTCCCCTCCAGTTACCACCCTAATCCTCTCCATCTTTACTCATGCATAAGAAGTAGACACAGCAAGGCAGCACTTGTCTTTACTCTCAGTGGCTCCATTTCCTTAGCTCTCATTCATTAACTAATTTTCCTCTGAAAGGGCTAAACCAAAATTGTCAATCATGTCCCTGAAGCTAAGTTCAACAAACATTAAGTTTCATATCATTTACCCTCTTATCAAAGCACAACAAAGCTGACCATGCCACTCCAGTAGACCCTCCACTGACTTGATTTCCATGATACTAGATCCTTTTGGACTTTCTACTACCTCTTCAGTTGCTCCTTCTTCTTATTCATTTACCAGCCAGTGCTCCTCCATCTGATCTGAAAGGTTGGACTTCTTCAACCTTTAATCTTAGGCTCTCTTTTCTTCTCCTTAGACCAAGATTTCTCAATAATTTTGGGATCTTAAAGAATCCTTGACAAAAAATTATTGCCATAACTTCCAGTATATCAGCATGATCAGTAAGTTGCAGACATAATAAACTAAAAATACTATTAATACACTTTTGGAGATAGAATGATAGTTTTCTATGATATGTTTATTTTGGCTAACTTATTATCAGCCCACTCATTTCTTGTGGTTCTTCTTCCCACTAAGGATATCAACTTGAATGTAAGTCAATAGTATGAGTAGAACAAACTTTAGTTTTTCTTTTTTTTTAAAAAAAATTTACAATTTCTTCTGGATTTTAAAAACCTTATCCAAGTAGAGTTAAAATTCTTATTACAAATGTCTACTATGTAATTACTATGTAATGCCAACACTTTAGGAGGCTGAGGAAGGAGGATCACTTGAGGTCAGGAGTTGAAAACCAGCCTGGTCAACACAATGAGACCCTATCTCTACAAAAGAAAAAACTATTAGCCAGATATGGTGGGACTTGCTTGTAGTCCCAACTGCTCAGGAGCCTAACGCAGAGGATTGCTTGTGCCTAGGAATTTGAGGCTGCAGTGAGCTATGATTGTGCCACCACACTCCAGCCTGAGTGACAGAGCAAGAGTCCATCTAAACATACAAACAAATAAACCAAAAAAACCCCCATTCCCCCAAATGTCTACTTTAAAAAATGCTAACAAGGTATGGTATGTGGTATACAGTGAATGGCAAGAGTGCTTTTTCCCTATTCACAACTAAAGATGATTTTTTAGCTAACCTTTCTTGAAAAAAGAAATGCAATAAACTTAGCTTATCTTTTCAAATTTTAATTCCTTTATTTTAATAAATTCTTAAAATGCATAGATTAACATAATAAATTTCTGTTAGTAAATAACTGGCTTAAGCCAAAATAATTTTTTAATTGTATTTACTTAGAAGCATCCAGAATGTCAACAACATGGCTGCAACTCTTTTTTTTTTTTTTTTTTTTTAACAATTATAGAGTGGTATTCAGTTAGCAAAACAATTATTTTGTATAAGCTGCATCAAAGACAATTGAAGATGAAAGAACTACCGTCTCCACATATAACTAATTTGTGCAGTGTACCAGTAAGAACTATTTAAATTTCCATGTCAATTTACAACCCCCATACCATGCCAGGTAAGGTTACTGGCTATTGAAAATGCTATTTGGAGAGGGCTATCTAAAGACACATTGGGTAGTGTGTTAACGATGCAGAGAAAGACACTGTACCTTTTAAAAACAAGTTTTATACAGCCTTACATTTCAATTGTTTCTTTAAAACGAATCAGTTGTTTACAGGTGAGTTAAATGTTTTTTGGACAAGAAAAACACTTTTAGACAAGAACCATCTTATTTGTTGTCATTATCTCTTCCTCCTCCTCTTCCTCCTTATTCTTTCTTTATCTTCATCTTCATCTTTTTCCTCCTCCTCATCTCCATCTTTTTCCTCCTCCTCATCTCCATCTTCCTCCTTTTCCTTCATTTTCTTACTCCTATTTTTTTTTCTGCTACATCAGGCTTTCTTTTAGCTCAGTGTGCAGCAATATTCTTTGCACAGTTTTCCTTCTGCCTTGCATTCTTTTAAGGCTGACTGTCATCTGCAGCAGTGTCATTCCACGTCTCTCCCAGTTTCCTTGCAACTTCACCAATGAATAGGCCAGGATGTTCTCCTTCAATTTTGGGGGGATACTCAGAAAAGAATGAGGCTGAAGGAGGCTTCTTGGGTGCATTGGGATCTTCTAACTTCTTTTTTGTTTCTCTTTAGGACGTATATGTGTTTCATTTCTCTTTTGTAACAAGCATCGTCTGCCTTTGCAGCATCTGCAACTTTTTCTTTCTTCTTAGTGGACATGGTCTTCCACCTCTCTGGGCACTTCTTAGAAAACTGAGAAGTTGACCGAACATCTGGGTGTTTCTTCTGCTCCTCCCAGCAAGTTTGCACAAAGAATGCTGTGAAAACACTTTTGTCTCTTGGCTTCTTAGGCTCTCCTTTGTCCAAGTTTAGTTATTTTTCCTTAGCTAGTCACAGAATTATCCAGAATCACACAGTGCCTGTCTAGTTCTCACTTGCATTGTCTTTATGGAGCTGTATGTACTGCAACTGAGATTTACTTTTTTTAAGGTAAACTTGATAGGTTTAATTAAAATAAAATTTTTCAATTGACTTTGATTAATATTATTTATGACACGAAGATTTATTGTGAATGATGAATAGTATAACTCCTAAAATAATAAGTCAAAGCAATGTAAATAAAAATACAGCTTAGGACGTATATAAAAGTCAAAGTCTTTAGTATAATCATTCTGCTATAGAGACACACACACACATATGTTTACTGCAGCACTGTTTACCATAGCAAAGAATTGGAGCCAACCAAAATGCCCATCAATGATAGACTGGATAAAGAAAATGTGGGACATATATACTATGGAATACTATGCAGCCATAAAAAAGGAGAAGTTCATGTCCTTTGCAAGGACATGGATGAAGCTGGAAACCATCATTCTCAGCAAACTAACACAAGAACGGAAAACCAAACCACATGCTTTCACTCATAAGTGGGAGTTAAACAATGAGAACACATGGACAAAAGGAGGGGAACATCATACACTGGGGCTTGCTGGGGGGTGAAGGCATAGGGGAGAGTTAGCATTAGGAGAAATATCTAATGGAGATGATGGGGTGATGGATGCACTAAACCACCATGGCATGTGTATACCTATGTAACAAACCTTCACATTATGTACATATATTCCAGAACTTTAAGTATAATTTTAAAAATTTAGTTTAAAGCTTTAACAAACTTTCTTTGTGAGTGACATGATTAGGCTGAAACATAGACCTAGAAGTTACAAAATTATTATGCAGCTGTGTTTTGGTTTCCCAGTGTCTTTTATAGACCTGAATATGGTTAAAAGTATTATTTGAAACAAAAGGAAAGAATGAAATTAACACATGTAATGTGAAACTTGTGCTTGGTTTTGGCTGCAAAAATACTCAATTCTAGGTCAAATATACAAGATAAGCATTTGATTACTTCATTTTTGACTATGATCAGACAATTTCTGCCCTTGGTGTTTCTTAAAAAAGAAAATGTTTGGTCATAAATCAAAAAAGTTGAGAACCACAGCAAAATGTTCACTGCTTCACTGTAAATGGCAGGATACTCTGCCTTCATAGAAACCCAGAACTCATGTAAGGGCAGAACTCTTATTGTCATTTGTGGTGAATAATCAGGCTTCAGCTCAAAATTCTTCCTCTTTTCTGAAAATCGAATTCTCATGATGAGGAGAAAATCTAGAGAAAGCATCCCTCACCGAGTCAGACACTTGGATTGAAAGGAAAAGTACACTCAGTGTTGCTCTGCAGTTCTCTGGATGGTTTTTAATGTGCTTATATCGTCCTCAATTTCAAGCCCAAGCAGCAGTTGAAACATTTCGCGATTTCCTTCTGTGACTTGTTTTTTCCTAAAGATTCAATTTCTTTAAATTCAATAATCATGTCACTTGAAATAAAAAAGAAATTTATGGGCCATACAAAGGTTTGTTATTCTGGATAAGGTAATGGAAATAGCCTAGTTTCTGCAGCCATTCTTCGTCTTGAAAGCCTCTAGCAAACTCTGACCTACTAATTTCTTCAAAGTGCTACCTTTCAGCTCAAACACCCTGTTGAGACCTCTTCCTCTGCCAACCCATGGATGTAGGTTTGTTAGGTGGTCTCTTTCAAGATTCTCATACCATCTTCAAGCCATCTACAGTTAACTGGTCTATATTTAATATTAATCATTCTTATAGCATTACTCAGATTTTTTTTTTATTTGGTATTTAAGTGTTTTTAACACCAGTAGCTCTCTGGAAAGAAATCAGTGTGTTGTGATGTCAGTGTGAAGGTGAATTTTCTTGGGGCACTATCAACACGGATGCCAGCGGTGTTCTTGCAAAATAGACTTTCTGTTTTCAGATATAAAGATGAACAGAAAAAGTATCTTGTCCTTTACTTGTTTTGGGCAGTATTCTGCAGTAGAAAAATAAGTTCTTAAATTTCAACATTATTTACAAATCTTACAAAATGCTACAGCATGATGTTTATTGGTGAAATTTGTTTATTCATCGAAATGGAAAACGAAGCTGTAACTTTTCAATATATTATACAAAATACCTTCAGCATCATGTGACATGCCATCAATATGTCAACATATTATGCTGGTTGAGACTGTGACTTTTTCCATTTTTGTTTGGGGCCTCATTGTAGCATTTTCCTAATTATGACTTTACCTGCTATTCTGTTCTTACCAACTATGCAACTTTTCCTTTTCTAGGCTATACATTATGCTTTGGATAATTCCAAAATAACTTGCTTTCAGAGCCTTTTCCTTGAATGTGACTTTTTTTTAACCAAAATATTTATTTTGTTTGTTTGAGATTCAAATTATTGTTTGAAATAATCAGCATCTTTACTTGTTAAATGGCTGTAATTTGTAGATAAGTATCTTTTCAATTTTGCTAGTTATTGCTGCATTTTTAGTTGTTTGGTACAGAGTGTGCACAATAGAATAGGCTAACTCAGATGTAAAACTCATTGTTAAGTAGATTTCACTGAAAGGTGAACTTCCTTTGGGTTCTCTGCACTGGGGCAGTACATTGACTCAAAAGATTTCAAATTTTTATCCAATGTTACCAAAACTGTCCAGAGACCTAAGCCTAGAAGCTTTCTTTTCTCATACTTCATCTTCAGAAATCATCAACTCAGCATTCAGACATATTTGTGGAACACAAAGGCAAATAAAATATAAAGCAGAAAGGTACTACAAGACCTACAATACAGTCAGTCTATTTTTAACTTACTGAATTAACTTTCAGAGTTTATTACCAACAAGCAGCAGGGATCAGATTAGTCTTGGTGTGTGTAACTATCTTCTTTATCATGAAAATGTCCCACTGATTTTCTGTTACACCTGTAGAGCTTATTTGCTTCCTTGTTGGAGACTGTGTATAAAAGGAGGTGGGAAAGGTAATTTGGAGGGAGAAGTTGGACATCACTTTGCTACCTTCCTCACCTTTGTGCACCATAACACTCAACAGATATCCAAGGCCTCACTCACCAGGTGTCAATATCTGAGAATGGATGTATCTACATAAATACTGTCTTATGTACAGTAGGACAAAATCTGATGTTTAATATTTCTGCAATCAGTGTTTCACATGGAAGTCTCGAGACATCTGGCAGCCCACTAGGATCCTGTAGAACTTCTGTTGAGACACCTTGCTGAGACAATCTTACCTACACTCATGGCTTCAGTTATCTAATGCTTTCAAATTTATGTTTCCTATTGGTTCTGGATGTATGATTGCTGACTTACCATCTCCTCTTGAACATTTCATAGGCACATCAAACTCAGAATGCCTAAAACTAAATTCTCAATTGTGTCTCTCCTCTCTCCCTGACCATGCAAAAAAGAAAATTGTGAGCCCCTTCCAGTGTTGTCCCCCTCAGCAAATGGCATCAATATCCACTAACTGCACACCCCAGCAACCTGGACATCATTCTTTACTCATTTCCCTTAACTGTACCTCCCGTTCTATGTTTAATCAGTCTCTAATTCCTGTTGATTCTGTTTACTAAATGTCCCAACATTGAATCTTATTCTATACCCCACCACTCCGAGTCAAAATTCAGCCCTTTCTTAGGGCTGAATTTCCAGAATATTCTCTTAACTGGTCTTTCTCATCTGCTTTGAAACCAGTCCAAGTCATTCTCTACTTTGTTGCCAATTGAATTATTTTTTAAAATGCAAAATCTTATCACATTTCTCCCTGCTTAAAACTTCTTGATAACTACCAGCACATTGCTCTTAAGATGAAGACCGAAATCCTTAATAGGACATACAATGATGTGCGTGATCCTCCCCTGCTAACCTCACAAGCCTCTTCTCTGACTTCTCTCTTCCCTTACTGTATTCTATCCACAACGACTCATCAATCCCTTCTTTTCAGAGGCTCCCTCATGCTGTCTTCCCTCTGCTTAAACACCTCCCACTCCTTTCATCTCACTCTTACTCATCCTTCAGATCTGAGTTGAAATGTCATTTCCTCAGAGAAGCAAGAAGTTCCTTAGTACTGTGTATTTCTGCCTAATTTCACTTACCACAATTCTAATTGCACAGTTTGTTGGTTATTATCTATCCCTGAAGCACCTCTGATTGCTCTTGGAAGGCAGGAAATGCATTTGTTGTGTTTACCACCTATCTCCAGCATTCACATACAATAAAAACAATTGGTGGGACAAATGAGTAAATGAATTATTCAATTCATGAATTTACTTCTTTTATGCTATTGCTCTCAAGTTTAGGAATAAAATTACTATACTCATTACATAAAAGAAACCTGAATTTCTAATTTTTGTTTTTTTTTATTAATAAGAAAAATTGCTTAGCATTTAAAATGACTTTTTAAAAAAATGATGCCTAGCCAACCATCTCATGTGTGTTGTAAGTTTTACGTAAGGAAATAAGTTTTTTGATGCACAGCAAAATAACAAACAACATGAAATTGTAAGTTATAATAGTAGTCTGTGACTCTTTATTAGCATGAAAAATCTTCCCATTTATTTATAAGACCAAATAAAAATATTAACTTGAGATTAGCACTGCAGCTGTTGAGCATTTCAGTGCTTGTTAAATATTGGAGGACATAATTTAAAAATGTACAAAGAACATACACAGATCACTTTATAGTTTTAGTTTTCTTGCTATTTAGAAAAAGACATTTTGAAATTAGTGTTTCCCACGAAGAAAAATACTTAAATATATAATTTTAATACATATATATGCCAAAATTAGTATTTATTTTCTTTTTTGTTTGGCTGTAAGCCAGCATAGACATGAATGTAGCTCTTTTCTCCTGGCAAAGAAGAAAATGCTATTCAAATTCAATCAGAACATCTAGATGTAAATGAGCTGTTCATCTAGAGTCCCCAGGATGTTCACTTTGGCTTCAGTCCTTCCAGTCTGGATCCATACCAAGACTTCTCTATTATTACTATTAACTAGCAGTTCTGGTAAAATTAAGTAATATTATTATGTCAGCTTGAAATCCTTAAGGCTGATTAGTGATCTCAAAGAAAGTTAAGATTTTCTCAATAATTATTCAAAGTATGATGATTAAAAATTAAATTCCTGATGTGATCCATGAGGTTTTTTTTTTTTTTTCCCCCTTCCCTCACTTGATTTTAGAAAAACAGGGCAGGTCTTTATCAGAGAGGAATCCAAAATCAGAAGTAGAAAAGGGATGGATTTTAAGGTCTTCTCTGTCTTCATTTAGTCTTCCTTTTCTTTCCACAGTAGATCATCATAAAGATTTTCATTCTCATCGTCTTCACATTGGGTAGGTTGAAGAGGAGCAATAAGAGAAGGGGTTGGTCTTGCCATCTCAGGTGCGGCAGAGGTGGAAAACAATCCAGGTATAAGTGGTGTGGAAAGCTGGTGTGGTTATATAAATATCAGTTAAAGGAGATGTCAAGACAAAGATTATTAACAGAGATAGGAAAGTACATTTCATAATAATAAATGGATCAGTTCATCAAGAAAATACAACAGTCTTAATTGTGTACCTAATGACAGAGGATAAAACAAAAGTTGTAGGACAAAAGGAGAAATAGGCAAATTCTCATTTATAGCTGATGAGATGGTTAGATTTATACGTCAACTTGGCTGAGTTACAGTGTTCAGTTATTTAATCAAACACCAATCTAGGTGTTGCTCTGAAGATATGTTGTACATGTGGTTACATCTACAATCAGTTGACTGTAAGTAAAGGATACTATCCTTGATAATGTGGGTGTGGGTTCGCCTAATCAGTTGAAAACCCTAGAGCAAAAACGGAAGATAATCTGCCTCAAGACTGAAGCATTAACACTTGCCTGAGTTTCCAGCTTGCTGGCCTATCCTATTGATTTCAGACTTGCCAGCTCCTAAAATCACACGAGCCAATTCCTTAAAATAATTGTCCTAACACATAGATATGTATATCTGCTATTGTGTCTGTTTCTTTGGAGAAACCTGACTGACATAGTGATTTTAGCATCCTTTTGTCTAAGTAGACAAGACAATCAGTAAATATACAGAAGATTTAAATAGCATTATTAATCAAGTTGATCCAATTAACAAATGCAGATCTAAATTATTTCAAGTACTTGTGGAATATCCATAAAGATCAACATACGCTGCATCAGAAAACACATCTCAACAAATATCAAAGGTTGAAGTGATACATAGCATGTTGTGTGACCACAACAGTGTTAAAGTGGAAATTAGTAACAAATGTAAGTAGAAAATTCCCAATATTTAGAAATTCAGCAACATACTTTTAAATAACTCATGTGTCAAATGAGAAATTATGTCAGGGACTAGAAAATTTTTTGAACAGATTGATAATAGAAAACATTACAAATGTGTGAGATGCGGCTAAAGAAGTGCTTACATGGAAAGTTATAGCTTTACATGCTTATGATTAAAAAGAAGAAATTTTACAATCAATGACCTAAACTTCTACTTTAAAAACTTAGTCTAGGCCGGGCGCGGTGGCTCACGTCTGTAATCCCAGCACTGTGGGAGGCCGAGGCGGGTGGATCACGAGGTCAAGAGATTGAGACTATCCTGGTCAACAAGATGAAACCCCGTCTCTACTAAAAATACAAAAAATTAGCTGGGCATGGTGGTGTGTGCCTGTAATCCCAGCGACTCAGGAGGCTGGGGCAGGAGAATTGCCTGAACCCGGGAGGCGGAGGTTGCGGTGAGCCGAGATCGCGCCATTGCACTCCAGCCTGGGTAACAAGAGCGAAACTCCGTCTCAAAAAAACCAAAAAACCATAAGTAGAAAAAAAAAAAAAAAAAAAGAAATGGAAAAAAAAAAAAAAACCTAGTCTAAAAACGTCTCTGGTTTCCATTGTTACATGTAAGGAGTTTAGAGGTCATTATTCCATCCTAACAACAAATAAAAAGCTTAAAAGGAGCTGGAAAATAAACACTCATCTCAGATCTATCAGAGAATGAGGTCACAGGGCAAACTACTGATCTAAAATTGAGAGAGATTGAATTCAGAGAATCACAACCTAAAGGAGCAGAAACCCATGAGCAAAAACCTCCACAAGAACGAGTGCTGAGTTATATAAGCCTAAACTCTAATTGACAAATTCTTAGAGCCTTAGTGTGGAGAAATCTAAGAGCTAAAACTCCAGGGGAACCCAGTTATATGGGAACACCCACGCTTTCATGAATTTACCATTAGAAGATTGATCCTATTCTTACAGCAGATATTGAAGAAAAATTCTCTCATGCTTTTGGCAGGGGCAAGGGGAAAGTAATCATTTAAAAATACACCAGAGCATGCCAATCTTCTTAACAAGGCCTGCCCTCAGGAGAAACTATTTTTAACAGAGCCTAACCTATTAGAGTTTTTCAGCGCCCAACTGACTGAGGGAAAGGAAATATTCAACTCTAGTCCACTCTAGCCATCCTCTTCCACCTAAAAGGGGAGAAAAGTGAGAAGCACATACAAAGTTCACAATCCAGAGGCACAGGCTTACTAAAACACTGAGTGCTCATCACAGTGCTAAAGAAATCTTCCCTGACCCACACTGTTCCACCACGTCATTGAAGGCCCATTTACTATAGTTCCTTTTACCCAGTTCATGCCCACCATTCAGCAAAGAAATTATAAAGCATACTTAGAGGCAAAATGTACAGTTTGAAAACAGTAAGCCTCAGACCCAGAGTTGGATATAGCAGGAATAGTGCAGTTACCAGATTAGGATTTTTTAAAAATTATGATTGATATGTTAAGGTCTCTACTGGACAAAATAGAGAACAAGCAAGAACAGATGCATAATGTAAGCAGAGTGATGGAAATCCTAAGACAGAATAAAAAAGAAATACTAATAAAAGAAATGCTAGAGATAAATAACCCTGTAACAGAAATGAAGAATGACTTTGGTGAGCTCATTAGTGGGCTGGACATAGCTGAGGAAAAAAAATCTCTGAGCTGAAGGATATGTTAACAGAAACTTTCAAAACTGAAAAACAAGGAGTTAAATACTAAAAACAATGAAATGGAATATCTAAGAAATGTGATAAAACTACAAAAGTTGTGTTGTAGTTTTACAAACTACATATAAAACTAATGTAGTGGGAATATCAGGAGAAGAAAGAGAAAACAGAAGCAATAATTGAAGAAATAAAGACAGAATTTCCCCCCAGTTTATGACACATATCAAACCACAGATCCAGGAAGCTGAGAGAATACCAAGCAGGATAAATGAAAACAAACAAACAAACAAAGCAAAACAAACCCCCAAAAAGCCTACACCTAGGCGTATCATATTCAAATTGCAGAAATCCAAGATAAATTCTTAAAAGAAGTCATAGGAAAAAAACACCTTGCCTCTAGAGAGTCAAAAGTAAGAATTACATCCAATTTTCTTCAGGAATCCATGCAAGCATGAAGAGAGTAGCATAAATTATTTATGGTGTGTATTAGTCCATTTTCATGCTGCTGATAAAGACACACTTGAGATTGGGTAATTTATAAATAAAAATTGACTCACATTCCATGTGGCTGGGGAGGCCTCACAGTGATGGTGGAAGGCAAAAGTCATGTCTAACATGGCAGCAGAGAAAAGAAAATGAAAGGGGTTTTCCCTTATAAAACCATCAGATCTCTTTAGACGGAGTCTCAGTCTGTTGCCCAGACTTGAGTGCAGTGGTGTGATCTCGGCTCACTCCAACCTCTGCTGCCATGGTTCAAGCAATTATCCTGCCTCAACCTCCCGAGTAGCTGGGACTAAAGGCAAGCGCCACCATACCCAGCTAATTTTTGTATTTTTAGTAGAGGCAGGGTTTCACCATGTTGGCCAGGACAGTCTTGATCTCTTGACCTCATGAGCCTCCCACCTCGGCCTCCCAAAGTGCTGAGATTACAGGCGTGAGCCACTGCATCTGGCCAAAAATCATCAGATCTTGTGAGACTTACTCACTACCATGAGAACAGTATGGGGGAAACTGCCCCCATGATTCAATTACCTCCCATGGGGTCCCTCCCATCACACATGGGAAATTATAAGAGCTACAGTTGAAGATGAGATTTGGGTGGTGACACAGCCAAACCATGTAATTCTGCCCCAGCTCATCCCAAATCTCATGTCCTCACATTTCAAAACCAATCATGCCTTTCCAATGGTCCCCTAAAGTATTAACTCATTTCAGCATTAACTCAAAAGTCTCATCTGACACAAGGCAAGTCCCTTCTGCCTATGAGCCTGTAAAATAAAAAACAAGTTACTTATGACCTAGATATAATAGAGGTACAGGCATTTGATAAATACACCCATTCCAAATGGGAGAAATGGGCCAAAATGAGGAGCTAAAGGCCCTATGCAAGTCTGAAATCCAGTGAGGCAGACAAATCATAAAGCTCCAAAATGATCTTTAACTTCATGTGTTACATCCAGGTCAGACTGATGTAAGAGGTGGATTCCCATGGTCTTTGGAAGCTCTGCCCATGGCTCTGCAGGGTACAGACTGTCTCCCAGCTGCTTTCACAAGCTGGTGTTGAGTGTCTGTAGCTTTTCCAGGTGCCTGGTGCAAGCTGTCAGTAGATCTACCATTCTGGGGTCTGGAGGACAATTGCGCTCTTCTCACAGCTGCACTAGGCAGTGCCCCAGTGGGGACTCTGTGTGGGGGCTTCAGCCCCACATTTTCCTTCTGCACTTCCCTAGCAGAGGTTCTTCATGAGGGATCGTCTCTGCAGCATACTTCTTCCTGGACATCCAGGAGTTTCCATACATCTTCTGAAATCTAAGTAGAGGATCTCAAACCTCAATTCTTGACTGCTGTGCACCTGCAGGCTCAACACCATGTGGAAGCTGCCAAGACTTGGGGCTTTCACCCTCTGAAGCCAAAGACTGAGCTGTACCTTGGCCCCTTTCAGCCTTGGCTGGAGTGGCTGGGACACCGGGCACCAAGTCCCTAGGATGCACACAGCAGGGGAGCCCTGGGCTCCACCCATGAAACAATTTTTTTCCTCCTAAGCCTCTGGGTCTATGATGGGAGGGGCTGCTGCAAAGGTCTCTGACATGCCCTGGAGACATTTTTCCCATAGTCTTGGTGATTAACATTTGACTCCTTGTTACTTATGCAAATTTCTGCAGTTGGCTTGAATTTATCCTCAGAAAATGGGATTTTCTTTTCTATTGTGTTGTCCGTCCTCCAAACTGTTTCAACCTCTGCCTGTTTTTCAGTTCCAAGGTCACTTTCACATTTTCGAGTATCTTTTCAGCAGTGCCCCACTCTACTGGTACCAATTTACTGTATTAATCTGTTCTCATGCTGCTGATAATGACATACCCAAGGCTGGACAATTTACAAAAGAAAGAGATTTAATGAACTTACAGTTCCATGTGGCTAGGGAAGCCTCACAGTCATGGTTGAAGGCAAGGAGGAGCAAGTCACATCTTACATGGATGGCAGCAGGCAAAAAGAGAGAGCTTGTGCAGGGAAACTCCCCTTATAATACCATTAGATCTTGTGAGGCTTATTCACTATCATGGGAGCAACATGGGAAAGACCTGCCCCCATGATTCAGTTACTTCCCACCAGACCCCTCCCACAACACGTGTGAATTCAAGATGAGATTTGGGTTGGGACACAGTCAAACTATATCAGTGCATTAGGGATTGTCATGTCTTAATGGAGTATGGATCCTTTTATCATTTTGCTATGTCCCTCTTTATCCCTATTTCATTGTTCAGAAATCTGCTCTGTATGGAATTATATAGCTACTCCTGATTTCTTTTGATTGGTATTGCTCATTTTCTTTTAATCTATATGTGTCTTTATATTTAAGGTGAGTTTTTTGTAGACAATAATAGTTTCACATTCTTGTTGATCCACTTTGATAAATGTATTTTAATCAGTGTATTTAGATCACTGAGGTTTAAAATGATTGTCAATGGATCTGGATTCATTCTACCATATTTGTTAATGTTTTCTACTCATTTACCTTGTTCTTATTTTGTCTCCTATTCTGTTTCCGCCTTTTGTGGTTTTAACTGAGTATTTTATATGATTTCACTTTCTCTCCTTTCTTAGCATAACAGTTATACTTCTTTTTATAATTTTTGAGTAATTTTCTTAGTTTGTAATATACATTTACAACTAATCCAAGTCCAGTTTCAAATAACACTTTACAACTTCATATTAGTACCAGTACATTGTAATAATAAAATATTCCAAACTTCTCTCTCTCATATCTTATATTATTGTTGTCATTTATTTTCCTTATACATAAGCATACATAACTGTCATAAGCTTAAATATATCTATATCTATACATATGGACACACATAAGCATACATAAAAATATGTAGATATTATTTCTTCTTGATGCTTTTTTTCTCTTTACATAGATGAGAGTTTCTGACTTATATCATTTTCTTCTCTCTGAAAAACTTCTCTTAATGTTTTTGCAAGGCACTCCTAGCAACAAATTCACTCAATTTTTGTTTCCTGAGAAAGTCTTTATTTGTCTTTCACATTTTCTTTCTTTCTTTTTTTTAATTCTTCACTTTTGAAAGATAATTTCACAAGGTACAGAATTCTAGGTAGGGGGCGGATTTTTCTTTTAACATCATCATATAGGTTGGCTCTGTCTCCACTCAAATCTCATCTTGAATTGTATCTCCATGAGTGGGACCCTCATGGAGAACCCGTGCTAGGGCAGTGTGGAAGGGAAATGTGGGGTTGGAGTCCCCACACAGAGTCCTTACTGGGGCACTGCCTAGTGGAGCTGTGAGAAGAAGGCCACCATTTTCCAGATCCCAGAATGCTAGATCCACCAACAACTTGTACCATGTGCCTGGAAAAGCCAGAGACACTCAATGCCAGCCCATGAAAGCAGCCAGGAAGAAGGCTGTACCCTGCAAAGCCACAGGGGCAGAGCTGCCCAAGACCTTGGAAACCCACCTCTTGCATCAGTGTGACCTCGATGTGAGACATGAAGTCAGAGGAGATGATTTTGGAGCTCTAAGATTTGACCACTCCACTGGATTTTGGACTTCCATGGGACCTGTAGCCCTTTGTTTTGGCCCATGTCTCCCATTTGGAATGGCTGTGTTTACCCAATGCTTATACCCCCATTGTATCTAGTAAGTAACTAAATTGCTTTTGATTTTACAGATTCATAGGCAGAAGGGACTTAACTTGTCTCAGATAAGACATTGGGCTGTGGACTTTTGAGGTAATACTGAAATGAGTTAAGACTTTGGGGGATTGTTGGGAAGGTATAATTGGTTTTGAAATGTGAGGTCATGAGGTTTGGGAGGGGCTAGAATTGGAGCAGAAGTTTGCCTCTGTGTCCTCACCCAAATCTCATCTTGAATTCCCACATGTTGTGGAGAGGGACCTGGTGGGAGGTAATTGAATCATGGGGGCAGGTCTTTCCCATGCTGTTCTTGATAGCAAATAAGTCTCAGGAGATCTGACTGTATTAAAAGGGGACTTTTCCTGCACAAACTTTCTCTTTTTGCCTGCTGCCATCCATGTAAGATGTGACTTGTTCCTTCTTGCCTTCTACCATGATTTTGAGGCTTCCTCAGCCCTATGGAACTATAAGCCCATTAAACCCCTTTGTTTTATAAATGACCCACTCTCAGGTCTGTCTTTATCAGTAGTGTGACAACAGTCTAATACATGCACATAACAACAGAGTGTCAAAATATGTGAAGCAAAAACTGATAGAATTTCAAGGAGAAATAGTTAAATCCAGTATTATTATTGGAGATTTTAACACACCTTTCTATTAGAAACGGACAGGTCCAGTAGGCAAGAAGATCAGTAACAACACAGTTGAACTCAACAACACCATCAATCAACTGGTTATAATGGATATATTGGCTACTTCATCTAACAACAGCAGAATACACATTTTTCCAAGCTTACATAGAGCATTCACCAGTATAGAACATATTCTGGGCCAAAAAACAAAACAAATCCACCATACGTCAACAAATTTGAAAGAATGGGAATCATACAATCAATGTCTTTTCTCAGACTGCAATAAAATTAAACTAGAAATCAAAAACAGGTAGCTGGAAAATCACCACATACTTAGAAATTAAATAACACAATTCTAAATAACACATGGGTCAAAGAAGAAATCTCAAGGTAAATTTTAAAATGCTTTGAACTAAATGAAAATGAAAACACAACTTAAAATGCTTAAAGGGAAATATATACAGTAGTTCTTCCTTCTTTGCAGTTTCACTTTTTGTGGTTTCAGTTATCTGTGGTCAGCCACATTCTGAAAATATTAAGTGAAAAATTCCAAAAATAAACAATTCTTAAGTTTTAAATTGCATACCATTATGAGTAGCATGATAGAATCTCTTGCCTTCCCACTCCATCCCCTATGAGATGTAAATTCTCCTTTGTTCACCCTACATACATTCACTACCTGGCCATTAGTCATTTAGTAGCTGTCTTTTTTTTTTTTTTTTTTTTTTTTTGAGGTAGGGTCTCACTCTGTCACCCAGGCTGGAGTGCAGTGGTGCAATCCCAGCTCACTGCAACATTTACCTCGTGAGTTCATGCAATTCTTCTGCCCCAGGCCCCTGAGTAGTTGAGATTACAGGCACACCACCATGCCTACCTAATTTTTGTATTTTTTGGCAGAGGCAGGGTTTTGCTCTCATAGCCAGGCTGGTCTCAAATGTCTTGCCTTAAGTGATCCACCTACCTTGGCCTCCCAGAGTGTTTGGATTACAAGCGTGAGCTGTCTTGGTTATTAGATTGACTGTGGTGATATGGCAATGCTTGTGTTCAAGTAACCCTTATTTTACTTAATCAACCGAAAACACAAAAGTAGAGATGCTGGAAATTCAGATATGCCAAAGGAAGCCATAAAGTACTTCCGTGAAGTGGAAAGGTGAAGATTTTTGACTTAATAATTAAAGAAAAAAATTATATACTGAAGTTGCTAACATCTATGATAAAAATGAATCTTCCATCCATGCTATTGTGAAGAAGGATAACGAAATTCATGCTAGTTTTGCTGTCACACCTCACACTGCGAAAGTATGGCCACTGTAAGTGCCTAGTTAAGGTGAAAAAAGCATTACATTCATGGGTGGAAAACAGAAAGAGAAATATGTTCTGATTGACAATATTTAGGCTGGGTACTATCCAAGGTTTCAGGTTTCCACCGGAAGTCTTGGAACATAGCCCCTGTGGATAAGGGGAAACTACTGTAGTATTGAATGTATGTATTAGAAAAGCAGAAAGATCTAAAATCAATCATGCAAGCTTTTACCATAGAAAACTAGAAAAAGGGCAAATTAATCAAAAGCCAACAGAATAAACAATAAATATTGGAGTAGAAATCAAAGAAATTGGAATAGGAAATCAATAGGGAAAATTGTTGAAACAAAAAGCTGGTTCTTTGAAAAGATAACAAATTTGATAAGTTTCTGGCCAGGTTAGGAAAAAAAGAGAGAGGGCACAAATTATTACTATTGGAAGGACGAGATTTCAATTCAGAGTCCATGGACATTGGAAGGAAAATAAAAGAATATTATGAATAATTCTGTGCCCACAAATTTGATCACCTAGATGAAATAGGTGAATTTCTTGAAAAATAAAATCTGATAAAACTCACACAAGAAGAAATAGACAATACAGGTAGGCCTATATCTATTAAAGAAATTGAATCAATAATAAACTTTCAAAACAGAAACCACAAGACTCTGATGGGTTCACTAGTAGATCTATCAAATACTTAAGAAACATATTATGTCAATTCTTTACAGTCTTTTCCAAAAGATAGAGGCAGATGGAATTTTTACTAACTTATTCTATGAGGCCAGCCTCACCATAATGTCAAAATCAGGCAAAAACATTATGAGAAAAGAAAACTACAGATCAATATTTCTTATGAACATAGACACAAAAGTCCTCAACAAAATATCAGCAGACTGAATCCAACAATGTATAAAAATAATTGCATCCCACAACTAAGTGGGATTTATCCCAGGTGTGCAAGGTTGGCTCAAATTTGAAAATCAATTAATGCATTCCATCACATCTACAGACTAAAGAAGAAAAATGACATGATTATATCAAGAGATGCAGAAAAAGTATTTGTCAAAATTCAGTACCTATTAAACTCAACTAGAATTTTGGAGGGGAACTCCTTCATCCTAATAAAGAACATCTACAAAACCCCTACAGCTAGCATAATACTCAATGGTAAGAAACTAAAAACTTTTCGATTAAGATCAGGAACAAGACAAGGATGTTCCTTCTCACTACTTCTTTCAGTATTGTACTGGAAATCCTAATACAATAAGACATGAAACGGAAATAAAAGATATACTGATCAAGAAGAAATAAATAAAACTTTGTTCACAGAAGATATGATTGTTGAGGTAGAAAATCTGAAGAAATCAACAAAACTACTCTTGGAACTGACATGTGATTATAACAAGATTGCAGGATACAAGGTTAATATAAAAATCAATGTCTTTTCTATATGACATTGATTAATTAAAGACAAAAATCCATTTATATTAGTGCATCCCCAAAATGAAATAGTTAAATACACATCCAACAAAATATGTACAAGATCTATATGAAAAAACTACATAACTCTGATGAAAAGAAAATCAAGGAACCAAATAAATGGAGAGATATTTCATGTTCATTCGAGGAAGAGTCAATATTGTTAAGATGTCATTTCTTCCCAACTTGATCTATAGATTCAATGCAATTCCAATTAAAATTCTGGCAAGTTATTTTGCAGGTATCAACAAACTGATTCCAAAGTTTCTGTGAAAAGGCAAATGACCTGAAATAGACAACAAAATATTGCGTGAAGTTGGAGAACTGACACTATTCAACTAGGTTACAAATGAAATGGGAAAATAGTTTCATAGTTGGCTTTGTTCTATAGTTTACATTGGGGTTAACTCTAGGTGTTGTTCTATAGTTTACATTAGAAGTTGGAGAACTGACACCATTCAACTAAGTTACAAATGAAATGGGAAAATAGTGTCATAGTTGGCTTTGTTCTATAGTTTACATTAGAGTTAGCTCTAGCATTCTATGTGCCTTGAAAAATGTGTAATATTCTGTTTTGGAGAAACCAAAAGCAGTAAGTGGGCGATATATGCCTTATCAACCTATCTTCATTAATTCACATATTTAGAGCAGACTTATTCACATAAAGCTTTGCTTCCTGTAAGAAATAACTTTAATACTGGCTTTCTCTTTAAAATAAGCTGAAGCTTTATGAGAATGTATAAATCATTATATATTGACTAATAAGAAAAAACTTTATTGTGTATATAGGATTTTATAATTAAGGTTGAAATTGTAATCTTTAATCCTGAAAGGTTTAAAAAATTTTAGCCCCCACATATAAAGTGAAAAGATGAATTTGTCTTCCTGTGCCTGGTTTATTTCATTTAACATGAGGTCCATCAAGCTCATTGACGCTGCCTCCAATGACAGGATTTTATTCTTTTTATGTCTAAATACTACTCCATTGTGTATATATACCACATTTTCTTTAAGCATTTATCCTTTGATAGACGCTTAGGATATTTTATATCTTGGCTATTGTGAATAGTACTGCAATAAACATGAGAGTGCAGATATTTCATTGACATACTGATTTCATTTCCTTTGGACACATACCCAGTAATGAGGTTGCTTGATCACTCCTATTTGGGGTTTTTTGAGGAAACTTCACACTGTTATTTTTATAATGGCTGTACTAATTTGCATTCTTACAAATAGTGTAAGAGAGTTTCCTTTTCCTTGCATCCTCACTTGCATTTGTTATTATTTGTTGTTACGCTGCATTATTCATATCTTTTTCATAAGAATAATAGACATTTTAACTAGGGTGAAATAATATATCATTGTGGTTTTGATGTGCATTTTCCTTGTGATTAGCAGTATTGATCATTTTTTATTAAACCTGTTGGCCATTTGTGTGTCTTCCTTTAAGAAATGTTCATTCACATCCTTTGCCCACTTTTTGATCAGGTCATTTGCTTTCTTTCTACTGACTTGAGTTCCTTAAATATTTTAGATGTCAACCCCATATCAGACATACAGTTTGGAAATATTTTCCCCCATTCTACAGATTGTCTCTTTATTCTGCTAGTTGTTTCCTTCTCCATGCAGAAAATTTTTAGTTTGATATAATCCCATTTGTCTATTTTGGCTTCTGCTGCCTATCCTTTTGAGGTTTTACTCAAGAAATGTTTGCCCAGACCAATGTCCTGAAGCTTTTCCCTAATGTTTTTTCTAGTTTTGCAGTTTCAGGTCTTAATTTAAGTCTTTAATCCTTTTTGATTTTATTTTTATATATGGTGAGAGAAAGAAATCTGATTTCAAATTTCTGATTTCTTCTGCATTTAGATATCTAGTTTTACTAGCACCATTTATTGATGAGACTATTCTTTCCCTTATGTGTTATTGGTGTCTGTTAAAAATAAGTTTGTTGTAAATGTCTGAATTTACTTCTGAGTTCTCTATTCTGTTTCATTGGTGTATGTGTCTGTTTTTATGACAGTATGATGCTGTTTTGGTTACTGTAGCTTTGTAATATATTTCGAAGTCACAAAGCCTATGCAACTATCATCAATCTGGGCACATGGATGACATTCAATATGCATTTCTTCTTTCTTCAGAGCCATTCAATCATTAAAATTTGGGAGTATTTGGTGAATATAGGATTTTAACTTTTGTGAGAGTTTAAAAAAGTCAAAGAAAATCTTCCCCCAAATAAGAAAGGATCTAGTGTTGGAGAGAACAGGAACACTGCTGAAAATATTCATAAAAAGATGCAGAATGAGAACTCACGGTCAACCAAAATACTGATCAGACTATTAAATGTATTCTTTTCTAATTAGATCTGAATTGTGTTGACCCTTCTTAAAAAAGTGGACCAGCTGATAAGTACCAGACAATTCTGGAGCAATATAAAGAAAGGCATCACCCAAAGACGGTCATAAGTTCACTGGAAAAATGAAGTAACACTGTTATCATGAATGGCCAGAGTAATAGCCATAATAGATTGAATGTACCTTAAGACTAAGGGTAAAAACATAATTGTGATGGGAGGTTGGAGAGGAAGTTAGGCCTGTAGCCAAAGGATGACAAAAAAAAAAAAAAAAAAGAAAAAGAAAGGAAATACAGACAAAGGTAGTAATAGAATTGGGTGATTTAGGAAGCTCGATCTGTAAACAAAGGGAATGTACCAGGTTCCTTCCTTCATGCAGTGCCTGGGGAACACTTTCCAGGACTCAAGTGCCCTCTAAAGGCACCACTCTGCCAGGATGGGATCAGAGCCAAATGTAATTGTGCTGCTCTCTTCCATTCAAGTAGGTGCCTTTGTTTAATGTAAGTGACCACTTTTAAAGAGCTCAGTCTTCTTGGTTCCACTCTTGAAATTTCAATGTTGTCAACAAAAACCTGTTTTGTTTTTGCATTTTCCCCTTGCCTTAACATGGTGTCCCAAATACTTCTTGATGATTTTTAATACGTGGATTATAAACATAATGCCCTTCCTAATCTCCCTTTCACTTCCCCTCAAATAAAATAAAAAAATTAAGATACAACATTCCTGTATGGAATGTTACAATTGTCAAGGAATGTTACAGTTGTCACACCCAAAATTAGGACAATTATCAGACAAATTACAATTCTTCTATTCAGAACATAAATCTGATATTCTTGAGCTCATTTGATAAGTATTAAGTATCCTCATATGGTTTCTGGTTTATATACATTTGCCATGTATAATATCCACAAGCCATTCTGGGTGTGTGTCCCTATTCTATAATCTCTGGTTGGGAGAGAGAGAACCAAGCCTTTAAATTACCACCTCATGCAGAATAAGAGCTTAGGGTCAACCAAGGATAATAATCAGACGATTAACTGTGTTCTCTTCTGTTGGGACCTGAAACGTGTTGATTCTGCTTAAAAAAGTGAACTAGATGATAAGTACCAAACAATGCTGGAGGGATGTAAAAAGAGGCATCACCCAAAGAAGATCATGAGTTCACTAGAAAAATGAAAAAGTAAAACTTCTTCATTTCATGCCAGCTTCTAAAGGATATGCTGCAAGATGTAGGGTGTGGCTTCACTGATTACCCATTACTGTGATCCTACCAGTTTTCATTAATGAGAATATTGTCACCTAATCTTAGCATTCCTGAAATGAAAAGTTGTGGCTCTACTATGTAGTTCTTTTTGCTAGTCCCTGAAATCAGTTTTTTAAAGAACTTACCTCTAAACTCTTGCTCTGCATTCCCTTTTGTTTCCTGGTTGTGAATGTGAATTCACTGGTAGATATTAGGACAGGGCTACCTTATCAGTCATTTCTAGGCTCTTCAGGGTGAAGCAATGCCCATAGACAATCTTAGAAGGGAAAAGACAGTCTTAGAAGGGAATTCTGTTCTTCTCTCCTTTCCTTATTTATTCAAAGACATTCGGATTGTATTTCACTATTGCTAGAGAATTCTTGAGTACAGTTGGATGCACTCTCCAATGCTTTGGGAACATTCGTTCATGGAAATTGGCTCTAGAGCAGTATTTCTCAGACTTGCATAGGCATACAAGTCCCCTGGGGATCTTGTGAACATGCAGATTCTATCCTGTAAGTCATTTAATTTCACTGAATTTGTGCAGTGCCAAAAGTCCCTTTCTGAACCTGAACCCACAGATCACCAGCATTACCTGGAGCTTCTTAGAAAGGCAGACTTTCAGATTCCACTGCAGACCCATGGAATCAGAATCTGCATTTTAACAAGATTCCAGAGAAAATTTGTTTGTTCAAAATTTTGGAAACATCATCCTGAAGATCACATGGAATCACCTATGCAATGGCGAAAGCAAAAGCAGACTTACTGTACCTTCTCTTTGCTATGTTATTCTCTGGTTATTGCCTGAGGATGCAGCTGCATACGATGTGGAATCATTCATGTCAAGAGAATCAACCTCTCCAAAATACTTTCGTCTTTGTATTGAATCTTGAAACAGTGATGTCATTTCCTATAATATACCACATACTAACAGTTGCAAATTTGTGTCTGAGGGCTATGTCTAGCCTGAAGATATGTTTTGGGGTTATTTGTCCTATGCATGGTTAAAAGGCAATGTTATTGGGCAGGTGTGAGCAGTTAACAGCTATTATGAAGAAAATCATACAGAAATGTTATGCATGGTATCTACAGGCATTTGAGTTTGGAATCCTTAAGAGCAATAATTTCCAACATAAATTCCATGGAACAGTAATGTAAGAATGTATAAACAGGTAGTATGTGAAAAAATAAAAAAAAGGTTTGTATCATGCATTGGCCTAATAAACAATGAAACAAAAGAAATTTGGGGGGGGAGGATATTACAGAGACTTTAGATTATAACATACAGTTTGAACCTGCACTGCAAACTTAACTTACTCAGGAAACTCTTTGTCTCAAACGATTAGAGTTCTACAGAACATACTTTAGAACAGGAGTCGGCAAAGTATAGCCTGCAGACAAAATCCAAACTGTCACCTGATAAAATCCTATAAGCTAGGAACAGTCTTTACATATTTACATGTTTAAAACCAAAAGAAGAATATTTTATTACACAGGAGAATTCTGTAAAATTCAAATATCAGTGTTTGTAAGTCAAATTTTTTTGTAACCCAAACACACTCCATGGTTTAGAGTTTTCCTGTGGCAGCTATCATACTGTAAGGGCAAAGTTGGCAGCTAAGACAGCGATCACATGGTCTGTAAAGCTGAAAATATCTGTTATCTGACCCTTTACAAGAAAAGTTTGCCAATACCTGCTTTAGAGCATACTGCAATTATCACTTTTTTAAAAATTTTTTTGAGATGGAGCCTTGCTCTGTCACCCAGGCTAGACTGTAGTGGCGCATCAGCTCACTGCAATCTCCCCCTCCTGGGTTCAAGTGATTCTCCTGCCTCAGCCTCCTGAGTAGCTGGCATTACAGATGCCCACCACCATACCCTGATAATTTTTTGTATTTTTAGTAGAGATGAAGTTTCGCCATGTTGGCCAGGCTGGTCTCAAACTCCTGATCTCAGATAATCCACCTGTCTCAGCCTCCCAAAGTGCTGGGATTACAGGCATGAGCAACCATGCCTGGCCCACAATTACTTTTGCACCAACCTAATAAAAAGACCTGGCTTCCTCAACTGTAAAATGATAATAACATAGTGTCTTTTTTGATAACTGTACTAAATATAACTATATTGTACTAAAGCATAAATGTACTAAATATAACATTGCATAGCAAATAAATATTTTCTCTTTTGGGAGGCCAAGGCATGCAGATCACGAGGTCAGAAGTTCAAGACTATCCTGGCCAACATGGTGAAACCCTATCTTTACTAAAAATACGAAAGTTAGCTGGGCATGGTGGTGCATGCTTGTACACCCAGCTACTCAGGAGGCTGAGGCAGGAGAATCACTTGAACCCAAGAGGTGGAGGTTGCAGTGAGCTGAGATTATGCCACTGCACTCCAACCTGGCAACAGAGTGAGACTTCATCTCAAAAAAAAAAAAATTCTCTTGTAGACATTTTGAAATCAATGTAAAATAATATAAAATATTCATTTTACTACATTATAAGAATTCCTTTCTGGGGATTACCACAGTTTTCAGACTTTTAAAAAATAGAGTTTAGATTTGATAACAAATTTTTGCAATATTCAGTTGTTAGAATGTGTATCTAAGTGTATTTTAAGCTGATTAATCTTTTCAAACTTTTTATTCTCAGGAGCCCTTTACACTCTTAAAAATTATTAGGGGACTCAAAGAGCTTTTATTTTTGTAGGTTATATCCATCAGCATTTCAAAAATTAAATTGAGATAATTAAAAAATATGTATGTATTACTCATTTAAAAATAATAATCTATTTTATAGAAATATCAATAATATATATCTCATAAAGATAGGTATATTTTTCAAAGAGTGGCTTTTTAAAAATATCTCATTAATATCTAGTTTAGTACGAGATAGCTAAATTCTCACATCTATCTCTTTATTTAATCTGTTGTGCTATTACACCTCATTAAGCCCCTGGAAAACTCCACTGATACTTTGTGAAAGAATAAAAATGATGTCAAAAAATTTTTAAAAAATAAATCATATCAAATATCTTATCTAACCACAATGAAAAAAACCTAGGAAACAATAATAAAGAGGAACATGGGACATTTGGAACTGTATAAATACATGTAAATGAAACAAAATCCTCCCGTCCAAGCAATGGGTGAAGGAAGAAATTAAGAAGGAAATGTAAACATTCCTTGAAACAAATGAAAATAGAAACACAACATACCAAAACCTATGGGGCACAGCAAACACAGTATTAAGAGGCAAATTTATAGCAATAAATTCTTACATAAAAAGAAAGATTTCAAGTAAACAACCTAATGATACACCTCAAGGAATTAGAAAAGCAAGAACAAACTAAATTCAAAATTAGCAGAAAAAAAATAATGAAGTTCAGAGCATAAATAAAATTGAGACTAACAAAATAGGAATAAAATCCATGAAGCAAACAGTTGATTTTTGAAAAGATAAACAAAATTGACAAACTATTTGCTAGACTAAGAAAAGAGAGAAGACCCAAATAAATAAATGAAATATTTGCTACACTAAGAAATGAGAGAAGACCCAAATAAATAAATAAAATTGTGTTTGAAAAAAAGACATTACAACTGATCCCACAGAAATACAAAGGAGCATTAGAAACTATTATGAGTAACTATATGTCAACAAATTTGAAAACCTAGAGGAAATGAATAAATTTCTGGACACATACAGTCTACAAAGATTGAACCAAGAAGAGAGAGAAAATTTAAACATAGCAATAATGGGTCACAAGATTGAATCCATAATAAAAAGCCTCCCAATAAAAAAAAGGTCTAGAGCAAGAGTGCTTCAATGCTGAATTCTACCAAACTTTTAAAGAACAAATACCAATTCTTCTCAAACTATTCCAAAAATTCGAAGTGGAGAGAATTCTTCCAAACTCATTCTGTGAGGTCAGCATAACCATGATGCCAAAACTGGATGAGGACACAATAAAAAAAAAAAAAAAAAAAAAAGAAAACTACAGACAAATACCCCTGATGAATATACATGTAAAAATCTTCAACAATACACTAGCAAACTGAATCAAACAACACATAAAAAGATCAAACACCAGGATGTGTAAGATTTATCCCAGGAATGCAAGGATGGTTTAACATAAACAAATCAATAAACGTGAGCCATCATAACAACAGAATGAAGAACAAAAACCATATATCTCATTAGATGCCAAAATAGCATTTAATAAAATTCAATATTTCTTCATGATAAAAACCCTCAATAAACTAGGTATGGAAGGAAAATAACTCAATAAAATAAAGTCCGTATGTGACAAATCCACAGTTAACACCATGCTAAACAGGGAATGATTGGAATAAGATAAGCCACTCTCACCACTCTTATTCAGTATAGTACTAGAAGTCCTAGCCAGAACAATTAGGCAACAGACAGAAATTAAGGGCATCCAGATTGGGAAGGAAGAAGTCATATTGTCTGTGTTTGCAGATGCCATGATCTTATATATAGAAAATCCTGAAGACTGTATCAAAAAACTCTTAGAATTGATAAACAAATTCAGTAAAGTTGCAGGGTACAAAATCAACATATAAAAATCAGTAGTGTTCCACACATAAACAACTAACTAGCTGACAAATCAAGAGAGGAATTCCATTTATAATTGCTACAGATACAAATTACCTAGGAATAAATTTAACCAAGGAGGCGAAAGATCTCTGCAAGGAAAACTGTAAAACACAGATGAAAGAAATTAAAGAAGGGCATACACAAAAGGAAAGATATCCCAAATCATCCCAAATTTATAGACTGGAAAAATTAATATTGTTAAAATGACCAGACTATCCAAACTGATTTATATGTTTAATGTAATCCCTATCAAAATATCAATGATAGTCTTCAAAGAAATAGAAAAAAAAAATCTTAACATTTGTATGGAACCACAAAATATCCTGAAGAGCCATTTAAAGAACACATACCAATAGTAATCCTAAGCAAGAATAACAAAGCTGAAGGCATCACATTACTAGACTTCAAAATGTACTATAAAGCGATAGTAACCAAAGCAGCATAGTACTGGCATTAAAAACAGACACATAGACCAATTAAACAGAACCCAGAACCCAGAAACTAATCAACATAACCAGAGCCAACTGATTTTTGACAAAGGTGCAAAGAACATTCATTGGGAAAAGGACACTCTTTCAATAAATGGTGCTTGAAAAACTGGCTATCCAAATGCAGAAGAATAAAATCAGATCCCCGTTTCTCACTATATAAAAAACCAACTCAAAATGGGTTAAGATCTAAATGTAAAACTTGAAACTATATAACTACTAGCAGAAAACATAGGAGAGATGCTTCAGGATGCTTGTCTGGGAAAATATTTTGTTATTTTATAAATAAGATCTCAAAAGCACAAGGGACAATAGCAAAAATAAACAAATGGGATTGTATCAAACTAAGAAGCTTCTGCACAGCCAAGTAAAGAATCATGAGTAAAGAGACAACCTACAGAACCGGAGAATATTTTTGCAAACTATTTGTCTCACAGGAGATTGAAATTCAGAATATGCAAGGAACCCAAAGATCTCAATGGCAAACAAACAACAAAAAAACCCTCCAATTAAAACATGGGTAAACTATCTGAATAGATATTTTTCAAAAGAAGATATACAAATGACCAACACATATATGAAAAAGTGTTAAACATCACTAATCCTCAGGGAAACACAAATCAGAACTACAATGAGATATCATCTTGTCCCACGTAGGATGACTGTTATCAAAAAGACAAAAAATGACAAATGCTGGCCAGGATGTGGAGAAAAGGGATCTCCTACACACTGTTGGTGGGAATGTAAACTAGTACAGCCACTACAGAGAACAGTATGGAGGTTCTTCAATTAATTCAAAATCAAGTGCACAACTGGGCATTTGTCTAAAGGAAAGACAATTATTATATTGAAAAGACACCTGCACCACCATGTTTATTGTAGCACCATTCATAATAGCCACAACAACAGATGAATAAATTAAGAAAATGTGGCGTATATACACAATGGAATACTATTCAGCCTTTAAAAAGAATAAAATCTTGTCATGCATGGCAACATGGCTGGAACTGGAGGACATCATGTTAAGTGAAATAGGTCAGAAAGAGAAAATTAAACATCACATGATCTCATTCCTACTGGGGAACCAAAAAAAAAAAGTTGTTCTTGGAAGTAAAAAGTAGAAGAGAAGTTACTAGAGGCTGAGAAGGGTAGGGGAAAGGGAGAGATAAGATGGCATTTGTTAAAGCATATGAAATTACAGCTAGATAGAAGGAATAAGTTTTAATGTTTGATAGCACTGTAGAATGACAATTAACAATAATATATATTTGGAAATAGCTAGAAGAGAAAATATTAAATGTTTCCAACACAAAGAAGTAATAAATGTTTGAGATGATGGATATGCTAATTGCCCTGATCTAATCAGTGAAGATTGTATGTATCAGAACATCACTATGTGCCCGACAAATATGTACAATTATTATGTGCCAATTAAAAACATAAATCAATTAAAAAATAAAAAAATATTAGTTAGTGTTGAGAAGGACGTAGACCATATGTAACTCTCACACATTGTTGGTGGAAATACAAAACGGTACTGCTACTTTGAGATACAGGTTACTGTTCTTTACAAAGTCAAACATATATTTACTATATACCCCAGTCAGCTATCTCCTAGGTATTCATCCAAGATAAATGAAAGCATATGTTTGTACAACAATTTGTTCCAGAAGCTTCATTCTGGCCACAAACAACTCAAATGTTTTATAGATGACAAATGGATAAACAAACTGTGGTACATCCATACAATGGAATACTATTCAGTAATAAAAAAAAGAACAAAATACTAGTACACACAACAACATGGATAATTTTACTTCTGTTAAGTGAAAGAAGCCAGACATAAAAGATACATAATGTATAATTCTTTTATGTAAAATTCTAGAAAAGGCGTAAGTGTAGTGAGAGAAAGCAGGTCTGTGGATGCTCACAGCCAGGAAAGAAAGGGTTACCTATAAAGGACACAGATGAACTTTGGGGTCATAATGGAAATATCCCATACCTTGGTTGTTGTGGTGATTACACAGCTCCATACATTCATCAAAACTCACCAAACTGTATACCTAAAATTTGTCAATTTCAGCCTAGATAAATTGTACCTCAATAAAGCTGATATTAAAAATCAATCACATGGCTATATGACAATGCAAATATATTTGATGCCACTGACCTGTACAATTAAAATGAATAAGATAATAAATATTATGTCATGTATATTTTTATCTCAATTAAAATACATGAATAATATTCCCCTCACTAAAAATGAGAGTGAAAATGGCAAATAATGTCTTAGAATTAATATAGGCCCTCTGAAGGTATGTCTGGGGCCTTCAGGGCTCTCTGTATCACACTTTGAACGCTTTTACTCTTTTGTAACTAAGAATGAATAATTATATACATCACACACACATACACACACACACGCACTCACGTACACACATGTTTACAGTGGTAAAAGTTATCAACAGTCTTCAATATAGGAATGCGGTTTTTCAAATGTTTGCTTATAAGTATCCTGTTTGCTTGTTGAGCCCAATTGACTTGTACTAATAGTATTTCAGAATCCATCTGTTCACATATTCACAGTTCTGTGTATAAACATCTGTCCAACCTGGATGACAGGAGCATGACTCCCTTCTCGCTGACTAGCAATGGTGCTGTAACCTCTATCCCTGCATCACTCCTTACCTGATAGTGAAATTTGTGATTTCTTCACCTCCAAACTACTATTGGGGTTCCCCTGGCCAGGGTAAGAATTGATAAAATTAATTGGAGGTAAAGATAATTGATAAATTAATTGGAGGTAAGAATTTGATAAAAATAGGGACTTGGGGTATAAGTAGGTAGGTGTTAAAAAAACTTTTCTTTTATGAAATGCAGGGATTAGTGCAGCATTTTTTTCACCCTATTGCTTCTGTGTTTTGGATCAAGTCCTGGCTTGTTCTCTCCTGTTTCTCCATATCCTCCTATATTTGTTAGGCCTGTTACAATTCAAACTAGCTTACTTAAAGACAAGATAATTTGTTGGTTCACATTACTTGAAAAGCCTAGGTATAAAAGTTAGAGGAGCTAACTTCAGACATGTTTAGATATCATTAAGACTTTTTGTCTCTGTCTCTAAACTCTACTTTCTCTGTGTTGGCATCATTTCTAGTTAAACTGGTCCTTTCCATGTGGTGAAAAATATGGCAACCTGAATGCATAGTTATTGCAGAAGGAAAGGAACCTGCTTTTTTTTTTTGCCGATGATTAAATTAGTGCCAGATTAAATATGCCAACTGGCCAACCAGGGTCACATGCCGGTTCTTTTTTTTTTTTTTTTTTTTTGAGACGGAGTTTCGCTCTTGTTACCCAGGCTGGAGTGCAATGGCACGATCTCGGCTCACCACAACCTCCGCCTCCTGGGTTCAGGCAATTCTGCCTCAGCCTCCTGAGTAGCTGGGATTACAGGCACGCGCCACCATGCCCAGCTAATTTTTTGTATTTTTAGTAGAGACAGGGTTTCACCATGTTGACCAGGATGGTCTCGATCTCTTGACCTCGTGATCCACCCGCCTCGGCCTCCCAAAGTGCTGGGATTACAGGCTTGAGCCACCGCGCCCGGCCTCACATGCCAGTTCTTTAGTGCAAAAGCACAGTCCTTGACTGGAAACTCCTCCAGAATACATGAATAAAAGAAGAGTTGGAGAAGGAATTCAGGGACGACAGCAAGGAAAAAATTTGTCCTGTGCTTCTTGTTTCTAAGTGAAATCAAGGACCTTTTGAAGTTTTCTAAATGTTTTTACAATTTTAAAATTTTCATTGTCAATTTGAATTAATTTGCTATGATAATTAATTGCTTTGAAGGAAACTGAGAAATAGATTCCAAACTGTAGATAACATACAGACTTCTAGAAATCTCACTCTACAACGATCCTAGTATTTTTCAACCCCAACTAATCAAGGCTTCATGCTCTTCAGCTTCATGATTAATGTATGTAGCTGCCTGTCTCTGTCTTGATCATTTCTGAAGCTGCTATTTTCTTAACACAGAGGCTACTAAGCCTTTTTTTTTATTGTGGGGGAAGCTGAGACTCAGTGAAGTCAAATAATTTGTCTAAGGTCTCCATTAGTAAGTGATATTATAAAACTGAATCCTTTTCACCCCAAGCTAATTTTCCTTCCACCATAGGTTCCACCTCTTCATTAAACATCTTGCTATGTTCTAAATTTGTTTATTCATTTTCCAAATATTTATTGGCAGGCATTGTTCTAGACACTGAGGGAGGATACACAGTGAACAAAATAGACAAGTTCTTGTTCTCATGGAGTGAATGACCTAATGGAAGGAAAGAAAACGAATAAATAAATATATATGATGTCACATGGCAACAGTACTGGAGAGAAGAGGATGTGAAAAGTGTACTTCTTAATTAGGATGAGTTAAGATTATGTCTTTGAGGTTACGCTTGACCAGAGCCCTCAGTGAAGCCAGGAAGCATGGCAGAGGGATATTGAAGGAAGGGCATCACAGACAGAACAGGAGGACAAAGGCTCTGGGTGTGAACGTCTTTGGCCTGTTTACAGAGAGCGCATAGAGGTAGGGGACCTGGAACTGATTTGGGGTCAGGGTGGGAGCAGCAGGAGATTAGATCAGAGAGGTAGCCAAAGGATGTTTTATCCAGAAAGACCAGAGAGATGGCAAATATTCAACTGTGTGTTCTCATTCTCTGAAAGAATAAAGTACTTTATCATTTTACAGTGTTTACCTTGAGAATATGAAAAAAGAGAATCTTTTATCATTTCAGTCATCTATAAGTGAGTATTCAAGTTTATATATTCAATCATTCAGTAGTTCATTCTTTCAGTCAGCATTTACTAGGTACCCACTGTACCCTAGACACTGAGCTGGATGTTACAGCTGTGAAAAAGGCAAAGAGATGCCATTTTCTATCCTCCAGAACCAGATGTGAGTATGTTATATACAACCAGAGGATGATCAGGTTGAAAAGGGCATCTTGTATTACTGTCCACACATATTTTAACCCCCAAAATGTGTGGTTTTCCACAAGCTCTAGCTGGAAGCTTGCCATTTACTGACATGTTGCTACAAATTTTTAAATTAAATGTTTTACTAGAAATGGATTCAGCGCGGTAATGGATCCATCTGACTACTGTTTCAGAAGGGTTTTAAAGCATTTAATTTCCATGTCACATCCATTGCACTCCAGGGAGCAATCCATTTCATAATTTAAAATGGAACCAACAAAACATGACTCAAAAGGGAAATGAAGGTGACAAGGTACAGAATAACATGAACCTGTGTAGTTGCACCTATCATGACCCTTCCTGGGGTTAACCTGGCAGGGGACAGAGAGTTTAAGGGAAACGAATCAGAAAATCAAGCCACATTCCATTTTCCTCAGAGAGAGAACAGTGTAAATCAGGAAGAAATAAAATTAATGTGATATGCAGCAAGCATTTTTAGCATTGGTTTCCTCTGCACCGAAATGAGGAAAACAGAGCATAAGGAAAGCCACGTGAGGGGACTGCATAATGAGCTGTGGGATTCCAGAGGATGTAGATCTCCGCAAGCCCTCGGACTCCACACTTGAACTGCGAGGCCAGCTGGCACCCCCACCTCTCCCCACACTGCCTGAGGCTCTTTCCTCTGCCTGCCCTTCTGAACAAGAGAGGAAACCCGAGGATATGCTCTTCCGAATACTCACTCTTCTGCCCTTTCAGCTCCTTCCACCTTGTTTACATTTATACTTGCATATTTCATGTGGATTGTGAAAGCTGGTAACATGTTATGGCTACAGAGTGCTCTATTATACTTTCAAGGGCAAGAAAAGGCTGTATGTGAGGCTGCCAAATCAAATTTTTGCCAACATGGTCCAGGCTAATGAGAAGGTTTGTAAATTATAGTTCAGTTGATGAGATGTGGAGGACAAGGAATATCATGTCCAGCCAGCAAATAGAATCACTGGGCATCACTAGCGTTTTTTACTGGTGTGTGTGTGTGTATATATAGACACACACACATTTGTATGTATATATACATATACTTGTATATATGTGTGTGTATATATAGATATACTGGTGTGTATATATAGATATACACACACTCATTTGTATGTATATATACATATACTTGTATATATGTATATATACATATTTGGATGATCTTAGTCAAAGTAGTCAAGAATTTAAGCATTTATAGAGTAACATTTTATTAATTCCTGGGACTAGATCAAGTGTTACTTAAACTGATAACTAATGCAATGTTTTATATAATATAGATGATCAATAAATTTCTGCTTAATGAAAGAATATGTATCTACAAAAATAAATAGACAAATATCATATTGGAGAACTATAATTACAGGCAGCTTTACCATTTGAGTCTACTTCCTTCCCCACTTCCTCCCCGCAGAAGAGTTTAGAATTTTCCACATATTCTGATACAATTTAATTTTAACTAGTCCTAACACTTACCAGCTCATTTTTGCACTGATTAATGGACATAAACCAATTTTAATTTCCAAATCTATCTTTTCCCTCTTTCTTTTGGAAGTTTTGTATGCATTTGCTTTGGAGCCAAACAAGAGAAAAAATTTTAAAAATCATAGCTCTTTGAGTCTCTAAGTGTTTTTCAAGTCATAAAGTCATTTAGTTTCAGTTTTCTATTTTCTAGCTGAAAGAAAGCAACTTTAAGGATTCCTATATAAAATTTCCTAGAAGTGCCTGGTTAGAAAATTAAAGCAGAGGAACAATTAATTTCTTTGTTATAGTCTTCATAATTGTTTAATCAGAAACAATGCAAAAAATTAATCAATTTCTTAAAATTTTTACATGAATTTTCTATGTATTTTCATTAAAAAGTATAAAGTATTTTTGTAATGGATCAAAATTTAAGAAAATTTAATTTATTTTATTAAACTATGTTTTTTCTTTAATAAAAATAATCATGATGATTAAGAAAATAGAAAACATTAAAGTTAAAATAAAGCAAATAATATTCCACATTATCAAGCTTAAAACACCATTATGAAAATTATAAAGATATTAATTTTAGATTTAGGGAATGGTAATTGCTTGGGCTTTGCCTGCACATCAGTAGCAATGATAGTCAGATACAAATTTAGACTTTAATTCCTCTTTTCCTGCAGGTCCTTTCTCCTGTATAATTATATCATTAAAAAGAAATGAATTCAACATCTTAATGTATATGGAATTACTCTGCAGTATCTACAAGAAGCACATTCCCTATTTTCAATAAGTTCAGTTGAAAAGAAAAGAATGCAACCTGTTCAATTTTTTTGTAAAATGCAGTTGGTAAAACCTTTAGTGTTGCTTTGTGTTTTTAATTCATTTTTTTGTTAGTTGGTTCTTTTTGTGGTATTCAGTATGATGCATTTTGTGTGACTGAAAATTAGTGGTAACAATGGAATAGACAAAAGGACAGGGGAGTAAAGAATGAAGGGACCAGAAGGAAAAAAAAAAGCTGTGAGACTTTTTGTGTGCTATGTTCTAGATCTCAATACAGAATACTGTGGAGTTTGGTTCTAGGTTGAGCTACTTCTGCCTATTGGAGTCAGGAATGGCATCCACAGGAAGAAAAGTATCTGAAAAATGTCCAAAGCAATCTACAGATTCAGTGCAATACCTATCAAAATCCCAATTTTCTGTTTTTATAGAAAAAGAAAAAACAATTTCAAAATTCATATGGGACCACCGATGACCACCAAAAGCTAAAGCAATTGTGAGAAAGAAAGAAAGGGCTGGAGGCCTCATTTCTTGATTTCAAAATACATTACCATGCTGCAGTAATCAAGATTATATATTGTCATAAAGATGGACATATAGCCCAGTGGAACAGAATGGAGAACCCAGAAATAAATCCACATATATATGGTCAACTGATCTTTGACAAGGGAGCCAAAAATATACAATGTGGAAAGGCTTTTCTCTTCAATGAATGGTCTGGGAAACATGCAAAAGGATGACATTGTACCCTTCTATTATACACAAAATCAACTCAAATGGATTAGAAACTTAAACCTAAGACCTGAAACTGTAAAACTCCAAGAAAAGCATAGAGAAAAACTTTATGACCTTGTCTTGGCAGTCACCAGCAACAAAAACAAAAACAACATGAGACTACATCAGACTAAAGAGCTCCTATACAGAAAAGAAAACAATCAACAGAGTGAAAAGGCAATTTATGAAATGAAAGAAAATATCTGTGAACCATATAGCTGATGAGGGATTAATCTCCCAAATGTATAAGGAACTTCTATAATTCAATAGCAAAAACCAAATAGCCTGATTTAAAAATGGGCTAAGGTTTTGAATAGACATTTCCCCAAAGAAGATACAAATGGCCAAAAAGTATAAGAAAAAATGCTCAGTGTTACAAATCTTTAGGAAAATGCAAATAAAAACCACGATGAAATTTTACTTCACACCTGTCCAGATGGATACCATCAAAAAAAAAAAAAAAAGACAAAAAATTTTGATGAGGATGTGGAGAAATAGGAATGCCTGTACACTGTTGGTGGAAATGCAAAATAGTGAATGTGCTACAGAAAATACTATGAAGATTCCTCAAAAAATTAAAAATATAACTTCCATATATATGATCCAGCTATCCCACTTCTGGATATTTATCCAAAAGAGTTGAAACCAGGGTCTTAAAGAGATACCAGCAGTCTTATATTCATTGCAGCACTATTCACAACAGCCAAGATGTGGAAATAACCTAAATGTCCATTGACAGATGAATAGATACAGAATATGTGATATATACATTGAAATATCATCAGCTTTGGAAAGGAAAGACATCCTATAATATGCAATGACTTGATGAACTTGGAGGACATCAAGCTAAGTGAAATAAGCCAGTCACAGAAAGACCAATACTGCATTATTCCTCTTATATGACGTATCCAAAATAGTCAGATTCCTAGAATCAAATAATGAAATTGTGTTTGCCAGGGAATAGCAGGAGGGGGAAGTGGAGAGTTATGAATCAACAGGCATAAGGCTTCAGTCAAGCAAGATGAATGAGCTCTAGAGATTTGCTGTACAACATTATACCTAGAGTCAACAATATTGTATTGTCCATTTTAAATTTGTTAAGAGGTAGGTCTCATGTTAAGTGTTTTTACCACAGTAAAATAGAATAGTGTTGGAAATAAATGCTTGGTGCTGCAAAGAAAAAGTTAGCACTGAGACAAGGGATCTTTCAGCAACACATTTTTTGCTTCATGGACTGCAGGAAGGGTACTCTCTCTAGCCATGGTGCCACAAGAGTACAAAGAACAAAAGAAAACAGACAAATTTATCGCTTATGCATTTGGGGTTGTCCTTACTGCTGTGTCTGATCTCCAATGGAGCCAGACCTCACAATTTAAACAAAACCCATTTGGCTAATAACTTAAAACTTTTTTAAACAGGTAAAAGCAATGGAGAGCAGGGACATGCCTGTGAGCACATCCAGCACAGATATCTTGGTTAAAATACAAGGACGTAGAATGTACTACGTGCCTGTAAGCATGGCATGTTTAACAGCTATATAGAATAGGGCTTAACAAAGAATTATTAGTACACTTATTCCTTAACAAGAAAGGAAACTTTAAAAAGGAACTTTTCTATTTCCCACAATAATAAAATAAAATGTACCTGATATGAGGCTTGCAGTACTGTATAAGGAACAGGTGTTTGCCCACAGAAGAGAGTGAAGATGGAGAGAATGTTACAGACAGGCCACAGCCTGCTTTGGGACCTAGAAGTGAGTAAACAGGCTACCTAGAGGATATGCAGACAGCTGCACCTGGGGAGAGTGTGCCAGGGATGCATTGAGGGCCGTTGAGAGGTGAGGCTGTAAGGCAGGCTGTGACAGACCATCACAAGCCCTTTATAGACCTGCAAGAGACTTCCAGGTTTATGGTTTGTCTGATATTAGGGGCAATTGAAGAGTTTTGCGTAAGACGTGAGATGAAGTGTTTGTGACATGATAAAATATTCATTTTAGAAAGGTCACTTCTGAGGTGGTGGAGAGTATTGAAGCAAGTCTGTCTTGAAGAAGAGACAACCCAGTAAGTACGTTACTCAACATAAGCTAAGTTTTGATGTGTTAACAAACAAGGCTTAAATCTCAGTGGCTTCACACAACAGGTGGGCATTTCTCACTCTTTCTGGATGCCCTACATAAGACAGCAGGAGGTGAGGTGGGTGTGTTCCACAGCGTCACTCAGGGACTCAGGCTCTGCCATCTTGACTGCACCATCTTGAACACACTACCCTTTTAGTCACCACATTAGGGGAGAGACAACTGCAAGGGTTTGCACTGATTCCTTTATGCTTCACAATAGAGGTAACACATCCCATTTCTTCTTGAAGTCACAGCCAATTCTGTGGCTTTTCCCCAACCACAGGAGGCTGGGAAATGGGGTTGGTGGGGGGAAGCAGATGAGTGCTTGGTGAGCACCATAGTCTGTGCCATGGTAATTTTATGTAGTTGGTTGGAAGCTATTGGAGGCAGGAGAGGAGACCATCAGCTTTGAGTGGTTGTAAGATGGCAGAAACGACAGGCCACGGGGACTGAGGCAATTTGGTGGGGGTGAGAGACAGGTGGCATAGGGTGATTGCTGGGTACTCACTGGTGGCAGCATACTCAGCTTAGTGAGCAAAACTGGCACGGGAGTAGGTGTGGGGTAGGGACAAGGCTCATCTTGATCAGCACGGCTATCTGCGAAGCCTAATTAAACATGCCCACTAGGAACTGCAAGTCAAGAGTGCAAAATAGAGTCAGGCCTAGCTATTGATATTTGGACATCATCACCCGGTTATAGGTAGAGGTCGAAAACATGTAGGTGAATGACTCTCCCAAAAGAGAGAATATATAGTAAGATTAAGTGGGTGTTTAAAAAGTTGAATTGTCTATGCAATCTGGATCCACAGTCATCACACCCAGATGGATTGAAGGAATAGAGAGTCAGAAGGTCTGCTTCCACAAGTGTAATTAACTGGTTTTTGATGTATGGTTGCAGAGGCTAGAGACACACTGAGATTTATCGAATGCAATATTTATTTGACATCCAAAGAAATAAGACAAGTCTTCTTATGAACTCTTGCAGAGACTTACTTTAGACAACAAAGAACAGCTTGACACTACAGATTATTAGACACCACAAGAGTTTATTAAATAAAATGGGTGGAAGCATTGATTCTACATCTTAAATATATCTCTTTGGTCCAGTGATTGTCAGACTGTTTCTCCGAGAGGTCTCAGGAGCTGCTGCAGGATGCCAGTGGCCAGTGCAGAGCAGAGTGACTCACATCTTCCACCTCTCCCTCCATCAGCTCTGCAGTTACTGGTTTTATATTGTAATGTTTCACATAAGATTTCATTGGAGAAAAAATTCTGCACCACGAAAACAAAAACTTTCCTTTCCATCTCCAATGTTAAAAAGCCTTGTGCTGAGGCTTTCATTTCCTGCTTGGATCGTATTTTTCTTCTCTGGGGTCTGTCTCCCTACTTCTGGTCTCATCCCTTTGTAATCCACCCTCCACATGGTTCCCAAAGTGATCATTCTCAAACACAAATCCAATTCTGATGGCTTCTGGGGCATTTATTGACTTCCTATCACGGTTTGTAGAAAGTTAAACTCTATAGAATGGCTCCTAGAAAGCACTTTAGGATTTGGCCTTCACTTACCTTCCTCCAGCCCCCTTTTCAGGATGTTCCCATTTGGTCCTTGTGCCTCAGCCATAAACAACAACTTGTACTTGCAGTGCCCTGAAGGTCTAGAAGGCCTTCTGTTTAGTGCATTCAACCTCTCAGCCTCAGCTTCAGCATATTCTCACCTTAGAAGATGCCCAGCTTCCACAAGTTCGGTTAGAAGTCCTCCTCTGGGGCTCCCATCATGAAGCATGTGTACCCCTCTGACAGCACATTGCCCACAGTATTGTGCTAATTGATATTTAGTTTCTCCCTACTGGATAATCAGCAATTGCCCTCAGGAAAGGGGCTGGCTCATCAGCTCTGTCTCCTCAGACCTTGGCTCCGCACTTGACCCTCTACCATGTTAAATGACATGAATGAATGTCCTCCTTTCTGGAAATCATTAAAATAATAGATTTTTATTTGTTTGATTCATTTGAAAAGCTTTGGTCTATGAATAGAGATTAAATGGCTCCTTAAAATTTTGTCTATATTGTTTTTGATTTTTTTGTTTTTTAACATCTTTAGAATTTCATAGACCTGTAAATATACTTAAAAGTAACATTTCAGAATATTTGAAATACTTTTTGACTATTTAAAACAAATAAAATATGAAATATCAAATATGGTAAAGATATAAAACAATAATTTGGGTAAAAATTCTTTCTTAAATAGAAAACACCACTGCAGTCTTCCTGTTTCAAATGTCCTAAAACATTACATTTTGTTTGCAGCAACTCCACACACATTTGTCCTTGGTGTTTGCTTCCTACAAGATACAGTCAAAATTCCTTAGCCTGGTTTCCAGAGCCTCTGTAATCTGACCTTAAATGACTTTCTCAACTACATTACACACAAATGTTTAACACATTTTTTTTTCTTTATTTAAACCTTTTCCCCTCATATTTCTATTTATCTTTCTTGGCCTTTTGTGAATGTTTTCAATCGGAGGATTTGTACCTTCTGATTTCTGGAAATGTCTCTACCATTATATATTAGCATATTGTTCATTTGCTCTTTGTTTGCTTATGTCTTTGGACTTCCTCTGAGGCAGATACTAGAGCATTTATGATTCCTAATTCTGTTTTAGATCCTCCACTACTTTATTTTTATCCTCCATGTCACAGAGATGTTCTGTTTCATTTTCTAACTCATCTTCAAGCATGCTTTGTTTTCTTTAATCCATTTGCTAAACTTTCTAAGAAGATTTAATGACTGTACTTGTACTTGACTTTTAAGAGCTTGTTTCGTAACTTGCTGTTTTCATTTTACAGATGCCATTTCTCCCTTTATATTTTAAACACTGTAAACATACTTATTGTCAGCTCTATTTCATGTTGTTCTATTCTTGTTAGTTCCTCATGTCCTGTAAGCTGTCTTTCATGATGCTGAGTGTCCTATTTTTTGTAATTCTGTTTTATTTTGCTTATGAGTTTACTTCAGAAGGAAGTATCTTTTCTGAAGATCCAGACAACCACCTGGGGTGGTTTCCACCGGTCTGCCTGTCAGCACCTTCAAGACGCACTGATTCTGAATTATTTTTTGTGTTAATTTTTCAGTCTGGAATTCTGAGTGCATTGGTCATGAGAAGTCTGTTCCTACTCCCACATGTAGTTCAGTCTTGGGGTTCTCATCTCTCTAGAAGACTCCTTTTTACCCACAGGGTGGGGCTATTGGCTCATTTCCAGCAGTTACCTTGGGTATGCAGGCAGAGATGATCTGGTTCCTTCAAGGTTAGTGCAGTGCTTTCTAGGGTTCTGATTTTGCACAGGAAGCCTAGTTCCTATTCCTGCTATGAACTTATTTTCCTGGCCAGCTTCTGGCCTTGAAAAGCCATGAAAATCCCAGGCTTTGAGACTTGTCATCTCCCATCTCCATTAGTTCCAGATGCATTGTCATGTTCCCTCTATGTTCTAGCGTTTGGAGATTTCCTTTCTTGCTTTTGTGTTCTGCTATATATTTAATATATAAAAAATGCTTTTAATCCCTATTTCTAAATGTCTGGAAACGTTGTGTTCAATTCAATCATATCCTGTTATTTCTTGACTGTCTAAATATATTTGTTTCTCTTGTTCTCTCCATTTTGAATAATCTGCCAAACACTCTATGCCTTTTGCAATTTCACTCATTCTTCCAGGACTTGAGGAGTTGCTGAAGGTAAGCTCTTCAATGCTTTTTTGCCTCCAGGGGCCAAATTAACCCTAGAAACGTTCTTTTATGAACTTCTTTGACATCCATTTGATACTTAATCATTTTCTGTTATAATTGCTTTATGGCTATTATTTGTTTTCTTGTGAAATTATAAAATCTTTGAAATTTGGGGCCATTCTTAAGCTTCTTGAGTTTCTCCACCCGTTCTCACAACAAATTCTTCCTAATGGAAGAAAAACAGAAATGAAAAACACACTAGAATAGAATAATTTTACTTGTTTTAGATTTTATTTAAGAGGATACAAGCATCTAGGAAAACAAAATTTAAACAGATTTTGTTTTCCTTTATATTTTGCTTACTCATTTTATTTAGGATTCATGAATTTATAAGGCCAGAGAGATTTCATATAAGATCTTAGGTTACTGAAGGAAAACTGAAAAATTTCATGTCAAACAGTATAAAATTAATATGACAGATGCAATCCTAGAAAATGTGTTTCCTAAGATTCCTAAATTAGTTACTTTATGGGTGTCTGCTTAGTATTTAGTCCTGAGTAAATGAATAAACAAACAGCTTCTTTTGAGAGCTACTTTCATGGGGAAATGTTTCTGATTTCCAGTTCATAGGAGCCTAGGAAGGTATGAGATGCAAATTGCATTTTAACGCCGAACCAGCCAATCAATCCTTGAACACTTTTGAAGTCTTTGGCTTTGCCTGTGAACATACAAACAACCAAGCGCACCTTCAAATTAAAAATAAACATACTCTTCTAAATAGTCGCAGATGTGTAATTTGGTAGAAATTTAAGGGATGTCTTTTTATAGCAACAAAGTCTATAGAGAAAATGAAATTCAGGTAAGATTATGTCTTTTCCAATCATAAAGGTGTATGCAAATGACATTTAACTCAAAATTCAAGTACTTTGGGCATATGATACCCGTTCCCTGCCCCAACCCCATAATTTCTTAGTAACAACACATAGTGCAATTTTTTTTCAGTTCTAGCCAGATTTTTATAATCTATTGGATGGATATTACATTGATAAAAATAATAGCTAACACTTATTGTACGATTGCCTTATGTCAAGCTGTGTTCTTATAATTTTCTAATATGTTGATATGATTTGGCTCTGTGTCCCCACTCAAATCTCATCTTTAATTGTAATCCCTGAGTGTTGTGGGAGGGACCTGATAGGAGGTGATTGGATTGGATCATGGTTGTAGTTTCTCCCCCATGTGGTTCTTGTGAAAGTCAGAGAGTTCTTACGAGATCTGATGGTTTTAAAAGTGGCATTTTCCCCTGTGTGCTTTCCCTCTCCTGCCACCATGTAAGACATGCCTTGCTTCCTTCTTTTTCTGCTATGATTGTAAGTTTCCTGAGGCCTCCCCAGCCATGTGTAACTGTGAGTCAATTAAACCTCTTTCCTTTATGAATTACCCAGTCTCAGGTATTCTTTATAACAGTGTAAAAATGAACTAATACGTAATCTAATACCCAGATAACCCTATGGTGTTGCTGCTATTCTCCCATTTGCAGATGGGGAAAACTGAGATAAAGGAGAGTTAATTTACCAAAGTCCAAAGAGTAGTCTTCAACTACTGTGAAATTTCTGTAGGTCTCCTTTCTATTCATGTTTCTACTTTAGAAGACATATAAATATATATATATACTTGTCTATAGCTGTATATACTTGTCTATGAATCTAGCTATATGTCCTCTAAAGTAGAAATATATACTTGTCTATATATCTATCTATATGTCTTCTAAATATATGTCTTCTAAAATAGAAACATGAATATATATATCTATATATATAGAAACATATGTCTTCTAAAGTGTGTGTATGTGTGTATGTATATACATGTATGTGTGTGTGTGTGTGTGTGTGTGTGTGTGTGTGTGTATGTATATATTTGTCCAGTGTTCTCTTGGGGAATTTATATTTTATTGAGATGAGAAGAAAACATAGCGGTGTTGGTTAACTTATTGCCACCTTGTTGCTGCCTAAACTCAACCGCTTCCTATTGTGTCATGGTTTGATTATAAATTTCCTCTAAGCCTCTTTTTCTGGACACTCATTTATCACCACTAATCCTACACACAAAAAGTTGGATACTGGCCACTCTGAAAGTTGACAATCTAATATGGATTAAATGTAAAAATAAAGCTAGTGACTCCAAAACCCACCACTAGCTGGTTCATCATGCCCGTATATTTTTATATAATCTCATACCCAGTCCACACACTTTAGTCCACACTCTACCCAACTCATCTTCTTGGAAGCCTGTCGTCTATTTATCTAGTTACACACTGCAAATTATCTTATGTGTCTGGAGTCCCTGTTTGCATTTTTTTTTTACTTAAACCTTGACAAGAAAAAGAAAAAGAATGAAGTTTGGAAACCATCACTTCTAAAAACCTTGTGTTTTATTAATTAAAACTGACTTATTTAAGGGAAAGATGTAATCAATATTTTTCCTCCTATTTTCAATAAGTGCCTAGATATTAGATTTTATATTTATTTAAAACAATGTTTTAAACTTGGAAGAATTTTGAATAAGAAAATAAATAAGGTGAACAGAAATAAACCTTTTGAAATTAATGCTCTTCACTACAGAATGTATTACTGGGAAAGGTTTTAAAAACTTCGCTAGAAGTCCTTCCAGTTTTTTTCACCTGTATTCCTCAAGATGGGGTAGTCAAGGACAAACTGATTACTTTTTTAAGCTTCCTTCCAAATTTCTATTGCTGTTATTTATGATTCTATTCCAAATGGAAACTGTTGGCCTTTCCAATATGTATTTTAAAAATGAAGAGACTTTCTGATTCCTATGAATAAAAATACTCCATGCTGATGAAAAAATCAAGAATGTTGGTGACAAACTGCTCCATTCAAACTCTTAGACAATAAAATAAGAAAGACAGTAAATTATAGCAAAGTTCCAACATTTCAATAAACTAGATTCACCTTGAGGAGTTTATAAAATTACCCAATCTACCCTTTCTTTCCATCCCAAGAATCTGAAATTAACTGGTTTGGGTGAGCTTGATCTAATACATTTTACTAAATATGTACGTTTATTATATATAGCCTATAGTATAATATAAATATAATGATAATGGAATAAAATATAAACATAGTATAAATAAAGTATATTCATTATATCATTATTTAAGGTTGAAGATCAGTATCCACAAAGGCATTTTATTTTATTAAAAATTTTTTTTTTATTGTACTTTAGGTTCTGGGGTACATGTGCAGATCATGCAGAATTGTTGCATAGGTACATACATGGCAATGTGGTTTGCTGCCTCCATCCACCTGTCACCTATATATGGCATTTCTCCCCATGTTATCCCTTCCCAACCTTCCCACCCTCTGCTGTCCCTCCCTTATCCCCCACCAACAGACTCCAGTGTGTGATGCTCCCTCCCTGTGTCCATGTGTTCTCATTGTTCAACACCCGCCTATGAGTGAGAACATGTGGTGTTTGATTTTCTGTTCTTGTGTCAGCTTGCTGAGAATGATGGTTTCTAGATTCATCCATGTCCCTACAAAGAACACGAACTCATCATTTTTTATGGCTGCATAGTATTCCATGGTGTATATGTGCCACATTTGCCTTGTCCAGTCTATCATCAATGGGCATTTGGGTTGGTTCCAAGTATTTGCTATTGTAAACAGTGCCACAATGAACATACGTGTGCATGTGTCTTTGTAATAGAATGATTTATGATCCCACAAAGGCATTTTATTTAGTTGCTCTTTGCTAATGCCAGGTAAATTAATGCAAAAGAAATGGTTGGATAAGAAGAAAGAAAATGAGGACTAATATTCCTCTTTATATTTTCTATCTATCTATTTTCACAAAAATTACAAATAGCTAAAGGTGGTCATTTTGCCTCAAATTCCCAATCAGGTTTAAGAAGTTTTTCGTCTAAATTTCCTGGTTCTAAGTGAGAGACTGAAAATGCAAATGAGCAATGACCAGACCGTCTATGGCAACAGAACCCTGACCCACAATCTCTGTGGCCACCAGCCCAGAAAGCAAAACCCCAACTTCTATAGCCTTCAGCCTAGAGTGGTCAGGAGGGCTTGGTCAATGACTGCCAGCTTTCCTATTTTTTTTCTTCTGCTTTCAACTCAGGACCAAGGAGAGAAAGCCAAATATATTCATTCCCCGTTTCTAAACAATCACTTAGGATGCCCCACTACCCACTTCTAGTTAGTGCACTTCCAGCTTCCCTGTGTCAACAAGCTCCAAACAGAGCACACCTGAAGCCTTTTTTTCCCTGTGGAACTTTTCCATTCCTATCTGTCTTTGAGTCTCTGTCAAACACAGGTGATGGTGGCTGACTCCCCTTGCTATATAGCAAGCTCTGAATCAATAGCTTCTCTTTGTTCTTAATTGGTGTTCATTCAGTTCCATATAAATAAAAATGGGAAAAAATAAATTATCCTTGTAAATGCAAAGTTGGTTATATATACATAACAAGGTTATTCATACCAATTTATACAACTTCAGAAAATGAGAGGAGAAAGCAGATATTGTCACTAAGCAAATGTTCAAAAGGGCAATAATCACAGTGACAAGAGGAATGACAAGAACTTTTATTTTCAGTAAATATGGTTAGACAGTCAAGAGTATTGAGGACCTGAGAATGGGAAGCCATTGCTTTGGCTCCTGTGATTCCACCAACACTTGCCTAAATTCTCTTGAATCAATGAATCAGGAGTGGAAAACCAGAAGCAGGAAAGGAAGGAGCAGGTAGTAAAGAGGGTAACTTTCAGAAGGCTGTACAGTGGTCCCTTGATATCCACAGGGGATTGGTTCCAGGACCAACCCATATACCCAAATCCATGCATACTTAAGTCTTGCTATTGGGACTATATAATCCAGGTATATGAAAAGTGAAATGTGTATGTGTGTGTATATATATGTCCACAGACTTTTTCAAACAAAAGCAGATCAAAAATACAGTATACTGCATTTTATATATACTATATATAGATATTTTATTCTGTGTATATTCTATATAGTATATAATAACTCTTGAACTGGGTAAAACATTAAATTACAAAGTAATTTTAATAGTTTGTAACTGTTTAGTTACCAATATTGAAGTTGAGAGAAGGAAGTTCTCTTTTGTGGACAATATGGAATGCTCTAAAACTTGAATCCAAATGTACATTCTTGGCATCACTCAAATAATGTGAGTGTATAACATTTACGATATATTCAAGAGGCAAAACCCTAGTTTTTTATACTGTAGACCCGTTTTGTTGATGTTGTTTTAGTTTTGAGAAGGCAAGTTTTAAGAAAATTTAATTCTGAAAGCATTATTGAGTATTTACTATTATCGTTCACTGCACTTGCTAATGAACTGGAGAGAGATGCAGAAAATCTTTTCTCCACAAATTCTTCAAAAAAAATTTCCATTATAATTAGGTGACAATCTATGCAGCTAATTGTTTACACCAATTCACTGATAATTTATAGTTGCAATTGGTGTCATAAAAGGAGTCATAAAACTTTGTGACTTTGTTTACTTTTTCTCTAGTTTTCTCTGTAAGATATGTATTGCAAATGCAAACTAACATCAAATAAATAACTCATCTTTTAAAAATTATGCATTATCTAATACTTTCCGCAACTCTGATATTTAAAATACTTCCATTATTACTAGCTAATTGCATAAATTCAACAATTAATTATATTCTAATGATCTAGAAGAATCTTTATCAAAAATGAAACTTGTAGACATTGGGGAGGAATTAAGGCATATTAATACATTTTCTATATCAATCAAGTACTTTTAGTGTAAATGTCTTATCAAGTGAACTAAAACATTAAGTAGAGGAATTTGGCATCATTGTGGGAAAAATAATCTCATCGATTCTCAAATTTGGCTGCCGTTTGGAGCCATTTGAGAAATTTTTGAAAAGCAAGACACAGGGATTCTAATTTACTTGGTCTAATTTATCTGGTCTGCACCCTTGCCAGGTGATGCTAACATATGGCATAGAGTGAAAACCATCATTATAGAATCTAGACTCTAGTTTATTACTGCTTCATGATTATACTTCTCCTCCAGCTCTTGAGCCTCTTCCTGATTTCATAGGTTTGTTGAACGGTTTTTGTTGTTGTTGTTGTTGTTTGTTGTTTTAATGTTAACTTGTTTTCCCAAGTAAGTATTCTTCCTGGAAAGAGATAGTACTTACTGTAAATGATTAATTGACTTCCTAGTCAAATTCTTGATGAGTTTAAGCAGTAGGTGGTAGACATATCTCACCTCCCAGTTTGATCAGCCTGGGATAGGCATGCCATCCATCATTAGGATAACAGACCTATGGAGCTAGCAGGCCAACCCTAGAAACAAAAGAGGCAACAGCTATATTCAGGTCATTACAGTTTGTTAATTTTCTTCCCCCCAAATTACTACACTGCTTGTTTCTTCATTGGTTTACATGCCTGCTTATTCATGTCCCTCAATCAGTTTTTCCTCAATCCTGAGTAAACAACAGCATCACCTGGGGAGCATTTTAGATGTCTCATGCTTAATTATATCAGTCTTTGGGGGTAGGACCCAGTTATCAGTGATCTTTAAAGCTCCTCAGAAGACATTGTGAACCATTGCCTTAGGCTGTAGTGCTCTCAATATTTATATAAGACATTCATGAATCTGCATTTTCTTTAGTTGGTATTATGGAGCTACAGACCAGCTCTGACCCAAGCTAATTTATATAATGGCAGATAGATACTATTAAAAACCTAAAAACATTTTTAATAGAACTCTTTGCTAATGTACTTGCAGAGCCCTTATACTTTCAGCCAGGGGCTCTTGTAGGCACTGTACATAGATTGACTTATTTACTCTAGCCACATCTTACAGATGAGAAAATTTCTCAATGTTACACACCTAGTCAGTGCTTGGGCCAAGATTCAAATTAGGCACTCTGGTTCTAGAGTCACCAGTTAACCACAGGTGACCAGCGATGTGGCTGTTACAACTACCAGATGTAATTAGATAGGTGATATTCTTACACTTCCATTTTACAAGAAAAGAATCAAGGTACAGAGAAAGTGCCCTAGGTTCACACAGCTAGTAAGTGGTAGAGTTGGGATTTGAACTCAAAAAGGTCCCACCCTAAGACGATGTTCTGTTAATAATCTAGCCTTTTTTCCCTACAAATATTCAACTGATGCAGCTTTCCATACATTTATATTACTGCAGATTGGAATTTGATATTGCAAGTTTCATATGTACTTTTGAACTTGTTCTTAATGTTTTACCCAGAATTTTGTTTTTAAAAAACAGAAAGAAAACTTTGGTGGATTTTTCACTCTACTACAACTGACTGCACTGGAGAAGCAATTACTATAGAGATGCTACAGCTGCTTTCTTGATATTAGCCTATGGTTTTAAAATGTCTTTGATTTGTAAATATGTTAGGTACCACAGGTCCATCACAATGATATGCAGAAAGAAGAAAAGATTCTCCACTCAAAATCTTTATGTGCCTGAAAATCCTTTTAATTTCCTTTATTAGTTTGGTATGTCCTTAATTTTATATTACAAATACAGATTTCTTCCAGCTATTGGACATTGTCCCACTTCAAACTTTTAAAAACAAATTAATGAGCGTTTTATGGTAATTACTATGTAAATAGGACAAATATATCCCAGTTCTTTGGCAAGCAGCCTTGACAATGGAAACAGTTTCACATTGTGGATTTCAATCAATGTAACAAAGTTACTGAGCACAGTCTGAAAATGAATCAATTCTAGATTGCAGGAGGTTTTTAAAAGTTTCTTGCTTCTCACATTTTAATATAAAAATATTCCCAGGCTATTGTTAAAATGCAAACATCTTATTTGGGAGGCTCTATGTGAGATGCTGGACTTTTATTTCTAGTAAGGTCTCAAGTGATGTACATGCTGCTGGTCTGTGAACCACACTTTGAGTGGCAAGAACACAGTGCTGGTAAACTGGTTCTCCAAAAGAGGAAAACAAAACCCTGGCTTGTAATGTTTGCTAATTTCCATGATATAAATGCTCCCGGAATGACAACGTTCAAGCTACCAACATGATGTCATTGAAAATGGAGTTGGGAAGAGACATTCAGCACACTGCCCACAATTAGCTCTCCAGCCAGGTACAAGTCAGTTCCAGCACACCACTGACCTACATAAGCCTAAGCACACACACATTCAAGTCCAAGATTCCTTGCAGATTTCACTCTGCAAAGAATTTCAGGAGGTGAGGGAGAATATGAGTGTCATAGGAGAAAATGAGAACATTAATTACAAAGTTTTCAGAATATGTGCAATATAATCTAGTTCCAAGGCTATAGGTTGATGAGAGGGCATGTTTAAGAAGTTAAAAGACATGTGTGGCCAATAATGGAGACTTTGGGGGAAGATCTGAACCAGGTTTTGACTGTAATGGGTTTGGATGAGTGGGAAAGGAGAACACTCACAGAAAAGGAAGTGGGATACGCACTAGCAAAATGTCTGATGCTAAACAAGAGTGAAGGAAATCTTGGAATTGCTAAAGAGTTGAGAGTAGGGTCATTGGTCCCACAGAATAAGGGCATCCTATTTTCACAAATGTTTTATTCTCTGGCATGATGGAGGAATAACGTAGTCAGATTAATCAAACATTCAGGTTGACAGAGAGTTGACATACATACCAAAAAGAGATGCCAATGTTTAAAGTAATAAAATATATTGGAGTACACAGAACCGAATTTCTTTCTTCTTTGACGAAGAAAGGACTTTGAGATCTGCCATGTCTCAGAGCCATGGCTTTGAGCACCTTTGGTCCCTTCTGGTGGGGTTCTGTGACGGAGCCTGCAAAGTTTTGTTTGTATTGTCCTGTAAGAAGGGTATGTTCTCAAGCCTTTCTCCAGGGATATAGAATGAGTGCATCCTAAGAAACTGACTCTCTTGGAGAGAATTTCTAAGTGGGAGAAATGCTTTCCCTTACAGTGCATTGAGTGCTTAAGAGCCCAAACTCATTTCTGAATCTGAAACTGGGGTAATAATACCAATCTCATATGGTTTTGGTAATTATTAAATGGAACTTGGTCAAGAAATATTGGTGCTAAATATTTGAATGAGCACTACAAATTAGTGTGGGCCTTGTAGCCAAGCATACACCGTTATTAATTTTAAAATCAGAATTGCTTAACAACCACTGATTTTCTATAAGGCCATAAACCCCATGTGAACTGTGGATAGGATGAGGCTGCGGGGAGAAAGTATTGTCTGGTCTCTAAGCCTGTAGAGCTAAGGTTTCTGCATTCTGCACACATCTTTGAAAGAACCTATGACCACCTGTGCACAATGTTTAAATGCCTAGGAACCTTCCCTTGCTACCAAGGCAAAGGCATACCTAGACCCTCTGACAGTTCCCTCAGTCAGCAACTATATAAGAGAAACTTCTTACATTTCCAAAATCTGAATAGAGGTTTATTTTGAAGAAAAAAAAAAAACAAAAACCTTTTCCCTCCTGTCTCTTGGAATAAATGTAGTATTTCGTTTTCTTCATTTGTACTATGTTAAGAACCAGTAGAGGGAACTTAAGGTCAATCCGTCTCTCAGGTTGAGTAACTCTAAGCTATAAGCTCCAGAATCTTGTCTTTGTCTCTGATTCCAAATGGGCTTGTGGGGAAAAGTGATATAACCATGAGATCACTGTGTTCTTTTAGATGATTTCCTGTTTCCTGTGTATTTAAATACACAGGGAATAATCCCGCTATTAAAATGAGACCCTGTATGTGTGTATGGGCAGAAGTTCAATGAAAAAGGAAGAAAAATATGCTTGCTGAATACCAGATGTAGAATGCATAAATCCTGTCAGAACAAGTGGGGAATAGCTTTTATGGCTGACTTGCAAGAAACCTAAGGGAATTGGGAAATCAGATAGGCATGTGTCAAGCAGACTTATTTAAATCATCCACTTCCTCAGCAAAATAAAAGTTTGAGAGGGTTCTGCTTCCTTTTGTGGTTTGAAATTACAGTTGTAGGCCTCAGAAGTCCTGCTTGATTGAGGGCTTCCAAGCAGAGACGTTATATGACCCAGTTCAGGCGCCTGACAACACTGGGGGCACCCAATGCCTCTCCCTGAGGTCTCCAACCTTGCCTTGTTTGTACTTTGTGTCCTTTGTCATCTAAGAAGCAAATTGTGGTGCAGCTGACCACTGCTTCATGGCCCTCTAGCTTGTCCCTGATAGAAGGCTTTTGCATCTGAAAGAGAAAAATGCCCACTGGCTTCTTTCTTAGACCACTGCTGTAGATCCTGAGTGCAAGCCTTAGCTTTGCAGGCTTGGAGACCAGGCAGTGCTTTCTCCCTGCAGCCTCATTCTGTCCACAGGGTTTATGGCCTTATAGACAATCAGTCTATGTTAAGCAATTCTGACTTAAAAACTAATTGGCCGGGCATGGTGGCTTACGCCTATAATCCCAGAACTTTGGGAGGCCAAGGAGGGTGGATCACCTGAGGTCAGGAGTTCGAGACTAGCCTGACCAACGTGGTGAAAACCTGCCTCTACTAAAAATACAAAAATTAGCCAGGTGTAGTGGTGTGCGCCTGTAGTCCCAGCTACTTGGGAGGCTGAGGCAGGTAAATCACTTGAACCTGGGAGGCAGAGATTGCAGTGAGCTGAGATCATGCCACTGCATTCCAGCCTGGGTGACAGAGCGAGACTATGTCTCAAACACAAAAACAAAACGACAACCAAAAAAAAACCTAGTAATCTGTGTATGCTTGGCTACAAGGCACACATGAATTTGTAGTGAGAGATAAAACTAGATCCCAATCATTTCCAGGTATGAAATTCTAACAGGTAGGTTTTTCAGGAGGCTACCTTATAGTTCAGTAGGTTACTGGTGTGTATAGATACAAAGCAAAGGTATTTAAGTACAAACCATTTCCTTTAAGGTGTGGTAGCTCCCTAAATTGTTCTTCTCAGGATATTTCTGTTTTCAAGTGTCCCATTAAATATATTATTTTTATATGCAGTAGAATTTTTTAAAAGTATGCTGACACAGAAAGATCATGGGCTTTGCAGACCCAGGTTTAAATCATTACAAATCTATCACTTGCTAATGTGTGAACTTCAGCACATTACTGTCACTCTCTCAGACTCATTTCCTTATCTTCTTGCTGAGAATGTGCATGTAAAAAGTGTTAATGTGGAATCTAGCATGATGTCTAGCACTTTGTTAAACCCTGACAAATTCTTATTCCTCTCCATTTATCTGTCCATCTGTATTAGTTCGTTTTCACGCTACTGATAAAGACATACCCCAAAACTGGGAACAAAAAGAGGTTTAATTAAACTTACGGTTCGGACATGGCTGGGGAGGCCTCAGAATTATGGCAAGGGACAAAAGGCACTTTTTTTTTTTTTTTCGAGCTGGAGTCTCACTCTGTCACCCAGTCGGGAGTGTAGTGGCACAATCTCAGCTCACTGCAACCTCCGCCTCCCAGGTTCAAGCAATTCTCCTGCCTCAGCCTCCCAAGTATCTGGTATTACAAGTGCTGGCCACTATGCCTGGCTAATTTTTGTGTTTTCAGTAGAGGTGGGGTTTCACCATGTTGGCCAGGCTGATCTGACACTCCTGACCTCAGGAGGCCTTGGCCTCCTAAAATGCTGGGGTTACAGGCATGAGTCACTGTGCCTGGCCCAAAAGGCATGTTTTTTTGTGTGAGACAAAGTCTCCCTCTGTCACCTAGGCTGGAGCACAGTGATGCAGTCTCCACTCACTGCAATCTCTGCCTTCTGGGTTCAAGTGATTCTCCTGCCTCAGCCTTGTGAGTAGCTGGGATACAGGTGCCCACCATCACACCCAGCTAATTTTTTGTATTTTAGTAGAGACAAGGTTTCACCATGTTGCCCAAGGTGGTCTTGAAATCCTGAGCTCAGGCAATCTGCCCATCTCAGCCTCCCAAAGTGCTGGGATTACAGGCACGCACAACTGCGTCCAGCCCCAAAAGGCACTTACATGGCAGCAGCAAGAGAAAAATTAGGAAGAAGCAAAAGCAGAAACTCCTGATAAGCCCATCTGATCTCATGAGACTTATTCATGACCACGAGAACAGTATAGGGGAAACTGCCCCCATGATTCAGTTATCTCCCACCAGGTCCCTCCCACAACATGTGGGAATTATGGGAGTACAATTCAAGAGATTTGGGTGGAGACACAGAGCCAAACCATATCATTATCCATCCACCCATTCATTTATTCCTTCACTAAACGCCTGTTGAACACCTTTTATGTGCCAACCACTATGTTGGTTAGTGGAGGCACAGAAAAGTATGAGAGGTGAGCTCAGTTGATGGTATTTAGGTGGGTCTATATCTGGGCTCTCTATGCTTCTCCATTGATCTATTTGTCTATTTTTTTTTCCTTTTTTGCCAAAGACTTCCTTAATCTTTAACAATGTAATTCTAGTAAGAGAAAAAGAAGCTTCAGAAGTAATACTACCAAATCATGGGGCGGGATTGTGGGGGTGGTGAGTGAACTCAGGAAAAAGACAAAGAGAAAGAGAGAGAGAGAATGAAGGCCATATAAGATAAAGTGTTGAATGTTACATGCTCTGTTGACTGTGGGCCCCAGGATGTATATGATGGAATTTACTGAAAGGGAATTTGCACATTTATAAAAAGGATGCAGTTCTAGAAAATAGCTAGTTATGCTAGCATCTTGTTTCTTTATCGATGCTGCAGTGTTATATAAGCACTGAATCCTCCCACATTTCCAGCTCTTATCTAAAAACCAGAGTGTGTACCACCTGGGTTAAGAGGAAGATGAAATGAAATTGGGGAAATAAATGGTGGAAAGCATCCTGAAAGAAACCAACTAGATATGTTCAAGTCAGCAGGTTCTGAATTATTTAGTAATTTGAGAAATGTGTAAGGGATGTTCTGACATGTTTTTTTCTCTCATTTTCTCCCTGTTCTGCCAGGCCTATAGCGAATCTACCACCTTTGTTGGCCTCTTCTTCTTCCCCCACTTATTACTATGGATGCTACCTGAGCTCATTGTCCCTGGAGATGGACCAAATAGAAGAACAAGCAGTGTCTTTGTGGTGAGCTTCAAGAGGTATCTGTTCTCTGGGGAAAGGGTGGGTGATAAAGCAAAGGTGGCAGATGTGTATATTAGCTATCCATTGCTGTATGATTAATTGTACACAAAACTAAACTATACATAAACTAAAACTTCACAGCTTACAATAGCAAATATTTATTATCTTACACAGTTTTTGAGAATCAGGAATCTGAAAATGGCTTAGCTAGTTTGGTTCTGGCTCAGGGTCCTCTGTGGAGTGACAGCCAAGATATCATCTGGGACTACTATCATTTAAAGGCTCAGTTGGGGCTGGAGGCTGAGCTTCCAAGATGGCTCACTTATAGGACTATTGGTGGGAGGCTTCAGTTCTTCTCCACATGGAACTTTCCTCATACCATGGAACTGACTTCCCTCATACCATGGAACTGACTTCCCTCAGAGTGAAAGACCCAGGAGAGAGAGACTAAAACAGAAGGTGCATTTTTTTTTATGACCTAGTCTTGGAGGTGACATACTGTCATTTCTACCATATTTTATTCATTAGAAGCAAGTCATTAAGTCAAGCCCACACTCAAGGTGAGAGGATTTAAGCTGAACTTTTTAAAACATGGTATCAAAGTGTTTATGGACATTTAAAAAATTACCACAATACATATAGATAAACTTCACAAGATGTAGACATGGGCTGAGACAGAATATTGGATAATATCTCAATCTTCAAACAGCAGCCTCAGCTGTAATAAAACCTGAGTTCAGAAATCAAGTAGGAAAAGGGCTTGTTGGAGAAAACTTATCAAGGATGTTACTTCATTAATCCATTTATTCTGAGTCACAGCATAATATGCTGTGGTCCAAATTATACAGGACCAACTATGTGTCCTGTGTAAGTTGGGTACCTCTGCTCAGTAACAGCTAAACAGATTTTATCCAATTTTTAGAATAGTTAATATGTTCACGTGGCACAAAATTTAAAAGGTATGAAAGTTTTTGGTTAAAAAAAGAGATTCACTCCTTTTCTTTTTTTCAGATTCTTGGAATGCAATTACATTTACTAATTTCTCATGTATTCTATGTATATACAAACTTATATGCACACATATTTTTTCTTTCCCACAAATAATATAAAATACTATATGCGTTGTTTTATTCTTGACTTTTTTTCAATAAACAGTATATCTTCAAGGACTTCTACAATAGCACATACAGACCTGCTTTGTTTTTTTCATGGCTGCCTAGTACTGCATTATATTTATTTGAGCAGTCATCTATTAACAGATGACATTAGGTTGTTTCCAGTCTCTTGCTACTATGGACAAAGATGCAATGACTATCTCTGCAATTTATCATTTCTCACACAGGAGTAGAATTCTTGTTTATTTGCAACATTGACAGATACTGACGAACTTCTTCCCAAAAGGGCTTACCATTTTTCTCTCACTACAATATGAATGCCTTTTTCTTCAAACCCTTGGCAATACAGTAGGTTACCTGCTTTTTCATATTTGCCAATTCTGTAGGCACAAAATGGTCTTCAATTGTATTTTTAATTTTTATTACTCTTATTATGAATGAGGTTGGGCCTCTTTTTATATGCTTAAAATAATCTGCGATTGCTTTACTATGAACTATTTGTTCTTAATCTTTACCCACATTTATATTGAGTTGGTGGGGTTTTTTTTTTCCTTATTGATTAGTAGGAGTTCTTTAGGATTAAAGAAATTAGCTCTTCTTAAGAACGGGTATACATGGACAGACAGAGTGGAATAACAGACATTGGAGATTCTGAAAGGTGGAGGTAAAATACTGCTTACTGGTTATATTGTATGCTATATGGATGATGGGTATGCTAAAACCCTAGATGTCACCCCTATGCAATATATCTATGTAAGAAAACTGCCCTTGTGCCCCAAAATCTATTTCCTTTTAAAAGAAATTAGTTCTTTGTCTAGAATGTGAGTGGCACTTATTTTTTCCAGTGTGTTTTTTTCCATTTGTTTTCTTTTGACTTTTTAGTGTGTTTTTTTTTTCTTTTTTCATGTAGTAATTTTAAAAAATATTTTTCCGTGGCCACATTTATCAGTTTTTTTCTCTTATAGTTTCTGGATTTGCATCATTCTTAGGAAGTTTTTCCACTCCCAGGGTTATTAAGAATCTTTCTAAGGGTTCTTTTAGCATCATCATAATTTGATTTTTACATTTCAAATTTGATTGAATTGGTTCTTTTAATGCCTTACACTCTACCAAAGTATAAGATACTGCACTGTGTTTGTGTTTGTTTTGTTTCTGGTTCAGCTATTTCTAGTTTATTCTCAGTTTTCTTCATTTGTGAAAAAGAGATCATAAGTATTACTGAGTACCATCCATAAGTTTTAGTGGAGAGATACCATTTTGATGACTGAAAGCCAAACCAGAATGCTCTTCCCCATTTTCATTACTTAGAAACTTTTGCTGATTAGGTTTGGTGCCCTAATGGGACAATTGAGACTAACACAGTCTATAAGATAACTTGCTTTAATTTAAAAAGGCAAAATCAAATTAGCCATTTCATATTATCTGCCTACATAGGGGCTACTGCTTTCATTTGTAATGTTTAATTACATATTTTTTTCAAGAATACATACACATGGCTGTCACTTCTGAAATAATTTTGGCTCCCTGTGAAGCAGAATTGGAAAGTGTCTCAAAGTTAGTTTTGAATGGGTTATTTGGAACTCAAAATGATACTCCATTAAAACAATACCTTAAATGTTGGTTAGGTTCTTGAGCCTAATTATAAATTCCAGATTTATGTATTTATGATTCAGAATAGGAAGAATGGTGCTATGTCAATGACATGTAACAATATATCATAACACTGTGTCCTTGTTAATATGCATTGGAGGGACTCATTAGGAATCCCCAAATACATCTTCCCCAGCCCTTTGCCTGCATCCTAGCAACAGATGTGAGAACTCCCAAGAGCCATTGGGAACTAGGTGCAGGGCCAGAAAGGACACTCTGGTCAGGAGAATACCTCTTTATATTTGTACCAGGGAAAGCTATTTTCTAATATTTGACAGTTGTCCTGAGAAATTAGGTCTGTGGTGTAGAATTTCAGAAGCATATCATATATTTTCTTGGCAAATAATATGGTTTGGCTGTGTCCCCACCCAAATCTCATCTTGAATTGTAGCTCCCACAATTCTCACGTATTGTGGGAGAAACCTGGTGGGAGATAATTGAACAATGGGGATGGGTCTTTCCTGTGCTGCTCTCATGATAGTGAATAAGTCTCACAAGATCTGATGGTTTTTTTTGTTGTTGTTTTTTTGTTGCCCAGGCTGGAGTGCAGTAGCACAATCTCAACTCACTGCAACCTCTGCCTCCCAAGTTCAAGTGATTCCCTTCCCTCAGCCTCTGAAGTAACTAGGAATACAGGTGTGTGCCACCATGCCCGGTTAATTTTTGTATTTTTAGTAGAGACAGAGTTTTGCTATTTGGTCAGGCTGGTCTTGAACTCCTGTCCTCAGGTAAGCCACCCACCTCGGCCTCCCAAAGTGCTGGGATTACAGGTGTGAGCCACTGCACCCGGCCCAGTTTACGGTTTTATAAGGGGAAGTTCCCTGCACACACTGTCTCTTGCCTGCTGCCATGTAAGACACCCCTTGCCCTTCTGCCATGATTGTGAGGCCTCCCCAGCCATGTGGAACTGTGAGTCGATTAAATTTCTCTCCTTTATAAATTACCCAGTCTTGGGTATGTCTTTATTAGCAGTGTGAGAATAGACTAATACAGCAAGCAATTAGCTTTAGGGAGTGTGCAAGTATGAAATAGGGTCTTAGCCACCAAAGGTGGGTTTTAAGGGAAGGAGAGTCCTGGGGAAGAGAAGGCAGGAGGCAGTTCCCCAAGACAGGGACTCAGTCATACACAGAAAGAAGATAGCAATGTAGGTGTCTGGAAACAAGGTGGGAATTGAGGCTCAAGAATAAGAAAAAATCTGGGTATCAGGACTGAAGTCTAAGACTACCTAGAAGAGTGAAATGATGCTGAGCCCCACACTGACGGTTTGGAGGTAATTAATCTCCAATGTTTAAGGGAGGGACCTGGGAACTGGGCCAAAGCATGGGTGACAGGTGGGAATGAAGTGGGTCTGACTGTGGGGCAAGGAGAGGGCAGTGGCTTATGATGGGGCAGGGAGGATGTTTACCACCACTGAGAAAGTGGATGCCCATTATTTGGCGAACTCCTTATACTACTGTATTTTGTGTATAGCATAAAATATATATATATATATATATATATATATATATATATATATATATTTGTTTCAGGATTATTTAATGGTTTTGCCCATGTGGAAAAAGGCATATTCTTATTCTATTTCTCAATGACATTTATGAGTGCTATAATTATAATAACAATGGTGAAAACTTTCCTAATCAATATATAAATGGTATTTACAGTGAGCCAAATCTATTAGAAAGCCAGCCAGTCTAAAAAAGAATAAAGTTCCCATGTTGCAAATACAAATTATAATAGGTTGGAATAAAAATCAAATTATATTTTGCTCTGTGATGCATTGTGCGTGCTGTCTATGTTCTTTGCATCTCCTTCCATCTGTTTTCCCGCTGTTTCCCTGCTCATTAGCACCTCTACTAGAAAGTGGGCAGGGTGATGACAAGAAATAAAAATACAAGTTGAACTGCAACTAAGAATTTAACATTTAAAAAATGCCAACATAAGAATGATATAAATATCTCAATTGTGAAAATAGATTGCGACCCTGTTAGTATATGGTATTTTAAATATGTGAAAAATGACGAGGAATTGGAGCATATCCCATACAAAAGAACAAGTTCACAGAATGTTATCAAGGGAAAGGACTGCAGAGATAGACTGCAAGAGCATCTGTTCCTACAGGTGGGAACTGAGAAAAATTCATTAAAAAAAAAAAAAACGAATTAGCAAGTACGCAGAAACTCGTAAGACCTAACCATGTTTCTGGAAGCTAACTGCAAAGTTTGGCCTAAACATGGACATGCTGAGGTCACTTGCTGGAGTCAGGGACGGCATCTACATTGGAAAGATAATTTTTTAAAGAAGGTTATTTCAACATTTTCAAAAAGGAGGCTGGGATGGAAATATATGACACTAGACAAGTATACATTCAAAACATTAATATTATAATAGGCATGTAGGCAATTTAGGCTATTTTTATTATTATATTTATACTTTACATCTCAAAATGTTTACAATGAGCATGTATCAATTTTATTATGGGAAAATGTGCTTTAAATACAAATTTTATGTTCTGCTCTCGTTTGTTCATCCGTCAGTGGAGTTTAATCAGTGACTTTTATTAGTCAAATCCTTTTTACAGAGGGATGGAGACAGGGATCAAGGCTGGGAATTTCTGATATGCAAATAACTTTAATGATGACAGCATGGAGTTTAGCCCTAATGACATCATGTATACATGCTGATTAGATTTATCAGACTGCTTCTAAGTAGGAAGGACTTTTAAAATTTAAAGACTGAGTGACCCAACTTATAGAAAATTCAGTGGCTCAAGCTATACTTTTTAAGTGATGTGATAAGATAATCAGACACAATTAACTTGCAGCTAGGAGACAATTACCACCACAAAATGTAGTGGTTCTAGAACTTGCCGACATTCCGTCTCAAATTAGAAGTATGTATTAATAAATATAATATTATACAAATATATTATTCATTAAATATTACATGCAAAAACTAATTGAGTATTACACATATTCTCTATTAGCAAATCTCCCTGAGCTTTGAGAAAATTAGACTTCAAAAAATTTTAGTGGCCTTTGGTGCAAATGAAGCCCATTTTAGAATTTCTCAGATTGTTTTATGAGGATAAGTTTTTGTTCATATTTTTGTGGTACAAACCTAATGAAGTGCCCGAATCATCTGCCTAAATATGGAACTTATTTCAAGATGTATTGATTAACTCAAGAACACAAAGTTGCTGAAGTTTTTAAGATATGTTATCTGAAACCAACTGGCAATTTCTGATTATATTTTTAAATCTGGGGAAACTTTGGTAAACCCTATGTCTGTGCAAATGCTCACTTGCTTATGAATCTGATAAACTTTATTCTGAGATCCACTGTGAGTAATGCAGAACTGAATTCAGAATTGACGATGTCCTGGGTTTACCCCAGAATTCACCAAAATATTCTAATTTGTTAAATACAAAAACTCTCATTGAAATGGATGAAAATGATCATGACTAGCATTAAAGCCATAAATGTAAATTAAATAGCTTTCTAAATTTAATGCTTCTAAATAGAATGCTTCTAATGGTACATCCATGTTATTTTCCATTAAGATGTATTCCACTCATGTTTATCAATAAAAGCCGTATGTATCACACACATGCTGATTTCTCAAAATTAAAGTTTATACAAGTAAAGTAATTTTTTCAAAATTGCAGCATGGCTGGCTAGAACATAGGTCTGCAAAATCATGCATAATCAGTGGTCATTCTACTAAACAAACGCTACTTCTCCCTATCATCAAAGAACTAGGAGGGACCTTTGAAAGAATTTTATAGGAACTGAAAGGACAGTCATGTATAATTACAAGAAGGAAAGGTTAAGGTGCTTCTCAAAATAACTTTTACCTTATAAATGATTGATTACAAAAAGATTAGAAGATAAGATTAATTAGGTTTGTATGCCTCTTTTACAATTTATTGTCATTGTAGAAGTTTTAAAATTTCTTCCTTTTGTTTTTCATTTTTAAAATGGGGATAATAAATGTGCCTGTATCACAGGGTTGTATTGGTTACTATGATTTAATAACACAAAATGCTTGGACAATGCAATATATCAGTGCAGCAAAATTTCATTTGTACCCAATGATTATATGCAAATAAAAAAGATAAAAATAACAATAATAAAATTAAAATAAAATAAAAAATGGAAAATAGCTTTGCAGTGAAAAATAATATAAAAAGCTTGAGACAGTGTTTGACACATCATAAGTGTTCAAAAAACATTAGATAGTACCACTATATGCCAAGCACTATGCTTTGTCCTTAGTATACACAATTTTAATCATTCCTTACAGCAGCAGCGGGAGGATAAATATTATTATCATTCCCACATGGCAGGTTTTATAAGTGGCCATTTTGCATGGCTAATATGATTAAAACAACATTCATACCCAGATCTTTGTAAGCCTAGAGCAGCAAGTTGGTGAATTAAAAACTATTTTAAATTTTCAAAGAGTTGTTAAAAAAATGGGACACAGACCATCTGTAGCTTGCAATGCCTGTAATACTTACTGTCTGAACCTTTAGAGAACATGTTTGCTGACTGCTACTCTAGTGCAGTTTTTACTTCTGTAATATCAGACTAGGCTGCCTCCTGAAAACCAGATGCCTATTTTAATTGATAAAATCATTCACATTTTCATTTATTTTACAGATGTCTATTGAGCACCTGATATTTGTGAGGCATGTGTTAAAGTTCATTCAGGCTGCTATAACAAGATATGTTAGACTAGGTAATTTACAAACAACAGAAATTTATTGCTCATAGTTCTGGAACCCAGGAAGTCTAAGATCAAGGCAGCAGCAGATTTGGTGTCTGGTGAGGGCTCATTCTCTATTTCATAGATGGCATCTTTTTGCTGCATCCCAAAATGGCTGAAGGGGCAAACAAGCTCATTTGTCCTCTTTTATAAAAGCACTAGCCCCATGACTGAATCACCTCCTAAAGGCCCCATATCTTAACACTGTCAACTTGGGAATTATGTTTCAACATACAATTTTTTGTGGGTACAAATATTTAGATCATTGCAGCATTTTTCTAGACCTGTGGGTACCAGGTCTAGGAAAATAAGTGAGATAATAAAATTTCCATCAAGAAAGTTGCAATACTGTGAGGAAGTCTAAGATAAATAGATAATTATAGGACAATGTGAAAGGTATTTTAGTTCAATATCACAGGCTTCTGTGGAAACACGGAGGGACTTTGAATGTAGCATTCAGGGGTCAGATATACCTTCCTGGAAGAACTGATACTTGAAATAAGTCCAAATGTTTAGTTTAAGAGTAGATATAGGATATTCTAAATTAATGGAGAAGCAAATAAAGGCCTAAATGCAAAAAGAAGTATGAGAATTTGAGGAACTGTAAACGTAGTTGAAGTTTATGGTAATGGCGGAACTTGGGAGGAGGGTCCCTTGTAAAAGAGAGGGCTAGAAAGGAAGACAGTGTGAAGTATAAATATCATGCATGTCGTGCTTCTGTTTAAAGTTTATCCTGAGACTATGAACATTGTCACACTGTGGGGCTGTTGGAAACTTTCAGAAGGAAAGTGACACACTAAAATTTGTATTTTCGAATGATCCTTCTGGAAGCAGCATGGAAAATGAAGAGCTGGGATTCAAGAGTGAGAGCAGGGCTTGCAGCCGTGGAGTTAAAGGGCCTGGATTTACCCTCATGTCTTGATTAACTCTAACATTATATGAAGAAGACTGTCAGGCATTGGACAATAGATAGACAAGAAGGACTGTGAATCTCAAGGGAGGAGAAATAAGTGAGCAGAGGCCTGCAATGGCCAAGGATTTCTGTCTGGAGGCACATTCTAGACTGCAGAGCAGAGAGGGAGTTTCCAATCAAAGAATAGTTGTATTATATAATTGAGGAGCTAGAACTTGAAGTTTAGGAAGTCTGGTGTCTATAAATGGTGAGGCAGAGATCTGCAAAGCAGGGACCTACACAGAAAAAGGGCTTGAGAAATGCACACAGGGGTCCCATGAGTCTTTGAAAAATATCAAGACAATTCACAGCGTGAAATGCTACAAGGCTGGTGAACAGCAACTGTGGAGTGATGAGATGAGCAGATTTCCACAATTCACACAGAATCAGGAATTATTTGCATTACCACCAGACAGCAGGAAGAGCCCTCACTGAGCCTCTTTACTTAGAGACTACAGTCAACATTCCATCCAGAAGGGCGGCTCTGCAGTAGTTAGCTAACATATTTCTAGAGGAAAGATTTCTCTAGACCTGCCCAAGCACAACTTAAAAGCAAGCCTCAAAATCATCTAAGTAAATACTTATATTAGAGAAGAATATCAACAATCAATGATCTAAGTTTATTAGAGTCTAAATTCCCATCATAAGAGGCTGAAAAAGAAAAGAAATGTTAAAGTAAGCGAAGGAAGAGAATAAAAATGATAACAGAAATAAAAAATCCAAGACAAACTGAGAAAATTTATGAAACCCAAAGCTGGGTTTTTGACAACGTCAATAATATTGGTAAATATCTAGGTAAACTGATGAAGGAAAAACAGGGAGGGCGAAATTTATTCAGTCAGGAATTAAAGAGGGGACATCACTAACTATCCTACAGATTTTACCCAAATAGTAAGGAATATTAGTAACTACTTTATAATGGGAATTTATAATAACAAAGTTGGATTGTTGGGAAAAGCATCCTGTGGTAGCAATAAGTAGCCATCCAACAAAAGCCACCATAACAGTAACAAAAACAAATCATTCATTAACCAATTTTATGTGGCAGGTCCTGGTTAAGGAAAGTGGAAATAAACCAAAACCAACCAAATAAGAAAAGCAAGGATTATTTATTCAGCATTTGCTATAGCAAGGGAGTCAGCCACTGTCACTTGTGTTTTGGGAGAAAATCAAAGGCAGGCAGAGGAATGGGAAGCTTTGTAGTGGGAAATAAAGGAAAGGCTACAGTCATGCCCTGACTGGAGGCTGTTTGCAGGGGGAAGTTGGAGGTAGGCTAAACTAGAAGCAGAGCATCCTCTGTTATTGCTTAGGGGTGCATATTTGGCTTTCTCTAGTTTGTCCTAAGTTTAGAGTGGGGACAGATATTGGGGAAGCTGTCAGTTATGAATCAAGTCCTCAAGTCCTGGCCATTTTGAGCCGATTGTTACAGAAGTTTTTACTTAGCTTCCCAGATTGTTTCTACAGATAGCAGCCTGACTTATAGCAGGCTGGCTTCCTGGACTATTTATTGTAGGTAACAGATTGGCTTTCTGGGCAAGATTCTGGTGGTTGATGGTCAAACTTCTATTTTTATACGTGGATTAGCTCATGTCAGTTTGTATATTCAGTCCCTCAGTAATATATGATATAGTGATACCCAATTCATTCTAAAAGCATACTGAAAAGAGTGACCTGGTCTTCCTGGGAGCATCCAAGAAGCCTTTACAGTGAAGCTAATATTTGAAGTTGTCTTAAATTCTGAGGCAAAAGAAGATGAGAAGAAATTGCTACCAGAGATGACCACATTAAAAAAAAATAATAAGCAGGCGGGTGTGTGGTGTGTTTGAAGATCAGTGACCTTTTAGCGAAGCTTGAACACAGGCGGGTGGGGGCAGACAGCCAGGAAAGGAAGGTGGAACCAAAATGTAATGGACTTTGAGTGTTGTTCTAAGACATAATCTTATGGGCTCCAAGGGAGACAGGATGCTTCAAAGCCAATAGTTATAATATTAGACTTGTATTTTAGGAACATGATCCTTTTGATAGTAGAAAATATGCATGGGGTGTGTCAGGAAACTGGAAACTTGCACACAAGCTAGGATGGTGTTTTACCAATTGGAGGAAGTAGTGGGAAAGGCCTTGATTTGGGCAGGGACGATAGGGATGCAGCAAAGGGCAGATAGAGCAACCAGGGCAACATCTTGGACACACAGTGAGTGCTCTGTAAATATCTGTTATATTTTTAAGTGAATAAATGGGATATTTAGGAAGTGGAATGGGTTAGGCTTGGTGACTAATTAGATATTACAATATAAGGACAGGAAATAATGAAGAACTACTAAAGTTTTTAGCTGCAGTGACTGATTGGATAGCAATGCCATGGGTCAAAGTGTGAAAAATAGAGGGGTGGCAGTTTATGAGAGGGGATGCCAAGTTTCATTTGGGGCATGTCTCTAGGGCTTATAAAGTTGGAATCAGGGTTTGGGGGGTCACCGATAACACATAGATAATAGCTGGAATTATGCAAAGAGGTGAGATTGGTCAGAAAGATTTTTCAAAGCTAGGGGAGAGGGTCCCGTCCTTAAATGTACTGATTTTTATTTATTTTATTTTTATTTATTTTTATTTTTATTTATTTATCTTTTTGAGACAAAGTCTCACCCTGTTGTCCAGGCTAGAGTGCAATGATGCGATTTAGGCTCACTTCAACCTCTGCCTCCCAGTTTCAAGAGATTCTCATGCCTCAGCCCTCAGAGTAGGTGGGACTATGGGCCCATGCCCAGCTAATTTTTGTATTTTTAGTAGAGGTGGCGTTTGGCCCTCTGGCCAGGCTAGTCTCGAACTCCTGACCTCAAGTGATCCACCCACCTCAGCCTCTCAAAGTGCTGGGATTACAGGCATGAACCACTAAGCCAGCCTGCACTGACTTTTAAACAGTGGATAAAAGAGGAAGAAACAGTGTTTGCCATTAAATACTGTTGTGTGCTACTTCTTTGGAATTTTTCCTTTAGACTTCCTTGTACACAGCTTAACCATTCATCTACTTGGACACAGAGATATGAAACAGAATACCTTTTAAGGAAAACTGTGGAAATCACATTGGGTGGAATGTACAGAATTTGGAGAACCTGACTCTTTGAGTCCTGAGCTTTGTGTGGGCGAATGGTCTGGTGTACAAGGGAGCCTGAGTTAAAATTCAAGCTCACCTGATTTCTGTGACCTTGGCCACATTACTTTTCTCAGTTATACATTGACGTTAATTATATCTATTTTAAAGAGTTTTTAGGATCAAATGAGGTAATTCTACATTATATATGTAAGGTGCTCACTGGTACCTTGCACATAGTTTGTGCTCGATTAATGAATGCTTTTATTATTTTGAAGAGCTAGAAGAATCACACTTAAGAAAAGCCATCAATGCAATTTGTTTTATTTTGTTTTTAGATGGAGTTTTGATCTGTTGCCAGGCTGGAGTACGGTGGCGTGATCTCAGCTCACTGCAACCTACACCTCCCGGGTTCAAGCGATTCTCCTGCCTCAGCCTCCTGAGTAGCTGGGACTACAGGTGCACGCCACCACGCCCAGCTAATTTTTGTATTTTTAGAGGAGACAGAGTTTCACCGTATTGGCCAGGATAGTCTCAATTACTTGACCTCATGATCCACCCATCTCAGCCTCCCAAAGTGCTGGGATTACAGTGGCAATTTGTTTTTTACAAAACAAAATTATGGAATGATTTTTGTTGTTTATATTGCAAAGTTGATCATGTGAATTTCATATTTCTCTTTTAATTGTTCCCTACCTAAGAAAAAAAGCAAAATCATTTTTTTCTAGAGAGAGATTTTTTTAAACTTTCAAAATAACATTGTATTATGTCTTTGGTTCAACATATGTGCTTATCCTTATCCAAAATTACCCTGAATATTATTTCTTAGTATGGTGGTTCTAGATTACAAGCATTTATTGGTTACCTTACCATGCATCAGTTGCTGTGCTCAGTGCCAAAATACAAAGTTGAATAAAGAGGCTTCTGCTGAGAAATTCATTCATTCATTTACTCAATTAATTATTTATTTAACTCCTACTAAAGGGCAGGTGCTTATCTCAGTGGTGAAGAGCAGGGAATAGAATGAATGCACAAAAAGACTCAGAGCTTTGGCAGACCACATTACAGTGAAGGGAGACACAATAGAAAATAATAAACAGGCAAATCAAGAAGGTAATTTAGATGGTGCTTAGTGGAAAAAAAGAGAAAATAAATAATAAGTAGAGAGTGATTGGAAAAGAACAGCATGTGTAGCCAGGTGTCCTCTGGGGATTGGGGTAGGACTGGGGAGGAGGATGAGAGTAATGAGTCAAAATAATTATTATGAAACAAAAATATTGCATAGTTTGGGGCAAAGGAAATTATAGACATCACACACACAAAAAAAAACAGCCCAAGGAGGAAAAAGCTATAAATGCTTAAAATATATTAATTTGGAATCACATTTTAATCATTTTAGAGGTTTTATATGCTCATCACTCCCACTTTAACCTCATTCTTGAACTAACGATAATACTTAAGGTAGGAAAAAAATAGATCTCTTTCTCTATTCTCCCAAATTTTCACTTTGGGTAAATATCCTGTTTGCAAATTAACCTCAGGTGTGTTGGACAGAATTTTGTTGTAAGTAAGATTTTTGTGTTGATCATTCTTCCAACGAAATAGGTCTTCATCACTTCTATCCTTAAAGCTCTAGCTAGGGTCTCTAAGTTTTCTCATTATCCAATCAGAATGTAGAATCAAAGTGATACTGATAGTCATAGGATTTTGAAACTAGAAAGGTGCATTTTGTCTAATTCATCCTTAATTTGCAGCAGGCAGAATGGAGGCTCAGAAATAAATAACAAAGTGAAAAAAGGTAATTGGCAGAACAAGCACAGAAACACTGGTTTCTTATCACCAAATTCATTGATTGAGATCTTTCCAATCTTTCCATCTATTCAGTAAACTAGCACTTCCTAAATGCCAGGCACTGTAAGGCTTTGGGTTCCTGGATGAGCAATAAGTTTTTTGCAAGAAAACATTCTCTTATTCACTAGAACAGGGCAGAGTACTAAAAGATGTCTCAATTAAGCAAATTATTATTCATAACCTCTCAAAGTAGAATAGAAATTATTAAAAATGTCAAATTGTCATATGAGAACAAGTCCTTGACATGCTTATTCTTTTACCCTTCTGCATCAAGAGTTTTAAAAATGGTATTTCAATGGAGAAGGCTTTGGAATGACAGATTTGGAGCTTAAATCTAGACAGAGACTTACTAACTTTCCACCTAGGAAAAGTTGTTGAACTTCACTTTCTAGCAGCAAAATGTGACCAAAGTCACCAGCCCAATGCCAGGGACTCATAGAACTTTGTGTGTTGTCTGAAATGTTTTCCTTTAGCTGCATTGTCCGAGGTTAGGAGGTTGCAGGAGGTTGGGCTGAGAAGGCCCCTGGGCTCACAGGTCTCACACCCCAGTACCCCCAACTCTTCTCTACTTCCCCACAGCTCTCAGGGCCCTTTGCAAACATGAACTCATACAGAACAGTGAACTCTGCCCTACATCCAAGGACGAAACCTGAACTTGGGAGTTGGAGGTTTCAGTGAGCACTATATCACCAGCCACTCCTACTCAGTCTCTTTGCTTGGTTCTTCCCACTTCTAATCTCTGAATGCTGTAATGTCCCAGGGCTCAGTCTCTGTAGTGTTTTTCTTTTCTATCTACGTTACCCTTGATCATCTCATCCAGCCTTCTGATTTTAAATGCCGTCTAGACATAATTCTGATGTATATATTATTTCTAGAGTTGGAAATCTCAACTCCTATTCAACGACCTAATTAAGATCTCCTCTTGGTTGTCTCATAGTCAATTCAAAATTAGTAGATCCAGATAGAGCTCCTGATTTTCCTCCCCAAACTTCTTCCTGTTGTGGTCCTCAACTAACTAACATGACGACTCCATTTGTTTTATTCAATTGCTAAGGTAAAAACTTTGTTCTTGATTTCTTTTTCTTACATCCAACATTCACTCTATCAGGAATCTTGCTGGTTCTATCTTCAAAATATGTTGAAATCTATTTTTTAACCACTTTCGCCACTACGAGTCTGATTCAGCCCCCATCATCTCCTGCCCAGATGATGCAATAGCAGCAGTGTCAGTTTTGGTGCTCACTCTGTTTCTGTATTTTCCCTCCTACTGTCTATTTTCAAAACAGCGACCAGAGTGATCAGAGTAAAATGGAAATCAGACATTTCTCTTCTTCCTAAAGTTCTCTACTGGTTTCCTATCTCACTCAGCGAAAGCCAGAGTTCTTAGGATGGCCCAAAATGGTTAATAGGGTCTGTCCCATATCAATTCTTTAATTTTATCTGCTGTTATTCTCCTACCCAGTCTCTGCTTCAGCCACACTGGCCACTTAATTTTTTCTTTTTTTTAAACACATCATGGAAACTTCTGTCTCAGGGCTTTTGCCCTTGCCGCTCCTTCTGCCTGAAATGGTTTTCCCTCAGAGGTTTACCCAGCTCACTTCTTTCCTACCTTCTGAATGAGGAATTCCCTGACCCTCCTATCTGAAGTTGCAAAGCTCCCTCCAATGCCAGCACCCTCCAATTCCTTTTCTAATTTTATTTTTCTCTCTATATTATCTGCCTACCTATCTATCTATCTATCATCTATCTATTATCTACCTACCTATCTTTCTATCTCTATTTATCTGTTGTCTATATTTCCCCAATAAAATAAGAGCAATGTTTTCCCCCTTGTTTTCCATTTTATCCATTTCTGTATCCCTAGTGCCTAGAGCTAAATCCTGTTAGTTAGGAGGTGTTTCGTAAGTATTTGTGTGATAAATGAGTGGTGTTATTCCTAATAGTTGTACAAAATATTTTTTTATAAAAAGGTGTTTTGCTTCATTTTAAGTTTATTTCTTTTTAAAGAAATTTTAATTCTTTAGATAATAGTGAACTTTAGGTTCAAGGATCAAGTGGGAAGTTATGTCAAAACCACCCGCATGCACTCCACAAACAGAAAAATCATAATTACGGTGAATTTTGCAAATTTTAAAAATAAAACCATTCAACTCAAGCAGAGAGGGAGGGAGAGAGAGAGAGAAAGAGAGAGAGAGAGAGAGAGGAGATTCCATGGGCTAGAACAGAGAAAGTCCATCAGAGTAGGGGCTAAAGTGTCATCCCCAATGGCACAGAGGACCAAATTAGGAAAAATGGTGCTGGGGTTTCAGTGCCTGTTCAGGAGGTGGAGTTAAATGTGTGTTGGCCAAGATGGAGGACCACAGTGGGGCCACCAGTGGAAGGCTGGATGTGGGTAGAGGTGAGGGGTTGAATTAGTTCTAATCAATGTAGAAGAAGAATAACCCATGAAGGGCTGGAGCCTGGCCCATATCACTTGCATGGCGCTGCAAATTGCACAACTCAGGTGGAGCAGGAGCCTCCAGGTTCTAATTTAAGTGCAGGTTTAGAGCCCTGAAACCCAGAGAGCCAGACTGTGCACATCAAACTCATGATCATGCTTGCCTCTAGGAAGGGTGAGGAAGGGAGGTGGCCAAAGAAGACTTTATCCACAGTATTTATTGAAAGGAAAAATACAGATGTGAAGAAATTGTTATCAATTTTCAATTATTGTGAAAACGTGGATTTTTTCTGCCATTCTATTTTTCTGTAATTATTTTAATGTCATAATTATTTTAAAAGGAAAAAATTTAAGGAAATAGGATAGTCTTCTAAAACCAAGAGTATCTAGCCTTTCTGTGATATTTCTAGTGGCTTAGGTCTGCTTCCTATATACTTTAATTGGTAGTATCAGGAGTGATTTTAAAAAGCAAATATCTATTAATTTATATTTTTTCCTGTTTTGTTTAAGTGATAATACATGACAATCTGTTAAAAAGTACTTTCTTTGGATAAAAGTAAGAAAACGATATCTGATTTTTTCCTTTTGTTACCTTGATCAATTGTGATAGCACTGACTTCCATAGAACTCAAACCACAGGACCATTCCCATCCTATGGCAATTTATAGTGAAGGAGAATTAAAGTCAAAAGAGGCAGTTAAATATCTTTGGATATTTACATATAATTGTTAGATAGACTTTATATTGAGTGTATAGTTGTATGTGTTGGTATATTGCTTTATTATTTATTTATTTTTCGAATTCCATTTTTATTTTAGATTTAGGGGATACATGTGCAGGTTGTTACAAGGGTATTTTGGGTAATGCTGAAGTTTAAGTTTCTATAGACCCTGTCACCTAGATAGCGAACATAAGATACAATAGAAAGTTTTTCAGCCCTTGCCCCACTCTCTCCCTGCCTCCTTTTGGAATCCCCAGTGGTGTCTATTGTTCCCTTGTTTATGTCTGTGTGAACCCAAGATATAGCTCCCATTTATAAGTGAGAACATGCAATATTTGCTTTTCTGTTTCTGCATTAGTTTGCTTAGGATAATGACTTCCAGCTGCGTCCATGCAGCTACAAAGGACATAATTTTGTTCTTAAAATTATAATTTAAAACATTTTCAAAAGAAATAATCCAAGATGTTTTCTTGCTTAGTGAAAACTGCTCAGGTATGCATCTGGAATATTTATTCACTGTAAGGCTTCCTGAAAATTTCTACTGGATATAATCATGTACTATTAATATGGTTTGGATGTCCCCTCCAAATCTCATGTGGAGATGTAATCCTCCTTTGTGGGTGGAGAGGGAGCCTGGTGGGAGGTGTTTGGGTCTTCAGAGTGCATCCCTTGTGCCTTGGTTGTTTAAAAGTCTCATGAGATCTGGTTGTTTAAAAGTCTGTGGTATCTCTCTCCACTGCCTTGCTCCTGCTTTTGCCATGTGAACTGCCTGCTCCCACTTTCCCTTCCACCATGAGTGAAAACTTCCTGAGGCTTCCCCAGAAGCAGATGCTGGCACCGTCTTAGGAAGGGTGCAGCCTGCAGAACCATCAGCCATTAAGCGTTTTTTCTTATCCAGTCTCAGGCATTTCTTTATAACAATGCAGAGCAGCCTAATACAACTATTAATCCATATTCATATCTAAACCAACAGCAATACTTTGCTGATAGCAAATGGGTATTTAGGCTAACACTTCCAAAAGAAAAAAAAAAACTTACGTTTTCCTCAAGGCCAATTTGGAATAAGAGAGGCTTTGTTATCCTGCATCATATATCATGTTTTCAGATATGAGATTTCGCTTTTGAAATTTCATCTTAAAAGAAAATTCTCTGCTTTTCAAAAATAAATGTATTTTCTTTGGAGAAATAATCTCCACTCAAAATGTAATCTTTAAAAAAAATGCTTTTGAATCACACTCATGCATCCCCTGTTCACTTTTTGTTTTGTCTCACTGCATATTTGAAAGCTGCTAAACAGATCTTACTCAAATTTTCCAAAACATTTCTTTATTGGAAAAAGACTAGGAATCAGAAATGTAAAATTATGAACCCAAGAATGCTCTTCCAAACTTTAAGAATTTGATGAATCTAGATATTTAAAATAAAACTCTTTCTCTTGTATGTACTTAATATTTCCATTCTAATTACTTGGCATTTCACGTAGATGCACATATAGTCAAATTTTTATAATCATAATCTACTTGGATTTTACATCCAATCTTGGCAACTATGGTCTGGGATGAAGCCAACTCTGTTCCTAACAGAGCGATTAGCCATTCCTCCATTACGTATTACATTTAGAGTATGCGGATATGTTAATGTCTGCAGAACGTTTTAAGATATGCAGAGTAAAAGATCTTTATTAATTCCAGATTTGTGACCAAAGATGAGGATCTTTTAAATGGAAATGGTGAATGGGAGGCCAAGGAAGTAGAAGTAGAAGAGGCATTTTAACAAAGGAGGGATGAGGAAGGTTATGAGAAGTAGAAATATAAAGATGAAGATATAAAAAGAGATCTGCATCTAACATAATCCCAGAAATAACATTCCAGGAGTTCTAGCAATAACTGATAATGTTTTAACATTCATATTCTCATCAATCATAAGTGTGCTTGGAAGTCATGGGAGACACTAATAATATAGTACTTATGATGGGCTTAGGTTATGTAACATTCTCTTGGAATTTCAAAGGGTGAGAATAGCTTTCATGAAGTGAGAGTGAGGCATGTATGCTTGTCTTCAGATCATCACAACTGAGAATAATAATTATTTTAATAAAAGGGCTTAATTAGAAAGGAGCCATTTGAGAGGCATTAAGTCACTTTGATTAATATAATTACCTTTCTCATGGAATTAATCAAAGTTTAACTTTAACATATAATCCCAGATCGCTTGCTAGAATTTTATCTGTCTGAAAACCAAGTTTTGGAACTCACTTTCCCTATAGTTTCATTATCCTGGTGTTCCCAAACTTAGCTAATCATCTGGAACAACTGTGGAGCTTTGACCACTACCCCAGACCACTAACTCAGAATCCCTCAGATAAAGACTGGGGATTTAGCTTGCTTGATTAACCCTCTAGATTAGAAGTCTTCAACTTTTTTGGCACCAGGGACCTGTTTCATGGAAGGCAATTTTTCCAGGATGGGGCAGGGGAAGGGGGATGGTTTCGAGATGAAACTTCTACCTCATATTATCAGGCATGAGTTAGATTCTCATAAGGAGCATGCAACCTTGATCCCTTGCATGTGCAGTTCACAATAGGGTTAGTGGTCTTGTGGGAATCTAATGCCACTGCTGATCTGACCAGAGGTGGAGCTCAGGCGGTAATGATCACTCACCTGCCACTCACCTTCTCCTGTACCGCCCAGTTCCTAATAGGCCATGGACTGGTACAGGTCCACAGCCCTGGGGTTAGGGAGCTCTGCTGTAGGTGTTTGGGCCCTTGCATAATGGGGAGAGGTTCAAATATCAAAAATTTCAGCACTTTGAGTAATTCGTTAATCTTTGGTATATAACATAACAATAAAACCTATCATTTATTGTTGTATACTATGTGCCAGAGGATAACATGCATTTTCTCTATCCACACATTAATGCTTCCAGGCATCATTATTCCCATTTTACAGATCAGAAGTTAAACAGCAGAGCAAGTCTCTGGTTTGCCTAAGGTTTTACAGTTAGTGAAAGGCAGAGCTGGGATTCCAGCACAATTCAGCCTAACTCTGGAGCTTGTGAGCCTCTCAGAGTGGCACTGATAGGATGTTATTATCCTTCATACAATGGTCTGCCCGTGTATATGATGTTTGGTGTTGGCATGTTTAATAAGAAGAGTTTTATATTTATTTCTGGAAAGTCCCAATAATTTGCAGCTGGTGGGAATTCTGAGTTGTGAGATGGTAACAGGATTTTAAGCCTGGTTGTCTCATAATCCTTTAGCTGATAAATGCTTTGAGATTTGCATTTTGATAATGACAAGGACAAAAATATGGAAAATACAAAATATATATTTTCTCTTCATATGGGAGAAGAAATATCTATTTTTATGAACTTAGTAGTAAACGAAATGTCCCAATCTTAAGCTTTTCTCCCCTTGCCTTCTTCCCACTCCTCTTCCCATGCTAGGTTTCACTTCATTCCCAGTGGTGCAGGTGGCTGTAGGAGGTCCACCTTGGCTGAGGAGGAGAAAGCCCATTGGTAATGTTCTGCTGTTCTTCTGTAGCTAGCGATCTCAGCCTTTTTCACATCTAGGTAGGTCTTTGAAATTGGCAGGAGGACTGGAACCTTCCTCTTTCCTGAGTAATACTTTTAGGTTTCCAGCAGCTCATTCCATTTTTGGTTTCTGTGATCCATTCTTGTATAAGGCTATCTGCAAATTTGATGTAATCCACATTGTACTTCAACAAACCACAAGTCAAGGATTTCCTACTGTGAGCTTCCTATAGAAAGACAGTGCTGTGAATAAAAATACTACAAGAAATAAATAATCATGACAGGCTCCACAGAAGCAATAGAATATATCCATCTTTTAAATATAAACATCTTAAAATGTTAAAGAAGAAAGAGCAATAGAAAATACATGAACATTGAAATGAATGAATTACACTTGGTAATAAAGATAGTCTTGCCAGTTTGCATCAAGCTTTTGGTTCTCAGGACCAGCCTGCACATGCGTTAAGAGTTGCTTTGTTTATATTTTTTCTCTCTCTGCTGCATGCTATGCATCAAGTAAACATGGACAATTCCTTGAATTAGTTAGAGGAATGAACATGTTTTTCAGGCAACCTGGCAACTGTGCTAAGGGAGTGTATTTCACATTCAGTTCCTCCACTCTCCTCAAGTTGTCAGGCTAATTACCTATAAGCTGGGTATTTACACTTTGGGGCTATGGAGGGGAAAATTTTTTGGCTTACAAACACTGACACTAGTGGCTTAAATCCCAGTCATTTGAGGGACCCCTGTTGCTCTACAAATCCCTGCCCACTTTAAAAATGCTGACAGTTGTCTTGTATGTTGTATCAGAAAGAAGCACTCTGTCATTGAAGCAAAAAATCATTCTGAGCACAAGCAGAGTGTGTGTGGTTAACTCACGTCTTTCATACAAATATGTATGTATAATTATGTTTAAATATTTATGGAATAATGATCACATTTCTATGTGAGGGAGGAACAAAAATAGCAATTAGATTGCAGCTTGTCTGTGGGGCATGTGTAATGAAGCTTACCCTACCCTTCACCCCTGCCTCCAGGCTATCAGTGCAAACACTTTTTGTTCAAACTTTTGTATCATATAAAATTTTAATAATATTTTGAAAGAACAAAGGGCTGTCCCTTCTCTGGCCTTATTCCACATCCTGACCTCGTCTTTGGTAGTATTTCTTCTTTAGAGATATGTACTCTGGCATCATTTGAATTACAGAGCAGAGCAGTTCTACTAAAATGCCCAAGAATAGAATAATAAAATGTAGAGATTTTTACTTCTTAGAGACATATATAAACACTCACTTCTCCATGCCCACAGTTGAAATTATTAAATAAATGAAGAGCATTGATTTTTATTTTGTTCCTTTTAAAGGAAGTTAACAACTGCACAGAAATGTAAAGATGTATGGAGATGTAATCATAGCACAAGCCAGAATATAATGAATACTACAACAATGGTACCAGAACAGTCATAGGAGATTACAGATTAGGGGGCCTCTATTTCTAACAACAGGATAGATGAGATCATTTAAAAATTTTCCACACAATACATTGGAAAATCTGGATAAAATTATAACAAACATCTTTTTGAATGCACAGTTAATGATTCAAGAAAGTAATGTAAATTTCTAAATAGAGCAAATAAGAGAGGGATCTTGAAACCAAAAAGATGATCTCACACTACACATAAAAGTGTCCTAGGAAAATAAGTCACTCTCAGCAACCTAGAGTCTTGGATTTGAAATGGGTGCCCACGTGACAAGAGCCAAAGCCTTTGGCATGTGCAAAGTGAAAAAGTATATCCTTGTATAAAGCTAGAATTCTTCAAAAGATACACATTAGGCTGGTGCAAAAGTAATGGTGAAAACCACTATTGCTTTGTACCAATCTAATATTTAGTCAGTGAAATGTTGAATTACCAAAACAAACCCCCAAATAAAAAATAAGGATTAGGAACACAGAAGACAAGAAAATGTTTCTTCACAGGGGGTCTGGAGTTATCAATCTCCTTCAAAATTGATAACTGCAGGCTTGTTCTTGTATAGCAATTTGGGAACCTGAAGTAGAGAAATAGGTTTGCTAAGACCTTGCAGGATTTAGAGATAAAGTCCAGAAAAACATGGAGTTAGCAATAAAAAAGCAAGTTGACACGGAGGAATAAGCAACCTTGAGCTAGTTTGCTCAAGCACAGTTCGACTACAAAGAGTTCAGATATTGGACTTACTATATCTAAAACATAAATATATTTTAAATATTTAAATATATGATGCAGAGATTTTAATAACATTAGCAAGGAAAAGAGTACTATAGGTTGAGTATCCCTTATTTAAAATGCTTAAAACCAGAGTGTTTCGGATTTTGGATTTTTTTGGATAGTGAATATTTGCATGTACTTAATGAGATATCTTGGGGATGGGAGCCAAGTTTAAATACAAAATTTATTTTAAACAATTGTTTTATTTTTATTGATTTTTTTTTTTTTTTTTAGAGACAGAGTCTCACTCTGTCACCCAGGCTGGAGTACCATGTGGCATGACTATAGCTCACTGCAGCCTCAAATTCCTGGACTCAAACAATCCTCCTGCTTTGGCCTCTTGAGTATCTGAGACTACAGGCATGCACAGCCATGCCTAGATAATTTTAATTTTTTTTTTTTTTTTTTTTTTTTTTTTTAGTAAAAACAGGATCTTGCTATGTTGCCCAAGCTGGTCTCCAACTCCTGGGCTCAAGCAAAACTCCCACCTGAGCCTCCCAAAGAGCTGGGATTATAGGCATCAGCCACTGTGCCCTGCCCATTTGTGGTTTATATACACCTTATACACGTAGTCTGAAGAGAGTTTTATGTAACGTTTTTAATGATTTTGTGCCTGAAACAAAATTTAAATAGGAGTGGAATTTTCTGCTTGTGGCATTATGCTGGCACTCAAAAAGTTTTAGATTTTGAAACATTTTGAATTTTATATTTTTAGATTAGGAATGCTCAAACAGAATAAAAAAGACTGATATGTACATGCGTAAGAATCAAATTGATCTAGAAATTTTAAAAAATGTTAAAATGAATTTGCCGTTGGGTGGGATAAACAAATAAGATATAGCTAAAGAGAGAATTAATGAAGTACAATGTAAATTTAAATATATTTCCCAATATACGTCAGAGGGAGACACTAAAACACAAAAACCAAAAAAAAAAAAAAGGATTGAATGACATAAATAATAAAAGATATGGTGCAATAAATGTCTCAGTAGTTAAAAAAATAGACATTTAGAAAAGGCAATGAAAGATTTAGATTTTCAGTTTGGGAAGCAGAACAAATCCAAATAGGACAAACTAAAAGAAATGCACACAAGACATATCATATTGAAATATTATGGTAATATATGCAGACTATCAGAGACATGAGTCAAATTGCAAACAGTGAGAAAGATTATCTACAAAAGAATGGCAATTAGGCCAAGAGCTGACTAACAATAATGGAAGCCAAAAGTGGTGCAATAATAGCTTCCCAATTTACAGAATAAAATTGTCAAACTAGATTTTTATACCTAGAAAACCAAATTTCAAGAATGAAAGGGAAATTAAGACATTTTCAAGTAAATCCAAACAGAAAGTGTATCACTAATGACACTTTATAATAGATATTTCTTTGGAAGAGGAAAAATAATTCCAGAGGAAAAGTCTGAGATGCAAAAATAAGGAACAAAGAAATCTGTAAGTTTGTAGGCTTAGCTAAACAAACATAATATGCAGAATCTCAGAAGGTTAAAAAATATAAGATACCATGATAGGCAGAATAATGGACCCCCAAGGATGTCCATGTCCTAATCCTCAGAATCTGTGAATACAGTATTGTTATATGACAAATGGAAATTTATTTACTTATTTTTCTCTAAGTAGTCCCTCTTTTTTTATTTGTTTAATTAATTTTTTTAATGTTAATAGCTTTAGGGGTACAAGTGGTTTTTGGTTACATGGATGAAGTGTATAATGGTGAAGTTGGGCTTTTAGTGAACCCATCACCCAAGTAGTACACATTGTAGCCAATGGGTTATTTTTCATCCCTTAGCCCATTCCCACCCTCCCTTCTTCTGATTCTCCACTATGCATTATACTGCTCTGTATGTCTTTGCATACTCATAGCTTGGCTCCCACTTATATAAGTGAGAACATGCAGTATTTGGTTTTGTATTTCTTAGTTACTTTATTTTTATGGCTGAGTAGTATTTCATGGCACATATGCTGTATTTTTTTATCCACTATTAATGGGCGCTTAGGTTGATTTTCTCTTTGCAATTATGAATTGTGCTGCAATAAACATGTGCACTCAGGTATCTTTTTTATATAGTGACTACTTTTCCTTTTAGGTTGATACCCAGTGGTGAATTTGCTGGATCAAACAGATCTACTTTTAGTTATTGATTTTCATGGAAGTTGACCTAATTGAAATTCCCACCAGGAATGTACAAGCATTCCCTAACAAAGGGGAATTTATATTGCAGATGGAATTAAGGTTGTTGATCAGCTGGCTTTAAAATAAGGAGATTATTGTAGATTATCTCCTGGGTCCAGTATGATCCAAAAGGTTCTAAGAAGTGGAACAGAGAGACATAAAAGAGAGTCAGTTAGAGGGAGATGTGACTACAGGTGAAGTTAAAGTAAATGCAATGTGAGAAGTACTTGACCAGCAAGATGAAATAGAAATGATAAAATAAGATGGTAGAAATCATTCCAAAAAAATCAGAAATGATGATAAAATATAAATATATTTAATTCACTAGTTAAAAACTATAGATTGTCAAATTGAGTAAGAAAATCAAAATCTAGCTATTGCTTTTTTTAAGTGACATACCTAAAGTGTAAAAACATAGAAAGACTGATGGCAAAATTATAGAAAAATTATACTTAGAAAATACTTATATAGCATGTTGCTGGTATAGCTAGATTAAAAGCAGATCAAACATTTGAAAGTAAAAATAGTAGTAGTATCAAAGAGGATTACTATATGATGATAGAAAAGTACAATCTAAAGAAATATACAATCATTTCAAACTTTTACATGTCTATAACATACAGTACTTTGAAAATCCCCAAAGCAAATCTTGACAAGTTTCAAAGAGCAATTCACAAGTTAACTGTTGCACTTGAAAATTTTAATACTACTTAATGACTGGCAATTCAAGCAGGAAAATTAATAAGTAACTTGAACAACATTGTTAACAAGCTTGATATGTTAGACATACAGAAAAGCTAAACTCAAAATGAGGAAATACATATTATTCAAAAAAGTAAAAAAAAAAAAAAAAAAAAGAAGTAAAAAATAGAAATAAAAAATAAAATAAAATAAAAAAGAAAATACATATTATTCTCAATTACACATTAAACACTTATAAATTGTTACTATTTACATGCATAAATAGATTGCAATAGACATAAAAATTATATAGACTTGATTACCTTATCAACCCAAATTAGTAATCATTAACAAGAAGGTAACATAAATAAATCTATTTATTCAGAAATTAAAGTTAAATATTTATAATTTATGAGTTAAAAAGGAAATCATAATGGAACTTAGGAAAGAGATTCGTATGCTTTTTTAAACACGATATTGAAATTTGTGAGGCAGAGCTAGAGTATTAAATACTTGCATTAGGAAAGAAGAAAACTGTAATACTAATGAGATAAACATACAAATTAATTTTTTTTTTAAAATAACAGAAAAAAGCTCAGGGTATGTTGAAAGAATTAATAAACATAATAAAAGAAACTTATTTAGTATGTAACAAAAGAGAGAAACACAAACTCAAAGCTGTTTTATGGAGAAAGCTGATAAAATAGATAAAGCTTTAGTAAATATGAGGAAAAGAAATAAAGGAAAGAAAAGGCACAAATAAACTATTAAGAATAAAATATGCAACATAACTACAGAAACAGAACAAATTTACTCTTACATAATTAATACTGAAAACAACTTTGTGGCAATACATTAAAAAAAAAATTTTTTTTAATCCTAGAAAATTATAGCTTACAGAATTGATTCAAGAAGAAATAGAAGACCTAAATTAGATAATAAATCTCTAATAAATTAGATATTTATAAATTAGATAATAAATATCTAAAAAAATAGAAGAACTATAATTAATATGGCAACTGACAGTAGTTATATGGCAGAGATTATTGGATGCTTACCAATGCTATATCCTCTTCCTGGAAATACATCTGCCTTGCCATTAGATTGAAGCTACAAGTTTGGTACTGACTAGTCGGTGGAATGAGGGCAAAAAAGCTCATTATAAAGCTACCTTCCAAAATCTTTCTTAAAATCTCTGGCTTGCTTTTATTTGCAGCTGAAGGTAAAGAAATTTCATGTGGTAGATTCCTACAAAAGAAAAAGCTGAAAAGGAGCCAACCAGAAAAGGTGCTAGACAAACATTGAGTGGCTCCTGAGTGATGAATAAGAAAGAAACCTTCTGTTTGGTAAGCCATTGAAATTTGAGGAGAATTTGTAAAAGCTGTTGCTGTAAACCTCCCCACTGCAAAACACACTTCTACCAGATGTTGAAGGGCATGTCATTCCAATCTTATGTAAATTATTCCAGAGAATGGACAAAGAAGAACTATTCCTCCAACTGATTTTAGGAAGCCAAAATTACCTTAATACAAACACTAGCTGAGAACAGAATAAAAAGGTACAATACGGTTTACAAAACTGATGAAGAAATCCTAAACAAAGTATTAACAAATTGAATCCAATGAAAAAATATACTTGAATTATGTGCACACATATGAAATCATTCATCATTTAACAAATATTTTAAGCACCTGACATATGCCAAGCAGCAACATAACAACTTGAGGCATCAGAGAGCTCTGCCCTTGTAAACCTACATTCCAGCAGAAGAAAATAGGGAATCTATAAATAAGAGAGAATTCCTAGTATCAGCCTTGACCGAGGCAATCTTTTCCTTGGTGCTGCCCCCAAGTGCCTTCATTTTTAAAAAAAAAATTCTATTGTTGATGACTCATACTAAGTTTATAGTTAAAAGGAATTCCCCAACCTTTAAAAAATTATATAAACCATTATGAGGTCCAATTTACTTATTGTGATGCGTATTGAGTGTTCAAAACAGCAAAAAAGAGTAAAATAATAAATACCACATCCACCCATAGCTTATAAAATGAAACTCTGCCCATTCAGTTGGTTCTTCTGTACATTTCTCTGTGCTGTTTCTTTCTCACCACATAGGGTTACCACTAAACTACGCTGTTTTTCCATTTTTATTGCATGTTTATATGTATTTTTAAGCAATAGACGGTATTGTTTACAGGTTTTAGAACCTTATTAAATATGTTTGTGGGCAGTAACTAATTCCATTTGTTTAAAGGGTTTGGCATGAAATAGTAAATAACTCATAGCTAGTAAAACAAAAAAAATGAAGAGATAACAACTATTTACTGCTTACAAGGAACAAACAAAACAAAAAACTTTAAATGTTTAATTGAAATCACAACCATCCTTATATAATAAACATACAAGCTATGAGACTTACCAGACTGCTAAGTATTGTTGTATTGGACCGAGCATAGAAAGTTAGCACCAAGACAAAAGTATGCCAGATTGCAGGGTCATTTATTATGCTGGCGACCACAGAGGACTCACGTCTCTCCAACCTGTGGCGTCAAAAGGAGGGTGCCGAGACTTTTTATACCCGAAAAACCACTTTGGGAGTGGGAGTGAGGAGCGGGGATGGGGATGAAAAGGTTTCAGACATTCCAAAGGCTAGGGGATTCTGTGATTCACTTCCTGGGCGGAGACGAGGGCGGGGGTCTCCGGACATTCCAAGGGCCAGGGGACTTTTGTCATTCTGTTTGTTACTTCAGTGGTTTACAGAAGTCAAGATAAGCATTTGTTTACACACAGATCTTAGTTATCCTGGGCTGCTTATTTTAGTTATTACTAAATAACTAAAGCAAAGGCTAGCAATTCTGGCACAATATCACAGTATCATATAATTCATTAGGGCAAATTATATTGTTTACAACATTTCATTTTGTTGTTGTTGCTGGTGATTTCTATTGACGTATATACTTCTATACAATTTATATCCAACTATCTTCCTGTATTAATTCTATATATTGTATTATATCTGTATTATATCCAGCGATCTCTCTGTATTCTAATAATTATTTCGTAGATTATCTTGGGTTTTTCTAAGCATATAATTACATTTTCTGCAAAAACTAATAGTAATGTTTCTTTATAATTTTTATACATTTTACTTCCTGTTCTTTTATTTGAAATGGATTCTCTCTCTGTTGCTCAGGCTGGAGTGCAGTGGCATGATCTTGGCTCACTGCAACCTCCACCTCCTGGGTTCAAGCAATTCTCCTGCCTCAGCCTACCGAGTAGCTGGGACTACAGGCACCCATCACCACACCCAGCTAATTTTTTGTATTTTCAGTAGAGACAGGGTTTCACTGTGTTAGCCAGGATGGTCTCAATCTCCTGACCTCTTGATCCACCCACCTCGGCCTCCCAGAGTGCTGGGATTACAGGCGTGAGCCATCTTATTATATTCTTATTGAGTGACCATTACTTCTATTTAAATGTTTAGCAGAAGCAGTGAAAGAAGACATTCTTATTTCAGATTTTAAAAAGAACACTGCTATAATAGTTCAGTTTAAGTACTTTTGTTAGAAATTTTATCAGGTTAAGAAATGCCCTTTATTATGTTACCAAGAATTGTTCTCATACAAATTCTTTTTATTTCCACTGACTTTACAGATTTGGAAAGTGAGGCATACACAGGCTAAATAACTTGCTCAAGGTTACACCAAGCACAGAGCCAGAATGTGAAAAACTGGCCGTAGGACTGAAAACCTCTGGCTAGGACCGTGGTTATAAACTTGCTCTCCACTTTGAGCCCCTACGTGGTTAAAAACAAAGACTCAATATATGTTTACTTGGCAAATATCAGTAGGAAGTAGTTATAGCAATATAAATTTCAGACAAAGAAAAATGAAAACCAAGCATTAAAATGAGGCAGAGGGTCATTTTATGTTATCAAAAGTTATGGCTCAAAATGGTATAAATTACGAATTGTAGCATAGCATCAAACTATTAGAGAAATAAATGGAAATTAAGAGAAACAAAACTCTCTAAGAGATTTTAACACATCAACCTCAGCCTTCAACAGAATTAAAAGAATGAAGAATAAATAATGACACAAATTATTTGAACAACATAATTAATATGTTTATGTTATATATCCTTCTCTTGGACTACTAGAGTATTAACACCATTAACACCACAAATAAAATCTCAATAAATTCCCCAAATCAAAAATGATACATATATTTCTTTCCATAAAGCAATGTCTAGAAGTTAATAAATTTTTAAACAAAATCATTTGTCTAATATATTTAAAAATCGCTTTTCTAAAGAACTAATGTAGCCAGGTGTGGTGGCTCAGGCCTGTAATCCCAGCACTTTGGAAGGCTGAGGTGGGTAGAACACTTGAGCCCAGGAGTTCGAGGCCAGCCTGGCCAACATAGTGAAACTACGTCTCTACTAAAAATACAAAAATTAGCTGGGCATAGTGGTGGATGCCTGTATTCCAGCTACATGGAAGGCTGAGGCAGGAGAATCTCTTGAACCCAAGAGGCGGAGGTTGCAGTGAGCTGAGATCTCACCATCGCACTCCAGCCCGAGCAACAAGAGTGAAACTCCATCTCAAAAAAAAAAAAAAAAAAAAAAAAAAAGAACTATTGTTTCAAAAATGAAATAAAAACTATAGTTGGTCTTTCAGAAAACAATGTTTGAGAACACTAAAATGTATACACTACAGCAACATTGTAATTTGAAAATTTACAAGCATTAGTGATTTTGTTATTAAGCAATAAAGAATTAATATTTTATGAACTGAACTTTTTATTCAAAAAGTTTGAAGAATCAGCAAAGCTTAAGAGATAAGAAAAATAAATGCAAAGAAGAACAATAAATTATGGAGAAAAGCAATAGAATGTCTAGTGTTAAAAACTGGTTGTTTGACTCTCAATAAACTGGATATTGATGGAATGTATCTCAAAATAATAACTATTTATGACAAACCCACAACCAACATCATACTGAATCAGCAGAAGCTGGAAGCATTCTCTCTGAAGACTTTCAAAAGACAAGGATGCCCTCTCACCACTCCTATTCAACATAATATTGGAAGTTTTGGCCTGGCGAATCAGGCAATAGAAAGAAATAAAGTGTATTTAAATAGGAAGAGAGGAAGTCAAGTTGTCTCTGTTTGCAGATGACATGATTGTATGTTTAGAAAACCCCATCATCGCAGCCCAAAATCTCCTTACTGATAAGCAACTTCTTCAAGGTTTCAGGATACAAAATCAATGTGCAAAAATCACAAGCATTTCTATACGTCAACAATAGACAGAGAGCCAAATCATGAGTGAACTCCCATTCACAATTGCTACAAAGAAAATTAAATACCTAGGAATATAACTTATAAGGGATGTGAAGGACCTCTTCAAGGAGAACTACAAACCACTGCTTAAAGAAATAAGAGAGGACACAAACGAATGGGAAAACATTTCATGCTCAAGGATGGAAAGAATCAATATCATGAAAATGGCCATACTGCCCCAAAAATTTATAGATTCAATGCTGTCCCCATTAAGCTACCATTGACTTTCCTCACAGAATTAGAAAAAACTACTTTAAATTTAATATGGAACCAAAAAAGAGCTCATATAGCCAAGACAATCCTAAGCAAGAAGAACAGAGGTGGAGGCATCACGCTACCTGACTTCAAACTATACTACAAGTCTCCAGTAACCAAAACAGCATAGTACTGGAACCAAAACAGACATATAAACCAATGGAACAGAACGGAGGCCTCAGAAATAACATCATGCATCTACAACCATCTGATCTTTGACAAACCTGAAAAAAATAAGCATTGGGAAAAGGACTGCCTATTTAATAAATGGTGTTGGGAAAACTGGCTAGCCATGTGCAGAAAACTGAAACTGGATCCCTTCTTTATACCTTATGCAAAAATTAACTCAAAATGGATTAGAGACTTAAACATAAGACCTAAAACCGTAAAAACCCTGGAAGAGAACCTAGGCAATACCACTCAGGGCGTAGGCATGGGCAAAGACTTCCTGACTAAAACACCAAAAGCAGTGGCAACAAAAGCCAAAATTGACAAATGGGATGTAATTAAACTAAAGAGCTTCTTCACAGCAAAAGAAACTATCATCAAACTGAATAGGCAACCTACAGAGTGGGAGAAAATTTTTGCTATATATCCATCTGACAAAGGGCTAATATACAGAATCTACAAGGAGCTTAAAAAAATGTACCAGAAAAAACAACCAACCTCATCAAAAAGTGGGTGAAGGATATAAGCAGATGCTTCTCAAAAGAAGACATTTATGCAGCCAACAAACATACGAAAAAAAGTTCATCATCACTGGTCATTAGAGAAATGCAAATCAAAACTACAGTGAAATACCATCTCATGGCAGTTAGAATGGTGATCATTAAAAAGTCAGGAAACAACAGATGCTATAGAGGATGTGGAGAAATCGGAATGCTTTTGCACTGTTGATGGGAGTGTAAATTAGTTCAAGCATTGTGGAAGACAGTGTGGCAATTCCTCAAGGATCTGGAACCAGAAATATCATTTGACCCAGTAATCACATTACTTGGTATATACCCAAAGGATTTCTACTATAAAGACACATGTACACGGATGTTTATTGCAGCACTATTCACCATAGCAAAGACTTGGAACCAACACAAACGTTCATCAATGATAGACAGGATAAAGAAAATGTGGTCCATATATACCGTGGAATACTATGCAGCCATCAAAAGGAAGAGTTCATATACTTTGTAGGAACATGGATGAAGCTGGAAATCATCATTATCAGCAAAGTAACACAGGAACAGAAACCAAACACCACATGTTTTCACTTGTAAGTGGGAGTTGAACAATGAGAACAGATGGACACAGGGAGGGGAATATCACACACGGGGGCCTTTTAGGGGTGGGTGGCTAGGAGAAGGATAGCATTAAGAGAAATACTTAATGTAGATGATGGATTGATGGATGCAGCCAACCACCATGGCACGTGTATACTTATGTAACAAACCTGCACGTTCTGCAAATGTATCCCAAAACTTAAGGTATAATAAAAAAATACTGGTTGTTTGAGAAAAACATGAAATAGACAAATATCTAGAAATTATACTAAAAGGAAATATAAATTGATGAAATGAGAATCGAAAAGGCAAAAAGAGATGCAAAGTAGAAATATAAAAGACCAATAAAAGTGGAAAATATGCTCACTAGTAGGCAAAATATGGACATTAAAGTACTGTTTTCCTCTATCAATATAAGAAATGCTTATAATAATACTGAATTCAAGATCATAGTAATGTGCCTACTTTTTTTTTACATGGCTGCTAGAAGTTAGCACATCATTTCCAAAAAGGTAGCTTTTAAAAAGTCACACATTTTGAGTCAGTATGAATCTAGCCTAACTAAAAAATTCAAGTATACCAAGACTTTTTGCACAAGATCCCATTTTAATTTTTTATTTATAAAAGAAAATTAAGAATAAATCATTATGTACAATAATAGAATAATTGAAAATTAAAGGAAATAAAACCACATGATAGAATTTTTAGAACATGGGTGATGCAGGAAAATGCTTACAAAATAGTATTTAGTGAAGGAAAAAATAGGACACACCTGCTTTTTACAGTATGTACTATAGACTCGTGACATTTAACATTATAACCTCTGATTATTTAACATCGGATTATTTGTGATGGACCTCTGTGGTCCATGGTGTATAATATGTTTTCATTTGGGAAGAAGGCATATAAAAGATTACAGATTCTTTCCTAGTCAATGTTTATATGTACGTCTCACATATAACAACTCATTTGTTTTATAAGGCTTTATAAAGACAATGCTAAATTCTTTGATATGAGAATACTCAACAGATATGAGTATGACATATTTTTTTTTCTCCAGAACATCATCATTCAAATCCCCTTCTCCCCTCCCTGACTGCAGATGTTTATTAGAACCTGCAGCATAGGAGTGGGTGATCTGGGCTGGATAAACAAAGCATTATGCTGACAGATTTTGACTGTCAGTCAATGTAGGATATCTCTGATCTGATCGCACAATGCCCCAGCACCAAGGCAGGGAGTATATGGCTGCTTGGAGCATGGGCAAGTGAATATCCTTGTAGAGCATACTGTTTTAAAGCCCAGGAACTGTAGAATGAAAGAATGCTCCGAAGCTAAGACCTCTTGACTCATTATGACTAATACATCTCAGAGCTGCATTGTAAGGCAAATCAGTTCTTTATAAATAATTAACTTGAGTCAACATGAGGTCAGAGATAATTTAAATGCTACATGAGTTAATGTTCCCTACCAGCTAGCTAGTCTTGCTAACTCCTTGCCAAAGGCTGTGGGAGACCTCTTCTTGCATCAGCGTGACCCAGATGTGAGACATGGAGCTAAAGGAGATCATTTTGGAACTTTAAGGTTTAATGACTGCTCTGTTGGATTCCAGACTTGCCTGGGGCCTGTTGCCCCTTTGTTTTAGCCAGTTTCTCCTATTTGGAAAGGGTGTATTTACATAATGCTTGTACCTCCATTGTATCTAGGAAGTAACTAACTTGCTTTTGATATAGGTTCATAGGCAGAAGGGACTTGCCTTGTCTCAGTTGAGAGTTTGGACTTGGACTTTTGGGTTAATGCTGGAATGAGTTAAGATTTTGGGGGACTGTGGAAGGGCCTGATGTGAGGACATGAGATTTGGGAGGGTCCAAGAGAGGAATGACATGATTTGGCTCTGTGTCCCCACACAAATCTTACCTTGAATTGTAATAATCCCATGTGTCAAGGGCGGGACCAGGTGGAGGTAATTGAATTATGGAGGTGGTTTCCACCATGCTGATCTCATGATAATGAGTGAGTGTTATGAGATCTGATGGTTTCATAAAGGGCAGTTTGCCTGCACAAGCTCTCTTGCCTGCAGTCATGTATGACATGCCTTACTCCTCCTTTGCCTTCTGCCATAATCGTGAGGCTTCTCTAGCCATGTGGAACTGTGAGTCTATTAAACCCTCTTTTCTTTATAAATTACCCAGTCTCAGGTATTTATTCATAACAGTATGAAAATGGACTAATACACTTCTCTTTCCACTTCAGGCCTCACTTGAATGCCATTTCTTCCAAAGAGCCTCCTTTGAACCCCAAGAGAAATTGTATTCCCTTCTTATTCTCTCTAGGAGCACCCACTCCCTTTCTGTCACAGAATTGGTTTGGAAGTCAAACAATCTGCCTTCAAAGCCTGTCTCTCTGTGTGACTTTGGGCAAATAACTTAGCTTTCTAAGCCTCACATTTTTCTTCTATAATACCTAACTCCAGGGAAGTTGGGAAGAATGCATGAGATTATTTACTTAAAGTGCTTAGCATAGTGCACAGTACCTGGTAAGTGTTTAGGCAATGCAAGCCATTACTTTAATAAGAATTTATAAATTCATGTTTATATACACATTTGTTTATTTACTATTTTATTTCCATGAAGGTAGGGGGGTCCGTGTCAGCATTGTTTTCTACTTTGTGTCCTGAATATGTGTAGCACACCACCTGGCATCTAGAAGACAAAATAAATATTTGGTAAATGAAAGAATGAATGAATTAAAACTGGAATGAGCCTGCTTTAAGCCCAAGTGTCAGTCATTTGTGCAAGATGACATCTTTCCTTTTCTTGTCATGAGTTTTCAGTTTCATTAATTGCATCTCTTATACATCTTCATTCAGACTTAATATGCTCATAGAGTGAAGAAAGGATGGACATATTGTGGTTACTTAAATAGTTGGTTCCATCTTATTTAGACAGACCTGTTCTGGGAATTTGAAGCTGGGAGTAGATATTTGATCTCTTGATTCTGCTCATATGTAAGAGTCTATAGTGTTTAGTTTTCTGGAAGGCTACCCTATTGTTTGGAATAACAAACCACTAGGAGACATTAAGGCTGAAAGACCAGGTAAACCTGAGATTAGTATTGCTGAGTAGGATCATAGGGTGCACTGATGTATTTTGCTTGTGTTTTTCTTTTTATCAACTTAATACAAGTTCATTTAGAGAATGTAGAAAGAATATACAATGTAAACAGGATGAAAATATCTCACATACCTCCTATCCAGAAGCAACCAGTTCATCTCTTGGTATTTTCATTTCCTTTCTGTCTGGAATAAAAGATTTTTAGCATGAGAGAGCCCTTAGAATTCCTCTCAGGCTCACTCTAAATCAGGACTCTCATCCTTTTATCTGTCATCCCTTCAATTACTTCATACTACCTTATTTTAAAAATTAAGGAAATTACAGTTTGGAAAAGATAAACCAGGCTGGATATATGGAAAGTATGAAAAGTAGTGAAGAAAAAACAAACGTTTCAACATCTATTTTCTCAGCATCACAGGGAGTCGAATTTGTATAGAGTTTGAAATCCCCTCAATTAGAACCTACTGGTAAATAATTATAGAATTCAAAATCCAAACATATCACAGCAAATCAAACCAAACTAAATCACTCTAACAGGCTTCTCTCCCACCCACCAAAGTCACCTATAAGAACTACCTGCCAAATTTATACTATATCATTATTATTATGTCCTTCAGTAAAAATTCCTGCAGACAAATTAGTTACTTTACTTTCCTACATTTACACAGTATTTCTTGAGCTTTTAATGAATACTTTGATTAAAATTTAATGTTCAATATGTTAGCCATTTTGGACAAGGTGATTTTAAAAGATGTAAGATAATTTAAAGTGATTATGGTAAATAAACATGGATTATACAAAAATTTATTTCCATAGCAGTAGTCATTGTAGAATAAAAAATTAGAAATAGCAAAAATATTTCCCAAAAATGCTTCATTAATTCCTACATTTCAATAAAACATCATGATGTCATTGACTGTTGGATAGTGATATGGTTTGGCTGTGTCCCCACCCAAATCTCATCTTGAGTTCCTACATGTTATAGGAGGTACTTGGTGGGAGGTAATTGAATCATGGGGGCAAGTTTTTCCTGTGCTGTTCTTGTAATAGTGAATAAGTCTCACAAGATCTGATGGTTTTAAATAGGGCAGTTTCCCTGCACAAGCTCTCTATTTTTTGCCTGCTACCATCCATATGAGGTGTGACTTGCTTCTCCTTGCCTTCCACCATGATCATGAGGCCTACCCAGCCATGTGGAACTATAAGTTCATTAAACCTCTTTCTTTTATGCATTGCCCAATCTCTGGTACGTCTTTTTCAGCAGCGTGAAAACAGACTAATACAGTACATTGGTACCAGTAGATGGCGCACTGCTGAAAAAATACCCAAAAATGTGGAAGTGACTTTAAAACTGGGCAACAGGGAGAAGTTGGAACAGTTTGGGGGGGCTCAGAAGACCGAAAAGTGTGGGAAAGTTTGGAACTCCCTAGAGACTTCTTGAATGGTGTTGACAAAAATGCTGATAATGATATGGACAATAAAATCCAAGCTGAGGTGGTAGTGGTCTCAGATGGAGATAAGGAACTTGTTGGGAACTGGAGAAAAGGTGACTCTTGTTGTGTTTTAGCAAAGAGACTGGCAGTATTTTGCCCCTGCCCTAGAGATTTGTGAAACTTTGAACTTGGAAGAGATGATTTAGGGTATCTGGCAGAAGAAATTTCTAAGAAGCAAAGCATTCAAGAGATGTCTTGTGTGCTTTTAAAGGCATTTAGTTTCATAAGGGAAGCAGAGTGTCAAAATTTGGAAAATTTGCAACCTGACAATGTAATAGAAAAGAAAATCCCATTTTTTGAGGAAAAATTCAAGCTGGCTGCAGAAATGTGCATAACTAACGAGGGCCTGAATGTAAATCCCAAAGATGATGAGGAAAATGTCTCCAGGGCATGTCAGAGGTCTTCACAGCAACCTCTCCTATTACAGGCCTGCAGGTCTAGGAAGGATAAATGGTTTTGTGGGCTGGGCCTAGGGTCCCTGTGCTATGTGCAGCCTAGGAACTTGGTGCCCTGCATCCTAGCTGCTCCATCTGTGGCTGAAAGGGGCCAATGTAGAGCTCAGGCCATGGCTTCAGAGGGTGCAAGCCCCAAGCCTTGGCAGCTTCCATGTGATATTGAGTCTGTGTGTGCACAGAAGACAAGAATTGAGGTTGGGGAACCTCCACCTAGATTTCAGAGATGTATGGAAATGCCTGGATGTCCAAGCAGAAGCTTGCTGCAGGGGCAGGACCCTTATTGAGAACCTCTGTTAGGGCAGTGTGGAAGGGAAATGTTTGGTAGGAGCCCCCACACAGAATCCCTGCTGGGGTACTGCTTAGTGGAGCTGTGACACCAGGGCCTCCATCCTCCAGACCCCAATATGGTAGATTCACTGACAACTTGTACTGTGCACCTGAAAAAGCTGCAGATATTCAACCCCATCCAGGGAAAGCAGCCAGAAGGGAGGCTGTACCATGCAAAGCCACAGGGGCAGAGCTGTCCAAGGCCATCAGAACCCACCTCTTGCATCAGCATGACCTGGATGTGAGACATGGAGTCAAAGGAGATGATTCTGGAACTTAAGATTTGACTGCCCTGCTAGATTTCAGGTTTTCATGGGCCTGTAATCCCTTGGTTTGGGCAAATTTATCCCATTTGAAATGGCTTTATTTGCCCAATGCCTGTACCCCTATTGTATCTAGAAAGTAACTAACTTGCTTTTGATTTTACAGGCACAGGCTCATGGGCAGAAGGGACTTGCCTTGTCTCAGATGAGACTTTGGACTGTGGACTTTTGAGTTAATACTGAAATGAGTTAAGGCTTTGGGGGACTGTTAGGAAGGCATCATTGGTTTTTGAAATGTGAGGACATGAGATTTAGGAGGGGTCAGGGATGGAATGATATCGTTTGGCTGCTTCCCCACCCAAATTTCTTCTTGAGTTCCCATATGTTTTGGGAGGGACCAGGTGGTAGGTAATTGAATCATGGGGGCAGGTCTTTCCTGTGCTATTCTCATGATAGTAAATATGTCTCGCAAAATCTGATGGTTTTAAAAAGGGAAGTTTCCCTGAACAAGCTTTTTTTGCCTGCTGCCATCCATGTAAGATGTGATTTGCTTCTCTTTGTCTTCTGCCATGATTGTGAGGCTTCTAAAGCCACATGAAACTGTAAGTCTGTTAAACCTCTGTTGTAACATTCTCAGTCTCAGATATATCTTTATCAACAGGATAAAAAACAGACTAATACAGATAGCATGAGAATATAATCACAGTATTTGAATTAAAAAGATATTATCAAATACTATATGCAATATTATTCTATTTGTGGAAAAATATATGAACACTTGGAAAAGAGACTGAAAGAATATTGATCCAAATGTAAAGCAGGTTTATCTGTAGGTGATGAGATCTGGTGAACTTATATTTTTATTTGTGCTTTTTAATATTTCCCAAATTTTCTACAATGAATATAGATAGTTCAGTAGATTGTTCTAAAGATAAATAAGGCAGATTATCTGTGTTAAAAATATCAGAGTATTTATGTAGAACAATCTACATAAATAAATTGTAGATTATAGAATTATTAACCTGGAGTATTTGGGCTCCTAGAGTGCCCATAATTGGGTGTCAAAGAGTCTGTGAACCCTGTGGAGCAATTTGTATTTATTGTTGTTGATGGAAGGGAATCCATATATTTCATAAAATTCTCTAAGTGGTCTGCAACCCTCAAGACCAAAGGAAAAGTACTTTACAGCAACGTGTTCTAAATCCTGTTTAAAACAATTTAAAGTAGGTGTCTCTAGGCTCCTCATTTTAAAGATTGTGTATATATAAACTGGTTTGGCACATGGGCCATTCATACTGAAACCATTTGGAATAAAGCCAGAATATTTATGGAAATAAATAAGATTAGCACCCATTTGAAATGACAACAGAAAAGGCAAGTTATCTTTTGTTTGATAAGAACTGTATCTTACTACCAAAACATCCTGAATTATTCAAAATTAAGACCCAAATTTTCACGTTAAAGTTGAATAGCATAATGACTCATTTCTGTTAAAAATCCTCATTATGAAGTACATTTTGAAACATTACCTACTGAATTAACATTCAACTTTGCTTTCTTTTGATCCTTACTTAAATAAACATGTAATATTGACTTCTTACTTTGTAAGCCTTCACATGGTCTTTGATCAGAAGCGATAGAACCTGAAAATGACCTTTATAAATGGACTTATATTTTACTCTTGTGAATGGAGGTAGAGAGGGGCTAAAAGACGCTCTGTACTTCTTTGCTTACCAAGCGTAAAAATCTTATGGAGACAATGTCAACACCACCCACATATTTGAAACCCTGAAGGATATTGGTTTGTTATTTATTCAAAAGTTAAGTTTTTTGAAACCTTCTTTCATTTGCCTTTACACTTTCATTTTGGTTAATTGTGCACATAAACTTACACACACTTCTTTCATTCATCAACTGAAGAATTGCACTCTGGCTACAAAGACCACATCATAAGTACTTACTAAGTTATAAGTTAAAAAGAAGTGGATTCATTTTTAATTTATTATTAAATAAAATTATTATTTCCCATTTGGGACAGATGCAGAATTTGTGGCTCCTTAAAATAGCAGCCTGCAGGCTTATTTCTGTCCAGAGAACAGTACAGTCCTTTTGAGTTTGACCCTATAAAATGTTTTGTTTATTTGCTTTTTAATTTCAGGGTTGATCTTGCAGTCATTACACACACTGGTTCATGGTGAACATTGGAAACTTGCCTCCATATTCTTTGGTGGAAGAAGGCATGTGATGGCCCTCCCTTTTAAAAAGTTATTTGCAATCCAGTACAGCCAGTTTTTGTTTTTGGATAATTTTATCTAGAACTGTGACATTTTGGGGAGTTTTATGCATTGGAATGTCCTGTTCACTAATCCATTGATAGGAGAGGGGTGCTGCAACTCACTCACTGCTTCTCATTTGGTTATTGACCAAGTTCTACCATATAGGCTACTGAAGTGTTCATTATGAACTGTCAAGTCTTAAGGACAAAGAGCATTGTTCCAAATGTCATATTTCTAAGGATAAGAAGAGTGGGAAGAATATTAACCTCCTCTAAGTTAATAATAAAGATTCTGATCAGAGGATTCTGATGAGGCCGTTTATATAGGAATAGAAAGGCAGGGCTGGGTGTGGCTCACGCCTATAATCCCAGCACTTTGGGAGGCTGAGGTGGGTGAATCACCTGACGTCAGGGGTTCTAGGCCAGCTGGGTCAACATGGTGAAACCCCGTCTCTACTAAAAATACAAAAATTAACTGGGCATGGTGGTGGACACCCGTAATCCCAGTTACTAGGGAGGCTGAGGCAGGAGAATTGCTTGAACCTAGGAGATGGAGGTTGCAGTGGGCTGAGATCATGCCAATGCACTCAAACCTGAGCAACAAGAACAAAACTTTATCAAAAAAAAAAAAAAAAGAGTAGAATAGAAAGACAAAAATCAAGAATCTATAACATATGGAAGAAGGAAGAGTTCCCTGAAGATACTTCTGGTAATTTCGTTATGTTTTGCAGGGTAAGACCTAACAGTGAAAATGGTTCAACTTTTCAACTTAAAAAAAAAAAAAGATTTTCTCCTAAACATGTAACTATTGAAAAATCTAAGATACAGGGAATCAGAAGCAATATATGAGAGAAGGCATATGTTTGGTTAATGTGTTTCAATGTATGTTAAATATATTTTCCCACTGCTGATGTTCAATAGGTACAAAATAGTATAATGTGTGAAATACAGTGCTTTATAGAATAGTGCAGAAACTTTCCAGTGGAAGCCTCTTGTCTCTTTTCTATAGACTTGTGATCTGTGGAGATGTGCTCTCATGCTCTTCATTAATACTTTGCTCCTCCCCATCATTAAACATTTCAGATTTTTCTAAGTGAATACCATCCAACAACAGAATACGCATCCTTCATTGTTACAGTCAGCTGATATCTAGGGAACACTCCACATTTCTCCATAACTTCAATACTGAAGCATGTGCCTATTTGTCATTCTTCTTGCCAACTCAGTGACTGCAACACTACTCTTGGTTTTCTTGGTTTTCCTTCTCTGGCTTACTCCTATGATCTTTACAAAAACCATGGTTTCCATCTCCATTCCAATTTAGCCACTATGTTTATAGCCATAATTTAAATCTAATCATCAGTCAAGATTACTTTATTGTTAACATCCTAAATTCTAACATTTCCTTTTTTTCTTCCTCAAAACTTTGCTTTACTGCTCCACTCATTTCCTTAGCTCCACTGCTCACTTATTTGTCCTTCTTTTCTACTTCAGGTCCTTATTGCTCCTCTGATTTTCCAGTCCAGTGGCACCCAAGCTTTGGCATACATTAGAATCACTTGTTGAAACACAAATGTAGATTGTACTCTAGAGTTTCTGATTCTACGGGTCTGAGATAGGGCTTAAGAAACTGCATTTTAACAAGTTCCAAGTGAGACTGATGCTGGTGGTATGAAAACCACCCTCTGAGAAAAATTGTCTTTATTCAATAAAACTCTTGTTCCATTAGAGAAACAAGTGATTGGGAACAGGAACTTACAAGGATAGTTCAATGTATGCAACTGAATCAATGGGATACATCACATCAACAGAATGAAAACAAAAACCATATGATCATTTCAATTGATCCTGCAAAAGCATTCTCTATCTCATCCGTTTTTTATATCAACTGCCTTTTAAATTTTGGGTAACTTATTGGGTTAAAAATAGTATCTCACTCTTTAAACTGGTATATCATTTTTTTCTATTATGACTCATGTGACTAAGCATGTTTTTCATATTTGTTGGTTGTTTGCCTTTCTTTTATGTGAACTGACTACTGAACTAAATTCTGTTTCTTTCTTTCTCAGTGAGTGATAGGAATTTTTATACATTCTGGTGCTAATCCTTCGTTTGTTACTATATAACAATTTTATTAGTCTTTCACTTGTGTTTCAACTATGAATATGTTTTTTTCATATATTTTAATTATTTTAATATAATCAAGGATACCTATTTTTCACACTACCATTTTTGTTTTTGTTTTTCCTAGTTAATAGGGCCTTCCTTATCCTGGGGTCATGAACTAGTACTATTAGATCTCTTTCCTTTTCTTTCTTTCCTTTTTTCCTTCTTCTTTTCTTTTCTTTCTTTCATTTCTTTCTTTCTCTCTCTCTCTCTCTCTCTCTTTCTTTTTTCTATTCTTCTTTTTTTTTGAGACAGAGTCTTGCTCTGTCACCCATGCTGGAGTGCAGTGGTGCAATCTTGGCTCACTGCAACCTCCACCTCCTTGGTTCAAGCTATTCTCGTGCCTCAGCCTTCTAAGTAGCTGGGATTACAGGCATGTGGGCATGTACACAGCCATGTCTGGCTAAACTACATTTTTTCTTGATGCTTTTAAAGGTTTAAAATGTTTTGCTCTACTTTTTAAACTTTCTGAAATTAATTTTTCTGTATACTATGATGTAAAACTCTAACTTTAATTTTATCCTTATTAATAGTCCATCTTTTATTTATTTCCAGTGCTACCCCTCTCATAGACCAATACCTGTTATATGTGAGTTTATATTCGATTTGATGGGCCAGTTTACCTAATATGGCACCAATGCTACACTATTACTATAGCTTTATTATATGTTTTCATATTTGGAAGAACAACTCCCATTTACTTATTTTTCACAAATTTCTTTTTTTTTTTTTTTAAGTGAAAGCAAGTTTATTAAGAAAGCAAAGGAACAAAAAGAATGCTACTCCACAGGCAGAGCAGCCACAAATTTCTTATATTCTCTTGCAACTTACTTATCTGTGTGACTTTTAGAATAGACTTGTAAAGTTCCATGAAAAACCTTGTGGGGAATTTTGTTTGATATCGTGTTGAATTCATGGATTAATTTAGAGGACACTCACATCTTTAAAAGTGTGGATTTTCTCACCTACACACACCTTAACCTCTCCGCTTATTCCGGTATCCGTTTATGCCCTCAGGAATACTGTATAATTGACTCCGCGAATATTTAACCCTCTTGTTGTTATTGTTAAATTTATTCCTAGATACTTTGGTTTAACTGAAAAAAAATTCCTTTAACATTCATCCTCTCTCTTGATCTAATCCTGACACTCTAATTTCTTAAACGGTCCATTTTTTGAATGACCAGTTTGGAGAGTCTATTTCCTCCTTCATACCACCTGTTTTACTCCCTTGCAATATGACTTCTTTTCCTGTCACTGTAGAAAAATTATTCTTTAAAATATTGCTGTTGATACCTTAATTGCCTAATCCCACAATGTTTTGTCAGTTTTAATCATTCTCAATTTCTCTGCATTACTTGATGTTATTGACCCCTGCACCTATGTCAATACTTCTCCATTGCTGTCCATGGCATTTCACTCTCTTATTTGTTTCTTTTCCTATTACACTCTCATTGCTTCTTAACTGGCTTTTTATTCTCCTACTCTGTGAACATAATGTTCTTGTGACCTTGTCTTTCTATATGCCTTGTTCCTATGCACTGGAGGATGACAGGGATTTCAATATGCTCCCAGCAATGATGTTCATACTTGGAAGATTCTGAGTGGTGAATAAAGGTTTCTTAAACAAGTGGATCAACCTAATCATAGCTTTCAAATGCGTATTAACATGAAAGTCAGGTGACTATTGATTATTGGGCAAATCTGAGCTCTGTTTACCATTTTGGGGGCTACATTATGGTCTCATTCTACTTTCAGTTGTATTTTTCTCCTCCATTGTAATCAGACTATTCACTGCTTCGTAATATTGCCTTTGTTCCTGAGGTTTTCTCTACCTGGGATTCCTTCCATTTTTATTTGTTGAAATCTTGTCCATTACTTAGGAACCATATCATCTCTCTCATTTTCTTGGAAGTCTTTTCTCATTCCTCCTGGTTTGATGTAATCTCTTCCACTTTTGAATTTGCAAAGGCACTGTCTGATTTCTGCTACTCTCGTTACATTTGTATTCATTAATCGTAAAAACTCTCTTTAAAATTGGCACAGATTAAAAAGAATGATAATTCCCAATCTTGGCAAGGGTGAGGAATGAGAGAGTCTCAAACATTGTTGGTAGGAATTTCTAGAGCATAATTTGGCAACGTGTATCAAAGCCTTAAATATGCAATTAGTCCATGGTGCAGCAATTTCCATTTCCATGAATTTTTCCTAAGGAAATAGTCAAAGATATGTGCAGTGTTGCTCATTACAACATGATTTTTATAAAAGTAAAAAAAAAACTGTAAAAATCTGTGTCCAATAATCTACTTTTTATACGCTAAGATTGGCTCAGCAAACCTTAGCATATCTATAACAGAAGACAACAAAACCAAAATCATTTTCTAAAAGAATATTTATTTACATGAGAAAATGTTCACAATATGAAGAATAAAACAGGACATGCGACAATTTTTCCGTATAATATCATTATTTCAGAGGAAAATAAATGTGCTTAGAAAATATTAGAAAGACAGATCTAAAATGTTGATGATTTTGCAAGATTGTGGTTGATATGGGTTTTTTAAAGTCCTACTTCTCTATTGTTTTCAAATTTTTATATGTGTGCATTTTCTTTATAATTTATATTTGAATGGACTACATGATATGCTGCGCAGGTTCCTCTTCCTCTCTTCTCTACCCTCAACTATTAAAATGTAGGCTCTCATTCATCTGTTGCCAGAGGTACTAAAGGCTGACCTCCCCAGCTGATACCCAGTTCCCCAACTCCAGCAATTGCCCTTAACTGAGCAAAGCTGCCACTGGAGAGAGTTGCCTCTTCCAAAGTCACATGCCTTTCCCAAAGGGAGTCTGCATCTAGTGACTGTCATTATAGGATCTAAAATCCTATCCCCTTTACCCCAATTTGAGGGAATGCTACAGGGCCATCCAGCCTCAGAGTTCACTGTGCAATCAGCTGAGGGCTTTGTTAAAACTTCTTCGCCACTCACCTTCTCCCTCTGTTTGATCGTGCTTCTTTCCTTCTCCCCTACAGCTGTCAATCCTGAGAGCCCAACCTAGTAAACTCCCTACATCTGCTTTCCAGGGAAGCTCAGCTGGAACATCTGTTTGCTTGGCACTTTACATATATTATCTCCCAAAACCTTGCAGTAGGATTTTAGGGCAGTTATTGGTGTCTCTGTTTTGCAGAAGAAGAAAACTATGTTCAAAATGTTTATGTATTTTACACAAAGGTACACTATTAATAAATGCCAGAGCCAGGTTTGAAAGTGGCTGTGTTTGGATATACAAACTATGCTTTTTTCATTAAGCCAAATGAATCTCTGCAGTCAGTCTTGTGTTTTATTATTTTTGTGCTTTTCTAGTTCTCTCTGGTAGATGGTAAATTCTTTGGCTGCAGTGATTTTATCTTATTTGTCTTTGAATCCCCTGCAGGGTATTGCACAGTAACTTGCACATAATAAGGGCTGCATGTTTTTGGAATTGACTAACTATTTGAGGCTTGAAATGTAAGTTCTACTTCTATTCCACAAAAAATAGATTCCCTAGGAGGAAAATAAAATCATGATGGTAAGATGTGGAAATTGTTATTTGATTTGAATTTCATGAAATAATCTCCTAAAAAGGAGTGATACTAATTTTCTTCTCTTTGCTTACTATTAGATAACAACATGCAATTTTCCAGAACTTTGCTTATAATTGCTAACATAAGCAAATCAGTGAATGTAATAAAATTATACTGAATTTTGATGACAAATATTATGGGTTTTACCTCATATTCCTGATTCAGGCTTCTATGAAATCGAAGTTATTAGAGAAGAGAATCTAAAATGTAACAAGGAAATGGGCTTGTTCCTCACATAAGAATTGAAAGTATTCTAACAGACTTAAGTTTTTGTGGCAGCAGAGATATGTAAGATGACATTTCCAGTAATCACTGGAATTTGCAAGTGCAAGATGAATTTTCCTTAATTAAAATCTACCAGGTTAATAATATTTTAAGTACAAGTGAAATGAATATATAACTAATTAGTTATGCTGTTAGGAATAAATAACATTAGATTTAGGGTTAGATTTAGGGAAGCAGACATTTAAAAGTAAACTACAAAGATTGCTGTTATGGTCTGAATATTGGTGTCCTCACAAATTTATACATTGGAACTTAATTCCCAACATGATAGCATTAAGAGATAGGGCCTTTGGGAAGTGATTAAGTTGTAAAGGCTTTGCTCTCATAAGTGGGATTAGTGCCCTTATGGACAGTTGAAGGGAGTTGCTTCACCCCTTTCACTCTGTGAAGACACGTGGAAGCTGCTATTGATGAGCAACAATCCCTCCCCAGACACTGAATCTACTGGCTGCTCCTTGATCTTGGACTTCCCAGATCAAGATCAACCGTGAGAAATAATTTCTGTTGTTGATAAATTACCCAGTCTGGGATATTTTGTTATAGCACCCTCAACAGACCAAGACAAACACACAGTAGAGAAACTTTCTATATTGACTGAGTTTTATTGTTCTTGCACTCCAGATAATCAACATGAAAAGATATTTCTAACACCAAATAGGGGTCAATTAGTTGAAGTTGTTAATGCCAGAAGGTCCTGGCAAATGGCATAACATATCTACAGAATGCATGATTGGTAACTAACCCAAATATGCTATAAAAACGATTAATACTATAACCTTTCAGTTCTTCTGGTGGATGAAATATGAAGCCACTTAGGTGAGATGATTTTACATGCCAGCACTTTGAGTGGGTCAAACACCATGATTCCTAGAACTCCACTTTTAGAAATTTATTACTTTAGTTGACCACTTTAGCTCCTATTACAATATGTATTTCCCAGAGAAACTGATACTCATCAGTTCCTTAATACCAATGTGCCTTTTATTGGAGAAAAAAAAAAAAAAAACCCTACAGAAACAGAGGTCTGGAAGCAAGAAACATAGTTTCAAAAATCAAATGGAACAGGCCAAAATTATAATTGCATATTATGATTAATACTGAACCTTAAGACTGAGACCTAAAACAATCTAGCTTTCAGTTAACTTACTTTAGTCTGTCTCATCATATTATTTCCTTTTATATTTAGCCTGTTCTAGAAGTTCTGTAAACATTTCCATGTAAAAGGTAAGCAACCATCTCTAAAGCTAGATCAATGGCATTGATTATATTTTTCCCTGAACTCTAGTTCTTCCTTGAATAGAAATATTACTGTCCTTGGTGGCTCACGCCTATAATCCCAGCACTTTGGGAGGCCGAGGTGGGTGGATCACCTGAGGTCAGGAGTTCAAGACCAGCATGGGCAACATGGCAAAACGCTGTCTCTATTAAAAATACAAAAACTAGCCAGGCATGATGTTGCATACCTGTCATCCCAGCTTCTCAGGAGGCTGAGTCAGGAAAATTGCTTGAATCTGGGAGGCGGAGGTTGCAGTGAACTGAGATCATGTCACTGCACTCCAGCCTAGGCAATAGACCAAGACGTCATCTCAAAGAAAAAAAAAAAAAAGAAATATTACATCCTTGGAGAAAACCTCTATGAGTCTTATTTCTTTCCTCTCCACTATAAAGTGCCAATAAAAAGGGCTTTCAGAGTATATAGGTATTTATATTAAAGCAAGTAAAACTGCTATTTACCTAGTAAGTCGATATACTTTCAAAAGACTGCTTAGGTTGCCCCCATTCTGTCCTTAGCCCATTCTGATAGAGGCTTTCTTTCAAGTTCTAAGATGAGATTAATGCTTCTTGAAAATGCTTAGAGATTTTGAAGTTTCTGTTCTCACCTGAAATTTCACAAATTGATAAACCTTTTCAACTAATAGTTATGATTTCAACTAATAGTTATCAGTTTGTTTTTATGCTGCTGATAAAGACATACCTGAGACTGTGAAGGAAAAAGAAGCTTAATAGACTTACAGTTCCACATGGCTGGAGGAGGGGGCCTCATAATCATAGTGGAAGGCAAGGAGGAGCAAGTCACATCTTATGTTGATGGCAGCAGGCAAAGAAAGAGGTTGTGCAGGGAAACTCCCATTTTTAAAACCGTCAGATCTTGTAAGACTTATTCACTATCATGAGAACTATACAGGAAAGACTTGCCCCCATAACTCAATCACCTCCCACCAGGTTCCTTCCATGACATGTAGGAATTATAGGCGTTACAATTCAAGATGAGATCTGGGTGGGGACACAACCAAATCATATCAATAATCATTCTCTTTTAAAATTGCAAATAACATCAGTAAAGTCAATTGTAACTCTTTGTTATAATTTATATTTTATAAATATTGTTATATTAATATTAAATATTAAAAGTTATATTAATATTTATAAACATGTTTATGTTTATTAGCTCTGTTACAATTGACTGTACTGATGGTTATTTGCAATTTTACAAATTGTAACAAGGAGTCATTTGTAACTTAATATAAATTATTTTAAGCCTTTGATTTATTTTAATTCCTACCTTTGAGCATTCACTGAAAAAAGGAGATTTTTAACTTGAGGGAAAGAGAGAACACAGAATGGGGTGGTAAAAAGATGTTGCTGTAAAGGACTTTAAGTAGCAGAAAAAAAAACTAGCACTGGGGCATAGGAAAATATATGGGGTAGTGCCAGACATGTGCTTGCATCAAAATTCTGCCTTAGGAGGATTTTGATTAGGATGGGAAAGAGAAAGAGTGAGAATGAGAATCACACACACACTTGCATGCACGCAAGCAGGGCAAGCTCTTTATTACTTCATTTCTGCCTTCTATCTTTACCCAGGAAAAGTATCTTTTTGCCACCAGAGGACTTAAACCAAGGCTTATTTTTTTTTTTTTACTGAATTTGAGCTATATTCTGGGTTAATTGATTCTTGCAAGCTGGTCTGGAATTTATGGTGCCTACTCTTGAGAAAAGGTGCCTTTATATATATGAACAATAAGTATTTAGGAAGCCTCTTACAACAAATTGATTTATAAATCAGGCACACAGTTACAGACAGCATTTTAACAAGAGAAAGCACCTACTAAAGAAGTCAGCTGCCCATCAGATGATGTGAAATAACTGTTTCTTATTGAGCAAGTAGAAAAGAATGGTGAGCTCATTCATTTTGCAGTCAGACCATCCCCATGTGACAGGGTGGGCCAAGTAAAGAGGGAGATGTAGGCCGGTAAATATTTAGTAATTATTCAGTGCATAAAAACTCTAGCCATGGAAATATTTGATCCACTTAAAATTGTGAAGTATTTTTGGGGGGGTCTTAATGATGTATATGCATATTGAGATCAAAAGCACAAAAGATACATATAGAAAATAAAATGAAACAATAAACACATTGTTCAACACACTCAGAAAAGCTACTTGGCACCATTTTTTAAAATATATGTAGTGTACATTTTGCCTTTAGTCCTTCATCTTGTTCTCTTGTCAATTATCTGTCTCTCTCCAAATAGCCCTCTTTTCCCTAAGATAATTCAGCACTCTCTTTCCTCACTCCAGTATCTTTCTAGGGAATATGGTGTACAGGGTGATGTTTTTCTCTGCTCAAGTCATTCACTTTGTGAGAAGGATACCAGAGTCAGTGGGATTCTTCCCTTCTCAGTTTTAACTCAGCACCTGCCAAGGTTATGCTTTCAGGCAAAATTTATGGTGGGTACAGAGAAGGTTAGACCCTTAACCGTGACATTATGAAGCACATGAAAACTGAAACTTCCGAAGGAAGCTTTCCACATCAGTTTTTGGTAAGAAAAATAGAGAGAAGAGAGGGAATTAGATCATGGCACATGTTACTTAGAAAAAAAAAAAAGGCAGCGGGGAGTTAAAGAAAATAGGATGAAGAAAAGCCTAAGAGAAAAAATTCTGGCATCATTTTCCTACCTAGAGAAGTGTTCTCTTCTTTCTTTTATCTGGCTTCTAAGCTAATTTTTTATTATTCTTACTGCCTCTATGTTCCCCAGTACTTCATTTTTAATGAAACACGTGTTAAAGGCCATTTCATTATTTATTTTTCTAGGGAGTTCTTCAACTTCAGAACTCTCTCTGATATTCTTGTGGTTATTCAGTCTTCTTTGATTTTTAAGAGATTGACTAGGTTCCTGAGGCAATATATTTTCTTGTTCAGTACAGTTTTCAGCTGTGCTCAATTTTGGGATTATTCACAAGGGAGTATTTTGTTTCCTTTCTGATGTGATTCAAAGTATGTACAGTAGCCTCCCCTTATCTGCAGAGTATATGTGCCAAGACACCCAGTGGATGCCTGAAACCACAGAGTACCTCACTCTCCACAGATACTATTATATTTTGATCTGATAACTGAGACAACTGCTAAGTGACTAACCTGTGTGTGGTGTACACGGCGTGGATCCACTGGACAAAGGGAGGATTCATGTCTTCGGCAGGATGGAGCGAGATGGCACGAGGTTTCATTACACAACTCAGAATGACGTGCAATGAAAAACGTATGAACTGTTTACTTCTGGAATTTTCCATTTACTTTTTCAGGCTGTGGTTGACTGAAGGTATCTAAAGCCACAGAAGGTGAAAGTGCAGATAGGGAGGGGAAACTAATGTATAACATATACTTTAATAACACAAAAATTAATGCTGTAGTGTATTGGGTAAGCAAATCTCTGGCAACAAGAAGGAAGACGTAAAACTTCAGTGTCCTGAATGGTAGTTATTAATCTCAGAATGAAATTAAATTTTCAAGAGGGTGGGAAATTATATTTCAACAATAGGACAAAGAGCAGAAGGAGGGTTATGTATGCTAATATTTTAGGGAGTACGAGGAGACACATGAATTTGGGTAAGCTTTTTTTGTTTCCCCTTTATCTTAGGAGAAAATAATGTTGCGTATTCATTGAAAAATGCCCATTGAAACCATATTTTACATAAGATATATACAATGCTGACAAAGATTAGTTTGTTAATTTATAATGAGTAGAACTTTCATGGAATTATGAGATAAAACACTATGTCTGGTAAAAATACAGAATTAATTAAAGTAAAAAAATTATCTTTGCATTTTATACATGGTCTTGGAATTAAGAAACTTAGTGTATGTAAAATAAAAGAAAAACAGAACTGCATGTTGGAAAGAAATTCTCTAATATTAACCACAAAATTAGAAAAACTTTTTTAAAATCTTGGATTAAATTATATTTTGATAAAATATTTGACTTTTTCAAATGGTGCTGATAGCTGCTTCCATCTAAAGAGAGCCTATGCTTCAGCTTGAAAAACGTCTCCTTCTGTCATAGATTTTTCTTTTATCATAATTGTTCTTGTTTAAATCACCATTTACCTACCTTTTCATCATGACTTTAGTTAAAAAGTTCCTGTATTGATTCAATATTATGATATGATACCTTTTAAAGAAGTATCTTTTTATAGAAAAAAATTATTTATTTGAAAAATGTACAAAGTGATGGAAGAGGATACTAGTTAGTCATCAAAATGTATTTCCTCTTCTTAATTAGCACATAGTTAATGCTGCATCTCCCAGTCTTCCTTGCAGTTAGATGCAGCCATGTGACTGAGTTCTAGCCAGTGAAATGTGAGCAGCAGAAGGGATATATGTTATTTCCAGGCCTGACTCATAAAATCCACCCTACATGTTCTCTTCCTTGCAATTTTTTCCTTCATCTGATTGCAGTGGAAACAAACTATACAAACGTTGGAAATCTCATTTTGAGGATGTCACAGCAGTCATCAGAGAAATAAAATTTTTTGTAAGGTATGAGGTATTATACATTTTTAGAGTCTGTTATTATATAAGCTTAGCCTGGAGTTATTAATAAACTACCTCAAGATAAATACCAAAATACAACAGATATCCAATTTTATATTTCTTCCATTAAAATCCTTCTCTTTATAAATATAATACAATTCAGTTGACTTTGACATTACTTAATTTCATTGTACTTTTGCCTCACTATTAAAATCATGTATCATTAGACATCTCTGATAGTTTATACATCATTTTCTTTCTAAAATTAAAAGAGTGGTAAAATTAGGATTGTTTCCATTATACTGATATCGTGAAGCAATAATGTAGGTTAAGAACTAAGTAAGAAGGCCAGGTATACTGATGTTGAAAAGCTTACAGTTTACATAGCCACCTCATGCAACTTATTTTATTAGTTTCTTACAAAAAGCATATATGTGAAGAGTGCTAGGGAAATGGTGACCCCAAGTGTCTGACTCCCAAGGCCACAGTTAGAATGTAACTGAACCCAGTTAGAACTTGATATTCTTTTGACAGTTATGCTAGAAGGCTGGATAAGTCCACAGGAGAATTCATAATATCCTGTCTAATTCCCATATCTATGCTTGATTTGGATAAGAAAATTCAGGCAAAGAACCCATTGACAAAAGGCATGCAGAGCCAGTTAATTAACACTTCATTAAAATTTCATCTTCCTACATAAAATCATAGACTCTTAAATGTGAGGACAGATAGAGGCCATTTATTTCATGTTTGACAAAATAAGAGTTCAAAATCTATCTCTGATAGGATGCAGTTTTTCTAGTTGTCCACCTTGCACATGAGTATTTATCCATGCTAAAAAGATAGTCCATTCCACTTTTAGACAACACTAATTGTTAGAAATTTTACCTTATATTAATTGAAATCTATCTCCCTGGGACTTTAAATGCTCTAAGGCAATCAGATTTTCCTTTACTGTAGCTTTTACTCTGCTGTGCTTCAAATCCTTTCTGACCACATTTGTTCGACCCTCTTCAATTTGAAGATGAATCTCCTTGGGAGAGAAGAAAGAAGCAAAATCAAAATTGAGTGGCTTTACTTTCTCCCTGTCCTTGAATAACATCTTCAAGTAGATGGGCTATTTTTTTCCTTGTTTATTATCCTTATTTGAACATAGCTTTTTAAAGTTTGTTGTTCCCAGTACTCTTCAATAGGTCAAAGAGTCTCCAAATACATGTACAGGGCCATTATTTTGATACCTTAAGAAAATAAAATTACTCCTCTTTCATCTTCTTCAAGTAGTAGGGTCATTCTTTCAATTGCAGCAATCAGTAATGCTTAATTTTTTTTAAGTCACACTAAACTTGAACGTGATATGTAACTCATTTTAGTAGTAGCAAATTACTATCTCACAACAAGTAGCACAAATGTATTTGTGTCCTATGCTTACCGGGCAGTGTAATTTAGCCCATGGTAAATGAGCTTCAGGAGAAATTCATATCCTGACCCTGGTGCTATCTCAGTGCCTTTGGCATTCATATTTATATCTCTTGAGGATGGTGATCATTAGTCAGGTATATATTTTATGACTTATTGTAATTGTTGCTTCAAACTTTTCTTCCATTGTTATATAGTGGTCTTTTTCATGTGCTGGAAAATTATATATATAGCATTTTTCCCTTTGATTAACTAGATATCAAATTGTGGTCTCTTTACAGGTCGAGAACTCATTCAGCACAATATAGGATGTGGGGACCATTTGTATTAAACTTGCACTAATTTTGTATTAAACTTGTATCTAATTTAATTTCCAATTCTTAATAGATATATTAGCTTATGTATGAAACACAAAGCATACCTAATACAAAGCATGGCATACATAGCTTTGAATTGCCCTGATCAAGTAGCTAATGATCTGATACTAATTCCCATAGTTCTTCTTAACTATGGCTATTTTATTTTCTATTTAATATAGAGGAAATGAAAATTTTCATTTGTATCTCACTACATGGTTTAAAATTGACTTTCATATACATCCAACCCTCCCCAAACGCTGTGATATAAGCAGGGCTGGTATTGCTGACTTCTGTCTTTAGAAGAAAACCAAAGCTTAAACACTGAAAGATAAAATAAATGAAGGAAGACTGTCCATCAATCCTGTTGAAAGATTTTCTATTATTATAATAGCATTTAGCACTGAAATAACACCATTTTCAAGGACCATTTTAAGTGCTTTTGTATATATTAACTCATTTTTTCACAACAATCTATGATGTAGGTTGTATTACTGTCATTCCCATTTTACAGATAGAGAAACTGGGGCACAAAGTCACACTGCTCTTAAGTGGCAGAACTGAGTTTTCAACCAAAGTTTTCTGTCTCTAGAGTCCATAGCCTTATTTCCCATATTTTCACCTTGGTAAGCATTTATTGAGAACACTATCTGTGCAAAATGCTGTGTTATGTACACTGAGAGCTGTAAAAACTAACAACATATTTGAAAGGATAAATATGACCATAACTTTAAAAATTGAAGCTATTGTAAAAATTTATAGAAGCTTAAAATTTTTTTTCCATTGGTATGAAGAGGGGAAAAAAGAACCCTAGTGGTAAATCTTGGAAACCATTTGAAGGAGATATGATTTGAAGCTCTTTGCTGTCTGAGAAGGACTGACAGGTGGGCACCTGGGGAGGAGCATTGCAGTAGGACAGCCTACGTAGAGGCCCGGGGAATAAGACTGTGGGAGTGAAAGGTGAGATTTCTCATATGGTTGAAGTTGAGGGTGTAGGAGTGAGGCAGGATTTAGTAAGAGATAAATTTATGAACATAGCCTCGAGCCAGATTGTGGAGAGCCTTGAACACTAAACTGAGAAGATTTGAATTCATTCTATATTCAGTCTGGACCTAGGAAAGGTTTTTAAGGACACGAGTTACATAATGAGATAAATTTTAGAATGGTATCTCTGGCAGCAAAGTATAGGCTTAATTGGAGAGGGCTGGGCTGGAGAAAGGAGAACTAGAATTGGATAAAGACACAATAGTCCAGGCAATAAAGAGGCAATGAGTGTCGAAACTAAGCTAGTGAAAATATGAGTTGGGAGCCTTTTAACAAACAGAAACTTGCTGAGAAATAGGATCAACTAGATTTGGCAAGTGATTTGTTATGGAAACACATGGGAAGGAGAAATAGGAGGTGAACTCACATTTTATGGTCTGAACAGTGGAGAACGTACTCCTGTAGTAAGGGAAGACAGCTTATGGTTGGTTTTTGGGGTTTTCTAAAAAAGCCCAGCCCATAATAATCTTTCCTCTTCTTGAATTTTAACAATCAGCTTTGCACAGTTTGGTCCTTTCTTGTATCCCTTTTGTGTGTGTGTGTGTGTGTGTGTGTGTTATATATGTATAATATACATATTATCTGGCATACACACACGTACACACATATATCCCATATTAATCTCTCATAATGTCAGTGCATATTGTAGTTTTGACTGCCTGATTAATATGTGAATCTACTCATCACTGTATCAGAAATGTCTATGATAGTCCAAGTCATCTCTTTATTATTTTATAGGTCATGCTATTATTCCTAAAACACAAGTAAATATTTCTGTCTTTTTGAATATTTAAATATGGATATAAATTTGAAAGCAATTGATAAGATCAAGGGTTGGGTGATAGCAATCTAGCAAAAGTATTTTAGATATATGAGTTATGATTTTTTTGCGTAATTCTTATGGAGGACCTTGTAATAGTTTTCTATGTGCCATAATTATTTCAAACCCTTTGCAATTTCAGTATATAATATTTCTAATGAATATTTCCTTTGAATTATACTAGCAACATTCTATGTAGCTATTTCAGTGGATAATATGTCTATACTTTTGCTGATGTTTTTGTACTCTTAACCACATTTAAACCATTGTTAACCTTGGAACATCTTAAGATCTGGCCCTGTGTTTTTTATATCTTTTAAAGAGGTGCACACCCTTTATAGTGTGTACTTTTCACTTTTTAAACCTGCCATTTACTTTTTAAGACATTTTGAAAGTTTATTTTATGTCTTTCTATTGTGATTTTTTATTTTTTTCATAATCACTTACAATTTATATATATATATAATTTGTTATAATAATGTATATTTACAATGCATATAATTCACCTTGCCAATTGTTCTCAATTGAACAATTCAATTGCCAATTGTTCTCCATTAAGTCATTCAACAAAAGAAGTTTAATAATGTTCATGCCCTTTAAGATGCTATTTACCTTCATGTGTTCAATCTATCAAAATTGGGTCCAAGACAAAGGGACACACTCCAGGAGATTAGTCAGACAATCGCAGCAATAGTTTTGCCAATTGTATTATTATTAATATGCTGCTTATTTTTATTGAGTCTTTCTCTAACCTGGTTCCTTTCTGAGCCCTAAGATAGTACTTGCTGCCCCACTGACTTCAGGCTTGGCAACACAGCTTGTTTGGCCAGTGAAATGTATATAGACATAACATGTTGCTCTTTCAAGCAGATCTTTGAGTTATTGCCTGATTTCCTCCAAATTTTTTTGTCCTATCTTTCTCTAGGCTAGCATATCACAGATAGAGGCTGCACCTCCAGCCTTGGTCTCAAAATAAAGTATACCTGGAGCAGAACCTCAGTCAATATGTAACCATAGTTACATATTGAAATATAAACCTTTGTTTTGTGAGTTACTGAGACCTGGAACTTATTTGTTACTTGCACTACATTTAGCTTAAACTAATACAAATAACTTTCTGCATAGGTTATTCTTGTTTGGTGTAGATCATCGTAGACATTTTCCCTACATATTTTCTGGAAAAATATTAGTATATTTTTTAATGGTATAGTATTATAAAAAAATTGTTGTAAACTTTAAAAAGTCTTTATTCTGGTTAACAGTGTACTGTGAGCATCAAACCAGATGACTAGATGTATACTTGCATCCTTAATGCTTTAATAGTGTTCTGTTTATGGAAAGTGGTATAGTGTAGTGGTTAAGAGTACTATCTCTGGGACATACATTTCTGGGTTCAAATCACTGTTCTACCACTTACTAGCTGTGTGACCATAAGATACTAAATTTATTTGTGACCTTAAGAAACATATTTGTCCTATGAAATAGTAACCCAGTCCCTTATTTTGTTAAATAAATGCTTTATTTTCTATTACAAAGAATATGGTAAATAATATCATGGGTGCCACCTTCTCCCTCATCCTCACTTCTGCCTTACCTCGATTTCTCATGAGCCTTTATTACTTTTGATTTAAAATACCTTTTATAACTTTTTAATGATCGCCATTCTTTTTCTCTTTTTTTTTTTTTTTTTTTTTTTGAGATGGAGCCTCACACATCACCAGGTCAGAGTGCAAGTGGCACTGCCACCTCCGCCTCCCGGGTTCAAGCGATTCTCCTGCCTCAGCTTCCCGAGCAGCCGGGACTACAGGCACACGCCACTATGCCCCGCTAATTTTTGCATATTTAATATCTACCGGGTTTCACCATGTTGACCAGGATGGTCTAGATCTCTTGACCTCCTGGTCTGTCCGCCTCGGCCTCCCAAAGTGCTGGGATTACAGGCGTGAGCCACCTTGCCTGGCCTTTAATGATCACCATTCTAACTGGAGTGAGATGGTATCTCATTGTGATTTTGATTTGCGTTTGTCTGATGATCAGTGATGATAAGCTTTTTTACATATGTTTTTTGGCTATGTAAATGGGAGGGGAACATCACACACCAGGGACTGTCAGTGGGTGGGGAGAAAGGGAGGGAGAGCATTAGGACAAATACCAAATGCGTGCGGCGCTTAAAACATAGATGACAGGTGGATGGTTGCAGCAAACCACCATGGCACATATATACCTATGTAACAAACCTGCATGTTCGGCACATGTATCTCAGATCTTAAAGTAAAATTTAAAAATATATACATATCTAAATCAAAAATACCTTTTGTATTCCTCTTTATATCTTGTACTACCACAAGCACTTTAAAAAAATTAATACTTTGATCTCTTACCTGAAGCATTAGTTTACTTTTATCACCCTTTTACCTTAATCTGCTCTCCATACTGCAGCCAGAATGACTTTTCCAAATCGTAAACCTCATCATTCATTCATCTGCTTAAAACTCTCTGATGGTTTCTAGTTTCTCTTTGAATAAAGACAAAATTTCTTACCTAGTCTTAATTATTTTCTGAATATTCTGATCTCTGCCCTTCCAGCTTCATCTCTTTCCACATTCCCTCATGCTGCCTGTGCTCCATTTGTGAAAAATTACAAAAAAGAAAAAATTCAAAGTATATGTATTAGATCAGTCAGGGCTCCACAGAAAAACATAACCAATAGTATGTAGAGTCACTTATCACTTAATGATGGGAATATGTTCTGATAAAGGCATTGTTAGATGGTGTCCTCATTGTTTGAACATCATAGAGAGTGTGCACAAACCTAGTTGGTATAGCCTACTACACACCTAGACTATATGGTATAGCCTATTGCTCCTAAACTATAAACCTGTACAGCATGGTACTGTACTAAACACTGTGGGCAATCGTAACACAATGCCAAATAGTTGTATATCTGAACATAGAAAATGTATGGTAAAAATACAGTCTTATAATCTTATGGGACCACTGTCATATATGTAATCTATTGCTGACCTAAATGTCATTATGAGACGCATGACTGTATATGTGTGTATATCCATCTGTGTATGTGTCTGTAGAAAGAGATTTATTACAAGAAATTAGAAATTGGCTCATGCAATTATGAAGGCTGAGAAGTCCCCGGAGCTGTAACTGGGAAGATGGAGACCCAGGAGGAGCAGCTCTGTAGTTCCAGTCTGAGTCCAAAGGCCTGAGAACCAAGAAAGTTGATGTTGTAAGTTCCAGTCTGGGAGCAAGAGAAGACAGATGTCCCAGGCTGATCAGTGAGGCAGAGAGGGCAAACATTCTCTTACCTTGCCTTGTGTTCTATTCAGGCCTTCAATGGATTGACAGAGGCTCACCCACCCACATTGAAAAGAGCCATGTGCTTTACTCAGTCTATGGATGCAGATATACGCCTTAACTAGTGCTGGCTTCAGTAGCACATTTACAAATATATATCTTGTCCAGAAACAGCTTCACAGACATGGCCAGGATAATGTTTTTGTTTCTTATTATTTTTAATTTTTATAGGTACATAATAGGTGTATATATTTATGGAGCATATATATTATATATGGAATATTTTGATACTGACATACAATGCGTAATAATCACATCAGGGTAAATGGGGTATCCATCATCTCAAGCATTTTTCCTTTGTTTGTGTTATAGAAAATCCAATAATACCTTTTTAGTTATTTTTAAATGTGTTATTTTTAAATTATTGTTGACTGTAGTCACCCTGTTGTGCTATCAAATACTAGAGCTTATTCATTCTATCTAATTATATTTTTGTACCCATTAACCATCCCTACTCTACCCACCAACTACCATTCTCAGCCTCTGATAACTATCATTCTATTCTCTATCTCCATGAGCTTAATTATTTTATTTATTAGCTCCCACAAATAAGTGAAAGCATGTGATGTTTGTCATTCTGTGCCTGGCTTATTTCACTTAACATAATAAGCTCCAGTTCCATCCATGTTGTTGCAAATGACAGGATTTCATTCTTTTTTTGTGGCCGAGCAGTACTCCCTTGAGTATACATACCACATTTTCTTTATCCATTCATCCGTTGAGAGACATTTAGGTTGCTTCCATATCTTAGCTATTATGAATAGTGCTACAATCCACATGGGAGTGCAGATCTTTCTTTGATAAACTGATTTATTTCTTTTGGGTATATACCCAGCAGTGGGATTGCTGAATTGTATGACAGTTTTATTTTTAGTTTTTTTTCGTTGTTTTTTATTTTGAGGAACCTTCATACTTATCTCCTTACTGGCTGCACTCATTTACATTTCCGCCAACAGCGTATAAGGGTTTCCTTTCCTGCCTATCCTTGTCAGCATTTGTTATTGACTGACTCTGGAATAAAAGCCATTTTAAAACTGACATGAAATGACATCTCATTGTAGTTTTGACTTGCATTTCTCTGATGATCAATGATGTTGAGCACCTTTTAATATACCTGTTTGCATTTGTATGCCTTTTGAGAATTGTCTATTTAGATCTTTAAGCCCACTTTATATCAGATTATTAAACTTTTTCTATAGAGTTGTTTGAGGTCCTTATGTATTTTGGTGATTACTCTCTTGTCAGATGGATAGTTTGCAAATATTTTCTCTCATTCTGTGAGTTTTCTCTTCACTTTGTTGATTGGAGCTTTTGTTGTGCAGAAGGTTTTAAACTTGATGTGATCCCATTTGTCCATTTTTTACTGTGGTTGCCTGTGCTTGCGGTGTATTACTCAATAAATCTTTGCCCAGAACAATGTCTTGGAAATATTTCCCTATATCTTCTTGTGGGAGTTTTATAGTTTATGGTCTTAGATTTTTTTAAGTCTTCAATCCATTTGATTTAATTTTTTATATGGTGAGAGATAGGGGTCTAGTTTCATTCTTTTGCCTATGGATTTCCAGTTTTCCCAGCACCATTTATTAAAGAGAATGTTCTTTCACCAGTGTGTGTTCTTGGCATCTTTGTCAAAAATGCGTTCACTGTAGGCATATGAATTTATTTCTGGAATTTATTCTGAAATTATTCTGTTCCATTGGTTTATGTATCAGACTTTATGCTGGTACTATGCTGTTTTGTTTACTATAGCTCTGTAGTATAATTGGAAATCACATAATGTGATTCTTCTAGTTTTGTTCCTTTTGCTTACATTCAGAATAATGTTTAATAAAATATCTGGGCACCACCAGACAAATTAAAATTAATGATCACAATATACTAAGTTTGGAATATAATAATTTATATTAGGTCTTTGTAATTATATTAAAAATTTACTGAAATAAACAATTTTGGAGGAAATATAAATTACCACATGAAAGCAAGGGGAAATAGGAAACAAAAATCCACTAATATCCAAAAAGAATTTAAAAAAATTTTTCAAATAATTACTTCAAAAACTAGTCTTATAATTTACCAGTGATTTACCTCATCTTTAAGAAACCAAGTGTATTTGCAATTTGTTTTTAGAATATTAAAAATCACAGAAAGTTATATAATGTGTCTTATAAAACCAACATAAATCCGAGGCCAAAATCTGACATAGAGAGCAAAAAAGAACATTCCAATACCTGTGAGGATAATCAGAATTTTTTTTTCTCTTTCTCTCTTTCTCTGTGTGTATATATGCCTAGTTTGAAAAAGTTTTTTCATACAGGAGGTTCCTATATATTTTTATTATCACAATTAATGTATTCCTGCCTTGTGAACAGTAGTTTAGAAAATATAAATATATATTCAAAACCTCAAAATGTTAATAAATAAGATTTAAAAGTATTTTAAGGCTTCCACTTCTTTCTAAGCCCGACTAATAAACACTAGATTTACTGTCCAACATGAAACAATTGAAAAAACGTGAAACAATGGCTTTTAAGACACTGGACATCAGCCAGTGAAGTCCAGTGTTTTAGTTTATTGGTAGGGCTGCTATGTCAAAGTATCACAAGCTGGGTGGCTTAAGTAACAAAAATGTGTTATCTCCCATTTCTGGAGACTAGAAATCCAAGATAAGTTGTTAGCAAGGTTGGTTCCTCTGAGGACTGTGAGAAAGACTCTGTCCCATGCATCTCACCCAGCCTTTGGTGCTTTGCTGAAATCTTTGGTTTTCATTAATTTGTAGGAACATCACTCTGATCTCTGCCTTCATCTTTATATGATGTTCTCTTTATGTGCATCTGTCTCCAAATATCTCTGTTTTTATAAGAACACCTGTCATATGGATTAGAGGCCCTCTTTTGTAAGCTATGGGGGTTAGAACTACAACAAAAGAATTTTAGGGAACACAGTTCAACCCATAATTGATAGTGATCCCTGAGGATTGAGACATTAACTAAAGAAGTCCTATGATGGCTTCAAGTTAACTCCTGAAGAGAATTCCCTTCCCACAGAGCAGAAAGAGAAAGGCTAACTGGAGGTCAGTGGTGTCCCTGAGTTGAGACAAAGCTGGAAGTCTGGGTCGGCCAAGGTGGCTGGAGCTCTAGCTGTCAGGGGAGAGTCTTAGAAAGGAGACAGTAGCTCCCTCTGAGTTTTCAGCTGAGCGCTGATCAAGGTATGGATGTGAAGAAAGTACCCAAGGCCACAGAAAGAACTGTTCTAAAAGACTGAAGGAAACAATTCTTGAAGATCTCACAGGGTCAGGAATTGTTCCTCTTCCTATCAGCCAGAGGAGAAAGCCTTCATAAATGGGGCACTGGTTAAAGTACCTAGAAGTGTTTTTCCTCAGTGATTGGGAAAGATTAGCCTTAAACTAAACACTGTTCTGGCCGCACCTAACAATGCTTTAAAGTGTAACCTAAATGGCTCAAACATTTTGTAAGTAGTTTCTCCGCATCTTAGAACAAATTTGAAGAATATTTATAGAAATACAAAAACATACAGCACCCAATAAGGTAAAACTGACCATATCTAGCATCCAATAAAAGAATCACTGTGCATGCAAAAAACAGGAGAATCTGACCCATAATGAGGAGAAAAATCAATTGATACCAACCCAGAATAACACTGACTAATTAGTAGACAAAGACATTAAAACAGCTATTATAACTAAATTCTGTATATTCCAAAAATAACAGGACGATTTCACATGTTATATAGACATGTAAAAAGCCTAAGGATCTAACTGAAGTTCTACAGTGGAAAACTACAATGACTAATTATTAAAAATAAAATTTATGGGATTAATGGCAGATTAGACTTTGCATAAAAATGATAATCAGACATAAATCATAGAAACTATCAAAAATGAAGCATGGAGAGCAACAGACTAAAAATATATTTGAAGAAATCATGGCCCAAACTTTTCAATTTTGACAAAAACTATTAATATTCTAAAAGAAAACATGGGAGATTTCTTAAATGGGACAGCGAAAATACAACCCATACAAGAAAAAAGAAATAAATTTCACTTTCTACAAATTAAAAGCTTATGTTATTTCAAAGGAACTATTAGGAGAATGAAAAGAAAAGACATTGACTGGGAGAAAATATTTGCAAATCGCATATTTTTTAAAGGAATTGTATCAAGAATATATAAATACCAAACTGGGAAAAGTCCTTCCTTGCAAACCACAAATCTGAGAAACAGTTAATATCTAAAATTTATAAAGAACTCTTACAACTCAGTAGCAGAAAAACAAACAACTTGATTAAAATATGGGCAAAGAAACTGACTAGACATTTCTCCAAAGAAAACATAAAAATGGCTAGCAAGTAAATGAAAAAGTGCTCAACATCACTAATCATAAGGGAAATGCAAGTTAAAACTACTGTGAGATATCACCTCACAACCTTAAGCATAGCTATTATCAAAAGATAAATGTTGACAAGGGCGTGGAGAAAAAGGAACCCTAATACACTATAGGATGAATGTAGATTGGTACAGCCATTATGGGAAATAGTATGGAGGTTCCCAAATAAATTTAAAATAGAACAACCATATGACCCAGCAATCCCTCTCTGGGTATGACCAAAGGAGATGAAACCACTACCTCATAAAGGCAACTGCACCCCATGTTCATTCCAGCATTATTCACAATAGCCAAGATATGGAAATAATCTAAATGGCTATCAATAGATGAATACAGACAATGTGAAGTGTGTATATACATACATGTATATATACATATACACATGCACATATACGTATATATACACATACACATATATGTATATATACATATACATATATATGGCTCACTTTGTCTCTATCCATTCATCCATATATATGCCACACATATATATACATATACATGTATATATGTGTATATATACTATACATTATATATGCGTATATATAATGAAATATACATTATATATACATTATATAATTTATATATGTATATATAATATATATATATATAATATATATATATGTATATATAATGAAAGTACTCTATGTGATTATCTCAATATTTATATACATAGACATATACGTATACATGTATATGTATATATAATGTATATATACATATATATGTATATATACACACATATATTTTAAGGCTGAAGGGTATTCATATATGTGTATATATGTGTGTGTGAGGATATATGAATATCCTTCAGTCTTAAAAAAGGAGATTCTGCATTTACCATAACATGAATGGACACGAAGGATGTTAAGCTAAGTGAAATAAGCCAAACACAGAAAGGAAAATATTGCATGATCTCACTTGTATGTGGAATTAAACAAAAAAAAAGAGAGCTCAAATACACAGAGATAGAGGATGAAACAGTGGTTACCACCGTGGACAGAGGAGAGAGGAAATGGGGAGGTAATAGGTCAAAGGGCATAAAATGGCAGATATGTAGGATAAAGAAGTCTTGAGAAGTATAAAATAAGGACTAAAGTTAACAAAATTGTATTGTATTAAAGATTTTTGTTAAGCAGTAGATTTTACCTGCTCTTCTCACAGAAAAATATGTGAGATGGTAGACATGTTGATAGCAAATCTACATATAGACACCATCAGCATTCCAAGTACAAATAAAAACAAAACGTATGATAATCTCAATATATGCTAAAAAGCATGAAGCATTTAATACAAGTCAAAAACTATTTTTTAATTAAAAAAAACTCTGGAAATTAGTAGAAAAAAAAAAGAAACATTAACATTAGAAAGACTAGCAGACAACATATTCCCTGCTTGTGAAACACTAACTATCTTTCATTAAAATAAATAGGACAAAGATGCCATCATTTGCACCATTTTAGAAGCTAAAAAGAATCCCTCTTGGAAAGAAAGATAAATAGACTCTGCTGTTTGGAATACCCTTTGTTATGAATAGAATAGTATTCAGAAGCTTCATGCTATCAACTAAGCATAATGCTTCCTTTGACTATAAGTTGTGAGTCATTTTCCATTATTGCTCTAAACCTTTTGAGTTAATAATGATTTTCTATACATCAGTAAGTACACATTGGTTTGCTTCACTTCCCCAGATGGGGAGGTTGGATTGAGTTGGTCCATGTAACAGGAGTCCCAGGTCCCTGGGACAGAGGCAGAAATGCATCTCAGTCTCCTGAGGCTAAGGTTTTTTGGATTAAGGAAGGAGAGAAGGAAGTATCAGGCTGAATGCTAGCTACGGATGGACGCCTGGAAAACATGACTGAGTGTTCTTTACATCTGGGAAGGCCTGGTGTCGTTCTTTCAACCAGGAAGAGCCAGGTGAAAGAAGGATGATCACCAGAGGAATGTTGCTTGTTTAGATGGGTTCTAATCCAAGTCCAATTATTTGAGCAAAACAGTTCCAAATTCACTCAGAAAGCTTCCTGTTATGCCAAATTTACATTCATCTCAGGTATCCTCAAGGTTCATAAATTCATTGCTTATCCATATTAAAATATTGCAGAGAATGTGCGTGACCACCAGAAAAGGTAATTAAAGGAATAGTTCAGCTACCCTGATGGACCATTTGAAAGCAAGAAGAAAAATATGCACTATTAATCAATGTTTTCAGATGTATCTAATTTAGTCTGGCAGCAGAAAGAGGGAATTCAAAAGAAAAATGGAATTTTGTTGGAGGGGTCAAAGGAGAAATGTTTTCTTAAGTGTTACGGCGTGAAAATAGAGAAATGTTAAACTTGATGCTTTCGTACAAATAATTCTGACCTCAAAAAGCCAGAAACTTTAAATAAATTTAGATGAGTCCTACAGATTCTATGATCACCTACAGATAGATCTTGAAGCCAAATCTCAAAGCAGGGTGCCCAGCAGGGAGCTTCCACTGGGGCTGCCACAAGGTTCGTGTTACGTAACACTGCTAGGGAGTGTAAGCACACAGCGAGGAGGGTTGCAAAGCTGCAGTCATTCTGCTGTGAATACTCTCCATTAATCAACCGATCAACCCACAGACAGATCCCAAGCACCTCACCTGTGTACAGGAACCAGACTCACACAAGTTTGCCAAAGTATTTCACAGGAAAACCTAAAACCAGCTTTGGTATGAGTTTGGATAGCAGAGGGCGAGAAAAAGAAAATTGTTGGGAAGAGGCACAGTTACCAATGGAAATAATTACCCCAGCCTCTATCAAAAGAATAACCTTTATAGGCAATTTGTGTAGGAAATATTTAGGATTCAATATTGTAGATAGAAATAACCATGTAAATTCAAGTAAAAGCCATCCAAACATAAAAATCCTAGAAAAAAACCTAGGCAATATAATTTGGGACATAGGCATGGGCAAAGACTTCATGACTAAAACACCAAAAGCAATGGCAACAAAAGCCAAAATTGACAAATGGGATCTAATTAAACTAAAGAGCTGCTGCACAGCAAAAGAAACTATCATCAGTGTGAACAGGCAACCTACAGAATGGGAGAAAACTTTTATAGTCTACCCCTCTAACATAGGGCTAATATCCAGAATCTACAAAGAAGTTAAACAACTTTACAGGAAAAAAACAAACAACTCCATCAAAAAGTGGGCAAAGGATACGAACAGACACTTCTCAAAAGTGTCTCAAAAGACAATTTCATATGAACAAACATATGAAAAAAAAAGCTCATCATCACTGATCATTAGAAAATGCAAATTAAAACCACATTGAGGTAGCATGTCACGCCAGTTAGAATGGCGATCATTAAAAAGTCTGGAGACAACAGATGCTGGAGAGGATATGGAGAAATAGGAACACTTTTACAACATTGGTGGGAGTGTAAATTAGTTCATCCATTGTGGAAGACAGTGTGGTGATTCCTCAAGGACCTAGAAATAGAAATACCATTTGACCCAGCAATCCCATTACTGGGTATATACCCAAAGAATTATAAATCATTATATTATAAAGACACATGCACACATAAGTTTATTGCAGCACTGTTCACAATAGCAAAGACTTGGAACCAACCCAGATGCCCATCAATGTGAAGCCACATAAAAGAAGGGGATCATGTCCTTTGCAGGTACATAGATAAAGCCGGAAATCATCATTCTCAGCAAACTAACACAAGAACAGAAAACAAAACACCACATGCTCTCACTCATAAATGGGAGTTTAACAATGAGAACACATGGACACAGGGAGGGGAACATCACTCAGTGGGGCCTGTTGGGGCGTGAAGGTATAGGGGAAGGATAGCATTAGGAGAAATACGTAATGTAGATGACAGGATGATGGATGCAGCCAACCACCATGGCACGTGTATACCTATGCAACAAACCTGCATGTTCTGCACATGTACCCCAGAACTTAAAGTACAATTAAAAATTTCAAATAAAAAGCAAAACATTAATTTCTTTTATTATACAATCAAGGATCATTCTACATTTGCAAGACACAATACAATTTTATACTCTCTACAAATATTTTTAAAGACCTAGAATTTGGCCTGACTTTCCGTGTAATGTGATATTTTCTAGCTCTGTCTTTAAATGGAATTAAACTTCTTAGGTGGGATGTTTGATTTAGCTTTGAGCAGATTTGTTATTACTCCGAGGATTTTTTTTTCTAGCTGATTTTTCTTAAGTTCTCATGTTGAGGGTTCCTTTGGACTCAAAGGCCTGAGCTCTCTTCAAATACACATAGAAGGAAATCTTGTCACTGATGACACAGTAAGTACAGGGTGCCAAGGGAGAGATTCTGGCTGAAACTGTTTCTTCTGTGAGAGAGAACAGTGTCTGTGTCAATTATTATGGCAACTTTTGGGTAAAAAGCAACACTTTTACAACAGAAATCTTTTTTTTCAAAAAACCATGTATCATGGCTGCCTGCACATTCTGTATGTATTGTGAGCAGTCATTTAATTCAAAAACAGTCCTAAGCATATGTCCTATCAGTCTACAAGTTTCCTATCTGTCTTCATTAAGTTTTTCTGATTTGTTTTTGAATTAGCTGGAAACTCAATATGGGAAAGAAATTGTGTTGGACATCTTTTAATTTTTTATTCCCCGGCTCACACTCTCCACCTAATTGTGCTTGGGCTGTCACTGCCGCCACCAACTATACTCAGGTAAAGCTTGACAGTCCCTTGCCTCTGCTGCACAGATCATCTCTTTTTTTCCCACCTTGGGATTCCTCTGCCACTACCTGTGTGTCTCCTGTAAACTTGCTGTGATGTTTAATACTGAGTGTCAACTTGATCGGAATGAAGGATACAAATCATTGATCCTGGGTGTGTCTGTGAGAGTGTTGCCAAAGGAGATTAATATTTGAGTCGGTGGGCTGGGAAAGGCAGACCCACCCTTAATCTGGGTGCTCCCAATCAAATCAGCTGCCAGTGCAACTAGAATACAAGTGGGCAGAAAAATTTGAAAGGAGAGACTGGTCTAGCCTCCCAGCCAACATCTTTCTCCTGTGCTGGATGCTTCCTGCCCTTGAAGGTCGAACTCCAAGTTCGTCAGTTTTGGAACTTGCCCTGGCTGTCCTTGCTCCTCAGCCTGCAGATGGCCTATTGTGGGACCTTGTGATCCTTGTGATTGTGTGAGTTAATACTTAATAAACTTTCCTTTGTCTCTGTGTATATGTGTGTGTGTGTGTGTGTGTGTGTGTGTGTGTGTGTGTGTGTGTGTATTCCATTAGTTCTGTCTCTCTAGAGAACCCTGACTAATATACTTGCCAAGACATTCTCATGCAGGTGCAAAACGGAAGGGCAAAGACATACTTAACATGCTTGGTTGGGTGACCCTTGACCAATGTAGGACAGTGACTGACTGATAAATTCTCCTCTCTTGAGAACTCTTTGTCTTGTGCAGGCAGTTCTGTGGCTTGGTCTACATGGTTCCTTAGAGTTTACAGGCAAGACTGTGTTCAACATTTGTAGCCTTGGAGTGGTTTTTCTTTCCTTCTCTGTTTCAACCTTCCCTTTCCTCACTTCTATTCTCTGGGATTTCTTTCAAGAATAAACTATCTGTACAAAGGTCTCTTCTCAGGTTCTGCTTTTAGGGGAATTAAGAGAGCAACTAAGTATTTTAATAACTATTTGGTTTTCTTAATATGCCTTTGTGACAAACCAGTAGGTTATACATACAAACCTACTGGTTTGTTGATGGCTCAGTGCTGTGGCTCACTCCTGTAACCCTAGCATATTTCAAGATGGCTATTCAGAGAGCTGGAAATACAAGAATGGCTGAAAAGCGTTCACAGACAGCAACAAACACAAGTTGTTGGGTGTTTCCAACAACAAAACAAACGTGTTACTTGAAGCCACTAATTTTGTGGTAATCTATTTCAGCAGCAATAGGAGACTAATACACCAGCCCAGCCCCAGTCCCCAAATGATACATTTAGCTCTTGGCTAGTAGAATTCTGGTGATATCTTATGGTTTTAAGTTTTGAAAAGCATGTTTTTTATATGAAGCATCTTTTCCACCCTATTTCCTCCACATCTCAAATTGTACAATTAAATACAAACAGTTATAATAAATAAAAAGTTTGTATAATTAAATACAATTAAATACAAAGTTATTATAAAGAAAAACAGTTAATTAAATACAAACAGTTGTACAATTAAATACAATCAGTTATAATAAAGAAAAACAGTTTGAAATCTTTAAGATTCCCAGAACTCAAAAGGAAGACTCATTTGTAAATGAATGCAGAATCTATTCTAATGGAAAGATTTGGAGATTTTATACATACATGCACATACATATCTATGTATACACATACAAACCAATAGATAATTCCAATACAGGTAATACATATTAGAGAATATGAACATATACATATATGCATGCTTTAGTTTGTATGTGTATGTGTGTGTATATATACATATGTATATTTGTGTGCATCTATTTGTATATCTGTATCTATATCTATATATATCTTCAACTAAGAGGGAAAAGAATCCAAGCCAAGGTAATCATCAATTTCCATACAGTGCCATGCTACCAATAAGTTTTTTCAAATAATATTTATAGAAAGCAATTTGTCAGTACCTATTAAATATGAAAATGTGTATCTCTTCTGACCTCACAATTCACTGTTCAGGAATTTAATCTGAAGAAATACTTTTAAACATGTGTAAAGATATGTGTATATATTTAATATTCATTGCAGTGTGTTGTCTTCTAAAAAATAAAATGAAACATATCTGTCATTATTTAAGTAGGTTTCAGTTTATTCATTAAATGCAAAGAGTGAGATTAGGATGTATGGGCATCAAAGCATGTCCATGAAATATTGGGTGAAAAAAGGAAGTTTTAGATTAAAATATAGCAGATGAGCCATAAAAATACATGCATTTTGATGTAAGAATTTTCTTAAGAGCATAATTACTTTAAATATATATATATGTATATATTTAAATATATATATAAATATATATATATTTAAAACACTAAGATAGTTCTATCATCAAGATCACAAGACAAAAAAACTTTTAAGTCTATGGATTTTAATTTCCATTTCCAGAGTTAAAGTCACGTACATGGTGTACTCTATTTTTCTCTCTCTCTACTCTCTCTCTCTCTTTTCTAAAGGAGAGAAAATACAGACCTGTTTTACATTGTGGCGTTTGGGAAAAAGTTAAGTCTCTGAATAATTCTGAACATTTTAATCTGTTGATCTCACCAAAGGCCATCAATTAATGCCTTTTATTTATAAATAACTTCTGTTCATTATTTTTGAGCTCAAAATTTAAGAATGAAATCAGACTTTTTTTGAGGCAGTTGGGATGCAAAGTGTTAAGGACTTTTATGAAATAAATGATTGTTTCTTTTTCCATTATAAATGAGTTTCTATTTATAGATGAATTGCTTCCTTATGCAAGCCAGTTTTTAAAACTACTATTTAAGGGAAAATAGATAAATAAAATTAAATTTTTTTTTCCAGAAAGGAAAGAGCAAACATGAATGGAGTTATACTGTGTGCCAGTCCTTGTCCCAGCGACTTAAAAATGGTATGGCATTTAATGTTCACGAATGCCTATTGGGCCAGAATCACTTCTTAGATTTTTCTGAGAAGACACAACGTCCATGAAGGACAGGGTCACCTTGCCACACATTCATTTTTTAAATTTTAATTTATGTATGTATTTATGTATTTATTTATTTTGAGATGGAGTCTCACTCTGTCACCCAAGCTGGCGTGCAGTCGCACGATCTTGGCTCACTGAAACCTCCACCTCCTGGCTCAAGTGATTCTCCTGCCTCAGTCTCCTGAGTAGCTGGGACAACAGGAGCATGCCACCACACCCAGCTAAACATCAGACATGGAACTCATTATTCTTTTCTGTAACACGGAACATAAAAATATTCTATGGTTTTATGTACGCTATTAGTGGAATTATTTTCTTAAGCCCATATTGGCTAAAACTGATCATTTATCTTGGGCAAGTCCTATTAGAAATGTACTAACACAGAAAGTGCAGCCATTTAGAACATCTAAAATGATAACTTGTGAAACTGTATTGCTCTAAAAAAGAAGAGGATATTTTAAAATATATACCTTGAACATTTTTCTCTTGAAGACTATTATTAGGCATTTAATCTTAGATGCTAGGAGATTAGAGCTTTTTATATCTTTTTGCCAAATCTATATCTGTGAAAATCTGAATTTAGGCATATACCATTAACATAAATTGATATTTTTAGACAAATCTCGCATTATAACAAATGTTTCCAATGCTAAGTAAGCCTCCACATATTTTGCTGTTTAGTTTGGATCTTATGTTTGTGTTGTCATTGGAAAAATACATACCTGAAATTTAGCAAGAAGTATGTAAACAATTGATAATATTATTAGTGTGATATGAATAATATCATTGCTCCTTCTATAAGAACTAAATGCCCACATTTATCAGAGTTACTGTCTAATATGAGCTAGAATCACCTAAAGAGATTAAACAACAGTAGAAAAAATCCCTGCTCTCAAGGATGTCACAGTTTAGTGGGAGAAAACCATTTCCATTAAAACAGCACCCTACTTCAGTGCCTAGTATATTCGAGGTATTACTGGGGGTACCTTCAAATTTGCTCATTTGGTCTTCACAATAACCTGCCTTTGGAGGGAGATTTTCCTCCTCCAAAAATGTGCTTGCTTTATGGTCCTTTGGAAACTCTTATTCATCCTTCAGTATTTGTTGAGATGGTTTCTTTATGAATTCTTCTGGCCAGGTGCTGTGGCACTCTCCTGTAATCTCAGCTACTGGGGAGGCTAGGGAGGGAGGATCACTTGAGATCAGGCATTTGAGACCAGCCTGGGCCACATAGCAAGACCCTGTCTCTAAAAACGTAAAATAAAATAAATGAATTCTACCTTGGCCTGCCTCCTCTCAGCTGCAGGTCCCCTCCCCAGTCCCCTATAGGATTCATCTTCCCATCTCTTTATTATTATTATTATTATTATTGAGATGGAGTCTTGCTCTGTCATCAGGCTGGAGTGCAGTGGCATGATCTTGGCTCACTGCAACCTCCACCTCCAAGTTCAAGTGATTCTCCTCCTTCAGCCTCCCAAGTAGCTGGGACTACAGGCGCCCGCCACTATGCCCTGATAATTTTTTTTATTTTAGTAGAGATGGGGTTTCACCATGTTGGCCAGGAAGGTCTCGATCTCTTGAACTCATGATCTGCCCACCTCAACCTCCCAAAGTACTGGGATTACAGGCATGAACCACAGTGCCTGACCCATCTCTTAATTATTTCTGCATATGTTTCTATGACAGAAATCACCTTGAACTGAAATTTCATAGCTATCTGTCTGTGACACAACAGTGAGATCCTTTGAGGAAGAGGATTTTGTCCTGTTTTGTTCATTCAAGTCAGCCCCAACACTGCTCTACTGGATGACCCATTCAAATCTTCAAAGGTGAATGTCTCATCCTCACTGCCAGTACCTGAGTTCAACACCTGAAAGTTCATTCTAGGGAGTTTTTCTGGTGAGGCAGATTTGCCAGTGTGTGTATCTTTGTCAATCTTAATGGCAATCTTCGGGAGTCAGGCCTTCCTTTCTTTCATCCTCTGACAGACAATTGTGTGAGAGATGACTTATATTTGATTCTCTATCTGAATAGTCACTGAAGCCTGTGGACACTCTAAGTGTTTATCAAAATAAATCCTCCTTAACCTACTCCATTTTTTAAAAATCAACTTTATTTAGCATAATCTACATACAATAAAATCCACACATTTCACATGCACAGGTGGATGACTCAATAAACATATACGTCCGTGCATTCATCACTCAAATCAATATATAAAATACTTTCATTTCCCCAGAAAATTCCTTCATGCCCTTTTGCAGTTAATCTCCCCAACCAGTTCCAATGTCAGAAATACGAATCTCCTTTCTATTGCAGTAGGATAGTTTCACCTATTCTACATATTCATGAAAATTGAATTACATGACAATTTCTTTAACCATTCACCCATTAATGACATTTGGGTTGCACCCAGCTTGGCTACTATGAATAAAGATGCCATGAGTATTCATGTACAATTTTTTTTTTGAGATGGAGTTTTGCTCTTTCTTGCCAAGGCTGAAGCACAATGGCACAATCTCGGCTCACTGCAACCTCTGACTCTGAGTTCAAGTGATTCTCCTATCTCAGCCTCCCAAGTAGCTGGGATAACAGGTGCCTTCCACCATGCCTGGCTAATTTTTGTATTTTTAGTAGTGACAGGGTTTCACCATGTTTGCCAGGCTGGTGTCAAACTCCTGATCTCAGGTAATCCTCCCACTTCGGACTCCCAAAGTGCTGGGATTACAAGTGTGAGCCACTGCACCCAGCCTCATGTATAAGTTTAAAAAAAATGGATATTTTGTACCCTTTCTCTTGGGCAAATACCTGACAGTGAGTAATTTCATACGGTAGCTACATATTTAATTTTATATGAAACTGCAATGTGTTTTCCAACGTATCTGCAGTATTTTACACTCCCATCAGCAATGCAGGAGTTCCAGATGTTCAATTTATCAGTCCGTTTTCACACTGCTGATAAAGACATACCTGAGACTGGGAAGAAAAAGAGGTTTAATGCGACTTACACTTCCACATGACTGGGGAGGCCTCAGAGTCACGACAGGAGGTGAAAAGTACTTCTTACATGGTAGAGGCAAGAGAAAATGAGGAAGATGCAAAAGTAGAAACCCCTGATAAACCCATCAGATCTCGCAACACTTATTCACTACCATGAGAACAATATGGGGGAAGCCGCCCCCATGATTCAAATTATCTCCTACCAGGTCCCTCCTACAGCATGTGGGAGTTTGTGGGAGTACAATTCAAGATGATATTTGGGTGAGGACACAGAGCCAAACTATATCATTCCCTCCTTGGTCCTTCCAAATCTCATATTCTCACATTTCAAAACCAATCATGCCTTCCCAACAATCCCCCAAAGTCTTAACTCATTTCACCAGTAACCCGAAAGTCCATAGTCCAAAGTCTTCTCTGAGACAAGGCAAGTCCCTTCCACCTATAAGCCTATAACATCAAAAGCAAGCTAATTATTTCCTAGATACAATGCGGGTATAAGCATTGGGTAAACACAGCCATTCTAAATGGCAGAAATTGGCCAAAACAAAGAGATTACAGGCCCCTTGCAAGTCCAAAATCCAGCAGGGCAGTAAAACTCTAAAGCTTCCAAATGATCGCCTTTAACTCCATGTCTCACATCCAGGTCATGCAAATACAAGAGGTGGGTTCCCCTCTTGAGCCACTCTCCCCCTGTAGCTTTGCAGGATATAGACCCTCTCCTGGCTGCTAATTTCATTGCTGGCATTGAGTGTCTGTGCCTTTTCAAGGTGGATGGTGCAAGTTGTCAGTGGATCTACGATTCTGGGGTCTGGAGGATGGTGGCCCTCTTTTCACAGCTCCACTAGGCAGTACCCCAGTAGGGATTCCGTGTGGAGGCTCTGATCCCACAATTCCCTTCCACACTACCCTAGCAGAGGTTCTCCATGGGGTCCCTGCCCCTGCAGCAGACTTTCACCTGAGCATCCAGGTGTTTCCATACATCTTCTGAAATCTAGGTGGAGGTTCCTAAACCTCACTTCTTGACTTCTGTGCACCCACAGGCTTAATACTACATGGAAACTGCCAACGCGTGGGGCTTGCACCCTCGAAACCATGGGTTGAGATGTACCTTGGTCCCTTTTAGCAATGACTGGAGTAGCTGGGACACATGGCACCAAGTCCTTAAGCTGCACACCACATGGAACCCGGGGCCTGGTCCATGAAACCATTTTTCTGTCCTAGGCTTCCAGGTCTGTGTTGGGAGTGGGAGGGGCTGCCATGAAGACATGCCTTGGAGATAGTTTTTCCATTGTCTTGGTAATTAACATTCAGCTCCTTATTACTTGTTATGCAAATTTCTTCAGCCAGCTTTAATGTTCCCCCAAAAAATGGTTTATTTTTTCCTTTTCTACTGCATTGTCAGACTGCAAATTTTCCAAACTTTTATGCTCTGTTTTCCTTTTAAAATGGAATGCCTTTAAGAGCACCCAAGTCACCTCTCAAATGCTTTGCTGCTTAGAAATTTCTTCCACCGGATACCCTAAATCATCTCTCTCAAGTTTAAAGTTCCACAAATCTCTAGGGCAGAGGCAAAATGCCATCAGTCTCTTTGCTAAAACGTAATAAGAGTCATCTTTCCTTCAGTTCCCAACAAATTCCTCATCTCCATCTGAGACCACCTCAGCCTGGACCTTATTATTTATATCACTGTCAGCATTTCTGTCAAAGCCACTCAGCAGATCTCTGGGAGGTTCAAACTTTCTCACATTTTCCTGTCTTTTTCTGAACCCTCCAAACTGTTCCAACCACTCCCTTTTACCCAGCTCCAAAGTTGATTCCACATTTTCAGGCATCTTTTCAGCAACACCCCACTCTACTGGTACCAATTTACTGTATTAGTCCATTTTCATGCTGCTGATAAAGGCACACCTAAGGCTAGGAAGGCAAAGAGGTTTAATTGGACTTAAAGTTCCATGTAGCTGGGGAGGCCTGAGAGCCATGGCAGGAAGTGAAAGGCACTTCTTACATGGTGGCAGCAAGAGAAAATGAGGAAGATGCAAAGGCAGAAACCCATGATAAAACTATCAGATCTCATGAGACTTACTCACTACTATGAGAACAATATGGAGAAACTGCCCACATGATTCAAATTATCTCCCACTGGGTCACTCCTACAACCCATGGGAAATATGGGAGTACAATTTAAGATGAGATTTGGGTGGGGACATAGAACCAAACCATGTCATTCACTATGGTCTCAAAAATTTGATATCAGGCTTTCTAATTTTAACCATTCTAATGGGAGTATAGTGGTATCTCATTGTGGTTTCAATTTACTTTTCCCTAATATCTAATGATGTTGAGCATCTTTTTATGTATTATTGGCCATTCATGTATATTCTTTTGTCTATGATGTTAGATAAGCATTAGGTTTTATTTTTCTTCTTCTTTCTTTTTGACAGTCTCACTCTGTTACCTGACTGGAATGCAGTGGTGCAATCTCAGCTTGTTGCAACCTCTGCCTACTGGGTTCAAGAGATTCTCCTGCCTTAGCCTCCCAAGTGGCTGGGGCTACAGGTATACACAACCACACTCAGCTAGTTTATGTATAGTTAGTAGAGATGGGGTTTCACCATGTTGGCCAGGATGGTCTCCATCTCTTGACCTCGTGATCTGCCTTCCTCAACCTCCCAAAGTGCTGGGATTACAGGCATGAGCCATCATGCCTGGCCTTATTTTTCTTCTTCTACAAATATCCAGTTGCTTCAATATCATTTATTGAAAGAACTATCCTTTCCTTATTAGATTACATTGTTGCCCATGTAAATTACCAATTAGCCATTATGTATGAGTCTCCTTTAGGACTTTCTATTCCATTTATCTATGTGCCCATATCTAACGCTACCACACTGCATTGATTAATGTAGTTTTATGCTGTGCATTGAAACCTCCAACTTTGTTTTATTTTACAAAATTATTTTCTCTGTTCTTGGTCCTTCAAATTTCCAATTAAATTTTTGAATCATTATGTCAATTTTTACAAAAGTCTGAAATTTTGACCAGAATTAAGTTAAATCTGTAGATCAACCTAGGGAGAAGAAACATCTTAACAACATGAAGTCTTCCAATCCACGAGCAAGTTAGACTTCTCTCCATTTACTTATATCTTCTTTAGTTTCTATCCATAGTGTTTTATGATTTTCAGTTTTGTCTGAATCTATCATGATATATCATTTTTCCCTCTTTTTTTCCTCTTAATATAATGAATACATTGACTGAATTTCTTTTGCTAGCCTCATCTTGCTTTCTTGGTATAAAGCTTACTAAGTTAGGATGTATTATGATTTTTACATATTATGGAATTTGCTAAAATTTTGTTAAGGAGTTATGCTTCTAAACTCATAAGGGATTTTAATCTGTAATTTCATCTCTTGCGCTACTTATGTCTGGTTTTGATATCAGCACATTGTAAAATGAGTTCCAAAATGTTCTGTCCTTGTCTCGTTTCTGAAAAAATTTGTATAGGATTGCTACCAACTCTTCCATAATGTCTAATTGAGTTAGCAAGTGAAACCTTTTGTGCCTTTAGGTGTCATCATTATGATCGGACTTACTGCAGATTCAGTTTCTTAATAGGTTTTCTATTTTGTCTTGTAAGTTTTGATTATTTATAAATGTTTTAAAAATTATCCATTCTATCTAAGTGGTCAAATTTATTTAGATAAAGTTCACAATGTTTCCTTATTGTTTTAAGATTTGTGAGATTAGTCTTGTCCCCTTTTTTATTGCTGATATTGGTACTTGATTTTTATCTCTTATTTTCATGGTTATTCTTATTGAATGTTTATCAATTTTGTCATTGTTTTTCAAAACACTAACTGTGGCTTTATTTTATGTATTGTGTGTCTGTCTTCTGTTTTACTGATCTGCTTTTATCTTTATGATTTGTTTCTTCTACTTACGATCAGTTTACCATTTACCTTCCATTTACTTTTTTGCTCCTTAAAGTTAAATACTAAATCATTAATTTTACCTTTCTTCCTTAGTATAGACAATGATGTCCTGAAAATTCTCTCTAAGCTATGCTTTATAAACATCCCAGAAACTTTAACACATTGCATTTTTGTTATTATTCAGCTCAAAATACTTCTTTATTTCTCTTGCAACATCTTTAATCCAGTATGTATTATTCAATATTCAAGTATTTGAGGCTTTCTGTCATATTTTACAGATATCTAATTCAATTTCTTTGCAGGCAGTGGATGTACTCTGAAATCATTCAATAAAATATATTGAGATTTATTTCATGGGCCAATGTATGATTTATCATTTCATGTGTAATTTTGAGTTTTTGGATGTAAGGCCTGTATTGTGCATTAAAGTTGACTGAAAAGATAGCTTAGATGTCATATTTCCTTACTGTTTTTTGTTTACTTATCCTGAGATGTTTTAAAAATCTCTGTAGTTAAATGTGGATTTGACTATTATCTTTTTATTTCTGTTCATTTTACTTCATCAATTTGACTCTTCTTTAGTGCATATATGTTTAGAATTGTTATGCCTTATTGGTGAATGGCTGCTTTTATCATTGTGTATACTTAAACTCTGCTTCACCTGATGTTAATAGATCTCCTCCACCTTCCTTATGTTTACTCTTTATATGATACAGCTTTGCGACCATTTTATTTCTAACCTACTGCTGCCTTTATATTAAAAATACACCTTTACATGGCACATTAGGGTTTTGTTTGTTTTTAAATTTCCTATTTTTAATTTTTGTTGATACATAGTAGGTGTGCATTTTTATGAGGTTCATGGGATGTTTTGATACAGGCATGCAATATGAAATAAGCATGTCATGGACAATGGGGTATCCATCCATAAATCCTCACGCATTTATCTTTTGTGTTACAAACACTCCAATTACACTCTTTTAGTTATTTTTAAATGTATGATTGTTATTATTGACTATAGTCACCCTATTGTGTCATCAAATAGTATGTCTTATTCATTCTTTCTATTTTTTTGTACCCATTAACCATCCCTAACTCACCTCCATCCCGCACCACCCTTCCCAGCCTCTGCTAACCATCCTTCTACTCTCTATTTCCATGGGTTCAATTGTTTTGATTTTCAGATCCCACAAATAAGTGAGAACATGTGATGTTTGTCTTTCTGTGGCTGGCTTATTTCACTTAATTATCTCCAGTTCCATCCATGTTGTTGCAAATAACAAGATTTCATTCTTCTTTATGGCTGAATAGGACTCCATTGTGTATATGTACTACATTTTCTTTATCTATTCATCTGTTGATGGACCCTTAGATTGCTTCCAAATCTTAGCTATTGTAAACAGTGCTGTAACAAATGTAAGAGTGCAGATATATCTTCAATATACTGATTTCCATTCTTTTGGGTATATATACCTGGCAGTGGGATTACTGGATCTTATGGTAACTCTATTGTTAGTTTTTTGAGGTATCTCCAAACTGTTCTCCATAGTGATTGTACTAATTTACCTTCTCATCAAGAGTGTATAAGGGTTCTCTTTTCTCCACATTCTTGCCAGCATGTGTTATTGCCTGTATTTTGGATATAAGCCATTTTAACTGGTGTGAGATGACGTTTCATTGTAGTTTTGATTTGCATTTCTCTGATAATCAATGATGTTGAACACTTTTCATATACCTGTTTGTCATTTGTATTCCATCTTTTAAGAAATGTCTATTCAAATATTTTGCCGATTTTTGGATTCAATTATTAGACTTTTTTCCTGTAGAGTTGTTTGAGCTCCTTATATATTCTGGTTATTAATTCCTTGTTGGCTGGATAGCTTGCAAATATTTTCTTTAATCTGGTAGGTTGTCTCGTCACTTTGTTGATTATTTCCTTTGTTGTGCAGAAGCTTTTTAACTCCTTGTGAACCCATTTGTTCATTTGTGCATTGGTTGCCTGTGCTTGTGAGGTATTGCTCAAGAAAGTTTTGGCCAGACCGATGTCCCAGAGATTTTCCTCAATGTTTTCTTGTAGTAGTTTTGTAGTTTGAGATCTTAGTTTTAAGTCCTTGATCCATTTTGATTTGATTTTTTTACATATGGCAAGAGATAGGAGGGCTCTACTTTCTTCTCTGCAAGTGCATATCCAGTTTTCCCAGCACCAGTTATTGAAGAGACTGTTTGGGTTCACCAAAAGGCAAGGAGCAGGGAAACACACTTGCCCTCTTGTGGAAGGAATTACAAAGCTGCCCGGGCATGGATACGTGCAGGGATAGACGGTTAAGGGCAATCATCAGCCATGTAGCCTCAGGCCAGCAACTGTTATATATACCCCAGTGTATATTCTTGGCACCATTTTTTGTCCAGTCTAACAATCTCTGTCATTTGGCGGGTATTAGTTTATTTACATACTGATATGGTTGAATTCCTCTGTTGCTCCGAACATACCTTTTATTTGGTTTATCAACATTTTTTAATACTCAATTTTTACTTTTTCTGGTAGTTTCCTAACTATACCTCTTTTATTATATTTTAATTGGTTTCTCTATAGCTAAAATTATTCATCCTTAACTTACCAGAACTTGTTTAGAGTTAATATTGTATCTTTTGAAACTTCAACATATAACCCAATACTTTTGACTTTAACCTTTCTACTTTCCACTTCCCAATATATACTTCCCACTTCACAAATATAATGACCTTGCAACAGTATAAATCCATTACTTGTCTCCTAATTCCTTATGCAAATGCTATCGTAGCTTTTATTTCTGTATACATGTAAATTTCTGCTTCTAATGTTATTATTTTTGCTTTAAACATCAATTACATTTGAAGTACTTTTTGAAAAGAAAATACACCTAGTCTTTTGTGTTTACTTATTTATTTACTATTTCTGGCATCTTTCATTCCTTCCTGTAGATCCAAGTTTTCTTGGGACATAATTTCCCTTTGGCCTCATGGTTTCCCTTTAGAATTTCTGGTGGTGGCATTTGCTGGTGGAAAATTTACTAGGGTTTTATTCTAAAAACGCCTTTTTTTTTACCCTTATTTCTGAAGAAAATTCTCACTGGATATTGAATTCTCTATTGCTAGTCTTTTCTTTCAGAGTTTTCATATCTCACATCATTTTTTTTTGGCCTACATTTTTAAAAAATATACAATAAATTTATTTCTCTTTTTTTTTTTTTTTTTTTTTTTGCCTTCAGGTAATGTGAGTTTTTTCCTCTTGTCTGCTTTCAAGATTTTTTTTTTCATTTTGTGTTTTAGAAGTTTGACTATTATGGGCATAAGTATAGATCTCTTTCCATTTATTCTTAAGTAAGTTGTGATTTCATCAAATTTGGAATATTTTCAGTCACTATTTCTTCAAATATATATATATATATATATATATATATATATATATATTTATCTCATTCACACTCTCTTCTTCTCAGGGACTCAAATAAATGTATCTTACATTTATTCTTCCCCCATTGATATTGTTCAACAGACCTCTGAAGTACTGTTCATTTTTCTTTAATCTTTTTTATCTCATTACTTAGATTGAATAAATTCTATTGATTGATTTTCAATATTCCTGACACCTTTTTTTTTTGCTGCCATCTTCAATCTTCTTGTCCCATCTAATAAAATTTATTTATTTTCAATTACTATATTTTTATTTATAGAATCTCCATATGATTTATCTATAGTTTCCATTTTTTTCTGTGGAAACTCCCTATGTGTTCACTCATTAAGATCAGATTCTTCTTTAATTTTTGACTATATTTATAAAACCAGCTTTAAAGTCTTTTTCCAATAAGTCCATTTTTTTGGCCATCTTGAGTTTGAAATCTGTTGTCTCTTTTTTTTTTTCTTGACTGTGGGGCACTGCTTCTTTGTATAACTAAGGAGTTATGTATTAAACGCTGAATATTAGCAATCATATCTTAAAGATTCTGGATTTTGTTAGTGTTCTCCGAAGAATGTGGATTCTTATTTTAACAAATAGTTCATTTGTTTTTAACTGATGTAGGGTTTGGTGTAATTGTAAGCCTCGGATGGTCCTGCCTGTTTGCAGGTCCTGCCCAGCCCTTATTCATAAACCAGCAGAGGACCTCCACATACAACTCGAAGACCACTCTCTACAATCTCCTTTTTATTCCAGTCCCATATTTCACAGATTCTAGCTATTGCAGCAGCCCTGCTCTCTGAATTCTGTCTCCTTAGTTCAGTAAGACTGTTAAGCTATGCTGAGACCCCTGTTCTCTGTGCAGCAATTGGGAATATGTTCATAACAGAGATTCAGGGAAGTGATGAAACTAACCCTGTGAATTGTCTTTCTCTAGGGATCACAGTCCTCCTCTCTTGCCCATGTTCCATTGCCCAAAAACAGTTGATTCACATATCTTATCTAACTTTGTAGGTGTTTATTGTGGTAGGGCTAATTTGGTGCTAGTTTTTTCATTCATGTCTAGAAGAGAAGTTCCACTACTTCTGTCTCCCCCTGGCCCCCGCCCCACTCCATGGCACTTATTACCCTCTCACATATTAGATAATTTACTTATATATCAGACATTAATAGATTATTATCTGCCTCTTCTCATCACCTTACTAGAATATAAGCTTCGTATGAATAAAGATACTTGTCTGTTTTGTTCACTAGCGGGTCTCAGGCACCTAGAACAGTGCCTGGTGCATAGTTGGTGCTTAATCAGTATATCATCTCAGCCATTTTACAAATTAGGAGATCACTCAAACAGTGCATATATGTATTTTTTTAAATATCACATTAATAAGTAGTAAAACTTTTTTTTTGCACTTGTTCTCCAGCTGCTGACTCAAAAGCCTATATTCTTCCCACAGCAGCTTTCTTCTTCTATTTTCTAAAGTGAGACAAAGAAGGGGAAAGATTGAGGAAGAAAAACCTGGGAGGCAAAATGCACAACTATGTCTCTATGAACTTCCTAAGAAGAGGCTAATTATAGGTTTATTTACTAATTAAATAATATTTATTCTACATTCTAGGTGGAAAGCTCTATACACACTGGTAAAGACTTAATCCTTGGTAAGGATATTAGTGAATCCAGTTTTGGAATTGTGGTTTTATAATCCTATTTATTTGTGTTTTACTTTTTAAAAACTAAATATGATTTTTTGAATTAGAAATTGAGGTCTAGTCATGGTCTATTCTAGTCATCTATCTATTAGCTGTGAAACTTTGGGTAAATAGTAACCATTATAGACCTCTTATTTTCCCCAAAAATGGCTCTATTAGTACATGTTTATTCCACTACTTCTTTTTAATGTAAATGAAACAAGAAAAGAAAATCAAAATGCCTTGAAAATGGTAAACTCCAATGTATTAAATATTATTTGAACAGTTTAGAATTTAAAGTTGGTAAACCTTTATAAGTAGTATGTTAAAGATTACAAATAAAATTATGATGTGTAAATAGCAGCAGCAGTATTGAAGGAAATATATTTATTTTGTGCTAAATAGAACTTTGCAGTAGGCCTTAATAAATCTAAACCAGAAAAGAAAAATTTATTTTACTTATTTGCTTGAAAAGAGTATTATAAGACAAATTTACTTCAAATTTCTTCAAAACTTGCAAATAATTTTTTTGTGGGTATAATTAGGGAATCTTGTATCAGTATAAAAATAAAATACAAAGAAATAGAGTAAAAATGAAAAGCTATTTCCAGGTACAATTTCAGAACAGGATTTAAGGGTTTGTATCACATTGCCACTTGAGAGCTCCTTCAAGGGATTGAGGGGAAATGGCGTAGTTTTGCTTTCAGTTACAAATCAGCATGATATAAATAATGTAAAAATTATGTGATATTAAATACCTTTTAGTTGCCGAAGGAGAAATGCTTCTTTCTCTCACATGTACATTCATCCTTGGCCAGGCACAGTGGCTCATTCCTGTAGTCCCAGCATTTTGGGAAGTCGAGGCAGGTGGATCCCTTGAGGTCAGCAGTTCAAGAGCAGCCTGGCTAGTATGGCGAAACCCTGTCTCTCCTAAAAATTCAAAAATTTAGCGAGGGGTAGTGGTACATGCCTGTAGTCCCAGCTGCTTGGGAAGCTGAGGCAGGATAATCACTTGAACCTGGAGGCAAAGGTTGCAGTGAGCCGAGATCATGCCACTGCACTTCAGCCTGGGCAACAGAGTGAGACTCCATATCAATAAAAATAAAAATGAAAATAAAAACAAATTCATCCTTAGTAATTTTCTTTTTTTCCCCCATTTATTTATTTTATTGCGTTTAGCTTTTGGGGTACATGTGAAGAACATGCAAAATTGTTGCATAGGTACACACGTGGCAGTGTGATTTGCTGCCTTCCTCCCCATCACCAACATCTGGCATTTCTCCCCTTGCTATCTCTCCCCAGCTTCCCACCCCCCACTGTCCCTCCCCTATATCCCCCCAACTGACCCCAGTGTGTAGTGCTCCCCTCCCTGTGTCCATGTGTTCTCATTGTTCAACACCCGCCTATGAGTGAGAACATGTGGTGTTTGATCTGCTCTTCTGTCAGTTTGCTGAGAATGATTGTTTCCAGGTTCATCCATGTCCCTACAAAGGACACGCACTCATCGTTTTTGATGGCTGCATAATATTCCATGGTGTATATGTGCCACATTTTCCCTATCCAGTCTATCGTCGATGGGCATTTGGGTTGGTTCCAGGTCTTTGCTATTGTAAACAGTGCTGCAATGAACATTCGTGTGCACGTGTCCTTATAGTAGAACGATTTGTAATCCTTTGGATATATACCCAGTAATGGGATTGCTGGGTCAAATGGAATTTCTATTTCTACGTCCTTGAGGAATCGCCACACTGTCTTCCACAATGGTTGAACTAATTTACACTCCCACCAACAGTGCAAAAGTGTTTCTATTTCTCCACATCCTCTCCAGCATCTGTTGTCTCCAGATTTTTTAAAGATCGCCATTCTAACTGGCATGAGATGGTATCTCAATGTTGTTTTGATTTGCATTTCTCTGATGACCAGTGATGATGAGCATTTTTTCATATGTTTGTTGGCCTCATGTATGTCTTCTTTTGTAAAGGGCCTGTTCATATCCTTTGCCCACTTTTGAATGGGCTTGTTAGTTTTTTTCTTGTAAATCTGTTTTAGTTCTTTGCAAATTCTGGATATCAGCCCTTTGTCAGATGGGTAAACTGCAAAAATTTTTTCCCATTCTGTTGGTTGCTGATTCACTCTAATGACTGTTTTTTTTTTTGCTGGGCAGAAGCTGTGGAGTTTGATTAGGTCCCATTTGTCTATTTTGGCTTTTGTTGTCAATGCTTTTGGTGTTTTGGTCATGAAGTCCTTGCCTACAACTATGTCCTGAGTGGTTTTGCCTAGATTTTCTTCTAGGGTTTTTATGGTGCTAGGTCTTATGTTTAAGTCTTTAATCCATCTGGAGTTAGTTTTAGTGTAAGGTGTCAGGAAGGGGGTCCAGTTTCTGCTTTCTGCACATGTCTAGCCAGCTTTCCCAACACCATTTATTGAACAGGGAATCCTTTCCCCATTGCTTGTTTTTGTCTGGTTTGTCAATGATCAGATGTTTGTAGATATGTTGTGTTGCCTCTGAGACCTCTGTTCTGTTCCATTGGTCTATATCTCTGTTTTGGTACCAGTACCATGCTGTTTTGATTACTGTAGCATTGTAGTATAGTTTGAAGTCCGGTGGTGTGATGCCTCCCACTTTGTTCTTTTTGCTTAGAATTGACTTGGCTATGCAGGCTCTCCTTTGGTTCCATATGAAGTTTAAGGTGATTTTTTCCAGTTCTGTGAAGAAGGTCATTGGTAGCTTGATGGGGATAGCATTGAATCTGTAAATTACTTTGGGCAGTATGGCCATTTTCACGATATTGATTCTTCCTAACCATGAACATGGAATGTTTCTCCATCTGTTTGTGTCCTCTCTTATTTCGTTGAGCAGTGGCTTGCAGTTCTCCTTGAAGAGGTCCTTTACGTTCCTTGTTAGTTGTATTCCTAGGTATTTTATTCTCTTTGTGGCAATTGTGAATGGAAGTTTGTTCTTGATTTGGCTCTCTTTAAGTCTGTTATTGGTGTATAGGAATGCATGTGATTTTTGCAAATTGATTTTGTATCCTGAGACTTTGCTGAACTTGCTTATTAGTTTCAGGAGATTTGGGGCTGAGACTATGGTCTTCTAGATATACAATCATGTCGTCTGCAAATAGAGACAATTTGACTTCCTCCTTTCCTATTTGAATGCCTTTATTTCTTTTCCTTGCCTGATTGCTCTGGCTAGAACTTCTAATACTATATTGAATAGGAGTGGTGAGAGAGGGCATCCTTGTCTGGTGCCACATTTCAAGGGGAATGCTTCCAGTTTTTTCCCATTCAGTATGATATTGGCTGTTGGTTTGTCATAAATAGCTTTTATTATTTTGAGATACGTTCCATCAATACCTAGCTTATTGAGGGTTTTTAGCATAAAGGGCTGTTGGATTTTGTCAAAGGCCTTCTCTGCATCAATTGAGATAATGATGTGGTTTTTGTCTTTGGTTCTGTTTATGTGGTGAATTACGTTTATAGACTTGCGTATGTTGAACCAGCCTTGCATCCCTGGATGAAGCCTACTTGATCATGGTGGATGAGCTTTTTGATGTGCTGTTGCAATCAGCTTGTCAATATTTTATTGAAGATTTTTGCATCTATGTTCATCATGGATATTGGCCTGAAGTTTTCTTTTCTTGTTGAGTCTCTGCCAGGTTTTGGAATCAGGATGATGTTGGTCTCATAAAATGATTTGGGAAGAATTCCCTCGTTTCGTATTGTTGGAATAGTTTCAGAAGGAATGGTACCAGCTCCTCTTTGTATGTCTGGTAGAATTAGGCTGTGAACCCGTCTGGACCTGGGCTTTTTTTGGGTGGTAAGCTCTTAATTGCTGCCTCAACTTCAGACCTTGTTATGGGTCTGTTCAGGGTTTTGGCTTCTTCCTGGTTTAGGCTTGGGAGGAGGCAAGTGTCCAGGAATTTATCCATTTCTTCCAGGTTTATTAGTTTATGTGCATAGAGTTGTTTGTAATAATCTCTGATGATGGTTTGAATTTCTGTGGAATCTGTGGTGATATCCCCTTTATCGTTTTTTATTGCATCAATTTGGTTATTCTCTCTTTTCTTTTTTGTTAATCTGGCTAGTGGCCTGTCTATTTTGTTGATCTTTTCAAAAAACTGGCTCCTGGATTTATTGATTTTTTGAAGGGGTTTTTGTGTCTCTATCTCCTTCAGTTCTGCTCTGATCTTAGCTATTTCTTGTCTTCTGCTAGACTTTTGAGGTTTTTTGATCTTGCTCCTCTAGCTCTTTCAGTTTTGACAATAGGGTGTCAATTTTAGATCTCTCCTTGCTCCTCATGTGGGCACTTATTGCTATATATTTTCCTCTAGAGACTGCTTTAAATGTGTCCCAGAGATTCTGGTATGTTGTGCCTTCATTCTCGTTGGTTTCGAAGAACATCTTTATTTCTGTGTTCATTTCATTGTTTATCCAGTCAACATTCAAGAGCAAGTTGTTCAGTTTCCATGAAGCTGTGCGGTTCTGGGTTAGTTTTTGAATTCTGAGTTCTAACTTGATTGCGCTGTGGTCTGAGAGACTGTTTGTTACGATTTCCGTTCTTTTGCATTTGCTGAGGAGTGATTTACTCCCAATTATGTGGTCAATTTTAGAGTAGGTGTGATGTGGTGCTGAGAAGAATGTATATTCTGTGGATTTGTGGGGTGGAGAGTTCTGTAAATGTCTATTAGGTTTGCTTGGTCCAGGTCTGAGTGCAAGTCCTGGATATCCTTGTTAATTTTCTGTCTGGTTGATCTGTCTAATATTGACAATGGGGTGTTAAAGTCTCCCATTATTATTGTGTGGGAGTCTAAGTCTCTTTGTAAGTCATTAAGAACTTGCCTTATTTATCTGGGTGCTCCTGTATTGGGTGCGTATATATTTAGGATCGTTAGCTCTTCTTGTTGCATTGATCTTCTTACCATTATGTAATGTCCTTCTTTGTCTCTCTTGATCTTTGTTGCTTTAAAGTCTAATTTATCACAGATGAGAATTGCAACTCCTGCTTTTTTTTGCTCTCCATTTGCTTGGTAAATCTTCCTCCATCCCTTTATTTTGAGCCTTTGTGTATCCTTGCATGTGAGATGGGTTTCCTGGATACAGCACACTGATGGGTTTTGGCTTTTTATCCAATTTGCCAGTCTGTGTCTTTTGATTGGGGCATTTAGTCCATTTACATTTAGGGTTAATATTGTTATGTGCAAATTGGATACTGCCATTTTGGAGCTAGCTGGGTGTTTTGCCCTTTAGTTGAGCTGGTACTTGTTGTTCCTTTATATGTGTAGAGCCTCTTTCAGGAGCTCTTGTATAGCTGGCCTGGTGGTGACGAAATCCCTGAGTACTTGCATGTTCACAAAGGATTTTATTTTTCCTTCACTTGTGAAGCTTAGTTTGGCTGGATAGGAGATTCTGGGTTGAAAGTTCTTTTCTTTAAGGATGTTGAATATTGGCCCCCACTCTCTTCTGGCTTGTAAGGTTTCTGCTGAGAGATCTGCTGTGAGTCTGATGGGCTTCCCTTTGTGGGTAACCCGACCTTTCTCTCTGGCTGCCCTTAGTATTTTCTCCTTCATTTCAACCCTGGTGAATCTGACGATTATGTGCCTTGGGGTTGCTCTTCTTGACGAATATCTTTGTGGTGTTCTCTGTATTTCCTGGAGTTGAATGTTTGCCTGCCTTGCTAGGTTGGGGAAGTTTTCCTGGATAATATCCTGAAGAGTATTTTCCAGCTTGGACTCATTCTCTTCGTCGCATTCAGGTACGCCTATCAAACATAGATTAGGTCTTTTCACATAGTCCCACATTTCTTGGAGATTTTGTTCATTCCTTTTTACCCTTTTTTCTCCAGTCTTGCCTTCCCGTTTTATTTCATTGAGTTGATCTTCAACCTCTGATATCCTTGCTTCTGCTTGGTCAATTCAGCTGTTGATACTTGTGCATGCTTCACGAAGTTCTCCTGTTGCGTTTTTCAGCTCCATCAATTCACTTATATTCCTTTCTATTTTGTCCATTCTCGTTAGCATTTCATCAAATCTTTTTTCAAGGTTCTTAGTTTCTTTGCATTTGGTTAGAACATGTTCTTTAAGTTCACAGAAGTTTCTTACTACCCACCTTCTGAAGTCTGATTCTGTCATTTCATCACACTCGCTCTCCCTCCAACCTTGTTCCCTTGCTGGTGAGGAGTTGTGATCCCTTGTAGGAGGAGAGGTGTTCTGGTTTCGGGTGTTTTTATCCTTTTTGCGCTGGTTTATTCCCATCTTTAAGGATTTATCCACCTGTCAACTTTGTAGTTTCTGGCTTTCAGATTGGGTCTCAAATCTTTCAGATTGACGTTCTGTTTGTTGATGATGATGTTATTTCTGTTTCTTGGTTTTCCTTCTGACAGTCTGGCCCCTCTGCTGTAGGTCTGCTGAAGTCCACTCCAGGCCCTGCTTGCCTGGGGTTCACCTGCAGCAGCTGCTGAACAGTAAGGGCTGTTACCAGTTTTCTTCTTCTGCTATCTTTGTCCCAGAAGGATACCCACCTAGTGTCAATCTGATCTCTCCTTTATGAGGTGTCTCTTTGGATATATAGGTGTCAGGGAGCTGCTTGAGGAGACGGTCTCTTCTTTATGGGAGCTCAAATGGTGAGCTGTGAGCTCTGTTGTTCATTCAGAGCTGCTGGGCAGGTATGTTTAGGTCTGCTGCAGCAGAACTCATAAACTGCTTTTTGTTTCCAGGTGCTCTGTCCCAGGGATTTAGGGCTTTATGAGTTTCCGTTATGCTGCTGCCTTCTTTTTTTTTTTTTTCCTTCAGAGCTGCCATGCCCAGCAAGGAGGCAGCCTAGTCACTGTCTGCCTGTAGAGGCTTTGCTGAGCTGCTGTGGGCTCCGCCCAGCTGCCTAGTGAACTTCCCTGCAGTCCTGTTTTTATGGGTGTAGTTAGAACTGCTTTGGCGATGGTGGCCCGCCTCTGTTGAGGCGGAGTCTCTCTGCAGTGGCGGGTTGACTTGGCAACAGCGGGCTGCCTCAGCATTGGCCGACTACCTCCATCATGGCGGGCTGCCTTGGTAATGGCAGACGCCCCTCCCTGACAGAGCTGGACCATCCTGGGTTCAGCTGCGCTTGCTGTGAAACTCTCAATCCAGAGTTTCTGGTTGCTGTTCTTTTGTGGGGGTGGGACCAGCCGAGCCTGATCGCCTGGCTCCCTGCCTCAGAGCCTTTTTTAAGTTGGTGTTCCAGTTGCCTGTTGAAGAGGTGCCGGGGTCTGTTTGTTTTCCCCTGCGGCCATTCACTGCGCTGGCTTAAACAGTGGCACTGAGGTTTGTGGCGCCTTTTTTTGTTTTGCCCTGGAATCTACTGTCCTGGTTCCCTGCTCAGTCCCCTTTTTAAACAGACAAATGGGTGACTTCCCGTGGCTCCAATCACCAGCCAAAAGGGCACCCAGACCAGTGTATTTTGTACGGAGAACCGCTGCTCCGGGGCGCCGACAAAGCAGCCGCACCGGGCACAGCCACGCTGGCTGAAAGAGCCACTCTGGTGACCTGTGGAGCTCCTCTGCCTGGGAATCTCCTAGTCTGTGTGCAATAAAAATGTGCATCCACTCACCCTCCGTGCTTTCACTGGGAGCTGCAATCCTGAGCTGTTCCTAAACGGCCATCTTGGATCCTCTCAGTAATTTTCTTTGTTGATATGAATACTTGTTCATTTTGATTTAGAAAGTCTTGCATAATTCAGTTGTGTTTCTCTTCTCTTCCCTTGGGAATGCAAAGAGGAGCTGGTTATACTTACACTCTGTAAAGACAATGTGGTATCTTAGACTAAAACTACATTAGCAACTAGTAGTTGGTGAGTTAACACTCCCATCCAAAAGCAACCAACCACATAGTTCTGGGTTTAGTATAGCATTTCTCTCGGTCTCTGAGATCACATTTTAAAGTATTAAGATTGAATCTTCTCTTTGGGATGTTGAGATAAGAATTATTTCTTAGGGGAAAAAAATGGAGGAAGAATGGGCAAAGGAAGTTAACAAGTAAAATCTAAATAGCTTGATCAAAATAAAATTCTTTTGAAAGGAAGAAAAATTAATACTTTCAATCAGTGCAATAACTGAGAACTAGATAAATTTATGGACTAAGAGGTCCTTGTAGATATTGCATGCACTAGGATTAATAAAAATGATTGGAATTAACGAATAGATTATGTATCAGCAAATATATGCTTTTAAATTACTTGAAGGCACAAATAGTTTGTTTAAAATAACTTGAAAATCTTAGACATTCCCTCTCAAATATTATTTACCCACGGCTTCCCTTTGTTTCAGAAAGCTGTGTTCCATAAAGAATGCCAAAGTACACCCATCATCTTTGTCCCTGGTTCTTTAAGTTTAAGTAGCAGAGTGACAAATAATATTTCTCTAATGGAGTCTCAATTAGGAGTAACACCTTTTTTTATAAGGATAAAACCAGCTCTGAGACCTCAAGGTTTTAAAAACCTATCACAAGGGGTAGTAAAAAGAGTTACAATCACTGCAAAGTGTGGGTTATCTTGGTTTAGAATATAGTAGTATATCAGTAGCAGATACTGCTTACTCTAAATCAACATTAATTTCCTTTTTCTCCTTCACTAAAGAACCTCAATTTTCTACAGGTATCCACCTATGCCTCATTTTACTTGGGGAGAGGTGGCCCCGTCCTTGCCTCAGGGGCAAATATTGGTTGGGTCGAACCAGTTATGATAGGCAGTGTCATCTTCACCCCCAACCCTGCCCCACTGATCAGTTTAATGGTAGGCATGGGACCCAATTCTCATCAATGTGAATATGGGGAGCAGGGATTTTTGCTTTTTGGAAAGGTTCCCTTCTAAGACAAAGCTAGATGTAGCTGTCTTGCACCCCTGGGGAGAGCCACCTCTATCAGTTAATTATAGCTGCCATAACCACATACCATGTGCTGTGTGGCTTAAATAACAGAAATTTGTTTGCTCACAGTTGTGAAGGCTGGAAGTCTAAGGTCAAAGTGCTGGCAGGCTTGCTTTCTCCTGAGGGCTCTCACCTTGACTGCCTTCTCGCTGTGACCTCACATGGTCTTTTCCTGGTGCACATGTGTACTTGTTGTGTCTTCTTGGGTGTCCAAATTTCCTCTTTTTATAAGGATACCAGTAAGATTGAAGTAAAGTCCATCGTAATGACTTCCTTTCAACTTCATCATCTCTTTAAGACTCTATCTCTGAACAGTTATAGTCTGAGGTACTGGAGGGTAAGTCTTCAACATATGAATTCTGGGGAGAGGCCATTCAGCTTATAACACCACCCTTAGAACAAATGAGATCACTGACAATGGTAGAAAATATCAATGGAAAGAACCTGGGTCCTGGACATGAGATAATATGTATTCTTATGCTGTGTAAACAAGTTTAATAGGCATTTTCTCTTACTTGAAATGGAAGACCCCTACCTTAAATCTAAGAACCATGGAACAAACAAAAAACTGTTAATGTCACCCCTATTCGTAGACTGCAGTCTCACTAGTCTATACTATTGAAATAGCTTCTGGAGGTTCTTGCAGTTGGAGAACTAGCTGCATATGTTGATGCACCTTCTGAAGTGACAAGAAATCGTCCTCTTGTAGCACTCCCCAGGAAAGATTTGGTAATCTTTGGACCTAAAGACAATGCTTCAAGTTTTTCAAACTGCAAAAAGACTCAAGAGACAGATTTAAAGAGTGTCAATGGAAGAAATGTTATAGTTGGGAAATATTATTTCATTTCTTTTATGTGTTTTTCCCCAAGACAATGCATGAAATGTGAATATTAATATTTAGACAGTTCCTTAGTGGTTAGATAGCTAGCAACCAGGCTCTGAATACTACAAGTAAAAAAAATTCTATAGAAAGTTATTTCTTATAAATATTTTATCAAACAGCTAATGAAAAATAAATTGTCTGCATTTATCTAGTTATTGCACAAAACATTTTCATGCATATTATTTTAGTGAATCAGTACACCAGGGTGGGATTTTTGTGGACTTACTTTGCATACCGAGACTCATGTTGAATTGTCCATTCAAATGAATAATAAGAGTAGGATGCAGGAACCTCAGGCAGATTTTCTGTCTCTAATAGGTAGAAATTCCAATTTGCAAAGCAAATGCATAAACAATAATGCAACCATAAGCATGTTTTTAAAGATTCTTTTATGAAATGACAGGCATTTTTGCCAACTGGGAAAAATTAATATGGAAAAATGTCATTTGGCTTTGAAAGAAATGAAAGATATGAAACAGAATCATGAAATTTCTAGAGTAAAAAATGTTGGATTTGGACAAGATGGCTAACTAGATGCAGCCAGGTAGAACCTCTGCCACTGAGGGACTGGGATGACTGATGCACTCCTAAAAGATCTTCAGAGGGAAGGCACTGTCCGTGAATGGAGAGAAAACATAGAAACTGGACTGAAGGGGGAAGAGGCTGGGAACCCTGTAAGGGGCTTCTGCACACCAGGACTCATTCCTGGCCCCCAATTACTCCGGGGGAATGGGTGAGTTGAATTGACAGGGACAACTTGCTCTAGCCATGAGCCTCTGGAATCCCAGCAGGAGGAAACCCCTCAATCACAAGGGGCACTTAAGTTGGAGGGAGAGCTGCTTAAAGAAGCGGTAAGGGCAGCAGGCCAGCTGATGCAGAGCCTAGAGGGCTTGCTGTAGAGCATCTGTAGTAAAGCAGGGCCAGGGATGCCCATCCCCCTCCAGGCTCAAGTTGCTCTCCTAGGAGACTTTAGCCCTAGGGGAGCTGTTGGAACCAAACTCTGCAGTGTTGTCTTACCCATCAGATGGGATTGGTTGACCTGAGCACTCCTCGGTCCACTGGTCTCTTCTGGATTCCCAGCCTGGCTGCACCTGTTTGTGTTGCAGCCTCCAGTGCCCTGGGTCTTGCATCATAGCTTCTGCACTGGCAGATCATGCCTGAACAGTGGACAGCTCCAGCAGGGCAGCCCTCACTACCATACACCAGCCCACCCACTCCCCTTCCCCACTTCAGCTTCCCCAGGGTCCATGGCTACCCCCACATTGCTTTGCCAGCTTGTGTGTGGGGAGGACACTTTGCCCTCCTTGTCCTACCAGGGTGCATGTGTATGTGTACCCTGCCCTGCCTCTGCTGCCAGCAGGAATGCATTCTGCCTTCCCTCACCCACCATACTGCCATTGAAATAGGAATGGAATTTTGGCAGGCACAGAGCCCACCAGTCCCACCCCTGCACCAACATTGGGAGTGAAAATAGGCACATAGAGCAATAGACCCTTCCCTGACCTGCGTGGCCAGAGGATGCACAAGGACTTGCACTGGCCAGTGCCCCTCCTCTGTGTTAACACCACCAACAGTGCAAACATACATACAGTTACCAACAGGAGACCACCTGCCCCCACCAACCATACTGTCTCTGCTGCTGCTGTGAACACCTGCATGGAGACAGGCACCCCAACATCCATTAGCATCCTGCAACAGCCAATGGGTGTGCACTCCACCACACTGTCACTGCTGCTGGCACTTACAAATGAGAATGGATCCCACTGCCATCACCGTATGAAATGCTTTGTCTGGCAACACCTATCAGAGTGCAATAAACATTGGTCCAAGAGTACTTAGGCACCCCTAGCCCCATACAATGGGTTCCTAACCTCAAGGAGTGAGAGAACAAAGTTGGGGTCTGTTACAAATCCTCCAGAGTTAGAGCACACAGTCCAGGAATTGGGAAATGACTGCTCTTCCCCTAAAATCTTACAAAAATGAATCAGTAGACTGGACCCACCTTATACCACAATCAAACCCTCAATGCCATCAAATAGGATGAAAGAAAAAAAACCTCTAAAGGACAGCAACTTCAAAGATTGAAGGAACACCAGTCCGGAAAGATGAGAAAGAACCAGCACAAGAACCCTAACAACTCAAAAAGCCAGAGAGCCTTTTTTCCTCCAAACAACAGCACTACCTCTCCAGCAAGGGTTCTGGACTGTGCTGAGGTGACAGAAAATAGATCTAAGAATATGGATAGGAATAAAGATCATTAAGATGCAGGAGTACATTGAAACCAAATCCAAGGAAGCTGAAGTCACAATGAAACAATACAGAAGCTGAAAAACAAAATGGTCAGTATTGAAAAGAACTTAAACAACCTGATAGAGTTGAAAAACGCACTACAAGAATTTTACAATGCAATCACAACTATTAATAGCAGAATAGACCAAGGTGATGGAAGAATATCAGAGCTTGAAGACTGGCTTTCTAAAATAAGACAATCAGGCAAGAATAGAGAAAAAAAAAAGGAAAGATATGTAAAAAAAACTTCCAAGGAATATGGCACTATGTAAAGGCCAAATCTATGACTCACTGGTGTCCCTGAAAGGGATTGGGAGAAGAGAACCAAATTAGAAAACACATTTCAAGATTTCATTCATGAGAACTTCCCCAACCTAGCTAAAAAGGCCAACATTCAAATTCAGGAAATGCAGAGAACCCAGTAAATTACTTCACAAGAAAATCGTCCCCAAGACACATAATTATCAAATTCTCCAAGGTCAAAATGAAAGAGAAAATGTTAAAGGCAGTGTGAGAGAAAGGTCAAGTCAGCCACAAAGGGAATCCCATCAGACAAACAGTGGATCTTTTAGCAGAGATCCAACAAGCCAAAAGAGATTGGAGACCAATATTCAACATTTGAAAAATGAAATTCCAACCAATAATTTCCTATTCAGCTAAACTAAGTTTCATAAGTGAAAGAGAAATAAGATCCCTTTTCAGACAAGCAAATACTGAGGGAATTCATTAATAACAGATCTGCTTTATGAGAGCTCCTGAAGGAAGTATTAAATATGAAAGACTAACCAGACACTACAAAAACACACTTAAGTCCACAGACCAATGACACTGTAAAGCAAACATACAAACAAGTCTGTGTAAGAACCAGCAAATATCATGATGACAAGAACAAATCCACACGCATCAATACTAACTGTGAATGTAAATGGGCTATATACCCCAATTAAAAGGCACAGAATGGCAAGCTGGATAAAAATGCAAGATCCAATAATATGCTGTCTTCAAGAGACCCATCTCACATGCAGTGACACCCATAGACTCAAAGGGGTGGAAAAAAGTCTGTCAAGTAAATGGTAAACAGTAAAAAGCAGAGGTTGTAATTCTAATTTCAAACAAAACAGACTTTAAACCAACAAAGATTTTAAAAAAGACAAAGAAAGATATTACATAATGGCAAAGGGTTCAATTAAACAAGAAGACCTAATTATCCTAATATATATTCCCCTAACAGAGAAGCATCCAGATTCATAAAGCAAGTTCTTAGACACTACAAAGAGATTTAGATGACCACACAATATTAGTGGAAGACTTCAGCACCACATTTACAGTATTAGACAGATTCATTGAGAAAGAAAATTAACAAAGATATTCAGGACCTAAACTCAGCACTGGATCAAAAGGTCCTGAGAGAAATTCACAAAACTCTCCACTCAAAAACAACAGAATATGCATTCTTCTTATCACCACATGGCACATACTCCAAAATTAACCACATAATGAGACATAAAACACTCCTCGGCAAATGCAAAAGAACTGAAATCATAACAACTACTCTCTCAGACTATCAAATTAGAAATCAAGACTAAGAAATTTTCCCAAAAGCATACAATTACATGGAAACTGAATAACCTCCTCCTGAACGACTTCTGGGTAAATAACAAAATTAAGGTAGAAATCAAAAAGCTCTTTGGAACTAATGAGAACAAAGATACAACACATCAAAATCTCTGGGCACAGTTAAGGAAGTATTAAGAGGGAAATTTATAGCACTAGAAGCTCACATCAAAAAGCTAGGAAGATCTCAACTTAACAACCTAATATAACAATGAAAAAAAAAATAGAGAACCAAGAGCAAACCAATCCCAAATATAGCAGAAGACAAGAAATAACCAAAATCAGAAATTGAAACATGAAAAGCCACTCAACAGATTAACAAATCCAGTATGTGTTTTTTTGAAAATATTAATAAAATAGATAGATCACTAGTTAGACTAATAAAAAAGAAAAGAGAGAGGATCCAAATAAACACAATCAGAAACAACAAAGAGAATATTACCACTGACCCTACAGAAAAACAAATAACCATCAGAGAATATTATGAACACCTCTATGCACACAAACTAGAAAATACAGAAGAAATTTATAAATTCCTGGATACATACACCCTCCCAAGCCTGAACCAAGAAGAAACTGAATCCCTGAACAGACCAATACTGAGCTCAGAAATTTAATCAGTAGTAAGTAGCATACCAATTCAAAAATCCCAGGACCAGAGAGATTCACAGCTGAATTCTAGCAGATGTACAAAGAAAAGCTGGTACTATTCCCACTGAAACTATTGAGGAGAGAGGACTCCTCCCTAACTCATTCCGTGAGGCTAAGATCATCCTGATACCAAAACCTTGCAGAGACACAACAAAAAGAGAAAACTTCAGGCTGATATCCTTGATGAACACTGATGCAAAAATCCTCAAGAAAATACTTGTGAACTGAATCCAGCTGCACATCAAAAACAATATTGACTAAAATCAAGTAGACTTTATATCTGGGATAAAGTTTAGTCAACTTATGTGAATCAATAAATGGGATTCATTACATAAACAGAACTAAAAACAAAAACCATATGATCATCTCAATAGATGCAGAAAAGGCTTTCAATAAAATTCAACACTCCTTCATGTTAAAAGCTCTTAATAAGAGCCATCTATGACAAACCCACAGCCAACATCATACTGAATGGGCAATAGCTGAAATCTTTCCCCTTGAAAACCAGCACTAGACAAGGATGGTCTCTGTCACTATTCCTATTCAACACAGAATTGGAAGTCCTGGACAGAGTAATCAGGCAAGAGAAAGAAACAAAGGGCATCCAAATAGGAAGAAAAGAAATAAAAATATCCCTGTTCACAGATGACATAATTCTATATCTAGAAAATCCCATAGTCTTGGTCCAAAAGTCTGTTAAGCTGATAAACAATCAATAAAGTCTCAGGATACAAAATCAACATATAAACATCACAAGTATGCCTATATACCAACCACCATTATGCAGAGGGCCAAATCAGGAATGCAATCCCATTCACCATTGCCACAAAAAGAAAAACAACACCTAGGTCTATAGCTAGCCAAGGAGGTAAAAGATCTCTACAATGAGAACTAGAAAACACTGCTCAAACAAATCAGAGATGGCACAAACAAATGGAAAAACATTTCATGCTCATGTATAGAAAGAATTAATATCATTAAAATGGCCATACTGCCCAAAACAATTTATAGATTCTATGATATTCCCATCAAACTACCAATGACATTCTTCACAGAACTAATAAAAACTATTTTGAAATTCATATGGAACTGAAACAGAGCCAAAATAGCCAAGGCAATCCTAATTTAAAAAAAAAAAAAAAAGCTGGGGCATCATGTTACCAGACTTCAAACTATGCTGCAGGGCTACAGTAACCAAAACAGCATGGTACTGGTACAAAAACAGATAAACCAATGGAACAGAATAGAGAGCCCAGAAATAAGGTAATATGCCTAAAACCATCTGATCTTTGACAAAGCTGACAAAAGCAAGCAATGGGGAAAAAAATTATCTATTCAATAATTTGTTCTGGGATAACTGACTATTGTAGCTATATGCAGAACTCTAAAACTGGATCCTTTCCTTATACCATATACAAAAATCAACTCAAAATGGATCAAAGACTTAAATGTAAAACCCAAAACTAAAAAAAAAACGTGGAAGACAACCTAGGCAATATGATTTGGACATAGGAATGGGCTAAGATTTAATGACTAAGACACCAAAAACAATTGCAAGAAAAGCAAAAATTAACAAATGGGACCCAATTGAAGAGCTTCTGCACAGCAAAATAAACTATCAACAGAGTGAACAGACAACCTACAGAATGGGAGAAAACTTTTGCAAACTATACATCTGACAAAAATCTAATATCTAGCATTTATAAGGAACCTAAATTACAAGAGAAAAAGCCCTTAAAAAGTGAGCAAAGGACATGAAAAGACACTTTTCAAAAGAAGACATATGTGTAGCCGATGGAGAAAAGCTCAACATCACTTATCATTAGAGAAATACAAATCAAAACCACAATGAGATACCATCTCACACCAGGTAGAATGGCTATGATTAAAAAGCCAAAAAACGACAGGTGTTGGCAAGGTTGCAGAGAAAAAGGAGTGCCTATACACTCTTGGTGGGAGTGTAAATTGGATCAACCATTTCAGAAAACAGTGTGATAATTCCTCAAAGACCTAAAAGCAGAACTACCATTTGTTCCAGTAATCCCATTACTGGGTATAAACCCAAAGGTATGTAAATTGTTCTGTCAAAAAGACACATACAGGCGTATGTTCATTGCAGCACTGTTCACAATAGCAAAGACAAGGAATCAACCTAAATGCCCATTAATGATAGACTGGATAAAGAAAATATGGTACACTTATACCATAGAATACTATGTGGCCATAAAAAAAGAATGAGATATATCCTTTGCAGAAACATGGATAAAGCTGGAGGCCACTATTCACAGCAAACTAAGGAATAGAAAACCAACAGCTCATGTTCTCACTTATAAGTAGGAGCTGAATAATGAAGACCGATGAACATATAGTAGGGAATGACAAACATGGGGCCTACAGGAGGGTAGAAGGAGGGAGAGGGTCAGGAAAAATAACTAATGAGTACTAGGCTTAATACCTGGGTGACTAAAAAATCTGTACAACAAACCCCCATGACACAGGTTTAGCTATATAAGAGATCTACATATATACTCCTGAACTTAAAATAATTTAAGTTAAAAAGAAATAAAAAATTTCAACTGAAAAATTCTCTGGATGTGATACATCAAGGCACATTTTAATATTTTTTGAAAGTAGTAATATGAGATATCTTAATAACAGAAAGAGAAAAAAGACATTATATACAGGGGAACCAGAATAAGAATGATCACTGAACTGAATGCAAGCTAGAAGGCTATAAAACAACATGTTTCATATAGCAAAAGAAAAATGGGCCAGGCGTAGTGGCTCATACCTGTAATCTCAGCACTTTGGGAGGGAGGCCGAGATAGGCAGATCACTTGAAGTCAGGATTTCAAGACCAGCCTAGCCAACATGGTGAAACCCTGTCTCTACTAAAAATACAAAAATTAGCTGGGTGTGGTGGTGCATGCCTGTAGTACTAGCTACTTGGGAGGCTGAGGCACAAGAATCACCTGAACTCAGTGGAGGTTGAGCCAAGATTTTGCCACTGCACTCCAGCCTGGGCCATAGAGTGAGGCTCTGTCGGAAAGGAGAGGGAAAAGGGGAAAGGGGAAAGGGAAAGGGAAAAGAAAGGAAAGGGGAAAAGAAAGGAAAACGGAAATGAGAAAGGAAAGTAAGGGAAAGGAAAGGGGAAAGGAAAGGAAGGGAAAAGAAAAGAAAAATGGAAAACTCACCATTGCCAAATAGTAATCGACAATAAGTGATTAAATCTGTGACCAAAGATCTTATTAGAATTGTGATCAAAGAGTAAGCTCAATCATTAGAATTTTATTTTGTTCCCCTTCACAGGTACCATGTAAGAGGTACCAAAGGACCAGACATTTGTAAACTAAAATCTTATTTTTCTGTTCTCAACTAACTGTGCAACTGTCTTACTGTCAAATCTCTAAAATAGGTAGTCAAGCTAAATCTTGGACTCTTCTAAGATTCTTTGAATTTGTGATGTGGAGTAAAAGAAAAGTAATATCAAAACTAATGCCTCCTTATAGAGCATCCAGAACTGTTTTCTAACTGCCTATTTGATGCAAATGTATGCAAATAATTCATCGTATTATCTAGACAAATTATATTCAGGCCTATATATGTATGTGTGTGTGTGTGTGTATATATATACATATAGATATATGTTTTAACATTTGAAATGTAATTCATGACATTGGAACCACTTTTTATATTGACTTAGATGTAAAATAAATTGATATTGATTACAGTTTAGGAAAAAGTTACCACATAGTTTAACTATAATAATTTCCACTGATGGAAATTAATGCCACTGAATTATGTAAGACTAAAAAATATAGGCATGTTACTTTTGTTTTATTTCAGAACATATTTCTATACCAATGAATAAATAATAATTTTATGTTTCTTTGCAGTAATCAGAAAAAAATGCAGGCTACTCTTTTATTTATGCTGATTTAAATTACCATATTTACATATTTTCTGCCTTTTGATTGGTTCATACATCTGTTCTTAATGTTTCTATGAAAATTATATTAAAACCACAATGTCAAGGTTTTGGTGAGTAGCTCAGAAGCAACCCAAATACAAAACAAACATTAGAACATAATGCTTTGCATGGCTAGTGAGGGAGTAGGGCCATTTATCACAGAGGCTGCAAAGCCAAAAAGGCCAAAAATCAAAGATACATCAGCCTCCATGTTTGAGATTTTTTTAAATAGCTAAATGCTTCCAAATGTACAAGTTTACCCAAAGCTACTTTAATTTTACTCTGTTTCTATACTAGGAATAAAAGTTTCCAAGGATAGGGTAATACTTTCTTATGAAAATTCCAAATCATCATATGAAATATCAGGTCAAAAATCCTGTTTAAAGGACATGAGGTGGTAGTGATTTTGTTGCATGTGAACAACATGAAAATATAAAGACAGATTTTATGAACTATTCAATGAACACATCATTAACAGTGTGTTCAAAACTGAGAAAACATATTTGACTATCTTGAATTTAGACTGATTCAGATAGTAACCTGTCAAGAAAGAATGAACCAGTTTAAGAACCATGGTATAAGGGAATTCAGTAAGATGTAAATTGGAAACTATATATAGTGCTGATTGCTTAATGCTGGAGTAATCAGAAATACAGATTTATCCTGTGTCTTCTTGAGTGGTTCAAGTGCTTCTCCCAGATGCAGCGCTGAAGGACCAGCCTTTAGCTTCTTTGGTCTTTTTCTTCACATCCCTAATATGTGAGGATTCAAGTAGCCAGGTACAATAGACCCAAATACCATTATTCTGTTATTCTAAGATATGTAATCTGAATACAGAATAATGAACCAGATGAAATTTCATAATCACTTTCAGTTATAATATTCTTGGTCATTGTTTGATTTTGTATTATTTCAATATTCAGACAAAATTATAAAGAATATAAACACTATATCAACAGGAAACTGAGTATTCCCTAGGAATGGCTACCACTCCCTAGTCACCTCTCTACCATCCCATCCCAAAATAAGTTAAATCAAGTAAAAAAAGATCAAAGGAGTTATTGTTTTTCAGTTCTTATTCCCTATCATTTCCTATTTAATATAAATGGTATTAGGCAACTGGGAATTTTTTTTTAAATACATAAAGAATGGTATGATTGTATGAATTGGTTCTACCACTTTGGAGAACAATTTGGCTCAATGACAAATATCTCCAAAACATTACATTGAGAGAAAAAAAATTGACAGTATCTTAAATCTTATTATTGAGTACATACCAATATAAGAATAAAACATGCATGTAAACAATAAACATAATATCAGAATGGTGCTTATACTGGAGAGGAAAAGAGGAGCAGAATATCCAGAGAGAGAAAAACACAGAAATATTTTATTATATTTATAATGATTAATATTTTATATCACATGTTAGGGGTGTTTATTACAGTACTATTTTACATTTTGGCATTTCTGAAATATTCCATAATAAAGTTTGAAGAAAGCAAGACTATACAGCTTGAAGCTAGAAGAGCAATTTAGTTTTTATGTGAAGCATGAGAACTAGCTGTTTTCTGTCTCCATAAATAGAATTGGAAATTTAGGCTAACTACAAGGTTCACTTTCCCAGTTTAGTGAGTTCTTAAATATTGCCATAAGCTGCAAAGAAAATTTATGTGGCTCTCTGTGAACAACTTGCTGATGAGGCCAATTCTCACCTATCTTAAGGTACTTGGGTGGCCCTGTTTTAAAGTGGATGACATCGCCCCTCCACTCCTCTCCGAATTTTCAGTTCTTATTGTGAGATTACAATAGTTTAAGATGAGGAAGCAGAAGAGGGAGGAAAGAACATTTATGAGTACAAATATCAGAGATTAAAGCCCCCAAATCAGACCAGATAATAAACATCAGAAAAGTGTTCTCTTTCATTTTTGTCCTTTATCGTAACCTGTTTCTAAGCCAACTAGATTTATCTTCAATTTTCATTTCATTCAATGTTTTGAATAAATGTTTTTACTGTAGAGGCAGTCTCCTGGAAAAAGCCCTTAAAAACATCCCCAAATATTCAGCCAAATGACAGAGTGAGTTGGAAAGAGCTCAATCGTTCACTTTTCCGTTTCTAAGTCCAGTTGAGATTGTGGCAGACAAGCCCTGTGTTCATGATCTCTTTTATTGAGACAAGATTTAACCTCACACTACATCTGGAAGTGGGACTTAGATCAGACCTTTTACTTTCTGGTATTTCTGAATGACGGATCACATTCACAGACTCTATTTTGTAAGTACTGTACAGGAAGAGCAAGTATTTCTTCAATACCATTTATCAATTGTTAATGCTTAAATTTCTGTTGTGGTGTGACATTTCTGAAATTCAGCCTCTTCTGTTACATGTTTAGAAATCAATCTGCATGTTTATATAAGCAGGATGGAGTTTGTTTTTTGTCTTACCCCCTGAATATTTGCTTGCTGGGTCTTCTAGGGGACCTACCAGTCAGAGAAAATGGCAATCATGAAACTAAGGTTTTTCGCATTAAACTCCTATTCAATATAGACACATTTCCCAGAAAATTACTTTTGCCAACCAGGAAACAATGTAAGCACTATGACTGCCAGGATTTTTGTCTGTTATGTATGTGACTTTTTTATTCCCATTAGAGATAAACAAAAGTGTTTTGACTTCTCAGTAGTAAATGTTTAATGTAAATGTATGAGACAAAATCATTTTTTAATGTTAGTGGAATTTGGAAAATTCAGAAGTGCCTATCACATAATCTCGGTTATTTCTACAATAGTACAAACTTTGCCATTTTCTTGTGTCTTGTACACACACACGCACACACACACACACACAGCTGCTAAGGAGGAAAATAATATATAGCATGAACCAGGTTATTTCAATAACAATCGAAAATTTCTAACTTCCTTATGCTAGGTCTTCCAAAATACTAGCTGTCTATGTATTTCTTCCTGATACTATTCTACTTCAATATGCTTCTAAATGGGTTTGGCTTAATCCACTGTATATATGTAGTACGGTTAACTAGTAAAGGTAAGGCTTTTTCTAAATTTCTTTCCCAAGCAGAAAGACTTCAGGTTCATAAGTGAGCTCCATTCCTCTCTGTCTCCAGCATGGTGACTGCAGGATGATACTCAAGACCACACAAAGAATCCAAGAGAAGAACTAGAGAGAACACAAGCATGAGATCTCAGTTGACTAGGGAGGTGGCAGTAATGTGGATTGGACCTTGGAAGGTCTGAGTCTTAATTCTGCATTTGTCAGAAGTTGGTTGATGAACCAGGAACTCACTCTTAGCTCATAGAGTTTACTCTTCTTCTGTATAAAGTTTGGGAATAAATAGTCTGAGGTTCTTACAAGTTCTCAAATTCTGTGAGCCTATTTCTCCTCCACTTTTGTGAAAAAGAAAAAAAAAAAAAGACAATGGAAATTATCCAAAGCAAAATGTTGCCCTTTTATAACATGCTTTTTATTTTTAAAAATTAGCTCTCCTTCAGGTTTTTAAAAAATCTGTCAAAATTATTTTTGGCTTTAGTAAAAAATAAAAACTTGAACTTCCAAATTTCAAGAAATTCTTACTTTTAGAATCCCAAGTCAAACTTTCCTGAGATTCTTTAGTTTATTTCTTTTCTTATTTATTATTAAATCATTTTTTAAAAGATGCCAGTATTCTACAGCCTGTTCTTTTACAGTTGGTATGTGTAATTGTTTAGCACATTCTGCTTATTAACTGTTAGGAATGAGGCTGTCATTCATTTTGATCCATAAAACAAGTATCTTAACTTTGGAGGAATAATGTCTCCAAAGCAATCAACAGTGGGGCATTTGTCAACCTTGTAGCTTTGATTAAAACAAAAAAAGTAGACTCATGACATATCACTCTTGACCACAGTGATCTTTCCCCTTAGCTGCAAGAATTGTGAGGTTTGTTTCGTGAAAGCACCTCGTATGCTCTCCTCCAGTGGCTGCCATCTGCACTTCAGTGTCCTAGTCCTCCAGCACACTGAGATGCACCCTGATTCTTGTGCTCATCTAGAAAAAGTCTTATGATAAAAATAAAATGAGCTACAAAAAATAGCTTCTTTGAACACAAATTAATTTGGAGTAGACCTTATATAGTTGAGTCAATTTTTCTTCCACAGTAAAACACAATTCCCTTTGAAATATAAACAACTGGTGGATTTTATAATGCTTTTTAATCCAAAACCAAATAATACCTTTGTATGTGTATAGATTTATGTTATTTACATATGTATATAGTATGTATATGTTATTTACATGTTATCTACACACACAAACACACACAACCACACAGAGAGATTTTAAGAAATGAAGGAATGGCTCATACAATTGTAGGGGCTGCACCAAAATCTGCAGGACAGGTCATAGGCTGAAGACCCAGGGAAGTGTTAATGCTGCAGCTCCATTCTGAATGCAGTCTGAAGTCAGAATCCCCACTTCATTAGGGGACTGCAGTATTTTTCTTTTAAGGTCTTTATCTCGTTAGATGAGGCCCACATACGTCAGGGCAGATAATCTGCTTTACTGCGCTCTATTAACTTAAATGTTAACTTTATTTAAGAAATACCTTCACAGCAACGTTTAAACTCTTGTTTGACCAATTACCAGAGTACTGTGAGTTGACATGTAAAATAACCATCATAATGCTCAAGCTAAATAACATTTTCTTTGCTTATTTAAGAAATAAACTGACCGGGCACGGTGGCTCATGCCTGTAATCCCAGCACTTTGGGAGGCCAAGGCGGGCAAATCACTTGAGGTCAGGAGCTTGAGACCAGCCTGGCCAACATGGTGAAACTTCATCTCTACTAAAAATGCAAAAATTAGCCAGGCATGGTGGTGCGTGCCTGTAATCCCAGTCACTTGGGAGGCTGAGGCAGGACTCCAGTTTGGGCAACAGAGTGACACTCTGTCAAGAAAGAGAGAGAGAAAGAAAGAAGGAAAGAAAGAAAAAAGATGGAAAGAAGGAAGGAAGGAAAGAGAAAGAAAGGAAGAGAAAGAAAGAGAGAGAGAGGAAGGAAGGAAGGAAGGAAGGAAGGAAGGAAGGAGGGAGGGAGGGAGGGAGGGAGGGAGGGAGGGAGGGAGGAAGGAAGGAAGGAAGGAAGGAAGGAAGGAAGGAAGAAGGAAGGAAGGAAGGAAGGAAGGAAGGAAGGAAGGAAGGAAGGAAGGAAGGAAGAAAGAAACACATTCAGCAAATGTCAGAATGTTACAGAATCTATAGATGGTTTAGGAAATAGTTACCAGAATGAAACTTTTGTCCTCCACACATTAAGCTTTTTCCTCTAGTGCACTCTATAAACATTTATAATTCTGAAATGTTTTTCATGAATTCTGAAATAAGAATTTTGAAGGAGCATATGTCTCTGGAATAATTTTCAACACTGGAAACACTGATTTACTTATGCTATACATGAGGAAGATCCTAGAAATACACTTTTAACTGAAAATGTTCAAAGGATGAGGGAGAGATCGGCTTTTTACATTTGTATATTCCTTGATTCTAACTCAATTAATTTAAAATGCAGGGAGTTTAGTGTGTTAATAAAAGGAATATCAGGTGCTATGGGAACAGAGTAGAATGATAGCCAGCCTGTGAGGGCAGGAACAGGTGAGGGAGGCTATCCAGAGACCTGTATCTCTGAGCTGAGAAATGGTAAATAACAGGGTGGTTATCAAAGTGGCTCATGAGTTAGGTCACCTAGACTCAGATCTGTGTTCTGGCACTAAACAATTGTTTCATCTTCAGAAGTATATTTAATTTTTCTAGTTCTCTGTCTTCTTATCTACCAACATAGTTTCCAAAGTGTAGAAGGATTAAATATGAAAAAAATATATAATACAACTTACACCTTGTAGTCAGTGGTACAGTGATTAATATCATTATTATTATTATTGTCGCTAGGTAGAAGATGAGGAACGAAAATGAGCATGTACCAGTTACATTGATTTTTTTCCAATGTCTACATGAGATTGGATATAAGTGTCAGAAGGCATAATCAAATAGTAAAAGAAGAAGAAAAAAAGAGGATGATTTTCTGAAATCATTGTATATTTTAACATGTTTAGAATGTGAAGTAGGAAGGATGTTTTTGTAAGAGACTATTATGTAAGGTGTAACTTTAGGCAAAATGAAATTGCTCTGAATAATTTATGATAGGAGATTTAAATATTCCAGTTAATATATCTCTTTTAGATAGTCACATGGAAAGTATCATTTTTATCCTAGAAATGCCCCCACTGACCAAAATGTTATTATGTTATCAATTTTTTTCTTTGTACTGTATCATTAGATTATAATGTCTTTTATGTTTCTTCAGTGTCAGGAAATTATTTACTTTTGAATGTCATTCTGAATTTTGGAAGTTGAAAACCAACTGGAAACAAATAGAGTGAACAATATGGATTATGTATTTTCAGTTTTTAGGTTTTGATCATGTGGATTGGTTCTGATATTGAGGAGTGGCTGAAAGACTAACCAGAAAAGCAATTTTCAATACAGGTTTAAAAAAAACATTTTATGATATAATAGCATAGTTGCAATACATCTTTTATATCAAAATGTAACAAATTGGAAGATATATAATAAATATTTTTTGTTTTATTTTTAAAATAACAATTTCATTAATTTATACAGAAACAAACATCCTTTTGTTTTTTTTATTGTATATATACAATTTAAGTAAAATTACTGATGGCAAAATGCTAATGGCCAAACTAGAACCCTAAATCCAGCAGGAAAAAAAAATTCTATCTATGTATGTGCTTTTTCCTTTCTCACACAAACTTAAACTTTATTGTCATTGAAAAGACATAATAGTAAATTAGGATGGACTTATTATTCTTATATGCACAAAGTGTGGTAGCCTTTGCCTATGTCTAACATATTGGAAACATGGCTAATAGAAGAATCAGCCCTGGACACCCAGTTGTGGCCCTTGCTCTATACATCTCAGGGTTATCAAGAGCAAGATGCTTAATGTGTTTGTGCCTCAGTTTACTCATCTATAAAACCGGGCTAACAATATATATCCTCATTCCCTCCAAAAGCTGCCATAAGAATTAAATGTAGTTATACTTTTTGAAAGTCTGAAAAATGCAAAATACCAACCAATTGCTAGGTATTGCAATATATGTTCTTCAGACAATTTCCTGGGGGAAAAGCGTCCCAAATAACAAATGCATTTTATAAGACCTTTTATTTCTAAAATTAAGTAGATAAATTAAGTCCCAGTTATTTTAGCTTGCTTTCTCTTTACCATCACATGTGTAAAAAGTTGACCTGTTTTAACTATAAAGATGTAAGAAGCTCAGGTTTTTGGCCACACCCTTTTTGAAAGTAGTAAAATGCAGAGGCCACTCACATTATCAAATCGATTCTACAGGTTGAAATAGTGACCCACACTAATTAGGTGTGTCAATGTTGAAAGAAAGTCTGTATGCTCTGAAGTCTACCTATTCATGGAATATTATCTATTTTACTAACAAACAGGAATTTCCCCACAATGTACAGTCATCATAGAGCAATTACATTTATGGTTTGCATGCTTTTCAATGGTAAATATTTTGCTTGGCTTATAAGGTCATATGTCATGCGTTTGTTTCTATTTCTGGCTAGAAAACATGAATATAATCATTATATTCAATAAGACTAGAATGTAATCCTACCTGTAGTAATTTTTTTCCAAAACACATACATATATGTGTATTTTGGGGAGAGTTATTGTTATTAAAATAATGAAATTTACAAATCAGTATTTTATTTTTAAATATCAAATTTATAGCCAGGAATTTGGGTTTTGGTTCACTGCGCTTACCTGTCCTGAATTATAGGTAGAAGCAAAATAAAATATTAGCATGTTTTTACCTATTTATTTGCTCTCTCAAAATAACATATGTTGAAGAACATCTATCACCCTGCTAATTATGCTTAATTATTTATTAATAAAAATTATTTATAACTTGAACTTTGCTGCATAATAATTCAGACTATGAAACTCCACCAAATGTTCTCATTAATGTAACTCATGTTTGGGATGTAGAAAAAATAGTGAATTCTATAATTATCCCAGGTGCTATAAACATTTGGAAAAGAGAAATTTTCTTTAGCAAATTTGCCTTCTACTTTATTCAACCTGAATGAGTATAGTAGCAAAACACTTTTTTTCTGTATCTGGTGATTTAATTGCATTGTTAATGTTTCAGAACCATATGGAACAATTTCCCTTTAAATTAATATAAATGAGAAAATGTGCCACAATCTCTTTATATGCTTTGTTGTTTCTCCTTTAGAGCCCAATATTTCACGGCAGTCAAGTTTCTGGAATTATAAAAAGTATGAAATTATTTTAAAAACAGTAAAAAAGATTGTGTATATCAAAATGGTTATTCTAAACCCATTAAAAATAGAGTTACCTTTTTCTCAGAACTAATAAGCAAAAAAAACTAGCTGAGATTACAATCACTCGATGTAAAAATTCTAATCTTAGACGATTTGAAGACAAATATTTTCCCCAAAGGCATAAGAATAATCATATCCAAATGTTCTTTCCAGCAGAGAAGAATGAAATAAAGCTACACTCTATAAACTTCAGCGCACGATGTGTCAACTCAAGGATTAGTGTGTATTTCAGAAAATGATATTGAAATCAGGGTTTTTATTACTTAGAAAAATACACTTCCGTAAGTCAAATTTATTCATATCTTTTATTTGTTTATTAAACACTGAAAGACTTCACATTAACATCACCACAAATATTTAGGCAAGAATGCCAGCTGTTGATTATGGGCCTATGACAGAGGATTTGGCATATTTCCAACCACATGCTTCTACTGTATCCAAAACAGAGCATTTTAAAATACAGTGCTTCTCCGCTAACGGATGTTAAATTTTCAGATGAACATATTTGGGAGAATGCATCTAGGTATAGACACAAAACCGTCAGACGTGGGCAATGACATATAGCTGAAAGGCAAGGATATCTCCTAATGACATGGCACTGCCAAAAGCCAGAGAGGACTGTAGTCGCACACATACAAACTCCCATATATAAACTCATGTCCAGAACAGTGATAGCTCATATTTCTGCATACTTGCCCTGTCTAGGCTAAGTGATTTATATTGACTAATTCATTTAATCTTTTGAAGCAGGAACTGATCTTCTCATCATTTTAGAGATGAAAGAACTGATAGCATGGAGATGTCACATTATTTGTCCAAGTTCCCAAAGCCATTTTAACTTCTAAGCCCACACTTTAAATGACTGTGTTATGCAGTGCCATCTCACACACACTCAAATTCAGACACAGGGAATAAAGATTCCATCCAGACAATCGTAGCATCAGATTAGGCATGTGGTACTTCAGAAGTGTCTTGTCTAGCATGAAGTCAGAAAACAAGTTGAATGGCCTTTATCACTCCAAGTCTTTCATCTTTTGTTTAAGCATCACTGTGCCCAGAGTTGGCATTTATCATATGGCTACATTTAACTAAATAAAAATATCATCCTTTTTCAACATACAAAAATCCCAAAACTTCAAAGTTGGCTCCAAAATGTGCTTGTTTTTAAAAATTGACACTCAAATATTTAGGGGTAAAGGCCCTTTATGTTGGCAACTTATTCTCAAGTCAGAAAAATCACTCATACACACACACATACACAGACACACAGACAAAGCAAATCTGATAAAATACTAATTTTGGAATCTAAATTAAAGTAGAGGAGAATTATTTGTACTGTATTTGTATTTTTTCTGTAAGTCTAAAATTAAAATCTGACTGGAGATTCAAATAGTAAAAAAAGAAAAAATTATTGAGGAAGAGCAATAGAAAAACTAAGGATACAAATATATTCAGATTGGCATGTCCAAGATAAAATGTTATTCTTTTCTTCCTCCATATGTAGAAGACTGCTTAATACCCCCTATCTCTTTTGCAATATAGACTGTAAGAGAAATTAGGACATAGATTATATTTTCCTTTCATTCTAAGGCCTCTATTTTAGTTCTAGCTTTCTATTTGTAGGTTTGTTCCCCTTCTGGGTCACCCCATCTCCTTTCTACAAGACTGAGTTGTATTTGAAAGTTTTAACAGGTAAATCAGAATGCAATAAAATAGCCCTAACATCCACAAAAGAAATATAGATTCACCTTTCTACATTGAGGCTAAAATTGAACTCCGAAGCATTAGGTAAATTAGTATACAGCCAAAACTATCCTAGAATAACCTTTAAGCAGTCCATTAAGTAGGGGCTCATTGTTTTGTATAGTAATGATTATTCCAGGAAATTTTGACAACTGCTGAGCTGAACAAAAGAAACAAAATAAAAATGTACATGCAAATGTCTAAGCATTTAAATGACTTTGCTTTTAAGATAATCATCAAATCCTGAGCAGTGTAAGGTGAGGAATGGGGCAGTGAGAAGAGAATTTCAAGTGATTTTGCTTGATGTGAAGTTTATTCCATTTGGTTTAATGTTAAGTCTCTACAAACATAATATATGTAAGTAGATTCGTTTGTCAGGATTAAATCCTGCTTCCCGGCGTGATGAAACAACTCGTATCACAGTAGGCCTTCTGTCATAAGCAATTGTAAAAGTGGACAAAATGTGTGAAATTGCTACTTTTAGACATTGAACAAAAGGCACCACGTGACTATGATCCCTAAAAGAAAGTCAAAAACATGAGATGAGTCCTGTAATTGTACCAGCTTTCTGCCTATGTCACTTCCTAGGCTGTGTGGTTCAGAGAGATGGTGCCCAAACACAGCAGTCCCCCAGAGCAGAGGAGATAGAGATTAGAATTCAGGCCCAGTGAAGTGACTGGAATTTGTATGGCAGGATCAAGAGGGAGCAGAGAAAGAGTTCCAAAAATCTGCATCAAGGTCCCCCTGAGTCTTGGAATAGTAAGCTGTTTATATTCAGATTGAAATTCTCTGAGGCAGGACAAAGTATAACTATTAGGAAGAGAAAAAATACAGAACTGTGAGTTTAACTCTCAGAGCTACACAGAGTGCAGAGATATTTACTTCTGACTTGCCAAAGTGAAAAGCACCTTACTAAACACTGTAGGTACAATATTGCTTTAGTGGATCTTTTTCCCCTCCAAACCTCATGTTGAAATTTGATCCCAAATGTTGGAGGTGGGGCCTAACGGGAAGTGTTTGGGTCATGGGGGCTGATCCCCACTAAATAGATGAATGCCTTCCATGGGGGCAAGTTGAGCGAATTCTCATTCTATTAGTTCCCAGGCAGAGCTGGTTATTAAAAAGAGCCTGGCACCTCCCTCCTGTCTCTCGTGCTTCCTCTCCCACAATGTGATCGCTGCACATGTCAGCTCCCCTTCACCTTCTGCCATTAATAGAAGCAACCTGAGACTTTCACCAGATACCCAGTCTTCCAGCCAGCAGAATTACAAACCAAATAAACCTTTTTTTCTTTATAAATTACCTAGTACCTAGTATTCCTTTGTAACAACACACATGAACTAGGACAAGCAACACAAATGGACTAAGTAGAAACTCCACACAGCCTGTACCTTAGAAGTAGGATTAATCTAGTCCTACAAAAAAGATTATTCTTGATCTACCTTAACAAGACTTGAAAGCATCAAGCTCGTCTGCAAGCAAATTAACTGCCTTTGGGAAAAAGCTTAACACTCCTATTAAGGAAGATGATAAAATTCAGTCAACAGTGAAGTATCTATGAAGTCCAATGTATAAGAAAAAAAAGTATTAGTCATGCAAAGAACCAGGAAAACATGATCCATTATCAGAATAATAGTCACTCAATCAGAACAGACCCAGAAATGACACAGAAAATGAAATTAGTGGACTATATCTTAAAAATAATTACTATAAAAATATCCAGGAATTTAAAGAAAGAAGACAAAGAAGGAAAAATAGAAAATCTCAAGTGGGAAACAAACTATAAAAAGCGATACTGAAGAGAATAAAAAATTTAAAATTCACCAAATAAGCTTATCAGCAGATTAAATAATGCAGAAGAAAACTGTCGGTAAACTTGAAAATAGAGCACTTTGGAAATTACCCAAACTAAAGCACAGAAAGAAAAAACAGCTAAAAAAAGTAGCAGATTCTCAGTAACTTATAGTAGAATTCCAAGCAGATTTAAGAAGTTAAACAGTGCCTAAGCAGGAAAAACACAAAGAAGACCATACCAGGGCCTATTAAGTAGGGTTCCATCAGTTAAGCAGAATTACTATAAGTGACATACGATCTGGGATTTATTTTGAGGATTAGACCTTAGGCAATTGTAGAAGCTTCTTAAGTGGTCTGTAGAAGACTATTAACTCTCCAAACATAAGGCCTGAAGTCAGTAAGGAAATATAGACATTGATTAAGGGGGATCCAAGAGTGAACCCTGAGGGAACTTGGGGGGGAAAATGGAATCTATAAAGCAAAACTAAAACACACAAGAACAAATAGAAATGTGTTTGTCCCACTCCCTCCAATCTTGATAAAGTAAGTGAATTGCAAACAAAGCTGGACCTCTTCCCTGTGAAGCTATACATGACCTGGCCGGGGATTCCAAGATCTAACAAAGTATTTCTGGTTAGAAAAACTGTAAGCCCAGGTTTTGCTCCTCAACACCAGTGGGTAAACCAGTAGATCAGTAATTGTATGCATGAGCTACAATGGTGCCGGCCCCATGCCAACCTTCACAATGTAGAGACTAGCTGTTAGTTACTTCACTTTTGCCTTCTCAATCTCACACAAGTTTTTGTTGTGACCCATCATAAACTAGAATGATACAGTGAAAGAATTTCTGAGAAACATTCCAGTTTAGCTAAACTGAACAGTTGCCACAGTCCACCCCCTTACAACTTGGCATTCCCATATACACCTTTCAATAACACTTAACTTCTAAATAAAGACAATAGCAAAATTATCTTTTTGCATAACACAATATTAATACATACTAAGATACTGATACATACTAAGATACTGATATATAACTAAAAACATGCTAAAACTCTCCAAAAAGATGATACAAAATCCCTTTATTCAATTTTGGTTAGTGTTTCTTTTTCTTCTAATTGAATCACATTCCTCCTAAGATACAACTTAAATACTGAAATATAAGCTCAGTTGCTATTAATACTTCCTCTTTTTAATTTTAGACAGAGTCTTGCTCTTGTCACCCAGGCTGATGTGAAGTGGCACAATCTCGGCTGACTGCAACCTCCGCCTCCCAGGTCCAAGCAATTCTTCTGCCTCAGCCTCCTGAGTAGCTGGGACTACAGGTGCCCACCACCACACCTGGCTATTAATACTTCTTATGTTACATGTTAGGGAGATAGAGGGAGGGGAAAATAGTTGAATGGAGAAAGAATGTATAAATATCTTTATATAAAATAAGAAGAAAATTCTCAAGTATTATGGTGTTCATTTCTGCAGCTGGTGACATAATTTCAGTTAATATTTGTTCCTTCAGTCTTCTACTATCCATTCCTATTCCCTTTGTCTTCAGTAAGCACTTTGCCTTGTCATGATTCTTTGCCTAATGGGGTAAACCAAACCATTATCCCTGAAGGGAGATAAACTGCTAATGTCCTAGCCGTTCGCAGTTTTGCTGTAGTTTTTCTTTGACTCATCACAGAGCATGAACATATTAAGATGTGTCCCAAGATATTTTGTGAATTACGAACACATTCCTCCTTACCACAATAGTGTAGTCAAAACTTGATTTCCTCTTGAAGGTCAGAATCAATCATTGCTTGATTTCCTCTTGATGGTCAAAATCAATCATTCAGCATAACCCCTCTTCTCTGCCCGTTGATTTACCACCATGAGAATCTTTAAGTGGTCACATGACAGCATCAAATTTCCATGTAATAGAACCATTGCTAAGTCCCCTGGTGGAAGCATTCCTTGCTCCAGAACTAAGACCTCTAGACAAGATGAGTCAAGGTTGCATAGATGAGAAGCAATAATTTTGTTAGTGATGGATTAGGGGTAAGCAGGGAGATAAGCCATTCACTTTCATTTCCACTTTTTGATTCCCAGATCTGTGTAGTGAGAGAAAAACATCATAAATTGGACACAGATTCAGAGCATATGCTCTCTTTTGGATGACATTACTCAAACCCTACAAAGTGTTGCCATGCATCTGGCACCATAATTTAGTCTTCAAAAGGCCATTCTATCAGGCCAGCTGCTTCAGAGTGATGGAGAACATAATAATAATACAAGTGAAGGCCACGTTCACAGAGCCATTGCTGCATTTTGTTAGCTATAGAATGAGTTTCTTGGTTAGAAGCAATGCTGTATTCACCATGTTGGTGAACAGGGCATTTTGTAAATCCACAGGGTGATTTTTGGCAGAAGCATTGTAGGCAGAAAAGGCAAATGTGTATATAGAATGAGTTCCCATTGCAGTGAGAACAAAGTATTCCCCCTTCTGCGATAGAAATAATTAACCTACTTGCTACCAAGTCACTGGCTGATCCTCCTGGGGGCTCAGTATTCATCTCAGATAGCAGGTTGGGCACTCAGCAGTGGCAGTTGTCAGATCAGTATAGATGCGTGGAAGTGAACATTGCTTAGCCCATGCGTAACTTCCTTCCCAGCTGCCGATGATCACTTTGTTTATGAGCCAATTGGACAAAGGTAGATGTAGCTGAGAAACAAGTTCACTCATGTCCATAGAATGGACCATTATACCTACTTATTCTTCTGAAGTGGCTCTTTGGTGGGCCTTGATATCGGACACACATTTCTTAATGATCTAGCTCAAGGTATGCCGAGATTCACATACATCTTTCCAGACCTCATTATCGCCAAGTTACCAATCATGTTCCTTTTAATTGATGATCATTCAGCCAAACTGTTAGCCACACCCTTTCAACCAGTGGATATCTGACCATCTCTTCCTCCAGACTTTACCCAAGGATTACACAGGCAAAAATGGTTTTTTGTTTTTTTTTGTTTGTTTTTTTTTGTGTGTGTGTGTGTGATTCTATTTAACATTCTACTAAAAGTTTTAGTCAGTGCTATAAAACCAGAAAATAAAATAAATAGCATAAATGTTGGAAAGAAAAAAGTATACTATCTTTATTCAAAAATAACATGGTTGTGTATATTAAAAACTATAAACATCTAAAAAATATACTACTGGAGCTCATATATGATTTTAACAATGCCACGGATATAAGGTTAATATTAAAATATTTATCGTATTTCTATGTACTATCAAAAAGAATGGGAAAATTAAATAAAAAATCCAAAACAATTTAAAATAGTATCAATTGACACAATTTACTTAGGATATTTTAAGTAAAATATAGCTAAGATCTGTATGCTGAGAGTAAAAAACACTGCTGGAAGAAATTAAAGAACATTTAAATAAACAGAAATATATAGCATGTTCATGGATTTGAAGACTCAATATTTTTAAGATGTAATTTTTTTTGTAAGCTGATCTGTAGAGTCAAAATATTCCCAAACAAAATCTTAGTTTTTTTTTAATTTCTGTAGAAATTGACAAGATAATTTTAACATGTATATGAAAAGACCAAGGTCAGGAGTGGTGGCTCATGCCTGTAATCTCAGCACTTTGGGAGGCTGAAGTGGATGAGTCACTTGAGGTCAGGAGTTTGAGACTATCCTGGCCAACATGGTGAAATCCTGTCTCTATAAAAAGTACAAAAAAAAAAAATTAGCCCAGCATTTTAGCATGTGCTGGTAATCCCAGCTACTCAGGAGGCTGAGGCAAGAGGATCGCTTGAACCTGGGAGGTGGAGGTCGCAGTGAGCCAAGCTTGTGCCACTGCATTCCAGCCTGGGCAACAGAGTGAGACTCTGTCTCAAAGAAAGAAAGAAAAGACCAACTACCCATAAGAGCCAAAATTATCTTGAAATAGAAAAATACTTTGTAGTACTTATATCACTTGATTTCAAAACTTAGTATAATCAAGATGGCATGATATGATGTCAAGACAGATAAATAGTTTAACAAAAGCAAGTAGTAAGTCCAGAAACCAACCCACATTTACCCAGTCACTTGATCATTTTTTAACTTGAGTCATCAACATAAGTTAATATGGGAAAGAAAAGTTTTGGCAAAAGGTTCTGTAAAAAATGACTATAGGAAAAAATTTGTACCTCAAACTCTATACAATTTATAAAAATTAAAGTCAGATCATAGTCCTAAATATAAAAGATAAAATTCTAAAACTTCTTGAGGAAAACAGAGGATTATTTTTTCAACCCTGTGAGAGACAATCCAACCAGGTCCTGAACTATGGGTTTCCATGTCTGTCTTTGCATTGTCCAATTTTAGCAAAAATTCTGTCAAATTTGTTTCACCAGAATCTTTCACCCTTCATATCTGGTCATCTTTAATATTTTATCAAATTCCTTATGTCCCACCATCTCCCAGGTTATATCTGATTACTCTGGCCTGACTTCAGTAAGAATCCTGTTAAGCCTATTTAACCAGAATCCCTTCTTACTCCTCATGTTTCCTCTCAGTAATTTTCCATCCACTGACCCCTGCAACTTGCTACATGGCTATAAATGCTAACTTGTCTTTGCTGGACTTTCAGAGGCTGGAAGTCCAAGATCAAATTGCGAGCAGGGTTGGTTTGGGGGCGAAACATGGAGAATGTACAAGTATATGTGGTCTCTGATGTCTCCTCTTATAAGGACACTAATCCTGTTGGATGAGAGCTTCTCACAATTATGACCACACTTAACCTTAATTTCTCCCTTAGAGGCCCCATCTCCAAACAACCACACTGGGGATTAAGGCTTCAACATATGAATTTTGGGGAGATTCAAACATTTTGTCCATAGCAGTCATAAAAATGGCAGTTTGCACAAGAACAGAAAACCAAACACCACATATTCTCACTCATAAGTGAGTTTTGAAGAAAGAGAACACATGCACATAGGGAGGGGAACATCACACACTGAGGACTGTTGGGAGGTGAGGGGATAGGGGAGGGATAGCATTAGGAGAAATACCTAATGTAGATTACAGGGTGATGGATGCAGCAAACCATCATGGCACATGTATACCTACGTAACAAACCTACACACTCTGCACATGTACTCCAGAACTTAAAGTATAATAATAGTGCCAGTTTGGATTAACTCTAAAATCAATAATGCGTTGCTTTACTTAATAAGAATGAACCAATCTCTGATTCTTAAAGCTTGAGTTCTCATCAGCAAACTAGGCCATGAGTCAAATAGAAATAACTGCATATTCAAGATGTTATCTAAATATGCTACAAATTGAATATTAGCATAACCTATTGACAGAAGCTTGCCTCATTAACCGTACTTGCAAAAAGATATTTGAGTGCCTTTTGTGCAATACCCAATGTATTAGGAACTCTTATTAGATGAGGTAAAATGATGTAACAACAATAAGCCATATTGTTGTAGATACACATCACTAACTGTTCTGCAGGATGAGCAAGAACAGTAGTATTATATAAACAATTTAGCCGGTCTGCAGGAACAGTAGCATTGTATAAACAAGAATAGTAACACTGTATAAACAATTTAGCATTGCCAAAGTGAAGTAGTGATTTGAAGTGATTGTACGGATACATCAAAATGAAACTTGCTAAATGGAGTAAGACAGGTTTTGGCATGAATTAACTACATAATTATTTCAGCTTATACTTTAGCTACCAAGTCCTGGCAAAGCTGTGATAGGATAGAGTACTGAGGAAGCACAAGCTCCAAAAGTGAGAACTCAGATGTCCAAACACAGAAGCCCAGCCGGGCCTGAAAAATATTGCCCTATGAGAAATTAAAGCGCCAAAGAGTTGCTTTCCAAAGTTAAAATTTATGTGGTAGAACAAGCACCTCATTCTCATGAAAATGATAACTTCTTAGAATGGATACCAAAAAATAGCAACTGGGCACAGCTGGATGGCTGCCTGGTCTTCAGGGTAAGAGTCCTGGTGTTTTTCAAACAAGAGGCCAGTGGTCATTGAGTTTCAAAGAGAAATAATTCTTTAGTGTGGGCATACTCCTTACCATTTGTATATGTGCACATTTTATGTATAGCTCTGTTCTATAACTGAGAACTTCACATAGAGTCGTAACTCTCCCAGGGAAGGAGGAAGAAGAAACAATAAAAGGGAAGCCAAGGAAGCCCTGCCTGACAAGTAGAACACCTGTCAGAGCCGGGCTCATGGGACACTGGCACAGGCCCAATTAGCTAGGTGAATGATTTAAGTATCAAAGGGATGTAAGTCATGAGAACAGAGTGGTGGTCAAAGTCAAGCTTAAAAAGTGAAACTTTTCTTCAATAATGAAATATTTCCTAATAGATAAAGGACATTAAGAATCTTTGTATTTATTTATGTATTAGAGACAGGGCCTCACTCTGTCACCTAGGCTGCAGGGCAGTGGTGCAATCACAGTTCACTACAGCCTCAAACTCCTGGGCTCAAGCAATCTTCCTACCTCAGTCTCCTGAGTAGCTAGGATTATAGGCACACATTAGCACAACTGGTTAATTTATTTTATATATATATGCGTGTATATATATATATATAATATATATTGTACATACATAATAAATTATATATATAATAAAAAACCATATCTATCTATCTATATATGTTTATATATGATATATATATATATTGTTTTTTCTGCAGAGACAGGGTCTTCTCATGCTGCCCAGGCTGGTCTTAAATGCCTGGCCTCAAGCAAGTCTCCTGCCTTGGCCTTCCAAAGCACTGGAGTTACAACCATAAGTCACTACACCCAATTGAGAATCTTTTCAAACTGATACCTGTTACAAGAAATTTTAACAGCTTGGACTGCCAGTCTGATAAAACTTCTGTAACAGAGCTAGTATTGATTTTTGGGTTGTTTTTTAAACAGAGCTTTAGTTAGGTAGATTTGGAGGAACAAGACCTGTAGAAAAGCCACTATTAATTTGATCCAGCACTCAAAAAGAGTGAAGTTCTGAACTATAATTATTAGCCAAATTATAAGATATAAAAATATCATTATATATATATATTTTTAAATCCCATCTTTCCAGACAAAATGGTTGGAAAAAAAGGAATGAATCCAATAAAGCATTATCTTTAAAAAATTCATTGGTCTGCTAGCATGACTTTTAACATAATTAATTTAAGATTTTATAATAGGTAACCTGGATATAGGAATTCTGCCATGTTTGCCATGTTTACAAGACACTCAGTAGGAAAGATTAAACTCATCAACCAAGGCAAACATGTTGCAGCCACCTAACCATGTCTGCCACATAATAATTTCCCATAAACATTTCTTGGCGCATTGACTGCTTGGTCTTTAAACCAAGTACAGCATTAATTTCTCATGAGGTGCTTTCTAATATCTTTTATTTATATTCTAAATGTAACCTTTGCTATATTATGAGGCCGACTCTTTCTTTTATTGCATTAATACTAACAGATGCATACTGAGTAATTAGCTTTGCCTTTCTTTCTGTACTTTCTCCCAAATCTTTATAAGGGATAGCATGGTAACTATATTTTTATCATCCAAGTTTGCCTCTAAGCCCAACTGTGCAGTGAAAGGGCAACAGGAATCTTCATGAAGCATGCCTTCAGCTCAGAGTCAGAACCCACATTCAGAACTTTGCTGGGGATGAGAGAAAGGTCAAACCTGTGGATTAAAAGAGAGAGAGGTAAGAAATTTACAGATTTTTATAAAGAAAGCTACAATAATTTGTGTTCTGGACACAGACAGACTTGGGTTAGGGTCCTGGCTCTACCACTTAACCTACATAAGCCTTAGTTTCTGCATTAATGAAGCAGGGCTGATGGGGAATATAAATATTTTAAAGGCTCTAGAATACAGCAGGGACTCAAAAATGTATTATTATTATTTCATAGAACATTTGGTGACATAAAAACATATTGATAAGTATTATCCAGGAAATATAGAAGATTCTGGGTAGAGGATAGTCAGTCCAAACACCCTTCCCAAAGCCAATGCATGAGCAAATTGCTTTGGAGCCAAGGAAAGTCAGGAATTAATGACATCTTGGGCTTCAAGCAAGTAATGGGGAGCTGTTCTCCCACAGGTGTGGGAACCTATCCAGACTCTGTTTCCCTCAGCATCCTCTGGCTGATGCCCAAATCCAACCTGGATGACTTGTCACACCTGTCACACTAGCATCCATCCAACTCTGATACTCACCAGTCTAGAAAGGCCCTCTGCCATGTTCAGGCACCTAAACTCCAGACTCCTTGGGACACAGTGATTTATAATGTGGGGCACTTTGTCCCACTGGAAGAGTGTGGAAGTAGGGAGAATAGAGAACAATGGTAAGAGAAGCTTATTTTCCCAGCCTCATCGTCTCTGGCTTTTTCTATGCGTGTACCCCTTCCCCATAGACTCTCCAGGTCTCATGAGTTTGACTAAGGGACTCATGAAAAAGTCTCATTACTGAAGCCTGAGATTTCTCCTTTGCCTGCCAGTCATCCTCTATCTCTCCAGAGTCAGAGCATTTGCAATTTCCTTCCCAATGATTATTTTAAACAAGTGAATTAGGTTTGTTGTCCACTCTGTAGATTTAGGAAGGACACTTACCTATGAGTGATGTAGGTCTCACCTCCTAAAGTCCACATTTCCACCTCAGCAGGTCCATGTGATGTTCGTTCCACAGTTCAGAATATCTGAACTTTTAGTTTAAAACTGGCTGGTGGGGACCTGGAGTTCATGCAGGCAGCCTGCTCTGGAGTCTGCATCCTTATCCCCATGCTAGGCAACTTCCCTCTAACTAGAGTGGATGGGGAGGGGAGAGGAATGGAACAAAAAAGGTAGATTAAAGTTGGATTGAATAGAGTCTTGAAAGCTAAGCCAAAGAATTAGAATCTTACTGTGTAGGCAGTTGGAAATCAGAGAGATTAAACAAAGTAGTTTTCAAGGAATAGTAATTGGTTGGCAGAACACAGGATTGAATAGAATAAGTAAGGTATTAAAAGATTAAGAGACTGTCTAGGAGGATATTACATGAATCTAGATTTAACAAGATGGGAATTCAGCCCAGGAGGTAACATTGGGAACTAAAATGAAGAGATGGGCATAAGCCAGTTAACATCAGTGTGATCTAGTGGCTGACAGGAGTGGAGGGTAAAAGTGACAAGTCTGGTTTTAAGAGTAGATGATGATGAGAACTAATTACATACACACACCCATAACTAAAATACACCCATAATAAGGAGTTGTATTTAATAAATTATTTACTCTGAACCTAAATTTTCTTTCCTCAATTTAAACCTCCTCTCTTTTATTATCTTTAGCCTAAACATTGCTGTTTAAATCCTCCTTAACACTTTACACTTAAGACTAAATGATCCTGATACTGTGTTTTTCTCATTCCTCCATTTCTTACATACGCATTTATACATACATATATGCTAATTAATAGGCACAGTTGGTATGCATGTACTTTCTGTAAGTGAAAGCAAGAAAGGGATTCTGGAGATAAAAATAAGAATGATAGCTCTAGTTTATTAAACACTTATTATGTACGTACTCCTGTGCTGAGTTGTTCACATGTATTATTTATTGAATGCCCATGACAACCCTACAAAATAGGTACCATTATTTATAGGGTCCAGCCCTACAGGGTCCTGTGAGCCCCTCTCTGCTGGTGTGGAGATGAGAAACTGTGGAAATAAAAGACACAAGACACTGAGAAAGAGAAAACAGAGTTTGGGCCCAGGGGTCCACTGCCAACCAAAGCACAGAGTCTGGCAGTGGCCCTGAGTGCCTGGACGCTCTGACTTTTCTTGAGTACAAAGCAGGAGGCAGGGAAGTAGGGTGAGGTAATGGTGGTCAGCGATAGGGTCAGGTAAATCACATGTCTTGGAGATAGGGGGCCCAAAACTTTCAAGTAACTGAAGGAGAGGAGGAAATCTAATACATCAGCACTTTTCGCATATTTGTCGGAAATATCGAGGACATTAAATTTATGTTACTACTATTAATTCTTATCTTCTGAGAAAAAGAGAAACCAGGTGCAGAAGCAGAGTGTGAGAATGGACATGGAACATGACCACTGAAGCACAGCATCACAGAGAGACAGTTAAGCCCCCGGATGCCTGCAGGCCTCCCTGACAGCCGTCAGGCCTTACCACAAGAGCTTGGAGGAGCAGAGTTTTCTCCTAACTCCCCCGAGAAGGGAGACGTCTTGGCCATTTTGGACGTCTCCTTCCCTAGCTGGCTGAACAGCAGGCACTTTCCCAGTGCTGGCACTGCTGCACAGCTGAGGTGCCCTCCAGCAGCCCTTATGCAGGTGTGACAGAAGGCTTAGAGCATCTTGCCTTAGGATCACTTTGTTCACAATGTCTCCTCAGTTCCATGCTTCATAACCTGATAATCATTAGTAAAATTAAAGGTTATATTGAGTATATATCTTCATGATTATAAGTAACTATAAAATTATATATGATTATATAAAGGAATAACTATGTGCTTATATTTCTAATTATTTTCTAAATCAATATCTGTATGGGAACAGGCTGAAGCTTCAGACCCTTGCCACGACACTTGCATGATTCCTCCCCCCACACACACACACACAATTATTGTCTTCATTTGCCCAGAAGGAGACTGAGGCTTGAAGGAGTATAGAAACTTGTTAACAGTCATAACATCTGAAGGGGATTAGAATATGTCACACCAAAATAGGCCACTTTGGCATAATGATTATTTTAAGTCGAAGGCAACTGAGAAAAAGCAGACACAAGAAGAGCTCTTTACCCTTCCCCTATCTGTGTAAACATAAGGCATAAAGCTTTCTTGTGAAAGTATTTCCCCATCTTCCATGTCAGGAAAAGAACAAACTGTACCACTGGAGATGGAGACAGCACCTAAATGAGTCTGTACAGACAAACCTTACTACACAACACTTATCTAACATTTAGTTTCCCCCATGTATTTACCTTCCCACAATTTGCCACTCCTAGAAGGCCAAGCCTCCTTCTTTTGTCTAGTCAATTCTCCATAATTTATCACTCTTTGTTAAAATGGTATATAAGTCCAAGTCTAATCATTTCTATGGATTTTTTCTTTCTATTTCTTTAAAGCCCATGTACATGTACAAATATTAACATCAAGTAAATTTTGCATGCATTTCTTCTGTTAATCTGTCTTCTGTTTTAATTCACAGGCCCCAACTACAGAAGATAGGAAGGTATAGGAAAAGGTTTTCCTCTCTACAAGCCAAAAGTGGCAAGGCCAATATTTAATCCCCTGATTCTCTCCTCCAGAACCCATATCCTTCATCACTACTGATAAAGGTATAATAATAAATTCTAAATTCATTTCTTAAAATCTGCTAATTGGGAAAAGAAGTAAAGAAAAGATTGATATCCTCCTTCATATAATGGCTTATTTATAGCTATAACTTACTTGTCAAATACAAATGCTACCATGGTATTATTTATGTGGTATGTGATCCAAAGACTGTTACCACACATTAATGCACTAAAACATGGATATGACACATTTCCTGTAAAGGAGAATTTGGTATGATTTAGAAAATTTTGAATACTATTTAATAATTTAATTTTCTAGCCAGGATATAAACATATAATTGTTTAAAAATATAAACTACTGCACAGAATGTCAATGTATTATGGCACACCCCATAAAAAGACTGTGAAAAAATTATTGTTTTATGCTCAATTAAAGAGAGAAAAAATTTTAAAAAGGGGTTATGTCAATCAGAAAAAAGAGTAACTACAGGTCATTAATTTAAAGACAGAATTTTTTTTTAAATGCTAATTGATATGCTTGCTTCAGGTGAATGCTTTTCATATTATCATTAATCAACTTTTCATTTGAAAAACCCACACAAGGGAATTGCTTAAAGGGTAGGTATCACATTTAATTTTTTTCCACTATGTTTTTTCTAGTTTCAAATATATTTTTCAAATCTGCATTCGTGGTTGCTACTGCATTGGAATAATGGCAACAACAGGCTGATGAGAATCTTAAGTGGCACTTACTCAGTGGAGTAATTGGAAGCTGCAGTGGTTATACAAATAAATGTCTCTCAGAGGGAAGAATGAGAGATCTGCCTTGAAATTGCAGCTATAAAAAGCAGGTGCTGGTAAGTGAAGAAACAGAAACTAAGTGATAGAGAATGGGAACTAAGGTAGAAATAACTAAGGATGATCACTGTGCAGAGCTCTAATGGTGTTCAGAGTAGATGTACAAGTCTGTATATGCAGCAAATACAAATCTCAATCCACAAAAGAAAGTGAAGATGAATATATTTTAATTTTGTAAATAAAGTTATTTTAATATCTGTTATAAGCACTCTTCCACCAAGACAGAAGCATGGTCAGATGCCTGGGTAAAAAGAACATCCCAGATACCCATGTCTAGGCAGCATGCAGGGGTGGCAGGCTTATTAACTTCACACTCACTGGGACATCAGTACTTTACTTAAATGACCTCATTCACAGTGTTGAACTTTTTAAAAAATGTTCTTACTTTGTTATTTGTTACTCCTCTCTTATAAGTGATTTTCAGGTAAGCAGAAACACATTAAAGAAAAAGTTTGATTCGTTTGCAAGGCAGAGTCCATGGATTTCTTTCTGCTATTCCTTTTTGCACTTTCAATGGAACACACAGTGCAATTTTTATCCCTTCCGTTTTTAGAGCAGCAGCTGTAAAAGTAATTAATGGCTAAAGAGACTCTAGCACATCCTACCGAAGGCCATTCTGGGTTCAGTGCAAGATTTGGACCTCAGGCTGCTGCCTCTGCATGTTCCCAGACTTCCAGAGAACACTCTGATGAATGGTGAAGGACCCTTCTCCCAAACATGGGATCTCTGTGGTACCCTGATCCATTTTGGCCACTGCCACTTATAAAGAAAACTGGTGTCAACAGGTGTTTTTATGCTATTTCCAGTGATAACTTTGGTGCATATCCAGTATTTTTTTTAATCTCTGGGAGTTGACAATGATGTCCAAAGATCTTCTATATGTAATTAGTAAAGAATTGATTTAGTCATGAATTCCACAAAAGTAAATGAGCATTTCCCCTAAAATGTTTTCTCTTCCTTTCAACCTCCAATTTCTTCTTTTTGTCTCTCTACCTTCCTTCAAAAGAGAATTGTGCAAAACATCCCTGCGGTTAAATAGTAATCATGTATAATGAGGAAGTGTTCTGTGTGTGCCGTCTGCAAAGTCAGAGGCCTAATATAGGACTGAAAACACAAGGTGACCTTCAGGCCTGGTGAGGGTCATGATCCCTGTGACCTCCAGTCAACTGCTTGACACTTTGGATTCTCAGTTTTATGATCTTTAAAATAAGGACAACAGTACCTACCTGATGTACTTCACCATGCTTTTGAGGGATCATGAAAGCGAGCATATTTTGTAAACCACGGTGTTCCACAGGGACATATGGAATGATAGTCTTGTTGATTTTGATAGAACAAGACTCTTCAGAAACACTGGTGATAGAGAGAGGAATCAGGCCAGGGTTCTTCTGTTCCATCTCATTATCTCATCTGATAACACTGAGGCAGTGTGGCTTGATTTGCCAAATATGGAGGGGAAGATGAACTTTCTGAACACCCTTCCATTGTCTACACTGGAGCTGAGCCAGGCCACATCTTCTGGATACGGATCTGAGGACGGTCAGGCTCACTTCATTCTGCCTGAGCTTTGCTGCTGCTCCTTCAAACTGCTTAGGAAAGTGGTGTTTGATTGTGATGGCTGCCGCCCCACCCTTGGGAGAATGCCCAGGGGATGTGGACTACCCCAGGCAGCCACAGGAAGCTGGACCAGAAAGTGCAGAGTCACTGTGTGCCCAGGAGCTTGCAGGCAGATCTTTCTCCACTACATACATTTTTAGTGAGCTCTCTGACAAACGCCTGATATTTAACATTTGAGAAAGTCAGCAAAATGTTTTGTTAGCCTTTCATTCACCGTTTTAAGAATATAATATTTATCCAATTGGAATTGGAAAAAATTGGAAAAAAAAATCACAACTGCACTGTATATCCAGGGCCCAAAATTATTCTGATAATGGCCAAGTAAAAACATTAAAAGTTGAAAAATATAATGGCATTCAGGATATTACTGAAGATTCACTTTAAGCGTAAGTTTTTTTCCCCTCTCTTATACAGACTTGAGTATGAGAAGATTTAAAGAATTCTGTAAAAACTGTAAAAATGCATCTGGTAAATTAATAACAGTATTGATTTCACAAAAATGCCCTAAGTTTTGTAATGTCTCAAAAACAATTCTCAAACTTCTTAGTTTCAGTATCTCTTTAAAATTCATAAATGATTTAGGACCCCAAAGAGTTTTTGTTCATGTAGATAATATCAATATGTATTTACTATATTAAAAGTTAAACCTGAGAGTTTTAAAAAATCTATTTACTAAATCATTTAAAAATAACAAAAACAAACTCACTAAAGTTAACATCAATACAATGATATCGTCATATTGATGCAGGATTTCTTGCTCCTTAGCTCAGCTAGGTCTGGGTTCTTGTCTCATGACCAGGAAGAAGTAAGTACATGGACACTCCAAGAGTGAGCAAGATGGGAAGTTTTATTCAATGATGAAACACCTTTTAGCAGGGAGGGGATGGGGTGGTCCCTCTACCCAAAGGCAGGAGAATTCTCAATATGGCTGAGCCCAGGGTTTTTTAAGGGCTCAGAATAGGGAGTGTGTGCTGATTGGCTTGTGAATATGCAAAAAAGGTAAAAGCAAAGATGCCACTCAAAGGTGGGCACAATGGTGTAGAAAACCAATTAGGAAAGGGTAGGTATATGTAAAATGGGTGAAGGATGGAGATCAATCAGAGGAAAGCACACCAAACGGGAAGGTGGGTTCTCAGTCCGGTTTGGAGGATTTAACTTGCAGCTTGGCTTTCAGGCTTTAAACTGTCTTCAGCTTGGAGGGAGGATTTGGCTGGGGACCCTCTCCTATCTGGCTGCCTGCTGCTGCTCTCCATATATCATATAGCTATCGAAAAACTCCACTCATAAGGAAATAAGAGTGAGGACAAATGACTTCTTAGTATTTGCTTGTCAAGAATCTGCTTGACAATGTTTGCCCTAAAATATTTTGATCTCCATGAAAAAGTGTTAAATAAAAATGAGGAACTATAATTTATTATTCTAGGATTTTTATAAGTGTGTTTCACTGATCTTAAACAGTATATTTACATTGATAAAATTGTGGGCAATGAGTTTGAATCCTCATCCTGTCATGTAGTGGTTGAATGACCTTGGACAAGTCTTCTGGACTTCAGCGTCCTCATCTATAAAACAAAAATGATAATTGTATACCTTCCCCTTGGGGGTGTTGTGATGAACAAATTGCTTAACACAAATGTATGTCATTGTTGTCCAGAGGAAAAAAAAATATATATAAAATATTAGATATGTTCTATATACACGTGTGTGTGCGACAGGGATACACACACACACACACACACACACATACCCACACAGAGATTTATTTTAAGGAACTGGCTCACATTTTGGAAGCTGGCAAGTCCAAGATCTGCAGGGTGGACTGGCACCTGGAGACCCAGGGAAAAGCCAGCCTTGCAGTTCAAGTCCAAAGGTCATCCGCTGGCAGAATTCTCTATTGCTCCAGGGAAGGTTAATCTTTTGTTCTGTTAAGGCCTTCAACTGATTGAATAATTATGGAGGGCAATTTGTTTTGCTCACAGTCCACCAATTTAAATGTTAATCTCATGCAAAAACACTCTCAAAGGAACAACCAGAATAAGTGATCACATACATGGGCACCATGACCCAGCCAAGTTGTTATAAAAAAGTAACCATATAAGACTTTTGTTGACCAAAAAAGCCAAACTCTATAAACTATTTGAAGACATTTATTCTGAGCCAAATGTGAGGACCATGACCTGCGACACAGCCCCAGAAAGTCCTGAGAATATGTGCCCAAGGTGATTAGGTTACAGCTTGATTTTATACACTTTAGGGAGACAGAAATTACAGGCAAAGACATAATACATATAAGATTTACATTGGTTCAGCCTGGAAAGGCAGGACATCGAGGGGGACAGGGAGTGTGACTTCTAGGTCATAAGTAATTTCAAAGATGTCCTGATTGATAATGGGTTGAAAGAGTTAAGTTATCATCTAAAGCAAGCTTGTTCAACCTGCAGCCTGCAGGCCGCATGCAGCCCACGACAGCTTTTAATGCTACCCAATACAAATTCATAAACTTAAAACTTTATGAAACTTTTTTTCTTAACTCATCAGCTATCATTAGTGTTGGTGTATTTTATGTGTGACGCAAGACAATTTTTCTTCCAGTGAAGCCCAGGGAAGCCAAATGATTGGATACTCCTAATCGAAAGAGTTAAAGTCAGCTTAGAGAAATGCTTGCGGTTAAGGTAAGGGGTGCTGTGGAAGTCAAGGTTCTTGTTATACAGATGAAGTCTCCAGGTAGCAGGCTTCAAAGACAATAATAGATGTTAAATGTCTCTTATCAGACCTTAAAAGGTGCTAAACTCTTACTTAAATCTCTCATGGATCAGGAAAAAACCTGGAAAGGGAAGGGAATTCTCTACAGAATGTAGATTCTCCCCACAGGAGATAGCTTTGCAGGGCCATTTCAAAATGTATCAAAGGAATATATTTTGGGGTAAAATACTTTGATTTCTTTCAGGGACTGCCATCTGCCATCTGTCATGTTAGAGTCAGGCTGGAAATTGGTATCTTATTGCTACTGTCTGTTTTAATGTTAATGTAAATTGGTTGTACCTGAATTCCAAATAGAGGAGAGTATAACAAGGCACATCCAATCCTCCTTCCCATCATGGCCAGAACCAATTTTTTAGGTTTCTTTGAAATCCCTTTGACTGAGAGGAGGGGGTCCATTCAGTAAGTAGGTTGGGGGGGCTCTGAATTTTATTTTTGGTTTACACATATACAAATTCTAAACAAATGTTACATATTCTTAGTATTATGTTGAATATATTATTTTTAGGTGTTGCATGAATAAAAACAAGTAATATGCAAAGCAAAGTTTTATTTTTATAGAGAAAAAAACATAAAACCCAGGAAACAAGTAATAAAAGTTAACATGGCTTTTTATACTTTATAATACTTCATATTTTTGAGTTAATGTATAAGAAATTTTAGAAAAATCAGCAGAAAAAAATATGTAACTGTTGACAAAAAGAGTTACACTCTGTAAAATATTTTAAGAGATTTATTCTGAGCCAAATATGAGTGACGATGGCCCGTGACACCACCCTCAGGAGGTCCTAAGAACATGCTCCCAAGGTGGCTGGGGTACAGCTTGGTTTTTTATATTTTAGGTAGGCATGAGACACCAATCAAACTCATTTAAGAAATACGTTGGTTTGGTTCAGAAAGGTGGGATAACTCAAAGTGGGGGACTTTCAGGCTATAGGTAAATTTAGACATTTTCTTGATGACCATTGGTTGAGTTTGTCTAAAGACTTAGGATCAATAGAAAGGAATATTCACATTAAAAATAAAGGATTGCAGAGACCAAGTTTTATTGTTCAGAGGAAGCTCTCAGATAGCAGACTTCAGAAAGAACAGGTTGTAAATTGTTTCTTACTGGACTTAAAAGGCTGCCTGGCTCTTAGTTGATTATCTCCTGGATCTGGAAATAAAGGAAGGCAAACAAAGGGGAAAGGGGAATCTGTATAGAATGTTAATTTTTTCCACAAGAGACTTTGTGGGGCAATTTCAAGGTATGGCAAGGAAACATATTTTGTGGTTAAATATTATTTCCTTGTCTTATAATGTTATGCCAGAGTCAGACTGAAAAGTAAGTCACAATATATAGGGTCAAATAAAACCCATCTGATGAGAACTTATGGTTTGTAGGAATTTGGGTAAGATAAAAAAAAAATCAGAGCTTGGTCCTCATAACCCAGAAACAGATCTTATCATATACAGTGATATGATAAAAATTGGCATCACAATGTGAAAGTAGATTCAATTATTCAGTAAACAGTGTTTAAAAAATTATTAATTACTTGTTTTAAAAGATTACTTTATACCATCAGTTTAACCACAAAATAAATTCCAATTCCATTTAAGGGTGAATGCTAAACACACACACACACACACACACACGAAAATAATTTATAAATTCATCTATAGAAATTTGTAGATAAATATTTAGCTTCTCTTTGGATAGGATTTTTAACTCAGAAATCATTGGAAATATTACCAAAACATTAATATATTGATTGTATTAAAATGACCAATGTGTAACTAGTTGTGAAAGAACATCTACACAAATATAACACATAATTGTTAGTATATATAAAATATTACAGGCTTATATACATTGATAGGAGCAATATAAGACCCCATTGGGGAAAAAAAATGACCACGGTATCATCCTGGTCTGTCAGTTTCCTTTGAGTCACAAGAATAACAGAAGTACAGATTCTTTAATATTATAGAAATTTATGTAGGATTCCTCAGAATGCAGAGTTAAAGGGAAAATCATCCCTTAAGTAACAGTCATCTGGGACTCCAATGTCACCTTAGATGGGATAAAGTGTTGGCTTCAAAAACAATGATGAGAACTGACTGGTTTAGGACAATCTCTTTGTTTACATTTCATTTGTACTTCGTAAAAACTGACCTTGATTAAATTGTTTGGTAACAATAGATGGGCTGAAGAAACTGATTTATGGGAGTACATTTGGACTAGATTTGTAACACCAGTAAATGAAAAGTGGATGTTTTCTAGACTTTCACTTATTTTAATTGATGCACAATACCTTGTTTAAAATGTTTCAGCCGTAATCCTCCTTCCCCTGCTTTTTGTGAGATTTTCTGGTCTCACCAACTACAACTCTTTTCACATGTTGGGGTGGAAAAGTCGTGATACCTTTTCATCCCATCACAAGGGTCACAGCCAACACTCCTGAGGGAATGTGTTATCTTTCCAGGTCCACGAGGGGGCGTAGTTTTAAGAGCAAGAACTTCCCAGCGCCACGCCCCCCTCTCATCTCTCTCCATCGGGAGATTTAATGGTCTCTGTTTTAATTTTTGCGGGGGTTGGGGGGGAATCAAAAGTCGATCACTCCAGCGGAAGTTCTAAGGAACTCCTTTCATTGGCCAGGGAGCTTGGAAAAGGAGGGAATTCCTCCCAGGTTAAAAGTCCCCTTCTTCCACACCCCTCTGGACTCCATGCTTGGATCCCCTTCCACACACTCTGTCTCTCCTATGGAAGTTCTCTCTCCTCCTTTTTTTCTCTTTCTCTACCTAAATAAATCACTTTTCTGCAACACTGTTTGGGGTCCGGTATTTACTTTGTGAGCGCTCCTGGTCCCCTCTCTCATTCCTGAGAGAGCAGGAGACCAAGAACCTTGGAGAAACGTCCTCTCAGGGGAGCTAAGGGCTCCCCTGAACCCCCAAACCCCTGAACGCCAACACTCCTATAACAAAAAACAAGTTAACAAGAGAAAAGTTTAACACATTTATTTAATCAAAGTTTTCTAGGACACGGGAGGGTTCAGAAATGAAGACCTGAAGACTGAGAGAAAATTGTCTAGTCTTTTGCTTTGGATCAATGGAGAATGGACAGCCATGCAGAAATGTGATTGGACCAGAGGGTTTGATCTACTGGTGATAGGTTGATGGGGAAGCCCAGCAAGTCCTGACTGTTCAGATTCTTCTTGGCCTCTCTGTGTAATATTTCTTTTTCCTGGGTATGGGGCAGGACCCTTCTGGAATGAGAGTCTTATGACCTGCTTTCAAGCAAGGTAAGTTAGAGGGCTTCTTTTGTGACCAGCTCATACACAGAAAGTTTAGAGCAATATTTCTAGTTTCTATGACCCACCTTGGGAAAGAAGCATTCTAGTTTTTATGGCCTACCTTGGGGAGCAGGAAAAAGAAAGACAAGAGAAAGGCAGAGAGAGACTTTGCTTCTGAGGCCCTTCCAATGTCCTTTAGTTTAAAGCACTCAGCATACCCAAGTGCCATTCTTTGGGGTACTGTTTTCTGAACCCCAACACAGGACTGTGAGCTTATGGCTGATGGGGACTGTCTATGCCGTGCCTCACACCAGCATATCATACTCCCATCTCTCAACACCACATGTAAAGACAACTGCCTTGAAGGATTAATTGATACTTTAAAAAAGATGTTGGAAGAGGGAACCAAATTCTAGATGCATTCTTTCCCCTACCATTGATTTCCACAAGAGGTACTGTGCAGGTTGACTCTTAGGCCTGGTTCTCCCAACCCAGAATGGAAAGTCTGGCTTGACTCATGGAGATTAGCTTTGTCTTCTGAGCAAAAGAATCAAACCCTGCTCTTGACTGTTGCATCGGAGCCTTCTGTGTGGCCTAGTAAAGAAAATACTCGCTGGGAGTCAGGAAATTGGAGATCTGCTCCTTGTCTAGTCTCTGGGGCAGGTCGTGGGGCATTTATGTTTTCAGCCTTTAGATTTCTCTAAAAATAGCAAGGCCCCCACATCCATGTATCTTTTGGTTGGAGTCTCAATCACTTGTAAGCTTCAACAGTTAAATTTACCTCCCTGAACCTGGATGTTCTCATTTATACAATGAAAGAACTACCTACATCATGCCCCTTAAGACAATTGAATAATATTGCACTGCACACATAAAGCATGTGTTTGTTGTATAATAATCTCAGGAATGAACTTCTCTCCCCCTTAACTTTATCTCAGCATCTTGTTTCCTAACAGATCCACTTTTGATTAATTTTCAAAAAGAAAGGATCATATAAATTCAACTCTTGTATTATTAGCTAATAAGGCAAAGTAAATGTTCTCTCCCAAGATATTGGTATTTTAATAAGGAAAAATGGGAAATAAGGCTCTCATGGGGATACTTGAGACAGCAAGGAGACGCCAACAAGGAGCGTATCTAGAGATTCAGGAGAAATTATCCAGGAATTTTTTGCCTCATAGCATTTTTTAAATCAATCTTTTGATTTAAGCTTTCTAAAACTTCACTTGCCAATATTTTGAAAAGTGGGCTATCAAGTTAGTTGTCAGTCACACTCTGGTGTGGTTTAGCTTTCAGATCCCTTTTTGGAAGGGAAGTTTTATTTAATCTGTGTGTTGAGGAGGATGTAGTTCCTATAACCTGGATATTTAAAGAGTGAAGGTAGAAAGAGGATAGAGTGAATATGAAATAAAACTTTCACACAATTCGCACATGTACCCAGAGTTGCAGAGAGAAAATAAAATTGTTGGTATATAAGTACACTTATTTGAAATGACTTAAAATGTTTGTATATGGTATTTTTGTTTGGTTGTTTTTGAGAAAGAGTCTCACCCTGTCACCCAGGTTGGAGTGCAGTGGCATGGTATTTTAATTTATTATCCTTTATTTTGAATTTCTCTACCCCAAGGTACTTTTTTTTTTTTGAGGCAGAGTCTTGCTCTGTCACCCAGGCCAGAGTGCGGTGGAATGATCTCAGCTAACTACAACCTCTGCCTCCCGAGTTCAAGCAATTCTCCCGCCTCAGCCTCCCGTGTAGCTGGGATTGCAGGCATGCACCACTATGCTTAGCTAAGTTTTGTATTTTTAGTAGAGACGGGTTTTCACCATGTTGGCCAGGATGGTCTCGCTCTCTCGACCTCGTGATTCGCCCACCTCAGTCTCCCAAAGTGCTGGGATTACAGGTGTGAGCCACCTTGCCGAGCCTCAAAGGTACATTTTAAATACCCTCAATCATCATTATGATCCCACACTTCCTGCAAATTCCCATAGAAAGTCACGCATCCGAAAATCACAGTATTTGTCTAGGACTTTGCTGTTTAAAGTTCCATTGCCATATTTGTGGTAAATTCTATTGTGTATGGCAACACATGACAACAACAATGCGCAGCGTCTAAGAGCTCTAATGACCAGCAATTCTGTGGTCAGTAAAAGGAAATTACACAACAGTAGTTGCCAATATGCTGTTGAGGGAAAAGTCTTCACATTTCCCCAGCCCATCCCTGCCCCTGTCACTTGCCACTAATGGTAGGTTTTGCAACTAGGTTTGGGGGTAAGTGGACCCTGGAGTACTATTCTCTGTACCCCCAAACCATGCCCAACCCTTCTACTTGGTTATGTCAACTCAGCGGTGGGCAAGTTTTAGTGTATTTAACTCCTACACAACTTTACTCTGTCTGTTCAATCATAAACCATGTGTGCCTAGGACTATCCAGCTAAGCATTTTCATTATTACTTTATTTACATAAAACACTTTGTGAAAGAATAGTTTGACCGAAGAGAGGTCATCCTGCACTTTCCGCCATGTGTGTTCTGTTAGTGGTGGTTTGTCTTTTTGTTTTGGGGATATTTTGTTTTTTGTTTTGTTTTTACTTTTTTGAGCATTTACTATTTAAATTAAAAGCAATGGCAGCAATGGTTTCTATTTCCATGCCCCTTTGAGCTTTTTCCTTGACATCCGCTTCTCTCTCATGAGGAACTGGCCTTCATGCCAAGTCTCTGTTGATTTTTACTATGGAGGGCAGCTGGGCCCCTCCATCGGCTGGTGCCAGCCTCACACTTGTCCTGGCCCTGTGTCTGGCTTGTGCTGCCCGTGATTATGGCTCCTGCCGGCTGCTTGGTGGCCCATGGGATTGTAGATAAGAAAGCAGAAAAGGAATTTTGGATTACAGGGGGAAATGATGCTTTAAAAAGGCAACAGTTTTCTGATGTCTGTTTTTTTCATTCTAAGATAGTTCCATCCATTTCCTCTTCATTTCAACCAAGTATGCTTGGTTACACTTCCTAAGGAAATTTGTTCAACTAGATAGTATGTTTTGGTGAATTAATCCAAGATGCTACTGAACAAATATTACATATGTGCAGCTTTCTTCACAGAGCGTGTAATAGGATATATACTTGGGATGTTAATTAAAAAAAAACAATTTTAAGGGTAAAGAATGTTACAGTGTGCTAGATTAAGATGCATTGAGCAAAGTGCACTTTACCTTTTGTTCATTTTACTAGGTTATTTAAATTGATTTCATGTGCTCCTCAGGGCAGTTAACTCTTTAACTGTTTGATTCAGTGCTTGAAAGGCTATAAATACCTCTAAATAAAGTTAAGTGATTAAATGATTATGCCCATTATCTTTATCATATATTTGATGTTTTAAATACTGCTAATAATTTATCTTACTTTATTTGTTCTAAAAGCTATTCTTGGATTTAATATTTCCAAGAATAAAAAAACCCAAAAAGAGAAATTCTCTCATTTGTGTTCCTCAAAGTTAATTATTTATTATCTTCCTTCTCCTCAAACATGAAGTTTTATCAGTGGTGATGCATTTTCTTGTGTGTTTCTTACTCTGCCAGGTTTGATCCAATCAGACTCACACACCTGAGATGAAGCCCAGGCTCCTGGAAACTACGAAATTATTCAGTAATGTAGTCTTATAAGGAAGCAATTAAAGCAGGCCTGTAGTCCAGTAAGGCCTATGGCATCCACACTGCACAACAGGAGATGTATTTTCCACCACTCTTTCCCCTTGCCTCAAATAGCCTCCTTCAAAATACATAGTATGTTTTATTCCATCAAGCATTTATAATACCTTTTCCTTCCTAGCCATTTTAATGGAAAGGGCAGAGAACACACAATAACTAAATAAGAAGTCATAATTGCTCATTGTGATACATCAGTGATTGTGTGACTTTGTAACATAATTCTTATTTGAGCTCTTATTGACTGGATTCTGGGTTTCTCCTGTCGTTGTTAGGTTTTGTGTTGACTATTTTCTCTTTCTATTTTTTTTTCTGAGACTTTTAAAGTGTTTCTCAAAGTGTGGTCTTTGTTAAACTTTCTGCATCCTGTGATGTGGATGTTCAAGACATTCCTGGTCCCCACCCCTTACCCGCTGCCAATGGAATCGGATTCTCTGGAAGTGGGGGCTAGAAAAATACATTTTGAACAAGTACTCCTCCCCTTCTCAGGTGGTTCTTATGCACGCAGAAGTTACAAAACCATTGAGGAAAACAGATCTACCAGCAACATTTGAAACACAATTATCCTTCCAATCATGTTTGTTTTCTCCCCCGCACTTACTTCTTTTTTATCTATCAACTCCTCCATTTCCAAGAGAATTTGTGAGTCAACGTAAACCAATATTGCTGGGTCCTACCCACCAAATCTACATCCAGCCTTAGACATTACCAATATCAGGAATCATCTAATGGACAGATTCAGGCTTATTCCATAGCCATAAATCCTGGAAACTGTCCTTAGTCGTTTAGCATGATGCTAGAGGAGGCCTCGGCATTCTGTGGCTAGTACTACACGATCTTTTAGCATCATGAATGCCAAGGTTGTGTTGAGATGACGTGAAACGTATCTGAAATAACAAAAACAAACAAACAAACAAACCAAAACGACTTCCTACTTGTTGAGTTTCTCTTACTTCCAGAAGGTACTCTATTTCTAAAAGTTCCAGGTCCTACAAATGCCCTAGATTCTCTCCTATGCCTATTTCCCATGAGGCTTTTGAACATCTTCAAGTCATAGTTCTTTTTCCTACTCCCATGCCCTCAGAACATAGTAAGTACTTAAATATGTTTTTGTTATTATGCTCATTCTCATTGTGTTATTTATACAAGGGAAACACGACGGTGTCTTGCACATGCGATCTCTAATCCATAAATTTTAGTTATCATTATAAATATTCTTCAAAACCATACTCAAGTAACATCTTGGGTAACAAAGCATATCACATATAAACTGTGAAAGCCCAACACATATTTAACTGATTTATCAACATGCTGGTAGATACTTAAAGGATTTGGAGTTTACTACATATTAAAGTGTATATCATGTTTTTGAGTATCAACTCAAAATAATTAACAACATTATCCAGGTGTGGTGGCTCATGCCTGCAATCCCAGCAACTCAGGAGGCTGAGACAGGAGGATCACTTGAGGCCAGGAGTTTAAGACCAGCCTGGGCAACATAGCAAGACCCTGCCTGTTAAAAAATAAAAAATAAGAAATAAAATAATTATCCAGGTGTGGCGGCACACTTCTGTATTCTCAGCTATTCAAGAGTCTGAGATGTGAGGATTGCTTGAACCCAGGAGTTTAAGGCAGCAATAAGCCAGGATCATGCCACTTCACTCCAGCCTGGGCAACAGAATGAGACCCAAACCCTTAAAAAAATTAACACAGGCCAGGCATGGTGGCTCATACCCGTAATCCCAGCACTTTGGGAATCCAAGGCAGGTGGATCACAAGATCAGGAGTTCGAGCCCATCTGACCAACATGGTGAAACCCCATCTCTGCTAAAAATACAAAAGTTAGCCTGGTGTGGTGGCACCTGCCTGTAATTCCAGCTACTCACAAGGCTGAAGCAGGAGGATCGCTTGAACCCAGGAGGTGGAGGTTGCAGTGAGCTGAGATCACACCACTGCACTCCAGCCTGGGTGACAGAGCGAGACTCTGTCTCAAAAAAAAGAAAAATAAAAAACACAGAATTGTCATCAACCTAGTGCTCCCTATTCTGGCATAACCAGTTCAGAAGGCCCTGTCCCACTTTAGTGTAGAATCAGGTTATTTTAAATTACCATTATTTTTAAAGTTGGGTGTTTGGTAACTCTGACATTTAGTGGAAAAAGATCAAAAACAAATCCTCCCTTCTATTCTGGACAATTAATATCCACCCACCCTGTGACTTTTATCCAGTCTTGCCCATTTGCATACTTGGCTAGCTTTTCTGGTCTCAACAGAGGTAACTTCTCTTGAGAAATTTCCCTCATCCAACAAAATCTGGGTTTGGGAAAGATCCCACAGGCTCTCACAGCATTCTGCCCTTCCCACACCAACGATGATGTTTGTCACTCAGTGCAGTGATTATATCATCTGCCTCCTGGGTAGTCTGTGAGTCTGAAGTGTTTCATATATAACTTCAGTATCAAGACAAGAGCCTGGAATACAGGTGAATGCCTTGATCAGTAAATTAATGCAACCTGTACAAGTGAAAACAAACCCTGTATACTTTAGCATCATTTATGGCACAGAGAGCCCACTTTGCTTTACTCTGATTAAGTGGCCGTTTATTCTTCCTTTGTTTGGCCCTGCCCTTTCATTATGGCCCCCAGTTTCCACATCCATTCTGTGCCATGAATGTGTCAGTTAATTTCAGTATTCCTGGTCCCATCCTTCTGGGGCTCTCAGGGACTCTGGTTCAGGCAAAACACTCTAGAGATTCCTAGTCTTCACAGCTTTAAAAAAATCCCTTGTTCCAGTCTCTTAAGGCAAACCCCGAGGGCCCCTTAAGAGAGAGGACCAAACACTCTGTGTCCTTGTGGTTGTTTTCAGTCTAGCATTCTAACCTCCTTGAAATCATGAAAACACATTTTTTTTTTCTTTAATTCATTTTATCTAAACGCCTTGGACAGTTCCATAAATGGATTTGTTGATAATAACTTTGAACGTGTTTTCGTTGAAACTATCTCCCTGATGAGTATTTGGTGGCTTTAGAAAGAGAAATGGTTGCATATTAGCATGGGATGTTAAAACCTGAAGGTTAAATGGATGAAGAGGACTTTGAATAATCTCACTGAGGCAACACCGTGTGAAAAACGTCTTAACATTTTTCAACGTCTTCTATTTGGTAGGTCCACAGAAAGGTGTTCATCACCCAGAACTAGCTTTTGGAAGGACACAGACTTATATTTCCATATTGTCAAGTGCAGGTCAACAAAGTTTCCAGATTTTCCAAAGGTGTAGAACTGTACCTTAGTCTTGTTGGGTGGTTAGAGCAGAAGAGACACATTTATCATTTGGCTGGTCAGTAAATCTGTTTGATGTCTGGCCAGACCAAAAATATTTTTGAAGGGACTTCTCTTTGCTATGTTATTTTTAATTTTGGCCCAGATTGTCTTTAATAATTATATTTCTTTGGCATCAAGGTGAGCTGCCAAGGAGACCCCAGACTCTGAGCAGGCTGCTAGGCAGAAGCACTCAGAAGAACACAATGAGTCCTTGATCTGAAAGAACTGACAGAAGAATTCAGGGAGTGACAAGAGCTACTTCTATCCAGGAGGGCTAGTCTGAGTACAGCGATTAAGCCTTCCTGGGGCACAGTGCAGAGGACTTGGTATTGATTCAATGCACGTTTAAAAAATTAGTGAATGGGGCCAGGCATGGTGGCACACCTACAGTCCCAGCACTTTGGGAGGCCGAGGCAGGTGGACCACGAGGTCAGGACATTGAGACCATCCACTTCATCTCTACTAAAATACAAAAATTAGTCAGATGTGGTGGTGTGTGCCTCAGGAGGCTGAGGCAGGGGAATTGCTTGAACCCGGAGGCAGATGTTATAGTGAGCCGAGATCATACCACTGCACTCCAGCCTGACGACAGAGCAAGAATCTGTTTCAAAAAATAATAATAATAAGTGAATGAATGAGAAATTTTATTTACATTAAAATTTTGACCAGAACATATGACTCTATTACTGCGCCAGTCCTGGGGAAGGGGCTCAGAGTCTGGCAGTCAGCAACATCATACTATTCAGGGTCTTCAAATATCCCCACAAGTTTGACCAACAATTCCAGGAAGTGACTAGCAAAGTCTGCGTCTATCTTCCATTAAGCACTTCAAGGCCAGTTTTGTGAAGCAGTTGATTACAACCCCCAACCTCAGGCGACCAATGGAGAAACCTGCAGCTGAAGCCCTTGACACCACTGAACGTGAACTAAGGTGCTGGACATGGCTTTGTCTGTCTTGCTCTTAAACATGTACACAAGAGACAATTTGGTTGGGAGTGCTGTATTTTGGTTGGGAGACCTGAGTCCACTCTGGGTAGATTTTTCTTTTAAGTGAGATTAAAGGCCCATGACTTCAGGATGGGAGTCTTCTCTTCCGACTGATGGGCCAACGTTGTCAGTGCACTGTCTTTATGGCACTATGGCTGCAGATTTGCCTTGGGCTCTTTGTGCTAATAAAGGCAAAGGGCTAGAAAAGGTGGACCTTGCAACATCCTAAAGGCTTTAAGACATTTTGCTTAGAATAAGAAAAAGGAAATGGGAGAGCTAGACCTATGGCTCCTGCTCCATTCTTAAAGTGGACTTGCTCCTTGGAAACCAGGGACTGCAACATCGACATAGTATAGTCCAATGGCTAACAGTGACCTTTCTGAGGAGCATGGTGCAGTCAGGATGTTTCTGCTTTGTATTAATGTTTCTTCCCTTTGAATCTATCATTTCCAAGCTTACAGATCAATGAATGGCTTTACTATTTAAGATTCCAGTTGAGGGGGGAAGGCAGGAATGTAAATTTGTAGGGCGGAGGGAAGAGCAATCAGCCACTCTAAGGTCCCATGGGAGCTGGCAAGCGTTGGACCACAGAATGGATTGGGATGTGCTGAATGAAGCTCTGTCTGTCTTGTACACAGCAGTCACTCCAAGGAGGGGGCCGGGAAGCAGGCAGCAGGGTATGTGGGCTGTCAGAGTAGCCGAGAAGACATGTGTAAGGGAGAACTATTGCTTTACCAGAAGCGTTGACCAGAAATAGAAGCTGAGATGTCAGTGCAAAATAGAATGAACCCAGAATAGTATTTGAATGTGAATGGAATCACTGGAGAACCTACGGAGAGGTCAGGACAAAGGAGGAAATGTGGGAAGCTTGTTTGAGAGCTGGGAGTGAGAAAAAGTTGTTTGCTGTGATGAGTTGGCAAAAGGAGGATTTTTAAAAAACAGCGACTACCCTTTTCAAGAGTGACCGGTAACTATCTTAGAGAGGCAAACTTTATGAACCAGGCCATGACAGAAACTGAAGAACGTGCCTGCCAAAGCCAAATGTCTAAAGTAAATAGAATTTTATAAAGAAAGTATATAGTATATGTGCATTTCATAAAATATATTTTATAAAGAAAATATAAGTACATATGTGCATGTGTGTGTGTTTCTTTAAAGACTTATTTATGCAACTAGCAATCTTAGACTTTTTTGGTCAAACTGGTCATATTAGATTGTTTAAAATTCAAAAAGAAATAGGTATATTGGTGTATATACAACTTTCTAGCCTTGCGTCTCTGTGTATTCTCTCTGTTTCTCTGTCAGTCTGTCTCTCACACACAAACACACACACGCATACACCATGCACAACTATTAGCAGAACTGTTGTTTTGCAAAAGTTTGATGGATTTTACTTCTTGGAATTGTGTCCTACCAGTTTTTTTATTGCCTTTCTGGGAAATGTGTCCACCTGTCATACATGAAAATATTGCCAATGTGTCTTCTGTGTTACTGAAAGACCTAAGTGGGGAATTCTATTTTATAACCAAGAAAAGACTAGAGCCAGTTTTTAAGTGCTTCTTCTAGCATTCAAATAAAAACTTAGAACATATCTACTGGCCATGTTGCTCTAATTAAAATATATCAACATTAATGCCAATTATCACTGTGGGTATCCACACAAATGAAAGTTACCAAAAAAAAGTGTGTAGTTTCCACATAAAGGCTGTTTTTGTCACTTTTTAAATTTTAAATGGAATATGAAGAAAAGCATGAAAATAAAATGTTATTTCTACCTTCAGTATTTATACTTATCAATCTTGGTACTTTTTCTAGCAATCCTTTATAGGACTCTTGTGTTTTTCTTTCCATCACTCTCCTCACTCCTCCAGGGCACCCTTTTCTACTGAAAGCCAACTTGTGGAAAGCTCAGGAGCTAGCTACCATGTTGCAAGAGGCTGACCCTCTTCTGGACCGTCTCTTCTGTCAGACTGTGGAATGTAAGTTTTGGAAGTTGCCGGTAGCTATAGATCCTATCATGTATAGAAAACTGCTCTGAAGTGAGAAAGACTACAATGAACATACCAAGAAGAGCACAGATAGGACACAGAGGAATAGTCTTGTCAGTGTTCAAGCTCCTGGTCCCACTTATTTCCCTGAATTACTATCCATCCTGGGATTTAGTTGTTCTACAGTTCTTTGAGTTGCATGAGCCAACAAATGCTTACTTGTCCTAAGCAAGTATTGCTTGGATTTTCCATCATTTAATCTTCTATTCTATACAGAAGATTCAGAAGATTTAACAAAGTCCTAGGTATGAATATGGAAAGAAATCTTGGGTCAGATTATTTCCAGGAACAGTAATTAGAAATATTAAACTGTGGCCAGACCTATCCACGGCATGATGTATAGTTAGGATACGTAACACTGACCATAACGCAGGTATGAAGGTTTTAAAAAATATGTTGCAAATTCTTTGACATTGATTCTCCTTTCATTAGGTCAGATCTAATTCCCTCTCTTTTTGACTATGGAGTAGACTTAGTGACTTGTTTCTAACAAATAATATATGAGAGAAGTGATGTTATATGACTTTTGAGACTAGGTTAAAATAGATAATTTCACCTGGCCTTCTTTCTCATGGATCACTTGTTCTTGGAGAAGTCAACCTCCAGGTTATGCAGATATGCAAGGAACCCTGAGAGAGGCCCATGTCACCTGCCAACAGCCAACACTAACTTGCCAGCCATGTAAGTGAGCCATCTTGAAATGGATCCCAGTCCAAGTTAAACCTTGAGATGATTGGCAAACATCTTGAATGCAATCTCATGAGAAACCATGAGCCAGAACTACCCAGCCAAGCCACTCCTGAATTCCTGACCTACAGAGATAATAAAATGTTTATTATTTTTAGGCTACTAAATGTATGGGAAATTTGTTGTGTATAAGATAACTAATACTATACCCAAGATTAAAGGAAATTACTCTGAAAAGGTTAGTCAGTTAGCATCGGTCATAAGTGGTGGCAGGAGATCCCAAATAGGCAACTCAGCCATAAAAATAATTGGAGTTGATGATTACAAGTGTGGTCCCAGGATCTAGGGTTCCAGGTAAAAAACATTGTTGGTAAAGCACAGGTGGAAATAGAATCCTTTCATAGTATAAAAAGAGTGACAGAATAATGGTTAAGATACAGAGTTTGAGAGTTAAACAGATTTAGATTTGGATCGTGGCTCCACTAGTTTCTGTTTGAACTTATTACTCGTCTGTATTTCTTAGTTTTATTTGGGATAGTTTTAGGCTTATTAAAATGTTGCAAAAATTACCAAAAGAATATCTATGTACTCTTCACCCAGCTTCCCCAAATGCATAAGAAAAAAACAAAACAAAACAAACAATAACAAAAACACAAGAGTCCTGGTACCAAGTCCCATGAGAGACTGAAATCTCAATTTGTATTCACAGAAAATCTATTCATATCACGTTATCCTGTTCCCTTTCTCTTGGTCCTACTTTTTCCTGGACCCCTGGGTTTTCCTCTTCTCCCTGCTGTGCCAAACTCTCCTTTCCAATTGGAAATTAAGGTATGCAGGCTCATTTCTCTCTTTAAAAGATATAGTCAGGAGCTAAGAAGCCAGCGTGAAGTTTCTCAGTCTCCGTTTCTTAACACTTTAGCAAACAACATTTCCAAAATGAACGACCCTCCTCCATCACAACCCACACCAAGAAAATCTGAGAAACTGATCATAAATTTCTCAGAAAAATAATTCAAGAAATTTCAAAATATAACAAACTACCAATATATGTATCATTTAAATAAAACATCCTTTCTTTTTGCTCTCACATCATAAAGTAATCTGTCTTCAAAACTTGAATTTGAGAACTATATCATATAGATGTGCCGGTTGCTCACCCACCTTCCCATCTTGAAGGTAAGCCTCTTGCAGGGAGAGTTCTCTGTCCTGTCTCTAACACAGTGCCTATCAAGGAGAAGGCATGTTGATCAACTTCGACATGATAGAGAAATTTCCTGTTAAGTATTCAATTTTTTCAGAATTGATTCAGAAGTCAAACACCCATTCTTTAAGACATCCTGCTAAGAAAGGAAAAATTCATGATAAACAGTCATTTTGAATATCCAGAAGGAAGGCCTAATGATTGAGCAAGTGAACAGACCTTTCTGCCGATGTATCTACAGAGACAGAGGTCCAGCCAGTTCCCCGTCACCTCTTACTCTCGATGTTACAGGCTCTTCCCAGAGCTCTCTCAGTCTGGGCTCTTTCTCAGTAGCTTGTTTTCACATCTGGCTGCAAAACAGAGCACAGTTAATCCGGCTCCCCTGCCTTGCTCCCCAGAAGGCCAGTCAACAGCTCTCTTTCGACTTATCTTTAAACATTTTTTAAAATGTTCATTACTGAGGAGAAAGAAAAAGGAAGCAACAGAGGCACAAACCGAGTGAAATGAAAAGGCCCAGGAAATCTTACATAGTACTTCTATTCAGGGCCCACATTGTTCATTTTCCCAACTTGCTTTTGAGGAGTGTCTGGCCCCATACTGGGCATCTGATCCTGCACTGCTCTGTGCTATACTGGGTTTATTTTCACGTAGGTTCACATGGCATTGGGGTGCCATTATGGAGGGTCTTATTCTCAGTGGACATGGCATAACACAGTATCCTCACATAGTAAAGGTTCAATCAGTAGTTGTTGAGTTAGTAAATGAATGACTCATAAAGCTAAATGTTTACCGATCTGACTGATGGGTGGATGCAATCCAACCTTGCCAAAGTGAAGGGTTGCCCAGTGGGAAGGCAGTGGGGGTGGATGTAGTGGGGAGGCGGTAGAGAGGTACAGGCCAACCCCTTACATTGTAAATGCAAAACATTCCAGTGGAATTTGGCTTTCCCACATAGTAATTATGTGTCATAATGTGTACATGCTCTATAGCTTATTTCTCAAAACATATTTGTGGGTACATTTTTGCCAATGCTATTTTCATAAGACGTGATTCACAGAAATGGCCAGGAGCAGCCAGAGGCAAAACCCACCAAGTCCTGTTTCATTCTTGTTCTCTCTTTGCTAGTATGTGCAAGACTTAAGATAACTGAACTCATGCTTTTCCTACCTAGAATAGAATTATCTTATAAACGCTTCTGTTAGCCTACAAGTAGTCTGTCTTGATCCTGTGAAATAGCACGCCAGTAGAACTGCTGTATTTTGTTTGAGTGTCGTTACCACTTGGTTGGCATACACTAAGGATATTTTTGACTCTCTCTTTGCTGACATGAGCTACAGAGCCCAGTTGAGAAAACCATCTGAGTGAAAACAAACAAAAACCTACCAGAACAAATTAGGGACAGGAGAACTTGGAAGCTATGTAAGAGTTGTGAAACCATCAGAACATTAGGATTTAGGATGTCCCCTTAAAGTTTTTTAGACTTCCTGAGAATACTCCTTGGGAAATGTTGTGTTTTCATGAAAAAGTTGTTCTGTGCCTGACAGCACGAAGAAGCACGTGAAGACTGGAGACTGAGAATGTTTTCAGCAAGAGCCAATCTGGTAGCAAAAGGCTAAAAATTGCATTTTCGCAGCTCCGCCAGAATATGCAAAAATTTCTTATCCCTATCTATTTTATGACATTAAAAAATGATTTAAGGCAATTGACACTTCTATTTCCTCCAAGGAGAAAAAATAGATTTTGTACAGTTCTGGCATATATCAGTGCATGATTGTTTCAGATCATTGTAGTTGGAATGGGCTGCTGTATCAAAACTTATCTAATACACTTTGTTCATTCATTCAAAAAATCTTCACTGAATGCCCATTAAGTGCCAGACACTGATCTCTTACTGGGTATATGGAATTCAAGAGGAGAGCCATAGTCAACTTAATCAAGAAGCAGGTCTAAATTTTTATCAAGCAACCATAATGTAGAGACACGACAAAGCCAACCCAGTTCTAATCCCACCACTAAAGATCAAGAAGGAAATATCTTAGTATATGAGTTAGGTAACCTGATTATTAGTCATTTGGGAGATGAAATAGGACTTGGAAAAGGTTATAAAGATTTTGAAGTAATATACTGAAACAATCAGGCTTGGCAAAGAACACAGATCTCATTTTTCTGGACTAGCAGCATTTGGATGCTTGTGAGGTGAAGCTTTAGAGGAAAAGGAAAAAGGAATAGAATTTCAGCAATCGGGTTACATGAACAGCAGGTCTCAGCAGTTCTAAGAAGTCCCAGGCAGGTCCTTAGATAATCAAGTGTGGCTTTACTGGTACAGTTATTATCTCAAAGGAGACCTGCTAGAACAAGCTCAACTCTGCTGTTGTACAGCATGACCTTCGGCGCATTCCCTTTTTTATTCCTCCTGTAGGAGGCAAGAGCTGCAACTTAATGGATAAGAGCCCATGCTTTGTGGCCAGCCATGCCGGGTTTCAGTCCTGCTCCTGCTACTTACCAGCCACCCTATGATTTGTGTGAGTTCCATAGCCTCTCTGAGCCTCTGATTCCTTCCTCATAAAAAGGTCATGGTGATCGTGTGATACTTCATAGAGTGAAATGAGCTTAGATTAAGCACTTATCCCAGAGCCTGGCACAAGGCAAGGATCTAATTCGTTCTAGCTAATGTCTCTTGCAAGGACATCAAGGCCATTTCTTGTTAATCAAAATGAGCCAGCTGGCATCACAGGTTGGAAATCCCTCAGCAACTGGTTAGCACTCATTACAAACTCGCTTAAAATTGGTATATCGGCACACAGTTAGGAAGTTACCACTAATTCTGTCACACTTAACCATTTCATAATGGTGATCTATTTAGAGCAGTGCTTGAAAAACAAAGAGAACTTTAAATTTGGTAAAGGAGTTTTGTGTTGCTTTATTTGTTTCAGAAAAGGACAATACCTGAGTCATGTTCTAAGAAAAACATGAGCATTTTTGAAAGCACCCTATGTGGACTCCATAGTGAAAAAGAAAAGGCACATGAAAAAGGACATTATTATTTTAAAATGCTTTTGAATCACATTCAAAGTCACCAGCTAAGTTTGTAGTGTTCTGGCCACAGAGGGCCTGCCAAGGTGTGTCTTCCTTTTTTGCCCATAGAGACCCCAGCACCTGCAGTTCTGGTAGTGAGCCTCACGGTAGTTCCCACTCATTGGACTCATTCTGTCATTTAAAGAAGATGTTCAGTTCTTAAAATAAACTTACAATAAATAACAGATCAAGTATTTTGTGATCTAAAATAATTCAATGGAAATTTGGAATGAACATAAAACTATATAGATTCCCATCTTCCCTGGGTGTTTCTCTCAGGTTACAAACATATTAAGCTTATCTCCAGCCTAAAGTAACATGCTCAGGAGTTGGCACTCTCTCAAGCTGCTCTTGCCCACTCTGCTCTCCTCTACAGCCAAGAGAATGTAAGAAGCAGTTCTCCCTGACTCTATCCATTTCCTCCACTCCCATTCACTGCTCAACCTCCTGCAGTTCCCACCACTCCCTTAAAATTGCTCTCTACCCAGCTAGAGGAGAGCTGGCAGCTCAGAACTTACCATAGGCTTAAAGGAGAAAAGCTTGATCCAGCCCCAGAAGAGCTCTACGCTATCCTGGGCTGATATCAAAGGAACACTACTTTCCAACGCCATCAGTGGTCACCCCCTACCAACCCCTGCCCTCCAAGGTAGGAGGCAGGTGAGTTGAGCTAAGGGATGAGATGGAAGCGGGCATTATTTAAAAAAAAAAAAGACAAAACAGTAACATCTCTGGGAGTCACAAAGTTACCAGGCTCAGGAGGAAGTATTGATTGTCTTTTATCAAAGCTGGCGTTCATTCTCCAAGAACCTATTTGTATTTGGAACAATCTGAATCTCAATTATCTGAGTTCCTTAAAGCTACAATGATTATATTCAGTTAATATCAACAAATAGATAACATTTATTTGCTTTACGATAGTACCTAGATTTGCATTAGAAAAATTTAGAGGAAGCACCCCTCTGTCTTTAATTGGCTTCCTAATTACACTAATTTTATTTGATTGATATATTAGGGTCTGGAGGAAAGGGAAAAGAGGGGAAGAGAGGTCACAATACAGCCCTTTATTCTACGCTCCAGACAGGACAGGAAATCCTCAATTAAACTATACCACTTCCCTCAGCATGCCATGAAACCCATGCATTATATGTAATAACTTTAAACTCATTTATAATAATGGTTTTATGTAACGTGAAGTTAACACATTCCTTCTAGACTTTCTTTTCATTATTATTGCAGAGCAATGCATACTTCTTGTGAAAAAATCAGAAGTTCAGAAGAATAAATCCTGAAAATTTAAAGCTTTCCCCTGTCCTCCTTAGGTTTTCTTTAGAAAACTTCCCTATGACAATTTCCTTCCATTTGGAGAGGCAGACAAGAGGACATCTCCTCACTCACAGCCAGGACACTGCATCTGACACTGTGCTGGGATTTTTTTTCTTGACAGGATTGACGAAGAGTCAAAGTTCCCCAACCCCAGAGAGGAACAAAAGCAGCAACACACAGTCTCAGACCCTAGAGAAAGACCAGCAGTGGCCATGGTTTTGCTGTAGACTGTTTTCTTTTAACGCAAAGTCTCTGACTTAGAACAATGTCTTCTTTGTGCCTTTCCTTTCAGGAAGGGTTGGCTGGACCCGGACAATTGGTAACTTAGGACAAAGCCTTCTGAGCTGGTGGCCCCATAAGGGCCAGGAGAGAGTGGTTTCCCTACAACCTCTGTTCCTCATCTTGGCCTGGGCCATAGCCCAGGTGAAGGTTATTGGGTGAAGAGCTATTTCACCTGGGAAGCTTTTCCTTCCCTCATTATCCACCACTGGGCAGCACAGCCTAGAGGCTTGATTGATCACAGTTGTGGAGCGCATATGTATTCTGTGGTGAACATCTGAGAAGTATCATTACCATCTCCAGAGACGGCTCCACTCACCTTGAAGGGGTGGACCGGTTCTGTCTAGTTCCTCCATTCTTTGCCCTGACTGGTATCTAGGAGTGGCACTTCCCCCTGAACTAGGAGTGTCTGACCCTCTGTGTCCCCCTGTGAACCCCGTTGAGGTGAGTATCAATATCTCTTATCTGAACGACCAGTGCCTGGTTTGCAAGCTCAGCTCCCAAACAGCGTTAAGCTTGTTCCCAACCAGACAGAAAAAGGGAAATAGTAGAGGGGCTCAGGACCAAAAAGGGGGAGAGAAGGAAGAGGTTTAGGGTAAAACTCTATCCAGAAGTGTTGTTTGTTTATCTGAGTGCTTTTTCTCTCAGAATGCTAGATGACTATTGGGTGGCTGGGGTGGGGGGGATGGTTGATGGAGGGTGTTGAGGGGGTGCATGGAGCAGCAGTGGGCAGGATCCAGGACAAACATGCCCTCTTCATATGCTGCTGAAACCATCTTGAAAATTATGTTCTAGGAATCACCCTGGTTCTGTGATTTTCCACATTTCCATGACCACTCTAGGGTAGAATTAGAACAAATGGCTAGCGGGATACCATTCCTTACAGCTCAGTAATGCAGATTGTCTCTGACTAGATTCTGAGTAGGAAGGAAACTGGGAAATATCAGTATCTAAGTACCTCTGGTGATTGGGAGAAAAATTTAGATGTCTGGCAAACTATATTTAACCTTCTCAAAGAAAATTTAATTAATTTTAATGACATTTTTAGCCTCTAAAAATTATTTGGTTACAAAATTAGCTTAATAATAATGATTACATTGCTAAAGATATTATTTTAGCACTGAATCTGAGGGGAGATTACCATGAGTTTCAGAATATATTATTTTTGACTATTTCAAAAGATGTTTGAAGTTTTCAAATGAGGTTTACAGTGTCTCTTACACCCAGAATGTTGTATTGTCTTAGTCCATTTGTGTTGGAACAAAATACGTAACAATACTGAGACTGGGTAATTTGTAAAGACCAGAAATGCATTTTCTCATGGTTCTGGAGTCTGGGAAGTCCAAAGTCAAGGCACTGGCAGGTTTGGGTGCCTTGTGAGGGGCTGATCTCTGCTTCCACGATGGCACCTTGTGGCTGCCTCCTCCAGAGGGAAGTGACACTAAGGTAGATGAACAAGCTCCTCAAATGTTGTATGAAGCTTATTTGTTTTAATTTTATTTTTTAATATATTTTATTGCACTTTAGGTTCTGGGGTACATGTGCAAAACATGCAGGATTGTTGCATAGATACATACACAGCAATGTGATTCGCTGCCTCCATCCCCCCGTCACCTATATCTGGCATTTCTCCCCCCGTTATCCCTCCCCAACCTTTTTAACAAGGGCACCTGATCCTGTTCAGGAGGAAAGAGTCCACCTGGCCTAACCACCACTTAAAGGTCTTGCCTCTTAATACCATCACATTGGCAACACCTGAATTTTGGTGAGGCTACATTGAAGTTGTAGAACTGATCTGTCTGATTCAGATTATTGATATGTCCAAGCTGCCCATTAAAAAAGGTGGTAGACACTTTTCTTTCTTGTGCTCCTTTGTATTCTAAGTGCACATTGTCCAGAATGAAGCCTCAATCAATAATAACCAGACCTCTTAGACCCGATTTGTAGTAATTTAAACTTTATACTTTGCTTTTGTATTTAGAGAAGAAAAGTTATGGTGTTTTGAGAAAGCAGCACTTGAGCTTAAATTCTAGCTCTAATTCATGTGATTGTGGACAGGTTAGTAAACTCTCTGGGACTCTATCTGCTTATCAATTAAAGGCAGGTAATGATCCTACTATCTCATAGAGTTATTATGAGGACCAACTATGATCACACATGAAAACACCAGCTCAGGGCACGTTCTTAGTGTGTAACAAATGCCATTCCCTTCCTTTCTCCTTTACATGGTACAATTGACCTGACATCTACAGGTATTAAGAGTTCTAATAAACATTGAGGCAATATGTTCTTTCTCTGTAAGTGATATTAAAAGGATTACATATATATGTAAATATATATTCATATGAATATTAATGAATGATATATACTATATAAATATATATAAATTATATATTCATATGGACTGCATATGAATATATTCATATGAGTATGGATGAATTGTTTATATTAATAAATGAACATTCATGCATCCCACAGCACATCCGTTGAGCTTTTTACAAACATTTTCCAAGTACCTACATCTGACAGACAATAGAATGAGGCAATGGGGCTTACAAAGAAATATAAAACATTATCCTTCCTTGGGGGAGCATCTTATGAATCCTCCTCACTGTCACCCATCTGTTTTTCTACCACGGAGGCAAAGGAGAAATAGGCCAAAGATTTGGGGGTGGGGGCAGGTAAAGGTAAAAACAAAAAGGAAAAAGTCCACCTTTGCTATATTCTTGAAAGCTGATTGGTATGAAAATGAAGATTTGTGTTAAAAAAAAAAGTAATAGAACACAATTATCCTGTTTATAATGTAACAGAAGATTGTGGCATCACCTTCTGTCTGCGGGACTTAAGCAGAGTTGTTATCCTTCAGTTCAAGGAATATACTCTGACACTTTCATTGAAGTGAATAATGTTTTGCTGTTTGTCTTTGTATAATTTTTTGAGTGTTTCTTTAAATTGTTCTTGTCTGAGTTGACAGATATTTTCCAGGATATAATTACTCGATATCATCCAATTCATAAACTCTTCCTTTTCAACAAATGTTCTCATCATTGTGGGGAGTAGCATCAAGTCCTTGTACACTTCCTGGGTGTATTAATATTGAAGGCAGGATATGCCCAGGGTGGTGGCTTCTGTTCTCTTACACATTTTCGCTATCTTTTGAGAAAGTCTTCCTGCAGCTTTAAATTTTGGATCAGGAACAAAGTCTGTATCTTGCTCAGGCATAACCGGTGCCAACCTACTGCTAAAACATTTGGACTTCTGTTTTTGCCTAACTTGGAAAGGGAAAGAGGTATTTATTAGACTTGTATCAGAATATCAAAGAGGATAGCATAACAAAGAATATTCCCCCAAATTCCTTTCTGCTCCTTCTACCACCCCCGCATGTGGGAGGGAGCTTGATTCTGACAGCAGTCTGCAGGGAGGAATTTTTAGTCATTCTCACCTGCAGTTATCTGTCACTGTTGGTAGCATGATTTCTGAATAAGGAGATGGTTTCTTTTTAATGGAAAAAAAGTCTATATCCCAAACTTGGCATGTATTTTAGTGAGAAAAAGGAAAAAAAAAAAGTCTGATAATAAAGGCTATAGTTGGTCTTAAACCCTATTTTTGGTCATAGCACAATCCCTAACTGATCCCTACAGACTGCAGTCCCTGATAGGCTGCATTTCCTTTCTGAGGACCAGTAGAGCCCTGACAGAAAGTCTCCACTGACTTTGTGCTGGGTGCTAGTGGGGCTGAGGAGAAGCCTTTGCACCAAGTTAATGCCACAGCTGCAACAGTCCCATGGCCTCGGGGAAGTACTCGCTTCCTTGGCATTTTTAGTTTTAGTCTCGGGTAACCATGCCCCTGCCCCTCAGTTTGTTGGCATTGGGGTCTTTGAACAAGGCAGTCCTATCTAATTTCTCAGCCAAGGGTCTGAGATCTCCTTTCCCTTCTTAGGTTCAGAACAAGCAAATAGCCACAACGAAAACATACCAGAAATTAACTTCAGTGTGTCTGTTGCTGTTGAAGCAAGTTTAGGCGTTAAAACACGCAAAACAACAAACAAAACATTAAGTAGGACAGTTATTTTCAATTTTTAAGATCATCAATGATCCTTTATTTTCTTTTTATCGATAAAGACAATTTTGAGAGATTTCATCTGCAAAGCAGACTGCATCCTGCATTAATTTTTACTCCCTACTTAGGTTTCTCTTCCTATCACGCAAGTATATCCCCTTTTACTATAGTAATGTTTTCTGTTCTTCTTACTTAACAATAAAAGTAACGATCCACTAGATCATGTAACAGTACACAATGTAGCAAACAGTAACTTGCTAACTAAGTTAACAAAGTTCCAACCAAAAATAAAGAACGTGAAAATTTTATTGCTCTGTGAGGTCTTACGGTTTCAATTTAGCTTTTTAGAATTGTAAAATTGCTCTAGCAACTGCCCCCCACCACATTACTGTTCTCACTGAACCCCAGGTTTCTGAGTGCAAGGTGGGATTCCTAGTTAAAATGTGTCAAAATAGATTTAGGCTTTGACCTTCCCATTTTCTGTAGCAGCTTCAATTTCTCGATTTTTGTGGTTTGATGTTCACCGAGTAGTCAAAAAATACAAACACACTGTCCTGTGATCTTAAGGTAAGGGTATTCTATTGCAGCATGTGTATGAGGATTTTTGTGTTACATGGCCTGGCATGGAAAGTATAAGAGAAAAGAGGGTCAGGAAGAGAAGGACCTGAACCAAAAGAATGAGCAAAATTTGACTTCCCTCTAAAGATTTTTTCACTCTAAGTGCCATTCACAGAAATTTGGTATCCGTGGAAACCAATGCAGTACATGCCGAAGTTACATTTTCTCTACTGATGCAAAAGCCTGTCTATCCAAGCTGATGTTATGCTTAGGATTAGCAGACAGAAAGTGTCTGAGAAAAGTGTAGAATAATTAACTGAATACCTATCATGAGCAGGGAACCATGATTTGTACAATGAAGGATACAAAATATACAAGAAAGGATGATAGATATGATATCATTTATTACCATGTAGGAATGTTGACAACCTTTAGCATTCTGGCTTTTTTTTCCTTAAATTTATAATGTTACCTATGAAAATATGAGAAAATGTTTCTGTCACAAATTTAGATTTTACCCTCTGCTTTGGTAAAAAACAAAATGTTGTCAAACAGAAGATGGAACTTTCTTGAGACTTATTTTATAGTTGAATGATAAACAAGAAAGCAAAGATTCCCAGAAACTGCAAAAGATCATAACAACCTTGTAGGCTGTTGACTAGAAATGAGGCAAAGCTGGGGAGAGAGGGAATTAACTAAGAGAAGTGATTGTTTGACAGCATGTTGATTTAATCAGGGGTAAAAGAGCTGCCACTGCAGAGTGTGTTCAGAGGAAGAAAGAGTAAGGAATGATTTGGAAACAAGAACCCATTCAATGAAGTTGACGTAGGTTATGACCAGGAACAGGAAGTTCATGGAGATTTCTGTGAGTCAGGGGAGATGTACCCCTGGGCATGGTGGATATTCACTGTGTTTCAATTCTGCTTGAATTCCAGGGTAAATCATAGAGAGGTCAACTAAAAATAACTTTGCTTTCTTTACTATCAATAGGATTGGGTGAGAGAGTTCTGGCATAGCCTTGGTGAGTGAACCTGGGTGTCTAGAAAATGGTGAAAAATGAAAGAATCAAAAGCTTACCGTTGTTCTAATTGAACTCAGGGAATGGTATGTTTGGATCAATTTCACAGGTTAAGAAACGAAATAGTTGCTGACGGCTGCTACTTATTCATTGGTCAGCACAAGTGGGACGTGGGTGTTCATTTACTCTAGCAAACCTGGAGAAGGTGGTAAAGTCAGTATTGATTTGAAATCCTGCAGCATGGGGAATTTGGGGTTGGTTTGTGGCATGACAACAAGCAGGCATGGGAGACACTGGGAGAGAAAATAGACAACTCTAGAGAAAAATGCATCCATGCTTCCAACCTCTTGCTGAAACATGTCCCTAGTTATTCTTTAATCTGAGAATCAAGAACATTTTCCTGTTGACAAATGTCTACCTCCATAAATAAGGTGAAAGTGCCATCCAAGATGTTTTAAATGCTGCACGAGCATGTCTGTGTGTTCATACACTAAACATTTGAAATAGTTTTCAAGTTACAAAATTAACTTTACATGTGATTCATTTAACATAATTTGACTCAAACATTTCATTTTAAGTGTTACAAAACACATCAGTTGTAGCCAACATGGCAGATCCACACTACTCAGGCCTGGCCGCTTGCTTCTCTCTGAGCATATGTTCCAGGTTGCCACAGTGTGACTGTGAGTCAGAAGAGGAGAGTCACCCCACAGCTCTGTTCTTTGCCAGAGGGATTCTGTAGTGTAAGTGGTAAAATCTCCATCATTTCTAGGTGGATCGGGTAATATTAAAAGTTGGTCATCACCCCAGTCATGAAGCTACAAGATGCATACATTTGTTCTATTTCTTAAATGATTGGTTAAAGCCATTTCAGAACATTGAGATGAGAGATCTGAGATAAATAACTGTCTCCTCTAAGGCTCTGTTTTTCAGGAAGTATTGGTGAATAAGTATTTGGTTTGCTATCACTAGAAGCTCCTGTTTTTCATGTGACTGTCTTTGCCCAACTACACCAACTCTGCATATATTTTCTTTGTTCTTCCAAGGTCCCCAAAAGAAATATAATGAGGGAAGTTCCTGCTGCTAGCAACCCTCTCTGAGACAGTGTCTTCTAGCTCCTCTTTAATGCTAGGTGCAAATATGTTTTACTGCCCTGCCCATCAAAATCTTTTTCCTTCTGTAAAAGAAAAGCCTCATGTCTTGATCATTCAATAAAGTGTCAATTTTCTTTCTCTTGGGTTCACATCATCTGCCAGGTTTAACTGCTGGGTTAATGGGTATGTTGTTGTAAGAACCCTCTTTTAGTCTCTTTGAATTATATGTTTTGTTTACACATAACTCCCTAGCAACCTCGTTTCCTCATCATTTCAGTCATTAGACAACTATATATTCATGGTCTATTAAATGCTAGGGACTGTGCTAGGTGTTGGGAACACACCGCACAGCTACTTAAGTTTGGTCCGTGGCCTCATAAAGCTTACTACCTAATAGTGGCTTGTTACTGAATACTTGAGAAGTATTTGGATGGCTATGTATGTGTTTTCTGAAAATGCTAGTTAAGTATTTCCTTACTCACTAGAAGACTCCTAAAAAACAACATGTGAGTTCAACTTCTGTTAAGTGGAATTCAGGTTTGAAATGTTTTCATACAGCTTGCTATTTTAGAGACTCTGCAAAGTTAATAAGCAAACTAATTTTTAATATGAATTTTACCTTTAGCATTGATAAATTTTCTTAATGTTGATCAATATTATAAGAGCTCAAAAAACTCAAGCATTTTAGAAAATGCATAAAAAGAAAAACTTTGTAGATGGAATCTCTATTTTAAATGTACTGAGTAATTGCTATTTAAGGGATTCCTGATATAAAATTGTAAGGAAAGTGATTAATCATTAACTTGTTTTTTTAAATGTGGACTCTTGTTATAATTTCTGTTCTGCAGAAAGCAAAACTTTTAGCAATACCAAAAATGTAACCAATGAGAAAATACACAATATACTTTGTTATAATAAAAAGAACACACAAGCAGTAGGCCACATGAGACCCTTTACCTGTTGTATTCTGAAGAAGAAACTTTCCCCAGAGTGTCTGCCTCAATCTATGTTGTGGCATGTATTAGTTTGTTGGTGTGGCCATAACAAAATACCCCAGATTGGGGCTTAAACAACGGAAATTTTTTTCCTCACATTTCTGGAGGTTAGGAGTCCAAGATTAAGATGTCAACAGGGGCTGGGCATGGTGGCTCATGGCTGCAATGCCAGAACTTTGGGAGGCCAAGGCGGGTGAATCACCTGAGATCAGGAGTTCGAGACCAGCCTGGCCAACGTGGAGAAACCCTGTCTCTACTAAAAAATACAAAAATTAGCTGGGCACGGTGGCAGGTGCCTGTAATCCCAGCTATTTGGGAGGTTGAGGCAGGAGAATCACTTGCAACTGGGAGGCAGAGGTTGCAGTGAGCTGAGATTGCACCATTGCACTCCAGCCTGGGAGACAGAGGAAAAAAAAAAAAGATGTCAACAGGATTGGCTTCTTCTGAGGCCTCTCTTACGGGCTTTTAGATGGCTGTCTTTTTTCTGTGTCTTCATGGGCCCTTTCCTCTGTGACTGACTGTGTCCTAATCTCTTCTTCTAAATGCACCAGTCATATTGGGTTACAACCCACCTGCATGACCTCACTTTGCCTTATTTAATTACCTCATTAAAGACCGTATCTCCAAATACAGTCATATTCTGAGATACTGGGGGTTAAGACTTCAACATATGTATTTTTTGGTTGAGGGAGGGACGTGATCCAGCCTATAACATGGCACGTCTCAAGATTAGAAAATTCCAGTTTGCAAATAAATAGCCATAGGAGTCACAATACAAACTTGTTTTTCCTCTTATAAAAACTTCAGCATGTATTAGGTTGTCAGATAACTGCTATGTTCAAAATAGGCATTTCTAAAGATTTGTTGATGATGACGGCTCTCACCTTGAAGAGCAGAGGGTAAAGGAATAGAAAATGCACCCAGAAAATGGGTGGAAGATGGGGTAGAAAATTGCCAGAAGGCATGCTCACAGTGGCTGAGTGGAGGGAAGGGGGCGGCTGCAGATAGCTCCTGAAGCCTGCAGGCTGAGGGGGAGCTCAGTTACACAAAAGGAAGAGGATAACTAAAGCCAGATTGTGATGTACATATTTGCCCCAATGGAGAATGTTTGATGATAAGCATTAAATGGCAAAGTTTAGAAGTTTTTTTCATCTTGTTTTCCAGTTGTCCTTTCTACTGGACGCTTTGCCATGATTCTGAGCTAAGCACTTTGGAAACATGTTCGTAAGATAGTCTGTTGATCTACAAAACAGTTTTCGTGAAAAATGAGTAGGCAGTAGAGGGAAAAGAAAAAATAATTTGAAATGCAAAGTGCTGTAAATGCATAGGAGGAAAATCCAGTAGTAGGGCTGACTATCTCTTGCTCATCAAATGTAAAGGAATTCATTCTTAATGTATTTGGTTGTTAATGACTTAAGTTATGGATCACAGTAGATACTTGTAAACACTTACATTATGCTTATGGAATGATTTTTTGGTAAATAACAATTTTTATTATTTATTTATTTATTTATTTGAGACAGGATCTTACTCTGTCACTCAGGCTGGAGTGCAGTGGTGCAGTCACAATTCACTGCAGCCTCAACTTTCCTGGCTCAGCTTCACAAACATCTGGGACCACAGGCACATGCCACCATGCTCAGCTAATTTATTTTTTGTAGAGACAGAGTCTTGCTGTGTCACCCAGGCTGGTCTCAAAGTCCTGAACTCAAGTGATCCTCCAACTTCAGCCTCCCAAAGTGCTGAGATTACAGGTGTGAGCCACTGTACCCAGCCCAGTTCTATTTTTAAAGCGATTAAAGTGTGCTCTGATGATATCACTGTCTTATAGTGATACAGGGAGGAGAATTCAGATGGGTTATAATGAAGTGGAAAGAAGTTGGTATAAGATATAGCATCAATTGGCAGAAATGACAAGTTGCTAGATAGATTTGGAAGGGTGGCACATGCCAGAGGATCAGGTCTAGAACTAAGTTTGAGAAGAGCACTGTGCTGGGAGGAGGAGCTCTCAGCACCTACTGATGAACGTTGAGCTGCCCAGACCCCACTCAGGGTGTTAGAGATTAACTCTATATAATCTTTCAAAAGCCTTAAAAATCCTGAATTTTGAAACTCTATCTGTACTACTTTTCAGAAATCTCACAAAGTCTGAATTCTGAACTGTGGATTCTAAAACCCTGGTCCCAAAGGTTTCAGATAAGCGGTTGTAGACTTGGACCATTTTCCATTCCCACCTGCAATGTATAGTAGTTCCCTTGGGCCCATATTCTCATCCACATTTTTTATAGCCAGACTCTCTAAGTTTTATAAATCTAATGGAGATATACTAATGTGCAATTGTGTATCTCATTTTTTATACAGGTTCAGATTTCTTTCCATCTGTCCTTTGTCTTTTAACTCTATTTGTGATGTATTTGCTCTTACAGGAGACTATAATTTTGATGTTAGCTACTTTGCCCACTTTCTTCATGGCCTTTGCTTTTATGTCTTTTGTGGGAAGGTCTTTTGCTTTGGATCATTTGTATAACCAATCAAATATTTTCTGACAATTTGACAGTTTTGGTTTTTCATGTTTGAGTCTTTTATCTAATTGCAATTTATATTTGTATAATGAATTTTGGAATGAATCTAAGTTGAACATGTTTGTATTTTTGGTTGAGGGAGGGACGTGATCCAGCCTATAACATGGCACATCTCAAGATTAGAAAATTCCAGTTTGCAGATAAATAGCCATAGGAGTCACAATACAACCTTGTTTTTCCTCCTATAAAAACTTCAGCATGTATTAGATTGTCAGATAACTGCTATGTTCAAAATAGGCATTTCTAAAGATTCATTGATGATGACAGCTCTCACCTTGAAGAGCAGAGGGTAAAGGAATAGAAAATGCACCCAGGTTGCATTTTTCATACGGCTATCCTTGTTCTAACATCATTTACTAACTAGTTCATTTCTTCTCCACTCATTAAAATATCAACTTTACCTTTTACTAAATTTTTACATACATGTTGTGTTGATTTACTTTTAGACTTTTTTTCGGTTCAATTTTTAAAAAATTTATAGATATGTACACCAATGTCACAATACTTTACAATGTATAGCTATTTAATAGCTATAAAAGGTGTCTTCTACTTTCCCCTATGCAGATTTAACATTGTTGACTATGTTTTACATTGTTTTCCTTGGATACTGTGATACCACATCCTTCATTTTTTTCCTCAGATATTGCCACTTCTCCATTTTTTTAAATAGATTTCTCCTCCTTTCAATACTGATATTCCTTTCCATTTTCCCCCAGATCCTCTTCTCACCCTAGGCACACTTCCTGAGCTAATATAGTTTAATTTCACCAAGATGATGCTACTCAAAACTCTTCTTCTAGCCCAAGTTTGTTTTGTTTTGCTAAGTTTCTTAGCCACATATCCATGATCACTTTGACGTTAAGTTCAAAAGTGAACTTTTCATCTCCCATGCCTGGTATAGTTTAGATATTTATTCCCTTCACTTCGCATGTTGAAATTTAATCCTCAGTGTTAGAGGTGGAGCCTAGTGGGAGGTGTTTGGATCGTGGCAGTAGATCCCTCATGAATAGCTTGGTGACATCTTTGCCATGGTACATTCTTACTCTACTACTTCTAGCAAGAACTGACTGTTGAAAAGAGACTGCCGACCATGATGGTGGCACGTGCCTGTAGTCTCAGCTACTCAGGACGCCAAGGCAGAAGGATTGCTTGAGCTCAGGCGTGCGATGCTGCAATGAGCTATGATCACAGCACTGTACTCCAGCCTGGGCAGCAAAGTGAGACTCTGTCTTAAAAAAAAAAAAAAAAGAAAAGAAAATACTTTGGACCAGGAATGAAGGCTCACACCTGTAATTCCAGCACTTTGGGAGACCAAGCCAGGAGCATTGCTTGAGGCCAGGAGTTCAAGACCAGCTGGGGCAACATAGCAAGACCCTGACTATACAAAAAAAAATTAATTTAAACTTTTTTTTTAAAAGACTAGTATTTCCCTTCTCTCTCTCTCTCTCTCTTGCTTTCTACCTCTTGCCATGTGATGCCTGCTCTCCTTCATCTTCCACTATGATTGGAAGCTTCCTGAGTCCCTCACCAGAAGCAGATGCTGGAGTCATGCTGCTTGTACAGCCTATAGAAACATGAGCCCAATAAACTTCTTTTCTTTATAAATTACCCAGCCTGAAGTATTCCTTAACAGCAACACAAATGGACTAAGACACTGGCAGACCTAACCCAGCAGGTGTACTAATTCAACACACTTGAAGCCTGGGAGTCATTCTTGATTATCTTACCTCTTATTTTTGTCCCATTCTAAATCCCTCATCTTTCTCCTTCAATTCATCATCAAATACTCACACTGACATTTTTTGAGTGACTCAAATCCACTCACATCTCCCCATCCACATTATCACCAGCACCACACTTTCCCTTCTGGTCTTTCTGTCTCTAGACTTTCCTTCTCTGGCCTTCACACGACTCCCGAAGTGATATTTCAAGATACAAATTTGATTATGCCCTTTGCTGTTTAAAACTTTTCAATATTTTTCTTAGAACAAAGTCCCAATTTCTTAACATGATTCAAAGGCCCTATCTGTCTTCACTTCCTATCACTCCACCCAAACCGAGCTTGCCTTGGTCCCTGGAATGAACCATGCTCATCTTCACCTATGTGCCCTTGCAAATGCTCAGCTTGTAACACTTTTGCACCCCTCGTGCCTTCTCTTTTTATTGCAATATCTCTTGAGACTACCTCTTATCCTTTAGAACTCATCTCAGATGTCACTGTCTTCAGGGAGAAGCCCTTTTTTGGGGGCTGAAAATCTGGTTTCAATTTATCTACTCTATGCCTCAAAAGCACCCTGAACTCTTATCACCTTACTCATTCCTTTATATTGTAATCTTTATCCAGCATAAGACCATTTTGCTCACAGGACTATAGTACTGCTATTCAATCCCCTCCTTGCAAAACTTCAATAATATCTTATTTCCTAATAAGTAAAGTTGAAATTCCAAATTTATCTATCATTTTACACTAAACTTTCCAGTGGAGACACAATATATTATTCCTTTCTTATGTCCTCTACTCCCATCATACTGAACCTACCCATCAGCCCCTCAACATAACATGTGTCTTCCTGGTTAAGGACAAATAAAATCTCCTGCATTACCTAAAATCTCCCCAAATTCCCCCAGGTAGAAGAAACTGTTCATTTCTCTGAATCTGCATTGAACCTTTAGAGCCTTTGCTGCGTCTTTCTTCTTATCATGATCATCAAAACATGTGTCCTATACTTGTTGAGAACACAAGTTTTTAAGATGGAAACCACACCTACTAGTCTCTGTCAACCCCAGTTATGTTGGGGTTGACATACCATTAGGTTCTTCTACTGATATACTCAATAAGTATTTCTTGAATGAATGTAATATGTGTAAAGCTATTGAGAAATGTGTCATCCCAGAGATGCAGCAAGAGAAGGACTGTATTTTCTATTCCATTAATAGAGAATATAGAGAGTTAAATTGCAAAGAAAAGAAAATGACTAAAAAGTGGTCATTTCTATGAGTGATCGATCATGGGCTATTTAAGAAGAAGATTTGGATAAAAATGAAAATAAAATAAAGCTCATTCCTTTTAGATTATCTTTATAGCTAATTAGTTGCTGAAAGTGGGGTTATTTAAAATGCTGTGCTTCCAAGAATACTTTGAAGTATGTGTTAAATAATGGTGCCTCTGCAGATGAGTTAGTACTTCAAACTTAGTCATCTTAGATTAATATTACCATGTTTGGTGAAGATAATTATATAGACTGGGAAAGACATAGACATGGACACAGGCATGCATATAGATATAGATAAAGACATAGGTGTTGGTATATCCTTAAAGTTTTCTCAAGCTGCAAATGATGAAGTATTTATATCATGGAGAAGACCGTCAACAGTCATCTCTAGGAAACGTGGACACTGGACATTGAATGTGTTAAGACACTTCCTATGATCAGTAACAGAAAGCCAACTTAAATAACCTCAGGAAAAAAAGAAAATCAATTGACTACCATAACTGACTTTATTTGTCCACTTGGGCTGTCATAACAAAATACAACAGACTGAGTGGCTTAAACAACAGATTTATTTTCTCACAGCTCTGGAGAATGGAAGTCCAAGAATAAGATGCCAGCAGGATGATATCTGGTGAGGGCTCTTTTCCTGGTTTGCAGATAGCCACCTTCTTTCTGTGTCCTCCCATGAGAGACTGCTTGTGTCTCTTTCTCTTCTTATAAGGATATCAGCCTCATCAGATTAGGAACTCACCCTTGTGATCTTATTTAACTCAGTTGCCTCCTTATAAGCCCTATCTCCAACTATATTGGAGGTAAGGACTTCAACATATGACAGGGAGGAGGCATAATTCAATCCATAGCACCAACTGTTTGAACTTGTTTGATAGTGGTCTGAGAGAGACCACTATCTTGGCTGTACATTCATAGCCGCTCCTTCTTGATCTCCTTTGCTGGATCCTCCTCAATTTCCCATTATCTAAACAGATTTTAGCCTTGAGTCTATTCACAGTCCCTAAGTGATCTCATGCCCTCCCATGGTTTTCAATATTATTTCATCTGTCCATGGTGTTCCAGAATGATATATAAGCTGCCTACATAAGATTTATATTTGGATGTCTCACAGATGTTGCAAAGGTAACATATTGTCTAGCATCACCTTAATGACAACCAAACTCAAATAGGCCCTAGTGCTCTTGGCCATCATATTATATTTCTCTGATAATTTGGGCTCTTTACTCTGTTGGATGACTATTTTATATCTTCTTTCCTCAAACCTCCATCACCTTCCCATCCCCTCTCTTAGACAGCTCCTATTTCACTGAGAAATTAGAAGTCACAGAGAATGTTCACATACAATGGTGGTGCAACTGTTTTCTTTTATGAAGAAAAAAATAGGAGCAAGAAGGGTCACTAGTCAGATAGAGGCTTGCAATTTTAAAGCGAGTATGCAGAGAATACTCTGTTTTCCAAAGCCAATAGCTCTGCTAGTTTTATATCACTGCTGAAACAAACTAACACAATATGTATTTGTCCCTGTTTCTCTAGGTGGGTTTGGCTAGGTACTTTGCTTAAAGTCTCACAAGGCAAGAAAGCAAGGTGTCCGCAGGGCTGTATTTTCTGGAGGCTCCAGGCAAGACTCTGTTTCCAAGTTTATTCAAGTTGTTGGCAAATCCAGTTCCTTGAAGTTGTAGGACTGAGGTCCCTATTTTCTTGCTAGCTGTTAGTTGGGGGTCCACTCTTTGCCAACAGAGACCTCTTTCAAGTCCTTCTCAGGGCTTACAACTCAGAGACAGCAGCATTGTGTGAATCCTTTTCAAACTTGGAATCTCTGACTTCTGCGGCTGCATCTCTCTTCTGCTTCCAGCCAGAAAAATCTCTCTGCTTTTAAGGGCTCATGTGATTAGATTGGGCACACTCAGCTAATTCATGACAAAATCTCCCTACTTTAAGTTCCAGAACCTCAATTAAATCTACAACATCCCCTTTGCCATGCAATTTAACATGTCCCTTGGTTCCAGGAATTAGAGTGTGGACATATCTGGAGGGCATGGAGCCTATCACAAATTTGATTCATGCCCCAGCAATAATTTCCCCGCTCTCTTCCACATTACTAATTATTCCTCTCAACTGCATTTTTTTTTCATCAGTGTACAACATGCTGATATTCCCTTCCAATTACTGCTCCATTTTTCTGCTCTCTTTGGGGCAAAACACCTTGAAAGAATTGCCTGTACTCCAGGTTCCCAATTTTTCTTTCATTTTTCTTAACCTCTCAACATTTCTACTACACTCAACCTGCTTTTGTTAAAGGCACAAATGATTACACATTCTAAGTTTAAGGGTCAATTTTCAGTCTTCATCTAAGTGTCATTTTACACAGCTGATCACTGAAATATTTAATTTGCCTTCTAAGACACCATCCTGTCTGAGTTTTTCTTATACTTCCTGGAGGCTCCATCTCAGTCTCCCTTGCTAGTCCTTCTTTATATTCTTGATAACATAATCATAGACCGTCTGAAGCTCTTCCATCTGCACTCATTCCCTTGGTAATCACATCTAGTTTCATGGCTTTAAGTATCACAGGTATACAATCACTTCCAAATTTATATCTACAGCCCAGAACTGTCCCCTAAACTCCATGAAATCAACATCTCCATGTAGATATCTTATAGGCAAGGTTAATGTATTCAATATCAAACTTTCATCTTCCCCGCAAAGCCTGCTCCTCTCACCACCTCTTGGTCAGTGCTAGCTCTGTTCTTCTACTTGATGGAACCCCAAATTTTGGAGATGCCATTGGCTCCTCTCACTAATCTCCCTCCTTTATCCTTGGCACCGAACCCATTTAACAAATCTTATTGTCCTCAACACCAACACATAATCAGAAATAAACCACTTCTAGCCTCCTCCACCACAGCATCATGGTAGACACCACTAGGATGTCTGGCTTGTTTTATTGCAATATATCCTTTATTAGACTCTCTTCTCCCTTGACCTCCACATGGCTGTCAGAGCAATCCTGTCAAAATGTAAGTCAGATTGCCTCATTCCTCTCCTTAAAGCCCTGTTTCATGCAGAGAGGAAGCCAAAGTCCTTACTATGACCTAGAAAACTCTCCATGATCTGTCTCCTCTGCACCCATTACCGTTTCCTACTGCTTACCATCCAAATACTCCAGTCCCCAGAGCCTTGCACTCGACGTCCTCTTGCTTAAAATGCTCTCCCTCCTGTCATCATCTCCGCATTTGTGTCCAACATCGCCTTTGCCGTGGCACCTTCTCTGCATACTCACTTTAAAATTGCAAGCCTCTATCTGACTAGCGACCCTTCCCTCTCCTATTTTTCCCTTCATGGCATTATTACCACCCAATATCCTCTATAAATTTTTAATTTGTTGTTTATGGCCTTTCTCCTTTTGGAAGAATCTAAGTTTTATGGGATCAAAGAAAGACGTGTGGGAGGGTGTGTATGTGTAGCATATGTTTTCACTGCTTTCTCCCCAGTACCTAGAACAGTGCCTGGTACAGAGTGCACAGTGAAATATCTTGCTGTTCAGTGAAGGTCCAAAACTGTTCTTTATTTCATCTCGAAACCAGGCTCTTCTCCCAGGCTTCCCCACATCAGGAAATGGCAACTCTAGTCTAGTTTGCCCAAGCCAGCAACCTGGAAATTACTCTTGATTCCTCTCTTTTTCTCACACTTCTCATCTTCTAATACTGCCAGTGCTCTCTGCAAATACTCAGGCCCCTTTCCAGAATCCGGCCCTCCCACCTTCTCTACTGCTGTCACCCAAGTTCAAGCCATGATGCACTTTCACCTAGGTTAGCACGTTGGCCTCATTATCGGTCTCCCTGCTTCTACTCTTGTTCTCTAGCAGTCTATCTTCCACAGAGAAAAGAGAGAAATCTCTTTAGAATTCATGTTGAATCCTAGCCATTCCTCAGCTCAAAACACTCTGATAGGTTTTCACCTTGGAATAAAATTTATGTCCTATGCATGGCCTGTAAGACATGTCCTGATCTTGTCCCAGACATACTTTCTTCTTATTTCTTTGCTTTGCTCATTCTCTTCCAGCCACTCTATTTCCCTTTCTGTTCCTTGGATCTGCCAAACACCCACCTGTTGTGGGGCCTTTACATGGTTTCCTCTGCATGGAATGTACAGACACACAGTAACTGCTATGTCCCATCATTCAGGCCTCTGCTCCAAGTTGTTTTATCAAGAGGGCTGCCCTGATCATCTTGCCTAAAATAGCAGACACATACCACACATGCACACACACACACACGCACACACACACCTCTTTCTCCTTATTTTGAAGACCTTATTATCATCTGACATTATATGTTTACTTATTTTTCTTTGCCAATTTCCCTATTTCTCCAAAGTGTAAACTCCATGGGAGAAAAGAATCATCTGTTTTGTTCACTGTTTGTAGCTTCAACACCAAAGACAAACCCCAACAACTACAGGGCTACTTATCCCTAGTGCCTAGGCTCTTAGGGATATATAAATATACCTTCTTTCTCAAAGAAGCGATGTTAGTGTTTCAAAAAGGAGTGTGGACTTCCTTTAGTGTGGTGCCCACCTCTAAAACAGTCTCTGCGTTGGAGCAATGGAGAAATCTGATTGGCCCCCATGGGTCCCACGGCCCTTGTGGTTCTGTTGTGGGAATGGGGCTGGGGGGAAAGTCCATGCAATCCATAGAGAGAGGAAGGAAAGTTCCGCCCCACACCGTAACCAACCCCCCACCCGCCCCCTAAAAAAGTCTGTTAGCAGAATTCAAGATGGGTGGGGATGGGGAAAAGGAGGAGGATATGGGGGAGGCAGAAACAACAGATGGCAACCATGGAGACTTTTCCAGAGTGGGAAGAGTAACCCAGGGATAAGCTGGGGTCCCTGGTAAGGGGAGTATCCCTAAATAACAGGACCTTCATGCTCTTTGGGAAACAGCAACATGCTGAGGCCCCAGGCATCACCATAGTCCTGCTTCTTGAATGACTCTTGCTGGCAGGGCAGGAGGCATCTCCCTGGCAGGAACAAGCCTGAGGCTCCACCACAGAAGCTGGAGGAAACTCAGGGACCCGTGGCACAAACTGATACAGGATTTCTGTTTTATTGCACATCATTTTGTTCACCAGCGCATTTGCACAATTTTGCCTCTATGGCTATCAAGATGAATTAACAACTCATTTTTAGGTAAGAGTAAAAATGAATTAGGTTGAAAGATAAGCAACAGCTGCCAAGTGGGCATGTGCACATACACTCACAGATGGAAAAAATCTACATCTCGCTGGTACGATTTAGCTCAGAGTTTTATTTTTAATTTTTGTTTTGTTTTGCTTTTGTTTTTCTACACCTCACCGCAAGGTATTTTAAATTCTTTAAATGTATTCCCGAATATAGAAAATGTTTCTTGGGTTCTCCCAAGAGTGGGGTGCCCAGGCTGACCACAGGCACACACACATTCTTCCCATAGTACAGTACTTTAAAATTAATAGCACATGCAGAGGAAAAACTAAACCCTTTGACGTCACTCTTGAAATGAGGAAACATAAACAGAAAAGGCTTCACTCCAGTAAGCTGCCAGAGTTGAAGCCGATTGGTCTCTGCTTTTCCTTGCCTGTGGCAACTGACAGCACCTCCCAGCCTAGCAGGCCGGCGGCTGCTCACCCAGCCAGTCAGTGGTCTGGGCACTGCAGCAGGCTCGGCTCTGTCCCAGCACTTGTCTGGGAGAAAAGTGGTGTACTCGCTCTTTCTACCTTCCTTCTTTCTCGATCTCCTTGTGTGCTTTTGTGTTTATTTCTTTTCTTTTTTTTTCTTTTTTTTTACTTAATTATATTTCTAATCCTGGATGAAGTTGCTGGATTCTGCAGCACAAGTCTTCATGAACAAGCAGCACCGCTCAGAGATTTCACGGCATTCAAAGGTCACAGAACAGCCACTATGGTTAAATGTCTTGTTTAATGGTTGAGGTATGTACAAAAAATTTAAGCGGCAAGCTCAGTTTTCTTGAGAGAACAGAGTCACAGAGAGATAGCAGGATTTTTATTTAAAATGAACCTGTACATATATATTTTTTTTGTCTGTGATTGTTACTACAGCAACCAGCTTTTGAATTTCCTTCCTTTTTCTAGGCGAACTGACTAAACATGATCACTTACCCTGAATTAACTGTTTAAGGGCAACAGGGTTTCATTCCAACCAGTGTAATGAGACTCTGGCATTTACACTGCACTTTGAGCCCACGCTAAGGTGGTCTTTTTAAAAAATGCACTATTTTTTCTCCAACATAGATCTTGGAGTTGGGTAATTTTTATTTTTGGTGGGACAGGACAGGAAAATGCTGGTAAAGGGATTGGTAAGGTTTGCGGAAGAGGGAAGAAGAAAATTATTTTTTTTCTTGAGTTTTTCATGTTGGTTGATAGCAGACTTCAAGATGAAGAAATTAGTAGCAAGAGGGGAAGAAGCTGGTTGTGAGACTGAAGGTAGAAAAAATCAATAGAAGATGTCCAAAAAATGAATTCTTAGGAAAAATTCTTCATCACCTTGTTGCATTTTTCAAAAATTGTTTTGGATTCACAAGTCCAGGAGAGATGCAGATACTAAGTTATATGACCAGAAATTTTGATATTATGATTTATAACAGAAAATAAAACTTCTTTATTACCGCTGCAAATTTGCTAATTATCTTTTCCTACAATAGTTGAAAGCGGAGTCAGATATTCAATTAGGGATCTAAGTGATTGAGCCTGGGGACTAATTAATCGTTTAGAAATTCTGTTCTTCATGTGCTCTAGCCAGAGTGACTATTGCAATGGTAAGAGTGAACCTCTTTGCACCAGAAGGCAGGCATATGCATTCATATATAGTAAACACACTAAATGCTGCAGGAAGCTGGGCAATTCAACACCGGGCTAATGTTTCTTTCAATGGCACATTATTATGTGTTGCGGGGGGGGGGGTCCCTGCTAAAAAACATTCCTATCTGAAGAGTTTTTGTAACAGCAATTTAAGTAATATATGGTTACCGTGGATTTCCCTATTACCCTTCTCAAAGTTATGCAATAGCCAATAAGACAGGATTATTTGAAATCATTACCCTGTTCCAGAATTTCTAACTGATTTTCTTAAAGTTTCTATTCTCAACATTGAGAACCTGAAACCTTTAAAACTGGGTCACATAGCAGTCATATTAAGCACGATTTCAAACATGATTTCAAAGGGTTAACAAAATTAACTGCCTAAGACTGTAATGTACCAAGTTAAGAACTGCAAAAATATTAGCTCTGAAATGCAGAAGATGTGCTGTGAATGGACAATTGCTTTTCTGCAGCGCCTAGTGGGAAAACAAGGACTTTGTGTGTTGCAAACGCATAACTGCAGCTCCTCCATTTCCTCTGCTTTATCTTTTATTACTGGCTGGAGAAACAAAGACGGGTGTCAGGAGTTACGTCTTGATTGACATTTTCTCCAATAAAATGAAGTCACTTTTTGTCTCAAGTAGAAGCCCACAGTTAACTAGTTGCAACTCCAAAAACTGTATCTGCCTCGGAAGAATTTTTACCTGACACTGTAAGCTGTCTGATTTCAGAATGTACTCACTCACTTGAACAACACGTGAGAAAATTAGTGGTGACTATATGTCAGCAAATTAGCTGGGAGAAAAAAAATTTTTTTTGGATTAAGTTACATAGGGCAAGGGTGGAAAAGTCTAAGATGTGTCAGGGACAGGAATTAATTTAGGGAAAGTAATTATACTAGTGCATCTTTTAATGCCTTACACAGTATTCAGCAGAAAGCTACTCACTGTCAGTTCTCCGTAAAAACCTAGTTAAAATGTTTGCCCAGAATTTACTACCCTTCATATATTATAAATTATTTAAATAATTTTCAATCATGGCCTTTTCCAGTGTCTTTGAAAAGCACTTTTGGTGTCAGTCCAGCCTAAAATGTAATCTAAAAATCAAGTCAATGATACAGGGAAGGACATTTCAAACACTGACATGTTATTTTCAGCCAAAGGACATCTTAAATGCAAAAGTAAAATGACCAAGTTTCCTCAAAGTGGGAATGTACCCCCTAGAAAATGCCTCTGCCTAGTAATTATTCTTCTGAAGTCTAATTTGTTGTTAGCCAGGCCCAGATCACAGGAGGAAGCTGTTTGTTAACTCACAGAAGGTAGTGTTGGAAGAAATTTATTAAGTGGTAAGCTAATCCCAAGCAATACTAAAAGGGCTTTGTTTGTATTTGAGAGAAGTGTCAAATTTAAGGATCAGAATAGACTTTGAAATATCTAAGTGTAGAATCTGAGAGGTATTCGAAGTGGTTTCCCTCACATTGTTGGGGTACATAATTGGTTGGGGACTCCCTATATATAGAAATTCTTATCTAAATAATCCACTATCTTAATCATTCAGCTATGAATCCCCCAAAAAATCTATAGCTAAGAATCTATCTCCTAGGGGCTACATTTGGCTCAGGAAGAAGGGACTTGGCATTTGGAAATGCCAAGTCCCTCTCACAGCACAGAGACCATCTCTAATCTCTGTTGGCACCTCCTCTTGGTGGCAGCCCCATTTCCCCTAAGAGTGTACTTTGGGGAGCATTTCCATTGTCCACAGGAGAGTAGCCATGGGATCAGCACCACTGGCTTCTACAAACATCCTCAGTGGCTCTAGGAATCCCACTTTGATTCATGAGATGGTGCCTACTTTATATATTAGCACTCTTTAAAGTGGTTTACATGCAAATTTGAAGAAGAGAAAGGGAAAAGGAATCTAGAAACCCAAACTGACCCAATACCTATTATGTATCAGGCATTGTTAGAAATTTGAATACAGAGAGTGAAATATGTCAGAGTTCTTGTGTGTGGTCAAGGCACTTATACCTTCTACTTTCTCAAGAGTCATTTAAGTATCTAAATGATTTGATTTGTACTTAGCAATTTTTTTTCATGGAGTGCACTAGCAAGGGTGGTAAACCGAAGTAGTGAACCAAGGTGGACATCCTCATTCAGGCTCTAATGAGCTGGGGGACCCTGAGCCACTCACTTACGCTTGACCTCAGTTTCCCCAACTTATAAGAGCAACTGGTTGTGCTGGGTTATCTCTAACATCCATTTTAGATCCAAGTTTTTATGCTATTCTTATTCTCAGACTAGAATTTTTTAGCTTCATTTACATGTAAATGTGAAAGTATCAAACCTTTATTTCAAAAATCATTACTACCTGTTTTCAGGATGTCAAGGGCTGTGTCTGTGAATAAGCAATGATTCCCACATAAGGAAATATATTCTGGTTGCGTATGAATATTTAAACAAATGAAGAGTCTGTACAAAGAAACGAAGGAACAAAAGGAGAATTTTGGGAGGGGAGGCGGTGATGGAAAACTGCAGAGGAGGCAGCTCTATGCAATTTGGAATTTAAGAAAAAAATAAATTTTGTATGTATTCAGATATTTATTTTTATATGATGATCTATAGTGTGATTAAGTACCTTGTTAGTATTTTGGAAATCATGTATTTGCAATGGTGTTCTTAAAAAGTAGAATGTTAAAGAAAGCCAAAGTTTTCTTATAGATTGATTCAGTTGCTGTGCAGGCCTGAGGTGGTGAATCAAATCAGTTCATTGACTTCGTCCTCCTCATTGCTTGAACTTAAAACTGTAGGAGTTATAGAAAGCTGGAGTCTTTAGAGAACACCCTGGGCAGCTGAGATACACAAGCCAGGAAGGTTATAGCTGCGATGATCTTGAACACTGGCACAGTGTGGTATCAGCATGGTAGGAAATTCCCTTGGCATCTGGAAAGCTCTCATGGTGGCTTGGAACTTCCAGAGATTACTCATGGGAGTGAAGACACATTTCCTTAACTCTGGAGCCTCAGTTTCCTCATCTTTAAAATAAGGCTGTTGGAGGCTTTTTTCCTTTCCAAATTCTGTGATTTAACCTGACAAAATTAACACTGAATCATTAATGTGATTTACTTTTATTTTTCCACCTCTCTATTTCTTATTTCCACTGCGTCTCTGTGTAGTTTGCCTTTACTCAGTTGTCCAAATTTACATAATTTTACCTCCAAGATAATCTCATTGCCAAGGAAAAACAAAAACAAAACAAGAACTTGGGTTTGAGAATTTCTCCCCAGGAAGACTATCACTCCCCAGGAAGACTATCACCTTGAGACAGTCACCTATCCCTGCTCTGTTTCTCTTGTATCAGGTTGATGTGCCCCTCCGTGGCTGTGGCACTCCTATTGTGAAAATTGCAACTAGGAACTTTAATGTTAAAAGACAAATGTCTTTTTCCTAAATGTGAGTCACTGTCCTGGATTTTCTATATTGCTTCATTTAATATCTTCTCAACTCTAATTCCGATTTTTTTAGAGAATAAATGAAAACCTGTTGATAACTAAGTTGGGGGAACCTTCAGAAGAAATTTTTGGTGAATTGATTGTCCATTGAATGTCTGCTCTGAGACCTTGCCCAACCCCCACCCCACCCTGTACAGGGTTGCTGCTTCACACTAGTGGTGGGAGTTGATGCAATTCAGTCACCTTCATGGAGACATTTCTGGGATTCTGTGTGGCTCAGAGCATTCTAGTTGGTGTCTCCTCTGAGTGAGAGTTCACATTTAACACCTCAAGCATGGAAAATAGGGAGCTAGTTTTGCAGTTTTAGATAAAAATAACATAACAGAAAACACACAGAAATCTATTAAGCCATATACAATTCTTAATAATGTATAAATATCTCAATATTTTCAAACTTTAAATCCTTTCATGAATGCTTTATATATTTATCTGTTTACAGTATAGAAGTATGAAAATAATAGCCACAGTCAATATACCAGTAAAGAAACTTTGTCATACATTTAACGTTCCTTCCTTTCTGCCCTCCCTCCCTTCTTTCCTTCTTTCCTTCTGCCCTCCCTTGCCTGCCTGCCCACTCGCTCTCCCTCCCTCCCCTCCCTCCCTATCCCTCCCCTCTCCCCTCCCTCCCTTCTCTGTCCTCCCCCTCCCCCTCCCCTCCCCTTCCCTCTCCTCCCCTTCTGTCCTTCCTTCCTTCCTTTTCATTCTCTCTCCTGTCCTTCCTCCCTCCCTTTTTGATTTTCTTTCTTGAATCTGTTAGGGGAAGAAGGGAAAAATAAAGATTGGTAATGAGGTTTTGAGGAGTTTTCCTTGTGTAAAATTTGAAGTAATATTTACTTTTTTTCCCTATATATAATTTTTCATTAAAATTCCTGCTCAGGCTTTTTCTTAATACCTTCTGTGTTCTACATAGTCACAATTCACATATAAATAGGAAGTATATAAAATACCCTTTCTATAAGATGATAATTATTCCCGCTGCTTCAGACATGCACAAAAAAGGATTCTGTTCAAAACTGAAGTCTGTACATAACTTAAATAAACTTAATCTCTAAGAATCTTCTTTTGCTCTGGCATGGGGATAGGGTCCAGGACTGGCCTGGTGTGAGGAGTCTGTTTCCATAGGTCCAGGTATAGACATGGGAAGGCTACCATATGCCTGGGTTGGTCAAAACTTGATACCTGAAGATACCAAATGGTTAATGTTTTGCTTTCTCTTTGACTCTAGCAAATCTTTGTCAATGAACATATAGAATTGTTTATTTTTGCATTGTTTGTAACCTTAAAAAAAATCAAACTATTTGAACCCAATAATAAGTGAATTCTTAAAAAATTATTGTAAAATCATGCAATAGAACACCATATAGTCATTTAAAAGAATGAAGAAGCAATACATGAAAAAATCTGGAATGATTTTTTAGATGTATTAAATCGGGGGGGGCTACATTAACATTTTTATGAATACATATACACAGATGTAGTTATTGAAAATTTCTGGAAATTCAAATAAAAAACAACAATGCCTCTGGGAAGAGAACTTAGGGTATGGGATAGGAACAAGGCTTACTTTTCTTGTATATACTTTAAAATTGTTCAACTTTCCCCCCTATAAATGTATTACATTTACGATTGAAAAAAGTTACTGACATTTATTTATCTTGTGATATTTTAAATTGACCAGAAAAAAAAAATAGAAGGTAAAAAAAGAAAGAATTCTATTTTATTTTTTTCATTTTATTTAATTTTATTACTTTTTTTTGTTTTTGAGACAAGAGTCTTGCCCTGTTGCTCAGGGCGGAGTGCAGTGGCATGATCTCGGCTCACTGCAACCTCCACCTCCCAGATTCAGGTGATTCTCCTGCCTCAGCCTCCCGAGTAGCTGGGATTACAGGCATGCTCCAGCGCACCTGGCTAGTTTTTGTATTTTTAGTAGAGACGAGATTTCACCATGTTGGCCAGACTGGTCTCGAACCCCTGACCTCAAGTGATCCACCCACCTTGGCCTCCCAAAGTGCTGAGATTACAGGTGTAAGAAGCCACTGCGTCCAGCCTGAGTTCTGTTTTGTTTTAACATTTCTTCATTCATTTCTTCCTTTGACCCTTGCTAAATTTCTCCCATGTGCCTTTGACATGGCTAGGGAGCAGAGAGCTCCCTGGAAGTAAGAGTCCTGGAAGCGAGAAGATAGGGAGCCCATCATTCTTGTTTGAGTAACTTTGGGCCAATCAGCCCTCTGGGCACCAGTTTTCTCATGTATGAAATGAGGGGCTTAGTCAAGCTCAAAGTTTCTTTGAGTTGGTATGTGTCTAAGAAAATTTGGCCTGTTACATGCCCAATTATTTGAGATCCTTTCCATAAGCTGAATATACATATTTTATGATACATATTTTGCTGGTTTAAACATTTTGACTAAATTTTGTTTTAGAATTGGTCAGTTCACTTTAATTTTTCAAATTAACTATACATGCAAAATTTGTATTTATTCAAACTGTTTTAGGAAATCACACGTCATAGACTTTTAAAATAAAATTATACTGTAATATCAGTTATTCATAAAACAGTAGAAAACATATTAAGATGTACAGCTTGTGCAGTTATGCAAGCAACTAATGCTTCTTCCTTTTGGATATGATTTATACATTTCTTGGTTCTCCAGGAGGGGAAGAAAAAAGACTTCATTTCCCTTTCTCATTATGCCACTTGCCAGCTGGGTCCAGTCAGATGAAAGAACTCAGTCATTCACAAAAGTGTAGAAAGCATTCTTGTAAGAGGAGATGCTGCAGTAATACAGAGGTCTAAAGAATGCCTTGATTTAGAAAAGGTCACTACATCTAAGAAAAAAGTTGTTTTCTATGTGATAGAAATATAGTGTGTTTCCATGCCCTTAAGATGAGTGTTCATGCTTTTCCAATTAAATAAGAACCTAATTTCAATTGGGTTTTTAGCTTCATTTGGAAAAATGTAGGTATTGGTCATTTTCCATATTTAGTAGTTTTTATTTTCTATTTTTCTAGATCTTCATTATTGTGTTTGGGGTAAAAAATAAAATAATACGAAACGAATAAACATAAAACAGGAATTTGTGTGATGGCAGTTTGGAATAACAAAACTAACATTCTAAACTTTTCTCTATAAATCTCTTTTAATCATTAAAAATCACTATTAGAAATATAGTTCGATATCTTATAAATAAAATAATTAAGAAATATTGTTCTCTTTTTCGTTGAATATGTTGCCCCTAAGTGCCCATGTGTGGGTGCATGAGAGAGAGAGGCCCTTCTTAAACTTGACGAAATGCATATAAAAGCTTTGTATATAGTAGTAATACCAAAAAATTAAAACATTGAGTTGGAGAACATAGCCTACTTAAATATATTGTTTCCTAAAATGTAAATCTTTGGAAACCAAATTATCAAATACATCTATTGGATTAAATGGCAATAATGAGTAATAAAATTTAATATGCTTATTTTGGGTGAAAGGAGAAAAGGAAAAGCAGAAAAAAAAAAAATGAGGATTCAGCTTTTTTCAAGGAGCATTGACCTTGTAACCCAAAGCCCTGAGTTCAAGTTCCAGATGCTAAGAATGATACTGTTGGCAAGTTATTTAACATTTTAGATTTCAGGTACCTATAATGTATATTTAAACCTTTTGGTTCTAGAATTTCTGGCTTTCCTATCTAAGTAGTTATTCAGTTCATAACGCAAATGTCCTGTAACTTTCTAGAACGTTCCTCTTAGATGGGGATTTGTTATGCCCACTTTAAAAGCAAGGAAACTGAGACTCAAATAAATTGTAGCTAATAATTGAAATTCAACCTCAGCTTTTTGCTAACAGTTTTTAATGGTTTTTATATGCTTAAAATTCATCCTTTATCATTTTAAGAATGAGTTAGAAGACATTTTTAAAATACGCAAAACATAAAAATATCTGTTTTGAAAATGTTAATCTACCCACTATATTTTTATACAGGAAGTTCAAATATATAGAAGAAAAAACATGATTTTATTTTAAATGCAGTCACAATGTATTAATCTGACACCTTAAACTTCCAGTGTTTTGCTCTGAGAGGCAGTAGAGTGCATTGATCAACAGTGCGTATTTTGGTGACATTATATGGCGACATAATCCGGTGACATAATATGGTTCATTTATTAGCTCTGTGACTGTGAAGAAGTTACTTACTCTCTCTAGGCCTTGCTCTACTTATTTGTTAGATGAAGATGTTTCTAATATCTGCTTCATACAATTCTTGAAAGAACAGAATGACTTTATTTGCAAAGTGCTTAGAACAGAGTATGGAGGAGCATAATATCATGTGAGTGTATCAAGTGGTATTATTTGCTTTCAAGTTTTAGAAATTTTTCATGGAATTATAATTTTGTTGACAGTGCTGTTGGTGTTTAAACATTTAAGAGAAATCTTGTTTTTTTTTTTTTTTTTTTTTTTTTACTTTCTGAATTAAACTATAGCATACATAACAGAAAATTATCTAACATATAATTATGCACTCTTGAACCCCTACATGGAAGTTACTCAAATCAAGACAGAAAAGAAAAAGAACATTATTACATGTTTGGCACCTAAGGAAACACGTCATGCCCCTTCCATTCTTTCATTCATTCAGTGTTACATCTTAAGATTAGATAGGTTGTTGCCTATCACTGTATCTTGTTCATTTTCGTTGTTGCATTGTTTCATTGTCCGAAGTTATTTACTGTTCTACTGTAGAAAATATTTTAATCGTATCCAGTTTTTAACATCATGAATAATGCCAGCATAAGTATTCATGGACCTGTCTTTCGGTGCACATGCACAGGCATATCTGTTGAGGGTATACCCAGGAATAAAGTTGCTGGGCCGGAGGGGAATGTTTACGTCCAAATTTGGTTAAAAAAAATTCAAAAGTGTTCAAAGTGGTTAAAATAATTTACACTCCCACCAACAATATATGTTCAACTACTCTACTCCCTCACTGATCTTACATATTACCATTTTAGGTAGGTGTATAGTGGTAACCTAACTTGGCTTTAATTTTCACTTCCCTGATTACTAATGGTTTGAGCACCTTTTCACATGTATATTGGCCATGTAAATTTTTTTTATCAAGTCTCTGATCAAGTTATTTTGTATATTAATTTATAGGATATTATATATACTTATATATACTATATCTATATTTGATACCTTTGATTGTTATATATGTTACAAACATTTTCTTCCATTAGTAAAATCTCATGTTTTATTCTTCTTTGAGATTTTTATCATTTTTGATTCTTTATATTTTTGTAAAAATTTTAGAATTAACTTTAGATTCTTCCCTAAAACAAAACACTGTTGGGATATAAATAAATTTGGGAAGATTGACATCTTTTCTGAGTCTTCCAAATCATAAACATAATATATCCTTCTATTTGTTTAGGTCTTTGTTAATTTCTGTCAGTAATATCTTCTGGCTAGCTTTGTGGTCATTTTACACATTCTTTGCTAGACATTTACTAGGCACTTAATATTTTGATGGTATTCCAACTGGCATCTCTTCAATTTCTATTTTAATTTTTTGTTACTGATACATAGAAAAACAATTAATTTTTGTATATCAGGTAGTTATCAGCAACTTTGCAAAACTCACAAATTCCAATTCGTTATCTATAGATTATTTTGCTTTTCCATATAGGTAATTGGAACATCCAAGAATACTAATCGTCATCGATCTTCCTTTTTAATATTGCTAACTTTGTTTTATTGTACTGGATAGGATATTCAGCATATTGCTGAAGGGGTAATCGTGGCAACATTATCTTGTTTCCAGTCTCAGAAGGAAAGCTTTCAACTTTCTCCCACTAAGTTTGATATTTTCTATAACATTTGAAAGTTTTGTTTTATCCCTAGTTTGCTAAGCATTTAACTTATTAAGTGTTCTTTAAAATAGTTGTCATATGATTTTTTCCCTTTTACCCTATTTATAGCAGGCAATTAATTTTATAATTTCAAATCAAACAAATCCTAGAATGAATCTAACTTGGTCATGACATGTTATGCTCATTTTCAAAATCCCACATTACTCTGTTTCTGAATTGCTAATAATTTTTAGGATTTGAAACTATGTTGATGAAAACCATTAACCTAAAATTATCCTTTGTGGCTATGATCTTATCAAGGTTCCTTGACTTTATTAAATTGCTTAGGAAATATTACCCTTGTAAAAATGTTCTGGGAGAGCTTTTGTAAGTTTATCATTTTTTTCCTCAGATATTTAATATAAATTGCAAATAAGTTCATCTGGGTCTGAAATATTTTGTGGGCAAGTTTTTAGTTACAGTTTTAATTCGACTTATTTTTAAGGGCTATTCAGACTTTCCATTTTCATTGTCAGTTTTAGTAATTTCTCAAGGATTCGTTGTTGATTATTTTTCAGTCTTTCTTCTTTTTGAATATACACATTTAAAGGAGTAAATTTATTTTTCACAGTTTTAGCTGTCTCCTCTAGGTTTTAAAATTTAGTGTTCCTATTATCAGTTAATTCAAGACAAAATTTCAATTATAATTTGTTTTGGACCCATAGGTTATTTAGAAGTACATTTATTAATTTGCAAACAAATTGGGATGTTCTAGTTGTCTTTTTGTCTTTGTTTCCTAGTATAATTCTACTGTGCTTACAAGTCATACTGTATACCATTAAGATCTTCGAATTTTTCAAAACTTGAATGTATAATGAAATATATAGTCAGCTTTTCTAAACATATTACATGTGCTTGAAATAAATGTATTCTGCAATTGTTAGGTATAGTGCTCTATAGACATCAATTATAAGATTTATTCATCATGTCATTGAAACATTTTGTATCTTTACTGATTTTCTTTGCTTCTATTAATTACTGAAAGAGGTATATTAAAACGAACTTCATGATTGAAAATTATTTTCCTTTATTTTTCCATCATGTGCTTATATATTATGTTCAGCAATGTAAAATTGTCATTTTTTTAGATCAACATTGAATATCAGCAATTTTATAAAATTTAAACTAGTATTTTCATACTGTGCTGTTGTATACTACCTTCACAGTAGGAGAAATACTGGGTTCTTGGGGAGCCAAAAACCTTTAGACATCATAATGGTTTGTGACCTCCTTAAAACGTTCAGTACATAAACAGATATTCAGTCAATTTGGCACTGAAATTTCCTTGACTAGGGGGAGTGTGATTAGGGAAAGAAATATCTAAAATGGCTCCATAAGGGAACAGGATGATAATGGAAAAAAGGTCGAGAATTCCTTATAAACAAATTTAGAACAGTTATAAATTGCTGCTGAATTGAAATTTTATCATAATAAAACATCCCTTCAATTTTTTTTTACCTTCAATTCTCCTTGGGCTGATACTAAAATCTGTAAAACTAGCTCTCCATTGCTTAGTGGTTGCATGGCTTTTCCATTTTTATTCTATTAGTTTTAAATTTTCTATATGTTTATGTTTTAGGTGTGTCTCTTGACAAGCATAAAATAAGTAAATTTCATTTTATCATTCAGTCTAGTATTCAGTCTGACTATATTTGCCTTTTCAGTGAGTATTTGATCCTTTTATAATTGATGTAAGCAGTAATATATTTGGGTTCAAATATGCTGACTTACTATATACAATTTATTCTTCTTGTGCTATATTTTTCTCTCCTCACTTTCCTAATTATGAATTAAGCATGTTTGTAATTGCACTGCCCCCTTTCCATTAGCTTTAGCTTATTATTTTTACCTTATTTTACATTGCTTTGCTGGTGACTATTGTGGGTACGGGGTGCATCTATGGCCTAAAACAAGCATAATGCATGTTAGTACTTTTATTCCTTTGTGGCAAATTTGAGAACCTTGGAATGCCTCAACTACTTTTGTATACCTCCTAAATTATATGCTATTGTTAGGTATTTAACTTTATATAATATAAATCTTTGAATAATTATATATTATTATGTTTTTTTACAATTACATATCTTCTTAATTCTTTCCTGCATCTCTGAGATTACATATAGGATTTCCTTTTGTGCAGTGATGATGATGTCAGATTTTGGTTTTGTATGAAATGGCTTTATTTTACCTTTATTTCTAATGTGTACTTTTGCTGGTGATAAAATTATAGATTGTAATTCCCCTCCTCCTTACTTTAAAATATTATTGTATTGTCTCATCACTTTTATTGTTTCTTTGGTAAGTCAGAAAATAGTCTTTTAAAAGTAATCTGTCCTTTCCCTCTGACTGTAGCACTTTATTTTCATGTTTGATTTCTTGTTTTACCTTGATTACTTAGGTATGATTTTCTTTGCATTTATCCCAATTAGGCTTGTATGGTTTCTTAAGTGTGTGTCTTGATATTTTTCAACAATTTTGGAAAACGTTCATTAATTCTCTTACAATATTGCTTCTGCTCCATTCTCTCTAGCCTTTCTTAATGGGGCTTAAGTTACATGGATGTTCAAGTTTTGAATGTTCCTACACCCATTACTTGCCTTCAATCTCTTTGTCCTTCCTTTTGAACATTTTCTTTAGACCAGTATTTTTATTTCCCTAAGTCTTTCTTCATCTGTATCTAATCTCATTCAACCCATAAAGCAATTTCTTATTAAGTTATGATGTTTTTCACTTTTAAAATTTCGGAATTTTTGGTCATTTCTAGCTTTCTGTCAGAATTCTCAATCTTGTCTCTCATATCCTTAAACATATTCTCCAAATCATTTTAAAACTTTTGTCGTTTTATTTAGATCTCTTAAATGTTTATAGCTATTGTCTGCTGCTGCTCCTTGTTGAATAAGATTGGCTTGGCTTTCATATACCTGGTTATTTTTGATGAAGCACTAGGGGTGAGTGTGTGTGTGTGTGTGTGTGTGTGTGTGTGTGTGTGTGTGTAGAGAGGGAGAGAGAAATAGAAATTACTTAAGGCCTAGTGTGATGTTCTCTCTCTAGATATGATATACATTTGCTTTAGCAGTTACCAGTGGTATTAATCTTGTCTTAATCTGATTTCAAAAGCATTACAATCTCATCAGAGTAATAACTTTATTTTATATTGTTACTTGCTGGTAGTACTTTGACAAACTATCAATTTGAGGTTGCTAATACACTAGGGAGATCTTAGGTCAAAGAACTACTTGTTACAGTCTCTGCCTTTCATTGATACCTCACATTTTCCATCAAGGCTATCTGGTAAAATACATTATTGAGCTCCTGATTTATGGCTTTCATGCATGGAAGTTAGTGTTTTCTTATATAATTGCCAATATATAACTAAAATGAGCTCATAGCAAGTTTCTTCATTATCCAAATTGTTTCACAGTTTACAGTTCTATACAAGCTAATATAATGTCTCAAATGAAAATGATAGTGCATACGTGTTATAAACACACAAAAGATTATTTCCAGTACACTAGCCATGTCCTGTGGAAATAGCAAATAAATTATTTAGATGATTGCAAATAAAATAAACCCTAGAGTAAGCTTAGCTATGCTACAGTAAAATTCTGGTCTAGTTATGTAAAACCAGGTCTTTGGTGTTCTGTATTTATCTACTGCCTCTGGTAGTTTGTCGGCTTTTCTTGGGTGCCTGTGTTTTCCTAATACTTTATGCAGATTTTTCCTGTGGGGGGGATCTTTTGAACACAGGTGAACTTGAAGTTATAGCTAATAAATGTAAAATATGCTAAATCCTTACCCTAGAGCCCAATCATTAATAATTTATGAGCAATTTATGAGTAACTTGAAAGCATATATATATAAAAGAGAACAGTTTTAAAACTGTGTTTGTTATAACTTTTCCAATAGGACAAATTTTCTTTATACAAAGATATATATTTCTAGTTTTTGTAACATTAGGTAGTCTTTTTCTTCCTTTTCAAAATAGAAATTAGAAATTTAAAATCTTTAAGAGAATCAACATCCAACAACTTTAATGTATGTTACTAAATGTATGCTAAAACATTACGTTGAGAACAAGTTAATATATGGTAAGGTTTAAAAATTTCTTCTAAACTTTTATTTTAAGTTCAGAGGTACATATACAGGATGTGCAGGTTTGTTATTTAGGTAAACGTGTGTCATGGAGATTTGTTGTACAGACTGTTTCATCACTCAAGTATTAAGCCTAGTGCCCATTAGTTATTTTCCTGATCCTCTCCCTCCTCCCACCCTCTGCCCTCCAGTAGGCCTCATTGTGCGTTGTTCCCCTCTTAAATGGTATGTTTTATGAAATGTTACTATTCTCCATTGATAATGTTATACCTTACAGGTAACAGTAGAAGCTAAGGAACGTGACTTATTATTTAAGCGAAAGGACTAAGTACATTTTTATGTGTTACTCCATGTTTTTTTTTAACTGAGAAAACATTTTTAACTTTGGCATCTTATAAAGTAATAACAAAGAGTGCTTACAAACTGGAGCTTCAGAAGTAGATGATAGCACTAATATACAATTTTTAATTGCTACTTTCTCAGATTCTGTGAAAAGGTGTGAGCTGTTCTCTTTAATACAGCAAACATTTGCAATGTTTCTTCTTTAAAGTAATGCAAAAAGGTAACTTAAGGAATCCACAAATAAATTTTTCAAAGCTCATTTTATGTGTTGAATTTAAAAAAAAAAAAACAGTTTATAAGTCTGATAATTTTGACCTACATTTAGGTTATTCATACAACCTTCAGTAAGCAAAATGACATTTATTTTCCATGAAGTGAACCCCAAATTATGTCATCTATCTCCAAAGAGGTCTCACAACATAGCTTTCTTTTTTCTTCTAATTGGATTTTTAGGCTAGGAGAAGTTCTTAGGCACTACCAAAATGAGTTTCAAATTCTGTATAGCAGACGGTTCTCTGAGTTTTGTCCTTGTCATGGGCAATTATTCCACAGGTAGATGCCCGCATGGCCACATCAATCATTCTCCTCTGGTCAAACTAATGTTTAAGTATTTTTGCTATCCCACCGCCCCCTCCACTCCAGTGCCTATGTTTTATCAAGACAATGGTGGAAACAGCAACTGGGAAGATAATCTTTTTTTTTTTTTTTTTTTGAAATGGAGTCTCACTTTGTTGCCCAGGCTGGCTGGAGTACAGTAGCATAATCTTGGCTCACTGCAACCTCAGCCTTCTGGGTTCAAGTGATTCTCCTGCCTCAGCTTCCTGAGTAGCTGGGACTATAGACACGTACCACCTCGCCTGGCTGATTTTTGTGTTTTTAGTAGAGACGGGGTTTCACCATGTCGGCCAGGCTGGTCTTGTACTTCTGACTTCAGGTGATCCGCCCACCTTGGCCTCCCAAAGTGCAGAGATTACAGGCATGAGCCACCATGCCCAGCCTTGGGGAGATAAAAGAATATTGGTTGTAAGAGCTGCCACGAACACACAGAATTTGAATTAGGTGGGGCTCCTCTAGCCTTTCCCATAGTGTTCCCACTGTGCACTATTCATTAAAAATGAATTCTTACACATGCTTAACTGAAATTGAATTTTAGGCACAATACTTACATTGTCTTGTTTAGTTTGTCTGAACCTTAAGTACACTGGCTCAATTATTTTTTAACTATGAGAGTCTCAGATAAGTAATCATATGATTCTTTGTTTCCTACTGCTGAAGGTTGTATACATATGTGTGTGTATAAATATGCATATATTATGTCAAGCCATTGAAATGATCATTTTTTGGCCAAAACAGTCAATATCAGCAATTTCATATGGCTCAATCATGTGTGTGTATGTATACCTGTACACATATGAGGGTATAAAACCAGATGACTGGTATGCATTGTTTTTTAATTAATAGAGTCTAAAATTATAAGTAGTTTCTTAGATCTTAGGATTAGGGTGGATATAGACTTCTTTCAAGTGGTGTGAAACTATAAATATTTGCACATGTGACAAATTATTAATTAGTCCCAAATTTTAGTATATTTATAAGTATATATATTTAGTACATGTACTATTACCAAATAGTATATTTATGAAGTCTTCAGAAAAAATTCTGATTTCTGCTTATATCTCTCAAATAATCTCATAAAATCTCTAATATATGGATAAAAATGTCCATTTTGATGAACAAACTCACTCTCATCAATTAATTAGCAGAAGGTCAGTGCTTTTAAGTGAGAGAGCCCAGATCTATTCATTCAACCATCAGGTATTTGGGGCCCTAGTATGGTCTAGGGACTGGAAATAGAGAAGTAGAATAAACAAAGTTCCCATCCCCATGAAGCTTGCATTCCAGTGAGAGATGACTGACAGTTACCACATAGACTAGTAGATGTGACAGTTCATTTCAGAGATTGCTAAATCTTTTAAGAAAATAAGACCTGGTTCCATAGCTGGAGAGCTCCATGGAGTCTTTCCTCTGCTGAAATGATTGAGAAAGAGACAGCCAAACCTGAAAGAAGAGTGATCCCTGAAGTCAAGAGATCGAGACCATCCTGGCCAACATGGTGAAACCCCATCTCTACTAAAACTACAAAAATTAGCTGGGCATGATCGTGCATGCCTATAGCCCCAGCTACTTGGGAGGCTGAGGCAAAAGAATCACTTGAACCCAGGAGGCTTGCAGTGAGCCAAGATGGCACCACTGCACTCTAGCCTGGTGACAGAGCAAGACTCTGTCTCAAAAAAAAAAAAAAAAAAAAAAATAGTGATCCTGACAGACCAAAAGCGAAGTCCTGAGAAGGAAACCCATTTCAATGCCTGAAAGACAGAGAGGCCAGTGCTTTGGGATCAAAATGAGGTGGTGAGGTGGTGGTATGGAAGGAGATGAGCAGGCATAAGAAGGCGAGGCACAGGGCATGCAGAACATCACAGGGCATGGTGGAAATTTTACTCTTCACGCAGTAAATGAGAAGCCACTGAAACCAGGTAGACAGGGAGAAGAGGCCAACTGATTCATGCTTTAAAAGAAGTACTCTGACTCCAGTGTGGAGAATGGGTTGTCAGCCTAGGCTAGGGACACCATCATAAACATCCGATGGGTGTGTAGGCAAAATGGGAGATGATGATGGCTTGGAGTAAGCTGGAACAATAGAGTGGTGGACAGTGTTCAGATTTGGGTATTTACCATAGGAATATAGGACCAAATGGTAGATTGGATGAAATGAAGATGCAGCAATACACAGTGCTGTGGTCCCAGATTCTGGAGCTGGGCTCCTTGGGTGCATGTTTTGGCTCTGCCCCCTACCAGCTTTGTAGGGGGCAAACAGCCTCTTCTCCATTTCTGCACTGGTAAAACCGGAGGAGGGTGCTAATAGTGCCTAACTTAGAGGATTGCTATAAAGATTAAATGTGTGTGTGTGTGCACACAGGCTTAGAACTGAGTTCAGTTCTGTGTATATGTCTGTGCGCACAGGCTTAGAACTGAGTTCATAGTAAATGCTATGCCTATTTAGTTTAATTAGGCGATATGTACTTGTGATATGTACTAAATAAACTAAATTTGAGAATAATTGATTGTAGACTCTTGGCTCACATCACTAAATGGTACCATTCACTGAATTGGGGAAGATTGAGGGAGGATCAGTTTAGAAGAGAGGGGATGCAGGAAATAACAGTTGTGTTTAGGACACATTCAGCTTGAGATGCCTGTTGGTGAAACAGAGATGAAAAGTCTGGGGTTTAGAAGAGAGACCAAAACTGTATTTAAATTTATCAATATATATATACTATTTAAAGCCTTGGGACCGGATGAGCTCACCTAGGAAGACAATGTAAAGAGGAAGAGGGTGGAGAATAAAGAAGCATGGGGAGGATGGGAAAGAAGGAGGAGCAGGAAATAATTCGAATGCATCCACATCTGGTTTTCCCATATTGCTGCCTATATTATTGGAGTGTTGCCCAAAGAGCTCATGCTACAGAAACCTCTGTAGACATGAAAGCGTCTTTAGATGTTCTTACTGCTAAGGGGCTGAGGCTTCCAGCTTGACCCTGATGACAGGAATTTTCCATTTATACTTGAGAGTAGCACAAAGAAACTGGTGGGAATCTGCTGCTCCCTATTTACCCTGAGATGTTTTTAGTGCAATCACAGTTATATGTGGCCCCTAATGATAGACTGATTGTTTTAAATTGTGTCATTATTATATATTTTCCTTTGCATGAAGATATATGGGCATCTCCAATTTACGAAGATGATTAGAACTGAAAAAGAATGGCTCCATAGACAATATACTATTCACTACCACTTGATTCCCAGTCAGCCCACAAAAGCCTGTGTAACCCACAAGGATGTGAAATCAAAGTACAAAGACCACATAGATCCCAAACAGCAGAAGAAACAAGACTTACAGAAATATTTGCTTAGATTCCTTAAGATATGAGAAATGCATTTCTTCTCCTCTTATTTAGGCCCAGCAAAGCAAGAACAGAGAGTTGCCTATTGAGTGGGGTGGAAGGGGCCAGGGAAGGCACTTTTGTGGCCAGTTACATGTAAAGTAGTCAATGACTTTAAGAAAGATAAATGTTGAATTGAGAAAGAGAATTCTGGGGAAAAATAGGAAACTGGAAATCTACTCTAGCTTTGACAGCTACCTGTGCTATGACCTGAAGGAAGTCACTAACTGTTCCATGCCTCAGTTTTCTTTCATTTTATATTGGCTACAATAATCATTTTCAATGTTGTCATAAGGATAGGTACACACACACACACGTACATATAATACACACATCCATGTGTGACCATGTGGATGGTGGAAAGATCTCAGTAACTATTAACTATTGTTTATTATTGTTGTCTTATAGCCTCATATCATCTCTTGGTTTTTTTTATCTTAATGAATGATTCTTAGGAAACTATGAATGACCAGACTTTAATAATGTGGAGCAGTAATAACAGAAATGAGATTTAAAAGAAAACAACTAATTCAAGCAATATGGGAGAAATTTTATTCATAACATTGTGATTAGGTCACCTAGTTTCTCATTAGCGTTTCCAGTTTTTCCTAACAGATGCCTCAGTGAGTTGTCAAGAATGATCTAATTCTAGCTTTTTTAAAGGCTTGGTGCTTGCAGCGAAGAGTTCAGTTGCTTTAGCAAGTTATCTTATATAAGTATAGTCAGTAGCATCCTGGTAATTTGCCTCCAGAAAATAATCTAGAATTTTATTATAAACTGTTATTTACTCTTATAGCATCATTCAACGTACAAAGCAGGAAGAATTCCTGTTTAAGATTTTCATAATTTTATCAATGACTTCCCAACGTTGCTTACACTTTTCTTGTAGAGTATCATCCACATTATACTAACACTGCAATTGTCTTTTTAAAAATATTTTCTATTTCACATAAAATACTGCCAAAAAATCATACAGAAAAGATATATTTGAGCTTCCCAATTTGTATAGCTTCTCCAAAGAATGCAGTATGTCAAATGCAAGTGTTTATAGTATATTAAAAATTGATTAGAAATCAGTGTTTCCTTTTTATACTGTCTTATTCATGCTCTTTGCTTCAAGACCACACAGAAGAAAACTCAACATTGTGGACCCTCCCTACCTAACAAAGTCTCACAAGGTGAACTCATTCCATGTTTGGAGTCTGTTGGATCAATACTTTCAAGGACTATGTAGACACATTAACTGAAGTCTACTATGGGGATTTTGTCTGAAAATTTACTTTTCTGCCCAATTAATCAACTTTATGATTAGTTAATATAAAATACATTCAGTGTCCATCGAACTTTGGAAAATATAACCTGATTTAATACTACTCATTTATGTAGTACTGAGTGTGTGTGAATGAGGGAATGTGCTTTATTTCTCATTTCTCCACACCCAAATCTTTCACTTATGTTTTGTTTTTGAAAACCTCATAATCAGCAGATTAAGATTATCTTGAACTTAGGGATGATTTTTCTCAGTTTATACTTTATTCTATAAATAGGGTTCTATGGAAATGTGTAATTTTTGTGTCTCGATGGTTGTCTAATACATTAATCTTAATTTCAATTAATTTCCTAGAATTACTCATGTATCGATGAATTTATTTTACAAGCATTAAAAAGTTCACCCTGTTAACAACAGTCCATGTATACAATTACTCCATACAATGAAGGTTCCTGATTTTGAAGCTGGGTGAATGAGCTGAGAGCAAAACAGATCTAGTGATCTAGTGATCTAGTGATCTACCACTAAGTGGCAATTGTTATTTAACTCCCTTCACTCTTCCCTACCACAGATTTCTAATTTCTCCTGTCAAAAACACACCTGAATTTCTGAACCATTCACAAATGCACAATGACATGGCAGACACAGATATCTTAGAATGGGGGTAAAGATTCCTTCCCAATATCTTCAAGTGTCCCCTTTGTCTCCAGGTTTTGCAAACACGACATTTGAGTCCACATCTATGCGAAAAAATTTTTTCATCAAAATAATACAGTGTCCTATGATTATTTTTATTTTGGAGGTTTTGGCCAAATTGTTTTTGAAGGATTATTGAATCATCTTTTATATGTATCTTTAATATAGTATAATGTAGTTCTGGTAGTTTCAAGAATTCTTGAAAATAAGGGGTGCTTTAAGACAATAGTAGAATTTACTGAATTTATGAGGTAGGGATATATGATTGATTGATTTTGGAGGGTATTATTTTTATATTTGTTGTAATTGAAAAAGCAACATAAACATGTTATAAATAAATGAGGAAATAAGTAAATATTGATAATCATTCTTCTTATATTGATAATCAATATAAACTTTGGTTTATATTTCCAGAAATGGACATTGTTTTTTACTTTGAAAAGCTTAAATTTTTAATTACAAATATTTCAAATGTAAAAAAACTGTCAGCAATAATATGACAGACATCCATGTATCCACCATCTAGTGGGCCATCTATTCATTGATTCATTTATTCATTCAACAAATATTTATTGAGAACTGCTAAGCTAGGCATTGTTCTAGGCACCTGCAGATTCAGCAATGAGCAAAATAGATCATAATAAATTCAACCCATGTGTAAAAGATGATAGTTGCTGATGATTGCTATAGAAAAAAGAAGAGCAGAAAAAATGCTAGGGAATGTGGAGGAGATGGGCATGATATTTGGGTGCTTGGGAGGTCTTACTGAGAAGATAACCTCTGAGACTTGAAGGAATTGAGGGAGTAAACCATGCAGATAACCTGGGGAAAGAATGTTCACATTAGAGGACACCATAAGTGCAAACGCCTGGAGGTGGGAATGCATCTGATGACGTGAGCCTCTCTATTATCTCTCTGCTTCGTTAATTTCTATCCTTGGTCCAGTGGTTTTCTTTCTTCTACTGATTTCTGGCTTACCCTGTTGCTGAGTTTTCATCTTACCTTCTTTCTGATTTATGCTTTGCAAATGATAAATTTCCCTCCAAATGCTTCTTTAGCATCAACATCACAACCTTTGACAGAGGTATATTCACTGTGATCCATTTCTAAATATTTTCTAATTTCCATGATTTTGTTTCTACTCAGTGATTATTTGAAGTGGTTATTTTAGATTTCTTAAGTGAGACAATCTTTTATTATTGATTTCCAAATTTAATGCATTATATTCAGGGAATGCTGCTTGTGTAAAGTGATTTCTAAATATCTTTGAGTCTTGCTTTGTAGCTTGTCACTAATTTTTATTTTAAAAATCCATGTAAGAATGAAAATAACATATTTTCTATAATTGTTGGAAACAGTAATTATATGTAGTCATCAGAGAAAACTTGTTAACTGTGTTGTCAAAATCGTCCATTCCCTTATACTGGGAATAAACTATTCTCTTTTTTCCCTTCTGGGTCAATGACTGTAATAGGCAAGTTAAAATTTCCTGCTGTGATAATAGATTTGTGAATTTCTCCTTATAATTCTGTCAACTTTTGCTTTGTATACTTTGAAGTTTGCCTGGTAGGTAAATGTAAATTCAGAGGGATAATCTTCCTGGTAATTGTTACTTTTATTTCTGCTAAGAAGTCTATTCCATTTATGAAAATATTAATATCTTAATAATCTAATATTAAGAGCTTCTATTCCAGTTCTCTTTGGGTTACAGTTTTCCTGATATATCTCTTTTTATCCTCTTACTTTCAACGTTTCTGTGAGTACATATTCTTGGTGTGTCTTTTTTAAACAATATATAACTGAATTTAATTTTTAATGCAATCAGACACAGTCTTTTAACTGTCAAGCTAAACCCATATATACATTAAGAATTATTTATTCAAATCTAACTTTGTTTGGCTAGTCATCATTTTCTTTTTACTACTTTGCTTTTTTCTGCTTTCAACTAGATGGATTGAGGTTTTGAATACATTTTCTCATTGGTTTAGAGATTAGACATTTCATTTTTTGTGGTTTCAGTAGGTACACTTACATTTTTAGCATTTTATACTAGAATTAAAATATAAATAAATTTATTTGTATTTAATATCCCTATCATACCCCGGAAAAATATAAGAAACTTACTTCAATCATCTTAAATGAGATCATGTCCATCCCTAGAACTGTTATTGTTGTATGTATCTGAGCTCTACTCTGTTTTGAAACCCTGAGCTATTTTCTTTTTAAATTTTTATAGCAAGTGCTTATCTAAATTTACTCATATGTTTCCCAATATTGTTCAACGTTCCTTCATACATTTCATTTTTCCTTTTCAGGTTCATATTCAATCTTAAAGGGTATGTAAGTAGTAAATATTTTCAGTGTTTAGACTAAAAAGTATCCTTATTTAACCTTCATTCTTGAATGATAATTTAACAGGATCTAGAATTCTCTAGGTTTTAGTCATTTTCTCTGAGCACTTTGAGGACAATATTCACTTTCCATTTGGTCTCTGTTGTTGCCACAGAAATTCTTTTGTGAGGCTAATTGGTGTGACTTTGTGGTCATCTGTTATTTCTGGTTGCTTTTAAAGTTTTCTCTCTGTGGTGGTTCAGGTCTTCTGCAAAGGACGCACCAAGACAAAATTAGAAACATAAGAAATTTGGGGAGGAAAGTGCCTGTGAAGGACAGAGCAGAAAGGGACAGGAATAGATGGAGACAGCCTTCAGACCTCAGGGCAGGTGTCACTGGTAAAAAGGGAGGGAGAAGAACAGAAGCTTGAGGGTAAGAAAAAGTTCAAGTAGCAGGGCAGCCAGGCTCCTGGGGGTCTGCTAAGTAGAAATGACTATGAGAAGAGTTCAGCATTGAGCAGGAAGGGCTTGGCTGTAGCACCCCACCATGCCCAGCACAGAAGTGGAGCAGTGGGGAGAGAGTGACCTCCACACACACAGCAGTGGATCTGAGGCTGTTGGCTGTCAGCTGTCAGTTGAATGCACATCTGCTAGCAGGTCCCCTGGAAGAGGAGAGCTGAGTTCCACCACACTCTTTCAGGTTTTGCAGCTTCACTGAAGTGTCTAGATTTACTTTTATTTTTCCTACCTCGTAATCTCGTATTTCTTCTTGCCTACATTTCATATACTTCATCACAGCTGGTGAAATTTCAGCCATGCTTTCTTTGAAAATGGCATCTCCTAACTTTTCTCACTTTCTTGAACTTATATAGTCACTAGATATGTTCAGTATCCTCATTCCATCATTCATTTTTAAAGCACCCTTTCATATTTATCATGTATTTATTTCACCATACTTCATTGTGAAAATGTCCTTAGATTTCTCTTCCAGTACTCTTTTGAGCTGTGTCTAAAATGCTTTTGCTTCATATTTGAGTTTTCATCTTTAATTACCCTATGTCTCATTTGTAGAAGATACATTTGTTTTTTAAAAAAACTACTGAATTCTATTTCAGTGTCCATTCTTTCTCTATAATTTTGATCTTTTCCTTTATCTCCAGTAATCTGTAACCTGCTTGTTTTGTGGATTCCTTGACATTGTTCCATTGCGTTCTGATTCTTCTGTCTGCTGACTCCTTGATGGATTTGCTTTCTTATTGTTTTTATTATTTACTTCTTTTTCATGTCGTGTTTTGGGATTGCTTCCAAACAGTGTCCCAGAAATTTTGCCATTCTAGAATCAGTTTACACATTCCCTTTTTTTTTCACCTTAAATACCATTCAGATGTCAGTCTCAGATTTGGACTTTCAATTTTTCATGCAGGTTGTTTGTTTGCTTTTTCCCATCCTGGGGTAACAGAAAGAGAAATTGGCTCGTGACTTCCCTAGAATGATGACCTTTCATTTCTCCTTTCCTGAGGGGCAGCCCAGAGTCATGCTAATACAAGACTCTAGGTTCTGGTTTCCTTGACTTTGGCTTTTGAATGGACAGTAAAACTCTAACCCTACTCCTGAGTCTCAGAAGTCATTAATATATTGCTTAGATTTCGTTCCCCCAGAAACAGATCCTGAGACAAAGACTCAAGGGCATTCCATAATATTTGGGAGGTACACAGGCCTCCAGGAAAATGAAAGGTAAGGGAGAGGCAGGGAGTAGAAGGAAATGAATATACTGTTTTTAAGCCAGCCATGTTAGTGGATGATTCAAGTGGGAAATAGGGAAAGAGTGTAAAACACGTGCTTCAGAATTAGCCACCTCAAGGGCTGAGGGAGCTCATATATTTATACGCCCTCTCTAGGGAGCCATTGATTGAGGGTTACTACAGCAGAGTGGGGAGGTAGTCTTTGACAGCTCCAGTGTGCCACATGCAATTAGAGCAGGTTTCCAGAGTTCTGGGGAAAGGAAGCCCTAATTTATGGAGAAGGACATCCTGGCAGTTCCAAGTCAAAGGGAATACCCTAAAAGGCCCAAGAGAACTTTCAGCATTGGCAGCAATGTCCTATTAGTTGCCACAGTTCTCTCATGACCATGAGACTTGGATTTAAGTTACCTCTTTGCTGTGGTTGGTTTTGTTTGTTTGTTTGTTTTAATTTGAGACAGAGTCTCGCTTTGTCACCCAGGCTGGAGTGCAGTGGCACAATCTCAGCTCACTGTAGTCTCCAACTCCCAGGTTCAAGCTAGTCTCCTGCCTCAGCCTCCCAAGCAGCTGGGACTACAGTCATGAGCCACCATGCGCAGCTAATTTTTGGTGTTTTTAGTAGAGACAGGGTTTCACTATGGTGGTCAGGATGGTCTTGATCTCTTGACCTCATTACCTGCCCGCCTTGGCCTCCCAAAGTGCCGGGATTATGGGCGTGATGCTATGGTTCTTAGAAATTTTATTTTCTTTGATATTTGTTTAACAAATTATTTACACTTTTGTTACATATATCATCAATTTTTTTTTTTTTTTTTTTTTTTTTTTTTTTTTTTTTACAAAAAGTGTGTTTATAGTTGGAAAGAGATCTGCTTAAGTCAGTCCTTGTGTTGCTGGAACCAAACTTCCAAAATACTTTAGTGTACACTTTAATTTTATAAAATAATACTAAATATGCCATTACAACTTGCGTTAATATTCAAAATAACTGACAATTTTTCCATAATCATAAATGTAGGTCTACTTTACTTTGTAAAATGTATTTCTCCAAATTAATATAGATATTTGCATACAGATGTCACTATTCACAAAGAATGCAATGAACATTATTTTACCTATTCTTTCATACTTATACTTGTATATCTTTGGTATCAATTCCTAGTACTGGATGGTGTGGATCAAAACTTTTAGCACATTTAAACTTTAAGTATTATTTGTGAAATGCACCTAAATTGCTTTTAGCATTTTTTTATTCTTACCCACAGCATGGGAGGGTATCTTTTTTCCTATCCTTTCCAAAAATTTACAAAAATCAGCCATTTGATTCTTTGATGAAGTGATGAGTGAACAGTAATAGATCACTTAATTTATTTTATTTTAATTATTAGTGAAGGCAAAACATTTTATATATTCCTGGTGATTGATATTCACTTGTATGATTTTTGCTCATATTTTTATTAACTTGCCCTTTTTAAATTTGATTCATAACAGCTCTATATTACGAACACTAGCCCTTATATATCTTGAGTTTATTTTTTAGGTTTATATTTCATCATTTGAATTTGTTTATTGTGTTTTATTACCCATGTAAAATTTTATGTAACCAATGTCATCCATTATTGACTTCATGGTTTCTCATTTTTCAAATCACACATTTAAAAAGCCTTCCATAATTATTAATTATAAAAAGATTTTATGCAGTTATTGGATGCCTCCCATGAATTGGATATACCATGGCATGAGGGAAAAGGGACAGAGATGAATAAGAAGTCTTTTATTGCTTCAAAGAGTATCATATTAAATATAAAATATTTTGTTCTGTAGAAGGAATGAAGTAAATAGACCTTTCCCCCTCTATAAACAAACAAGGGAACAGATAACAATTCTCTAAACTTGTGTCTCTTTTTTAAAAGAAAAACTCAAACCAGTCAAAACATCAACAAATATAGTAAATAATAATATTTAGAACTGATCAGCGAGGAAGTCAGGCCTAGAACTCAAGGTCTGTTTACATACTGATACTGTAAGACTGTCAAAAACAGTGCCACTTCTTTATTGGCCAAGGCGTACTCTGTAGGACCTGCAAAAAAAGATTTTTTTTTAAATGTACTTTTAAAAATATTTAACCAATACTTGTCTCAGTAGCATTTGTAGACAATTATAATGACCAGAATTTGCTAAATGTTGATGCAAGAATACTTTTTACAGACATAATCCCTGTCCTTAAGAAAATACAGTTGGAAAGGCAAACTTTATATGAATGAAACAGCCTAAGAATGATATGAAGACAAGACAAAACAGTGTAGGATAGACCCTGTGTGTATGGTCAGAGCTTAGGAAAAGGGTCCTCGGTGCTCCTGTGGCAATCGACACGTATTCATACTAACTCATGTAGAACTTCCCTAAGTTGTAATCTTGGTGATTGTATTGATGCTTCCTGATATAAAGAATTCTTAGACATTGGGAATGATATAAATCTAAATAAAAATATGTATGTATGTAATTATGCAAAACTGTAAATATCTATCCCAAAATTAAAGAAATAAGGACAAGCCCCAAATCTTGATGTTTTAAATGCTGATGTAGTAGAGCAGAAAAGCGAGCAAGACGTGAAAGCAGATGCTCTGGAAAAATCACTCTTGTTTTCACATGCATAGTAAAACATCACCCCACAAACCACATCCTGACGTTGCTGACATTCATCCCTCCTGTACACTCTCAGCCTGACCCTGTGTGGCTTGAGTTGCCTGACAGTAAAACAGGATTCAGAGGGAAGATCAAAGGGAGAAAGCAGTGGACTACAGATAATCCACTAAACAGAAAATCAACTCAGGGAAGTCTCTGCTTGGGGCCATGTACTTTGGGAACAGGAATGTTGATGTATAACTTGAGGTCACATGAGTTTATTCATCCAACAAACACTTATGAAATACCTACAACAAGCCAAGCACCATATGTTTAGATGGATGGAGTCAAGAGGCACTTTTTAAGCAGTTAGGGAAGGAGAATGTCAGGCAAGGGTATGGTGAGTTGTATGTGTAGAACTAAGGAAAACATCACAGACACAATGTAATGGCTGGGAGGAGGCCTCAGATTGGCAGTGGAAAAACTGAAAGTAAAACAGGATTGCAAACAATGCTTGAAAACACCGCCATGAATATAAAGAAAGAAATTTGTCTTCATTCCCCTGTCCTGGGACTTAAGAAAGAGAGAGTTTGGAGCTGATCTTCCACTAGGCCCTGAGGTTGAGAGATGCAGAGGAAGTTAAGCAAGATTGGTATGCAAAAGAAACCTTTCAGCAAAGGGGATTTCAAAGTACTGAGCTAGATAATTTCCATTTGGGGATGCTGAAGAGAGGCAGTTGCATTCATGGGGTGAAACAAAGACAAAAAAGGGAAGTTGTCTGGACGCTTTCTTTGCAATTAAGATAATACTAGAGCTCGTAAAGTGAATAAACAAAATTATAAGTTTGCCAGTAGTTCTAATCCCGGAGATGCTGAAGAGGAAACTCTTCTTTTTCTTTTCCAGGCAAGAGTTACCTCAGGATAAATAGCAAACCAGGTTTGATGTTTGCACGTTTCTCTCAGTTGGTATATTTCAGAGCCTGGGTAGTACAGAGACCCCATGGGGAGGGTAGGCACCATTTGCTCTTATTGCACTTAAGTTTTGGAACATGCAGGTGCCCTGTGCCGTTGTATGAGACTACATGGGAGCATATCTTTGAGTCTCAGAGTCTGTTGGAATCACAACGATATATAAAGAAATGGTAAGGTCAGTGCTGGAGTCTGCATGCTAATAGGCAGGTCCTGCGATATGTTTTCAATAACAAACACCTACTGCAATGACCTGTTAATCTAGAGCAGATGTAGGCTGGGAGACTTAAGGGAATAGAAGCTAATAAACCCAAGCCAAAGTTTACTGTAAATAAGGCAACTTGTACAGACATCAGAATTGAATCCATTTGAAGTCACTAACATGTCTCTAGATTATTTCCTCTCTTTCTCTACATTAGATGGGATTTTATTTTAGAAGAATTCAAAATACTCTAGAAGAAGGCAGTTGAGGTCATTGCATTATGTAACTGAAATAACTGTATACTTCTATTTGTTACACATTAAAAAAACAGACTTGAAAATGTGTTGGAAACAAACTTGAGAAAGACCTGTCTACCTCAACCTCTCCCATCTTCCTGCATGTATCTTTAATTTGTAGACCAGGTTGAGGTGTACTCTTTATTTAGTAGAGGTGAAATCTTTTTGTCATATTTTTCGTAATATGTTTTGGCATCATTCTTCAATTCAGATTTAAATTTGCAAGACATTATTAGGTTTGGGATGAGAAGAAAGGCTGGCAGGAGCAGCTGGCCTGATTTATCTAAGAGAATTACTCAAAGCCTGTTAGATATAAAATTTGTGGCTAATTCTCCTATTGGATATCCACAGCACACCAAATTTTCATTTATTAGCATGTGGTGTGACCTCCCCTGGTAACAAAGACTTTGGTTAAATTGTTTTCTGTTTCCCTGAGTTACTCACAAAGCTGACTAAAATATTCTATGAATCTCATGTAAAACAAAAGTCTTCAACTGAGTAAAGATTATTTCCAACTTCCTCTCCCTGTGTTTCTCCTACTTCCTGGCTCCCCCCTTTGTTGTTTCCCTTCAATATCAAATCATATTCCACACTGCTTCTCTCAGTTTGAACATTCTTTCTCCCTTTCCATTCATCAATCATTCTGCCACCTTCCCCCTAAGTATTTCCTCAATTTAAACCTTATTCAATAAATAAATACACTTCACAGACTGAACAGATGGATTACAGGACTTTTTCCCTTGAGATTTCCATGTATTGCAATTTTCACTTCCCAAAGAAAATAGTGGTGATGATGATAGAGTGTCTATGCAGTTTTTTAAAGCAATTTTTGTGCTGTGTGAGTTCTGCAACTTCGGAAGGCAGGCTCCTTACCAAACTTGACTTGTAATTTCTATTTTGTTAACCAAATCTGTTATGCTAAGAATAACAGTTGTCTTCCCCTACTTGAACACTTTCAATGACCAATGGAGACCTGAATATTTCACTAGATGGCCGGTAGTTTCATGGCTCCTGTTATTATAAGGTTTTCTATTACAAAGATCTGAAATCTATTCCTATCTTTCACCATTATTACAAAAGACAACAAATATAATCTCTTTATCATAAGGTAGACACTGAAACATCAAAACACAAATATCCTCTTTTTCACACATCCTCAATTACTCTAGGCATTCCTCAGATATCAGGATGTCCAGGTGCCTTCAGTTCATGGTTTCTTTTTACTAATACACTCCAACTGATCAAGTTTTCTCTTTAAATCTTGTCGCTGATCTTGAGGAACAACTTGGTCATACACAATTTATGACTACCACTAAAGTATTAACGTGTATTCTGTACATGGAAAATCCCCCTGAAGCCTCTAAGCATGTGGCTCAATTGGACATACACTAGGTGTCCTAACAGCTCTGTTTAACAAGGTGACACTGAGCCCTCATGAGAAGGCCTTCAAGCCTGCCCAGCTCACATTTGCTTATGTTCTCTGCTGCTTAAATAATCATTCAGCAAAGTCAAGTGAGAAAGACTGTCTCTCAATGTCTAATATTTATTAATGAGCTATGTTAATTCTCCTAGGTCATCAAGTGCTAGGAAAAGAAATGTCTATGAAAAGTAATTTCTAAGTGTGTCTGCAAAATCTGATGATGTTTATTGCTTGAAATATGAGTCTGTACTAGATAGTGCTTTAGTCAGCAAGACAATTACAGTAAAGAAATGTCATCAACGAGATCAAGAAACCTGCTTTATTCGAAGCACTTTCATCAAGGGCTCACATGTTGCTGGCACCGAACTAGGCTGCATCCTCTGTCTTTGGTCTGCACTCCTTTTGGGCTTTCAATATGGTCAAATAAACAGAGAGGCCGCATATTTCCAGGTCACCAAATGTTCTACACTGACACCTACAGCATTTGTTTTAGGGCCTCCCTCACTATGCCAAAGCTCCTTCCTGCTGGGGTCCCTCACTCTGGTGTACTCAGATCACCAGTGAAGTGAGCTGGCTTCTATTAATAATCAGGTTCTACCCAGCCTTGCTGGGTCAAATGGACGTGATTATATCTGCAAGGTTGATTCCCCCATTGGCAAAGTCATCTGAGTTTCAGCTTTGTTTTGCATTTGGTAGGAAGAACTTACTTAATGCAGCGAATATGACCATGTTTTATAAATTTTTCATGTAAAATAATCTCTGAAGCTTAGTATATATAAATAAATTCCTGCCATTTTGAATTTTAGCAGTTCATATCCCATACATCTGCAGCATTTTCTTGCCAATACTGTCCATGTGGAATAAATAAATATCCCTATATATTTAATGGGTCTACATTCATTAGCCTCATATTTTGCTTAAATAATAGGTAAAATTAAATATTCTGAATTATCTTTTTTTTAAAGTAGATTCTACTAGTAACCATTTATTATGTATTGATGCCTCAGAATTTGCAGAATTCAAAGCATGCTCTAGTGGCACAATCAGCTAGTGTACAGTACTTATACAGCAGAATTTTCAGAATTTTCCTGATTCTATATCACAGAAGTCCTTACTATGGACTTCATGTCTTCGAAGTCGCTATCCTGGGCCCGGTACTTTCTTAAGGTCACTAGCATCCTATACTAACCCATGACACTTGCTGGGTCTTAATCTCTGTTGACTGTGACATTTAATAGTGTTGATAGTATTTCTAGAACTCTCTCTTCTCCTGTTCTTGGGAACATCTATATTTCTAATTTTATTGATTAGTCAACAGATATTTATTGAACACTGGGATTGTATCACATGTATCTTTCTTGTCTCCTTTTACTCTTTCACTGCACCTTTCGTGATCCCTGAACTCAAATCCAGTCTTTGTCTTTCATTCTCTTTCTCTGAGCTGTCTGCCCACGACTCAAATTAGTAAAATTACAGGAATTTTGAGTTAGAAGGGACTATAGTGACCAGTTAACCTAGTTAGCATTCTACAGATGAGAATATTACACCCTTAAATTAACTGTCTCTTCTAAGATCTCACAGCTTCTCAGTGGCAGAGCCCACATCAACTCATGGAAAAGTCAGGGGGATTTCCATGTTGTCACTTAACTTGTGTAGAACCTAATTTAGGGTCTTCTGAAGCCCAGATCCAACTTGCCACTCTCCTCCTGGTTTTCTAGTTCTGTCATTGTATCTCTATTCTTCTCTATTTCAGAGTCTAGATTTTAGTAATATTTAATATCTCTCAATTTCTCACTTCCCCCTACTCTTAGAGCCAAATATTCATGATGTTTCATAAAGCCTGTCATCATGATGCCTTGAAAATATGTTTCTTGTTTGTTGTTGTTGTTGTTGTTTTTAACTCATTGCCACCACCTTGGCCCAGAGTTGCATCTCCATAATGCTGAGCACTTTTCCAATGATCTTCCAGGCATGATCAGTCCATTCTACACTCAAATGTTTGAAATATCACTTTTCCCACATCGATGTGTCAGAAAAACACATTGATCTCTATTTATAAACAGCTCTCTTTAAATCTTTGTAAACATTCAGAAAAAGATAGCCCTTTGAAGAAGGAGAATCTATGACAAATGAAAAATATACACATTCTGCTGTTAAGAGCGAGGAACTCCATTCCAAGAAATTGAGCTTTGAAGAGGGTTTAAAAAAAGAGAGATTACTGAAAGAAAAAAAACTAGCTAGCTGCTGGAAAGATTGGTTGTAAAGGGCACAAAATAGAATTTTAATGATCATATATGATGATTAGATGAAAGAACCTACATACCTCGCAAGCAATGGGCTGAGAAAATGTGTGAGATAGAAAAGCGAAGCTGAGTCAAATCAGTTGTTTCTCGTAAGTGTTAAGACAAGATGCTCAGGCAGACCCCTGCTAATTCACAGGCATGCAGGCACATTCTGATCATGTGTAAAAACTTAGTCTATAATGGAGGATCCTTCCTGCTGTGGAGATTTCTGTCAGCCTTGAGCAAAACGTACAACTTGACTCAATTTAGTTTGCTGCTAGTTTCTTGCCTAACTGAATATCAACCCCTGTCACATTTTCTGAAACATACAATGGCTTTGCTTCAATCAGGACAGTAAACAGCTGCAGTCAAATGGCAGCTGACTAAAAAGGGAAAAATACTGAGATACTGGTGAGTGCTTTTAAGGACACTGTAAGGCATCCTTATACTGTAGTCATAATGAAACTTTTCCTGAGGGTAGCGTTGTGAATCAATAGCACCTTTATCATGTGTGTTTGCAAGAAGCCAAGGACCTGCTCTGCAGAATGGTAGCAACATGTTACAGCAGTACTTCCTTCCCTTTATCATTTTTTTCTACCTTTTTTCCCTAACAAATATTTGTAACTTTTTTAATTTCAGTAGGTTTGGGGTGCAGGTGGTTTTTGGTTACATAGATAAGTTCTTTAGCGGCAATTTCTGAGATTTTAGTGAGCCTGTCACCTGAGCAACATACACTGTACTCAATATGTAGTCTTCTATCCCTCACTTCCCTCTCAGCCTACCCTCTGAGTCCCCAGAGTTCATTCCATTACACTTACATCTTTGTGTCCTCATAGCTTATCTCCTACTTATAAGTGAGATCATATGATATTTGCTTTTCCATTCCTGAGTAGCTTCACTTAGAATACTGGACTCCAGTTCCATCCAAGTTGCTGCAGAAGACATTATTTAATCCCATTTTATGGCTTAGTAGCATTCCATAGGGTATACTACATTTTCTTTACCCACTGATTGGTCAATGGGTACTTAGGTTGGTTCCGTATCTTTGCAGTTGCAGATTGTGCTGCTGTAAACATGCTTGTGCATGTGTCTTTTTTGTATAATGACTTCTTTGTCTTTGGGTAGATACCCAGTAGTGGGATCATTGGACTAAATGGTAGTTTTACTTTGAGTTCTTTAAGGACCCACCATACCGTTTTCCACTGTGGTTGTACTAATCCCTCTTCACCACATCCATGTCAACATCTATTGTTTTTTGAAGTCTTCTTGCAGGAGTAAGGTGGTATCTTATTGTGGTTTTAATTTGCATTTCACTGATGATTAGTGATGTTGAGCATTTTTTTTCATATGTTTGTTGGCTGTTGAGAAATGCCTATTCATGTCCTTTGATGAAATTATTTTTCTTCTTGCTGATTTGAGTTCCTTGTAGCTTCAGGAGACTAGTCCTTTGTCGAATCCCCAGCTAATATTTGCAAATATCTGCTAAGCATTTATACTGTGCAAGACCTTTTGTTAGGGGCTGGAGACATAACAATGAGTCTTGCTTTCAGTACTTTATAATTGCTCTGCAGATTTATCTTACAGACTTAAAATAATTTTCCTAAACTGCGACCCCACCAGAAAAATTTATGAAAGGATATGCTTAAATCAGAAAAGTGAATATACCAGTTAGGTTAAGTAATGATGGTGAACACAGTATTGACAAAGAAAAGATACTAAATATACACTTAAGTTTGGTATTTATTTAAATGTTGTATATTATATTCTGCTTTCAAAATTATTAGGCAAAGATTTGTCCTTAGTAGTTAGCCAGAATTTACAGAGAATATTTTAATACAGGATTTATTTGTTGAAAAGGCATAATTGGCTGTGCAAGTCTACACCCTCTCAATTATCTACATTTGGAGCAAGTTTACTTAGTGGGTCTAAATAAGCATAATTTGTGGCAGTTACCTTGGTGTTGTCAAATCTAAACCATTAAACAAAACAAAAAAATATCCTCATGTATCCTTTTCTGAATGAATTCTCATTGTTTCATTCTGCAATGAATCTTTCAGCCTGATGTTTACATTCCCCCATAATCCAGTCGTGGTTTACCTTTTGACAATTTACTTCCTACTACTCCCCAACTCTTTGTTCTACTGTGCTATTTCCCTGAACATAGCTTTGTGATTACTTATATCATCTTTCAACTTGCAATGTCATCTCTTAATTCTCTCCAACTATAGTACTATGGATAGTTATGAAATTCTTACAATCTGTGCGCTACTGCATTGAGTGCTTTTGCCTGTATTATCCCACGTAATTGTTATGGTAGCCCTATGACCTCAGTGAGTCTCGTTGTAAAGAATTTTAAAAACTGAGGCTTAAAGGGACTAAGTAACATCTTTGCAAAAAGAAGACTACTTAGTAAAAAAGAGGACTAAGTAACCTGCTCAAGGTCACACAATTAGTAAATAACAAAATAAAACTTGAACCTAGACCTAACTGCAAATCTCGGTACCTAACCATTGTGTTCTGCTACTTCCAAGGACTTACAACTATACTGCCAGATAATTACCTTTGGGACCTCAGATAAAGCAACTGACATTTCTGAGCTCCAATAAAGCCAAAATATACACATGCACACACACACACGTGTGTGTGTGCATGTGTTAAATCTTAGAATAGGTTCTTGTCATTTTATTTATACTTGTAGGTGTAAAATACATATCACTATTCTGGACTATTTAGAAATATAGATCCAAGAAGAACAACTAATGTCAACAGTAGGTATAGTAGTTTTGGTTTTCAGTGTTTATAAATATTTTTTCTGATTATGTAATTCTAGTGTCCAGAAGATAAATGTGATTAATATAATCTACCATAAGCACATACCCTTAAGGAAAAAAAGCAGAAATAAAACAAGAAGAAATACTATAAATATATCTAAAGTTGTGTGATTTCCATAACTTAGAAGTGAATTTTACTAAATATCCAGTCTAGATGATTTTCCCAATAATTCATGCCAGCTTCAGTTCTGAGCAGAACTTCAGTTCTGAGCAGAACTTCAGTTCTAGAGTTTGCCTAAGAATATAAATGGAATCTTTTTGCTCAGCAAGTTGATGTTCCAGGGATCATGCCCAGTTGATAGATTCTCAGGACATCTTTAAGTTCTCTTCAGGAGCTTCATTCTAAAAGAATTGAATACAATGATCCACCAACAGATGCCCCAGGCCTACGTCAGAGTGTAGATCTCACCTGACTCAGGCTCTGACTGAACCACCTTTAACCTGACCTGGGAAGACCCTGGCTCTAGCTCCATCATGTCCAGCCAAACAAGTTTTCATTAAGAGGCAGAGTCTCACTCCATCACCTAGGCTCCTGACCTCAAGTGATCTGGCCCCCTTGGCCTCCCTAAATTGGGATTACAGATGTGAACCACCGCACCCTGATGATGCAACTTTTTTATACCAGTCTCAGTGTGTGAATTGGGCAGGGACATAAGTCTGTAGCAGTTATTTGATGTATATAATTATTTCCTACTTTGTATGATACATGATTCACAATAATTTACAAGCCGATAATAACATTTTTAAAATGAATATCCATTATTAGAGATTTCTGAAGAAACATAATGTTGGGATATAGTGGACAAGTGACGAATTTCCCTAGAAAATTATTCTTTACTCTCTGATTGTTTTAACACAGTAAGTTTATCAGACAGGTTCTAGATATTTTCTATGGTACTTAAAGCCACATGCAGATTGTTTGTGCATTCAAACTGGTCAAAGTTGCAGACCAGAGTGCTGCTATTGATTTGTTTCACTCTGGTGAATGTAAATGATTCATGTTCAGCAGCATTTGTCCTACTGGAGATAAAACAGAAGGAATATGTGCACAGCTTCAAAGGTGTAGCTTGACTCTGATGGTAACCCAGCATGCAGTCAGTATGATTGGCATTTTTGAGAATACATCATAAACTCTCCAAGGAGTCAGCACCGTCTTCCCTGAGATCATTATATATCCACCAAAATGAGAAGGAAAAGAATGTGGCAAGTGATCAAAAGAGGCAGCAATTATAAACTCACCTATTTTGTTGATGCAAGACAAGTTGCACTAAGTCTAGGAAAGCAAAAAGATACTTTTCGAGGTCCAGGGATGAAGTGCCGAAACTGCCAATGGGAAAACAAGCACAGTCCACATAGGATTCTGATATTACGGTTGTTTTTGCTCTACGGAGGCTGCTCCACCCATGAGTAACCCCATCTTCAAGAAACTACTAAAAGTTGAAGTGTTTATTCACACATTGTTTTCAAAAGATTAATTGTATAAAAGAAAGGCATATTTTCTTTTCCTGCATCCAGAAGCCATATGTCAAAAGAGCTCTTGTTTAACATGCTTCTTAAGATTGAAAGGGTTTCTGCTGCAAACAGGCCTGGATCACATATGCATCTTCCTGGAGGACAACATCCTCAGCTTTAAAGGGACACATTCCACAAGTGAGGCTGCATTTACAAGTGCAATAGATTTTCACTCAGCATAAGCCAAAGAGCAGAGGCATGCTTTAATATTTCTGACAAGACCTGAATTATAATATTGTTCTGTGCTTGGAAAACTAGGCTTCAAAGCAGAAGCCATACATTTGATTTCAAGATGAGAACCCAAAGTGTAATAAAAGGGGCAAAAAGAATTTGAAAGAGTGAGAGTCATTAAAATGAAAATCTTTGTGTTGATGACTGCATATAAAATCATAGGTCATCAGGGCTCAAGGAAGAACGTATATGCCAGATGTTGAAATGCCCAGATAATGTTATCTCTCCCTACCATGCGTTAAGAATTCCATCCACAGGTCTCATTAATAATGCTAGGGAAAACAGAGCAAACTTCAGGAGCATTGAGAAAATTATGGATGCATTATAATGTAGTCAGAGCAAAACTGAGACAAGAAATTCAAACGCCTTCTAGAACCAAAGCTCCTAAACAGAGGTCCATGCCAGAATCATCTGAAGACAGCATTTCAAAATGTGCATTCTCGGGCTCCACTCCCAGCCATTTTCATTCATTTAGTTATGGAATGAAACCTAGGCATATGAATTTGGAAAAGCCTTCCAAGTGATTTTGATGACAGTCCTGGTTAGGAAGAGAAAGCATGTTCCACCTTGCCATTATACATCTGTCACCTTTCCACTAGATTGCAAACTCTTTTGAAAGGATTCTGTCATATTTACCTTGTGTCTTTTGCTGTGTTTAGCATAGCTGGACTGTAAGCTTGAGGAAGGAAGAGAGCATGCTAGTTTTGCTTATTATCATAATTACTCTTGCCCACCTCCCCCACTCCAGTGCACAGCTAGAAGAGTACATGGTCTATAGTTGGTACCCAAGAAATTGAATTAAAAACTGAATACTAGGAATTTAATTGTATCCATATTGATTTGAATTGATTTTCCTCTTTTCTGATATTATTGTTTATTATGTACCTACTGAGTTCTCAAATGTTTATTGAGTGAACACACTGAGCTTTGAAAGTTACCACGAGTCGCTTTAAGGGGCTTTTGAGTGGTATTTGTAGAAATACACTACATTACTTTATATTCCTTACCTCTTTCTTTGGGCTTCTGTAAAACATATCTTTGGCTTATCCTAGACTTGCTGAGAGCAGCTTAATTATATCTGCTTTCAGAAACGTGGGAATCAACTAATCCAGAGTAACAAAACAAGCAGATACAGTTGATCCTGTGACTTCAAGGATCAACTTCCTTCCCAAGTGGCATTGTTAATAAATCTTGACTCACAGGACTAGCATAATACATTATTTTTATAACTAATGCATCAAAAAGTTATTTGAACCATATAACCATATGATTTCTAAGGTCCTATAATCCAAATTCGAAGCGGAGGAAACATTTCTTATACTTTCTAGTGAAGTATATGAAAAGAAATGAAGCACTTTTGGTCATTAAATAATTACTTCCATCAGTTCATACGTAGTATCAGGTATCAGGAATGTATTATAATAGCTCATCTCTTCCATATTATTGAAATGCCATTTGCTGATAACTGGAAATAAGCAAGAATGCTAAAATTGATTGACATCTAATGTGTGTCGTTGCTTGTTAAGGGTCACCATTCACCAATAGAAGATGTAATTTGAAATGTTCAGCTAGCCATCTTCATATGAATTACAATAAGCTGAATTTCTCTCAGTATCTTTATTAAAGATGCCTGTGCCTTGGGTACAGCATATTTGCAATGGACCAAGCTGAAGCTGTGTAAATGAGACACATGCTTTGTTTCCATCTTCACTATTGAAATATGCTCCATAAAGTCTTCCTTATTCCTCTTCTACTAATAATCTTGCCTCTTTCTGAATCCACATGACATTGATTTTATAGCTCATTTGTGCACTTTTCTTGTCCTTTATTCTTTTAGATTTCTACCAAATTGTAAATACCTATAGGGATAGGAGCCTCTCTTCATCATCCTGTGTCTCCTGCTATGACAAGCATGTAGCAGGTATTCAGCTATAGACTCTCTGAATTGATAATGTCTTATACAGAAATTAATAATGACAATAGCTTCTTAATCCCAGGAATAATTACACCATTGTCACTAAAGTTAGAAGAGAACATTTAATTTCAAATTTTGAAGTCTTTATAAAAGAGATATTATAAGCTGATTTAAAGTGGATCTTTTTACCTGTCACCAAAAGCATTTATTACAGTTAAAAACTTGATCCGTTTATATATTCATGCATAATTTATACTCCACCCACTTCCAAAAATTAATTGAAGAGGCCACTAAGGTGATGCCAATTAAGGAAATTACTAAAATGTCAGTAACAAAACTTACCATAAAAGTTTTATTCCCAAACTCATCCTGGTATTTTTAAATGTTTATAGGTTAAAATGTTAACCACATTTAGAAGAATTATTTCTGTGCCAAATAGAGTTTGGGAAGGCTTATTTTAAACTAGTTACCAGTTTATCACATGTTTCTATCTCAAAGATAGCGTTTCATATTGTTTTTCTTTTAATTTCCACTGTTTTGTATATGTTAAGAACTATAGAGTGAATTTAAATATGTATTAAAAAACCTAGGTGAAAGATACTTTATATACTGCCTTCAAATGAATTCAAATAAGGAGAATTTCAAGGAGTAGGGAAGTTAGCCAAACACTTTTCCATCTCAGGAAAGCCATAATAACAAGAATTATAACCTGTTCCTATTTTTCTTAATAGGTCATATGGGGTAAGGGCTCCAAGGAAACAGAGGGTTCTGTTCTAAGAGAGAAACTTGAGGCAAATGGAGACAAAAGGAAAGGAGAGACCCCAAGGGCAGTAGTCACCTACATTCCCTCCATCCAAGGCACACTTGCCAAATTGCATGATTCCAATGAGCTCTGCACAATTAACCTGTCCAGAGGGGTTGCCTGGCTGATGTTTAACTTTCCACCCTGTTATGTTGAAATGTACAGTACATCTTGAACATGTTATTTAAATTGAAAATGAAACATTTGGACACATCAGTACAAGACGGGTCCCACTAAATATGGGAACATGTTTACCCAGGTGGGTTCAATCATAATTTCTACTCTTTGAAATAAAATTTCAATCTCGCCTGCAAAAACTAAAAATTAATTTGAGTTTTCTTTAAGGAAATGTTTTCTCACAGAAAGAATCATAATTCAGTTTTAAATATTGGATAATTTGATTGAATGCCTTTATACTGAATGTGCTAAAAAGGGTTTAAGACAGGATTACAATTAGAATTTATTAATAATAAATTTCTATAACTGGAGTTATATATAAGGCAAATCCTGTTGGTCCAATAAAGATAATCACGTGATAAAAATAAAGGAGTTAGACGTAACTTTTTTGAGATGTACATTGCCCATTGGCTTTTAGAAGGCACACGTAACAAAAGAACTTTGTCATTCATAAAGAAATTGATAGATAATTGGGCATCAATGAATAATGGGAGTGAGAAGCAAAAATTAAGGACTTCATTTTCAAAGTCAATGTTATTTATCAAGCCCTGGAAAATAAACCTCTGTTTACTTCTAACACACCAAATGAAATCGCTGCCAAGTGTGAGATACTGTGATAACCTGGAACAGGAAGAGAAAGATCTGCTTGTAGGCCAGAAAGAGACCTGGTGTCCTGACCTCTCTCTGATAGCTGCCAACATTGTTGGGTCTATGAGTAATTCGGTAAACTAGTATGCTCCTTCTTAACATCCCCACCAAAAAAGTCATTTTTCCAATGTAAGTTCAGTGCCGGTCAGCCTGTAGGAGTTTCAGCAAAGATGAGAATTAAATGTGCTTGCAGGCAAAGGCATATCGGAAACATTGGCTAAAAAGTAGACTCATTGTAACCTGGGAATGGAAATAAGGTCTTACGAAAACACTTAAAACGTTAGGACCAAGCAGAGCTTTCTACTTGTAAATAAAGGCTTCTCTTGTGTACAGACAGAGCTGCTAAGCCTTTAGCCTTAGTGTTCTTGGAGGGGCCAAGGGAAAAAAAGGCAGAAAGGGAAAAGAATACAAAGAGGATTTTGGCCAAAAAAAAAAAAGACAGCCTTATATTTGGTACTTCCTCCTCCACCAACACTCCTTCTATTACATCCCCTAGCTCACCCTAGGGTCTCCTGAAATCTAACCCAAGTGTTCCTTCTTCTTCAGTTGTACCAATCTTAACTTTCTGTGAATGGTGTCTTAATGCCTCACACTTTCCCATATGTCTTTCTCTGCATCTGGTATATTTTGTGTGACTAGCTTCAAACTCAATGCCAGTTACAAGAAGTTTAACTGTTAAACAAATAGAGGACAATTCTAGAGAGACTGAGCCTAGAACATGTCAAACAACAGGTATGTGAAAGAGTGGGGAGAGAACAGCCTATTCTCCTTGCACTGACGAACTCAATCTAGTGAAAAGCCCAAGTAGCAGGGTGGATTAGGGCTGGAGATGGAGCTAACACATATGAGCCTTGGTTCATATGAACTTGTTCATACACGAACAGGTTGAGGACTGGGTCTCCGCCAGAAAAGAAAAGAACCATCCTTGGTTCCCAAGATAACTACTCCCAGCCATAGTTGCCTGGGATTGGTCTGACCAATGCCTTTCTAAGCACTCTGTAAGACCTTATAACTTTAGCACTAACACTCACAGCCTTGTCCTATTTTTGTGCACCTGTTCCTATCTGACCAGACTAATTTTTTGCTTCAAGACCTTCAGTTATCATCATTGCTACCATTTATTGCATATTCACTGTATGCCTGCTAATGCGTGAGGTTGTTTACATATATCCACTGTGATCCTTGCAACTTATATTGCAACTGTAAAGTGTATGTTGCTGTCCCCATTTTACAGATGAAAAAAAGGAGACTCAGAGATTTAAAAAATTAGCCTAATCATGCAAAAAATGTTGGTATAGCTGAGAATCAGACCAAATCAGTCTGGCCCCCAAGTCAACATTCAGTGCACCAAACCTCAGACTACCCAACAGGTCCTCAGTGTGCTTTCCAAAGCCTTCCACGATTCCACTGCTCTTTCCTTCCAACTCCATTTTGACACTTCTTGTGGAGGCATGACTTAAATACTTGTTGTACACCATCCCCCGTCTCTTCAATGTGTTTATTTATGCTCTTTCTTTTGCCTGAAATACCACTCTTCAAACAAGCTTAGCACCTCCTCCTCTTTCCAGATGTGGTTTCCTCAAGAAAGACTGATAATCCTCTCATACACACAGCAGCCTAAGCCATCTTCATCAGATCACTTTCAGTAGTCCACTGCCACAACAATCAACTTTAGATGTATTCCCACCTACACAGTAGCCTTATAAGGTAAGAAACATGTCTTTGCCATGTTTACATCTCCAAGACTCTGAGAGTCCTTGTTGAATGGGACTCATCTGAAATTTCAGAAGTGTTTCCCATTTGTGTGTGTGTGAGTGCATGTATGTGTGTAGAGGAGGAGGAAGGAGGGACAGTGTGTGCTTAATCTTCTCAACTAACTTTCATATTTTTTGAGAGTAAGGTTAATGTCTTCTTTCATTAGTATGCTTGTCTTTCAAAGCTCCTTGCCTGCCGCAGACAGCAGAGTCAATGGCCATATTTTCACCCATGAAGGTGAACTGAACTATACAGAAGAGAAAGGTGTCCACAGAGCTGATAGCAACAGAGAAAAATGAGAATTTACTTAGCAGGTGGATCTCACCAACTTGCAGAAGGTTTAAGAGTCTAACAAAATTAAACAATATAAGGTTAGACAATTAAGAATAAATATTGAACCAAGACAGCTTAAAGGGGAGAGAAAAGTAGGTATTAATAGGCATTTGAAAGGAACCACTTACTTCAATTTAGGCACTAAATTTAGTAATGCTTCCTGGCAATTAAACAAAGTCAGAAGTCATTCAGTACCAAAGCTTACCAGTATTCATTCACAATGGTTTAAACATATAAGGGCTCATTCCTCTCATGGGGATCTAAAGCAAGTGGCTGCCGGCCCTTATTTTGTAGCTAGATCATGTCAGGGCGAGCATCTCTGCAGGTTTCTTGGGCCTTTCCTCAAGGCTCTCATGCTGCAAGATAGCTACTGCTGTTCCAGACATCACATCCAGGTTTAAGGTATGAGGAAGGGAAGGAGGCTTAATAAACCATGTCTGTTCCATATGTCAGCAAAAGCAAAAGCCTTTGCAAACCACTTCTTACGTTTTACTGATTGGAACTATGTTACATGTTCACCCATAGCCGGAAGAGGGTTTTAAAAACATGTCTCACTTGCAGCAGGGCGCATGGCTGCCCAGATCAAAACTGGCATTTTGTTCGCAAGGAGGAAGAAAGTAATATGTACTAGATTAAAAATTACACTGATTGCAGATTGTAGTTTTCATTGTCTGCCAACAGGCTTCATGTAAACCCCAGAAGAAATTTATTACACACTTTAATAAGCTGATGAACTAATAAATACATGTTTGGTCACCTAACTGGATGCTTTGGAAAAAAACACAAACTTTTATTTTTCTGCTGATAAAAGTACCTTTGAAAATTTTGGAAAATTTATGAAATTATAAAATACAAGATAGTAGTGACCTATAATCATGTCCCCCAGAGATAGAATATTTTGTTTGAAAGCTGTTTTTCTAAAGAATGCAGTTATATATATCATTATAGAATATTTAGAAATTTCTCAGCAAGATATAATTAATATCTCATAATTCTACCATCCATAAAACATAGATCAACTTTGATCGTTTTGAAAACAGAGAATAACTTTTCACAAAATTTTAAATTGTATACTTTAAAAAATACAGGCATTTAACTAAAATTATCTATAAAGCATAAATAGCATGGCCAGGAATTTGTGTACAGAATTTATTTAATCCATCTTCAATCATTGGACATCTAGTTTGCATGCATTATAAAGAACCCTAGCATTAACATTATTATAGGTGAATTTAGGGACAAATTATTATTATTTCCTAGGGAATAAATGTTAGAAGTAAAACTCTAGTGGCAAATGTATTAAACATTTTCAAGATTTTTGATACATGTTACCAAATTCCATAGGAAACAATTTGGCTGTGTCCCCCGCCACATCTCACCTTGAATTGTAATAATCCTCATGTGTTGAGGGTGGGGCCAGGTGGAGATAATTGAATCATGGGAGTGGGGATTCCCCCATACTGTTCTCATGATAGTGAATAAGTCTCAGGAGATCCAATGGTTTTATAAATAGGATTTCCCCTGCACAATTCTCTCTCCTGCCATCATGTAAGATGTGCCCTTGCTCCTCATTTGCCATCTGCCATGATTGTGAGGCCTCCCCAGCCATGTGGAACTGTGAGTCCATTAAACCTCTTTCTTTTATAAATTACCCAATCTTGCGTATGCCTTTATTAGCAACATGAGAACAGATTAATACAACATGTCAGAAGAGTTCTACAATTTTCATCTTATTAATAAAGTAAATAAGGTGGCCATTTTTCCTGAAACCTGGGTAATGTCTGCATATATGTTTGTGTGTGTATTTATATATACTTATATACATCTTATCCAATTGCAAGGTTATATATATCTACATGTTATTATGTATATATAATATACATACACATGAGATCTATAGCCTTCCAGTTAGGTAAGTTAAAAACTGATATTTAATAATTTTGCTTAAAAATTTTTATTTCTTTTACGAGTAAACATGTTCTAAAATGGCTTATTAAAAATGTGTGTCTTTTTTCCATATTGCCTGTTTATATACTCGTCCATTTTCCATTGAGATAGTTATATTTATTTGTATTTGTAGCTTTCTATATAAATGGTAATTCTTATTTATGAAATAAGAATACACATATAACAGTCTGGTTTTGGATTTCTAATTTTGTTGATAGTAGTGGATTTCTCTCTTTAATTTTAAATATAGATCTTTTTGGAAGCCTTTAAAGAAATACCCATGGGTAGTATATTTTCAAAGCCGTTGCACATATGACAAAATCTTTCTGTTGTCTTTACATATGCCATGGATGGCAATTATCTGGGTATATAATTTTTCGTTAACATCCTTTAATGTCAAAACTATAGTTCTGACTTCTGGAGTTGTATACAATTCTTTGTTAACACACTTTTAAACTTCAAATTCTAGTTATTTTTCTATTTGGCCTCAAGAAGTTAATGTTGTACACAAGCTGTCTAAAGTTAGCATGAGAGGGTTCCTTTGTAACTAACTTTTCCCCCATGTGTCTTGGTTTTTAAACATTATCTTTCAAAAAGGGAAAACCCCTGCGAGGTAGTTTGTTAGCATGAAGTCTTCTCTTTCTTTTTGGTTAAAATTTAATATCTTGGGGGCACAGTGAGCATGTTTAATCTGTGGATATGAATCTTTTTAGTGCAAAAAATATTTCTTTAGCCATGTCTTGCTCATTGCTCCTTAAATAGGAATACTCCTTTAGGAATACTGGTAAACTTTAGGTGGGCTTTTAATACATTGTCTTATGTTTGTTCTCAACTCTCTTTGTCCTTTTTAGCTACATTCCTAAGAGTTTCCAGTGTTTTCTCTACGTCTTTGATCCAGTTTTCTATGGTATTGATTCTGACCTTCATTCTTTCCAATGATAATTCAGATATGTCTATTGCACTTACAGTTTTCTTTCAATTCTACCCTATTTTACTCAAGTATTACTTGGTTTTCATCCTGATTTGTTTTTGTCTTTTCTATCTTTTCATGTCTTTCTGCTCCTGTGTCATGGAAGGCATGTCTACTTGCTGCCTATTTCAGGAGCAAAATCTGAAATACCTTCTTTTAGCTATAACAGTAATTTTTCCCTATGTGTCTTTACGATAATTTCCTGATTCTGTATTATTTTTCAAAAATTCTCACATATAGGATAGACTGACATACTCAGCATTTCCAATTAACAGGATATGTGATTGGCCTCAGAGCTCTCAGTTATTTAGTGTTAACATGGCAGATTCTATTAGCCCCTTGTCCAGTGTCTAGGTAGCATTCAACTGGAGTAGTTATGCTAGCTTGATGCAATAGCTTTTATTCACAGTACCTGGTTCTTTGACACATAAATTTGAATGCCATTGACCCTTCGAAAGCTTTGTCATGCCTTTTCCCCCAAAGGTTTGTGAATGCCACCTTACTTCCACTTATAGAACTGCTGAAAATGTGGCCATCACAGACATTTACCAAAGAAGTTAAACTAGCAACCACTGCTAAGGTTTTTGAGCTGGCTGGCCACAGAGAGGATGACCTTCTACTTATAAAGAATTCTTCTCTTTAGGAAAAAGCAGAATGAAGCAAAGCAAAAATAGCAAATATCTACATTCACACGTGGGCTTCAACTATGGGTTTAAATTGACACATCTAGCTAAATAATAGGTAATGTATACTCAGGAGCATAATAAATCTAGGCCTTCTCCTATATGATTCATCTATTGATTATTGACTATAGTGTATATGGGATCTTGGTGGGGAAAATTGTAATTAGTTATATTTTAATAAAGACTTTGGTACTTTATTAAAATACTTGAATTTGAAAATGTTTTCAATAGGTGGCAGGTCACAGCCCAGCTCAAAGCAGATGACTGAATGAGTACAGATCGTTTTTTTGTTTTGTTTTGTTTTGTTTTGTTTTGTTTTTCAAGAATAAACCTGAAAGGGGTGGGGAGCTGAGATGGAGTTAGGGTACTCTCTTCTTCCTATCTCCAAGAGGTAGCCTCTCTGAATGGGAAGAGCACATGTTGCTGAGAAAGCTCTAGGTGGACAAGTCAAACTCCAAATTGAAACCAGGCAGCACGCCCCAGGGAGCAGTTGTATCCAGTGGCACTTCACGAGCTTCCAATTGTGTCCACAGTCTATTCAATTCCAACACACTATGCTTATTTATTACTATACTTACAGCAATTGGGAGTTCTACTCTACACAAAATTCCTAGTTTTCACAGACAGTTGTCTCAGTGCTTGGGATATATATAATGAGAGAGAAGTGTGCAGACACAATGATTATTATATCATTGTCCTTATTGTCCTGAGCTGAGCAATGAACTAGAAAGCAGAATGCCTACATTCTAATCCAGCTTTGGGCCCTGTCTGACCTTGGGAGTGTTCCTGAATCACTCTGAGTTTGTTTCCATATCTGGTTGAACGAAATCATCTCTAAAGCCACTTCAGCTGTAACATCCTATGATTCTCTTTTCAAATAGAGAGGACAGTCTTCCTCTTACTGGACACTAAGAGGGTTTACTTTGCAAATGCAGCTCTCAGAATTCTATAGTTGCTCGTTTGAATGTGAACAGAAAATTTGTTTATGATGTTCTTCTCCATACTGTAGTTTGGGATAAGAAGGGTGCATTTTTTTCAATATGTTCAACTTTCAAAAAGACATGCTGGAGGAAGTCAGCCAATTTCTGCCCACACAACTTCCAAGTGACGTCAATGGAAGCAGAGCACACAGATCTCTAGGCAAGTTTTGGCTCATTATGTGAAGGTTTTTTTTTTTTCTTTTTTTAAAGAACAACTGCAAAAATGATTTCTCTCAACTCAAATTACACAATTTGTTCTTCTTTGTGCCCTGAGTCAGCAATAGACACAATGTGGAAAATAAAGCAATATCTGCTTTTTACACATCAAATAAAATTGTTCATAGTTATGTGAAACACAGAATGTTTGAGATTCTTAAGCAATATTTCCTCTTACTGTGGCATCTGCTTAATTTCAATATAGAAGGTTGATCACTGATCATCAGAGGGACAACTGGAAAAACATACCTACTTATTCTTATTTTGATCCTAGATGTGTTCTTCAATCCTGCAATTGATGTTGTATATCATTGGCTTATTGCTTAACCATTGGAAGTATTTTAAAGGACTTACTTGACAAGTAGATATAACTGGCGTTTTGTTCTCAGCTCAGCTTTCACAAACAAGCCAAATAGATCTGTTGCTATCACTAGAAGAAGAAAAATGGCTAATAGAAATGTAGCTGTGAGTATATAATAGGGACATATTGGCTCAATTATCACAGCAACCCTGTAAAGTTGATGTTGTTACTCTCCTCATTCTACTGATTGGGAAACAGGATCAGAGAAGTTAAATAATTTTCACAAAGTCACACAGCTGAGCAAGTGGTATTTGGATTCCAAACCAGGCAGTCTGGTTTCAAAATCTGTATTACTAACCACAATGCTATCCAGATAATAATGTATTCTTCCATTCAAAAAGCATCTAATGATGCCTAATTATTCTAGGCTCCAAGTAGAATCAGTTACTAGGTAATGTGGAATAACGGCATGAGAACAAAGGACAAAGATAAGGGAGGGAATTCAGATTTTGTTTGTACCTAAACTGGCCCAAACACTGTACTAGACAATTCACATCTATTTTGTTTTTGCAAAAACTGTATAAGGAATGGCTGTATCCGTGGCATTTTATGGATTAAGAAACAATTTTAGGGAGGTTATCACTTGCTAAAGATTGCACAGCTGGTAAGGCTTGGTAAAGGCTTGAATTCTAATCCATTTGTGTTTCTACCACCTACACTTTCTCTAATACGCTGCCTTCTGGAGCATGTGCAAGTGAAATACAGTTTAGTATCTGAGCCAGAACGAGGGGCACACAAAGGTACCCCTAATATTGGGGAAGCTCTAAAAATTGTTTAGCGGTGATGTCAACCAAAGCACATTTCTACATTTCAGAACTTCTCCAATAGTATTCTTCTGTGGTCTGCGTGGCCCAAACTGTGCTGGAAGGACTGCCTCCAAGTTCAGACCCAAAGAGGTCCGTGGAGAAATAAGAACATAATTCTGATGAATAGCACACATATTAGAATTAAAATAGAATCAAAACACTAAATTCCTTTTTAAAGCAATAAAATAGTTCAATATTTTATGTACAAAATCTGGTAATTTTAGAGAAATTAATAGAAAACTTTTGCGTAAACTTGCATAGTTTTTCATCAGTATGTACAGAAATGAGTAAGGACCATTCTGTAAACATTAAAAGGTGAAAGACGGGTGAAATATGGAAGAAAATAGTTTTCGTTTTTCCCAAGCAAAATGAAATGTAGACTTAGAGTTACCTGATTTGTCCCTTTTTTATTTGAATAAAATCCTTTTCCTAAAAAATATTACCAACTAAGTGAGAGGCAGTTTGGGCTTAAATTGTCCACCTTTCAGAGTTTGTTCACATCACACCAAATGTCTTATTTATATTCAACTACCACAGGGAATGGGCAAGAAATTGTATGTTTAAACTGGACTTTTTCAAGGCTTTTAAGGCCAGAATATTTGCTTTGCCAAAGACTAAATTATTGCAAAGTGGGGCAAGCACCTGACCTTGTGGCAAGTCAGCATAAGTAAATATCTCCACCTGGAATTGGAAACCAATGCTCCCAAGACCCCAGAGCATCATTTATTAGTCTGATGGCAGCTGTCTGCTTGTTGCTGGCTAAGCCTGATTATACATATGAAAAATGGGGATCACCCAGAGATTCTCTCACCCTAACACATAGTCTACTTTGCTTGTGTACTTGCTCTTGCAAATTTCATTACCTTCCATGCCTCCATGAGCCCTTGAAAACCCAGAAATACTTATAGACAACAGATTACCCCGGTCCACACTTTCTTCATTTCTAAATGGACATTCTGATTACATTTCTAACCAACTTCCATCCAAAGGTTCTCAGTAAATTTTCTTTGCAACCATCTCATGGTCTTCTAATAGTATGATTTTAACTATAGTATGACATGTCAAATATTATGATATAAAGTAACTTTGACATGTGTAGAGACATAGTCTTTTAATCATAGCATCAACAAAATTTTAATGCATTTTTTAACTTGTCTGTCCTTCATGGGATATACAGGGTCTCTGAAGAGGACTGTGTATACCCAAGATCAGAGACTGGCTGTCCTATCCATCCTGCATGAGTAACACATGATACAACTCACTGCTGTTCATTAGCTTCAGAGAGTTCATTTACCTTCTGTGGGAGTGAAATGTATTTGTTCTTTGTAAAGCTGGGTGACAGAACTTTTAGGATTCCTGGAAGTCATATTCAGGGTTGTTCATGGGCAGGCAACCTATACAGTTGCATAGGGTTTCACACTCAGAAGGGCTCATGCTTGGTTTCACGTTTTGCTGTCACCATCTTGAAATCGTTAATAAATTCTGAACAGGGGGCCTTGCATTTTTATTTTGCATTAGACTCTGCACATTATGTGGCCAGTAGTGACCACATTATAATGTCAATGTAGCAAATACAGTTGATTGAAAATGAAAGAACTAAAATTAAAAATCAACCAACTGACACTAACATATTTGAGAGTTTTTTCCAAGTAAGATATTGTATTTAGTAACTGTACCTGAATTTTATTTTATTTTTGGTAAAATAGTCACGTTTTTTAGACTGATGTAATTCTTCATGTGTCCAGATACACGCACACATGCATACATGCATGAGTGTGTGTGTACACACACACACACACACACATAAATGGTTGGGCAATGAATAAATTTTTAATAGTTGATAAGAATTGAGCAGGAGGGAAGTGAAAAAAGAGAAACACCAGATTCCAAAGTCTTTTAACCTAGTTGTGGCTAAACGCTTAAAACATCCAATACTGTCCCCTTTCACTTTAATCTTCACATTGCCTCTTTCTCTTTCAGAGAATTCATATTCCTGTCTTATTCATTTTTGGATTATTGTAATTTATAAAAATATTGCAGACATGCAGGAAGTCTCCAAAGTTGAGCTTGAACATGGCCAAACATCTTGGAAGCCTGGTACCTGAATGCCTTCCTAACAGTCAGCCAAGCACAGCCCGTCTTGCCCTGTCTTTCTTTCTCTGTGTGGGTGTAAGGGCGTGGGGAGTGGGCCGGCATGACGCTAAAAGCACTACGCAAAAGCCAGCATGAATCCCATGCCTTTTTCTGGACAGAAAGGCCTGATTGTGTGGCAGGCAGCTGGAATGCGTGCCGGTCACTTTTGGAGTGGTGTTCGCAGGCATCATTTTGCTGGATTGTTTGAGGAGAAGTAGAAGGACAGAAGGGAGCTCTCCTCCCTGTGCCGCAGTGGCCCTGTAATTTTCCTCCTCTTCTTTGTTCAAATTATAAAGAAGAGTCCCACATGTTCAGAAAACTGCAGCCCAGTTTTTTCAATTGGACACTGTTGTTTCAAAAGTACAACCTTCTCTTTCTGGCTGCTTAGAAGTGACGGTTCAGGAAGTGTGCCCAGAATGACATGGGTTAGGGAACCCCACGGGCCAGGCCGATGGTGGAAACTCACAGGAGATTTTAGTCAGGATCTGTGGATGAGGCCCATATTAGGACAGTAAAGAGCTAAAACAAAGCATTTTACAGAACTTCCTGTATAAATGGTCAGAGAAAAAGCCAGAATGATTTATGCTAAATTAAAGTTTATTTTAAAAGTTTCAGATTCTTTAAAAAACAAGCAAAATCTTTACCCGTTGAACACTTATATATCTACTGGCTATAATTTTACAAAGTTAGAGAAACTCCAAGCTCTGCCTTTGTCCTGCTATGTGATATTTAGCCATTAACCCATCAGTCGGGGTCTCAGTCTTCTGAACAGTCGTCGTTTTACACCATTTCCAAATGGACAATCACTCACAGCTCTTGCCCACCCAATCTCACCTACCAAGAATAGAGATTATACATATTAGAAATGTCTTCTCTATTTTGTTATTTTTGTTGGATTTTATTCTTCAAGTTAGAGAGATCTGAAGTTCTGGATTAGATAGAAATTCTCTGCAAGCACTTGCTTGACTAAATGCTATGAACGTACTTATATAGTGTCCTGATGTAATGACTCATACAAATACTTTTCATAGCAGAAACATTTACATTTCTTATTTTGACTCAAATGTTAATGAGACCTTTTTTTTTAATCCTCTAGGCTTTTCCCAGGATGTCATTGTGGAAAGGTAGTTAATGAGAAATCATTTGAATCTAAATGCATTTTTACCTTTCATGTTATATAGTTGGTAGGGTAACCAAACTTAACCAGCTCAACTGACCCCTTATTCCCCACCTACCATTCTTCCCAGCTCATGAAAAGCTCTGAAATGACATGGCAAGGTCAGAGGAAAGCAACTGATGAATGCTGGTACTTGGTGAACTGTAAACTCTGTCTCCTACATCAGAAATTCTCTCTGAAATCTCTGCTTAGCTCTCATTTGACCTCCTACCTGCAGCTTTATGCTGCTGCTTTTTGTAAAATGCCTGGAGACCCTCCCTGCACATGCAGGGTTTAGGAGTCAGTCAACAATCTAAGAAGACTTGGTAGAGAGATGTTGACGTTCCTTCCACCTGGCTCTCTCTTCTTTGGGAATACCTTCTATTTCCAACTCTTCTAGCAGCCCTAAACTCTGACCTTTGTTTCCTTAAATCAGTAAAATTGTGCCCTTCTACTTGGACTCTCTCCCCTGGCACCCCACAGAAATACAGAGTTGGCTTTCAAGGCTCATGCTTCTTCCAGTTTCTGCTTGCTTTGGTTGCTCAGCAGTGCTTTTAGTAATTATTGGTTTATATTTTATGTAGTTTCTATAGTTGTTATCAGATGAGAGTTAGTCCAATACAAGCTACTCTGCTACGCTCAGTCCTGCAAATCTCAAATTAACATAAATAGTAAGAATTTTAGAAAAGTACTGGTTAAAAATTGAATATACAACATTAACTGTTTCTATACATCTAGAAACAGCAGTTAGACAATGTAATTTTAATTTACATTTACAATTTAAAACAAGGATATAAAATACCTCATATTTCTAAAAATACATGCAATACTCTTGTAGATAAAATTATAAAACTTATTGAATAAACAGTTTTGAAAAACTTTAAAGAAAACCTTAATAAAGAGAGAGAGATCATGCTCTTGGATAGACTTGATATCAAGAAGATACTCATTCCTCCACAGGGAGGAAATGTACAAATGATTGAAAAGGCATGTCTTATCAAAGGAAATAAAAGAGGGCCCTTAAACATTTGGAAAGATGTTCTAACTGAAAATCTCAAAAATGCAAAATTAAGTTCTTAGGAGATGTTACTTCATACTTACCAAATTGGCAAAAATTTGAAAATTAGATAATAGTTTGTGGAGTATTATAAAGAAACAAGAAGCTTCATCACCTGTTTTTAGGAGTGTAAAATTGGTCCAACTTCCTTAGAAACTATTGTCATCATCTATTTGACAATTCAGTAAGTTTACTCCTAGATATTTACCTAGAGAACCTTTTACATGTATCTGTATAAAAACATTCGTAAGAGTATCATTGCTGATGTTAAAAAACAACAACAACAACAACAAAACACTGGATGCAACTCAAATGTCTACCAATAGGACAAAGGATAAATACATTGTATTATATTCACACATTAGAGTACAATACCACAGGAAAAATGAATAAAATGCAGCTACAGCTCTAACATGGAGGAAGCTTGAAAATCTAAGTTTGGAAGAAAGAAGCACAAGTATCCAATTTGTTTCCATTTGCAAAAAGTTCAGGTAACATGCAATAATATGCGGCTTGGGGAATACATATATAGGTGGATATAGTGAGAAAGAAAAGGAAGGGAATAAGATAAATTTCAGAATGGTCAAAGAAAGACCAGCATCAAGTTGAAAAGTCTGTTAAGTATGAACCAAATCACAGAGAATTTACAAACAAATTCAGTTTACCTTGTATCTCCAGTACCTAGAAATACTTGTCTTTTTCAATTATTAAAAACTAATCTATGCATGATCAAGATAAGTGGATTTTGTTAGTTAAAACATTAAATTATCAAAGTGAATTTGGGATCTTATTTGGATCATACAGAGTATATTCTTACCAACTTACTAACTTTGGATCTTCTGTTACTCATGATAATATTTGAGAATCCAGCTATGTTCTATAACTTTGAATATAAATGATTTTGTGTTTTAAATTGTTGTGGGACATGTAAAATTGTGGTTAAATTACTGTGAAATTCTAAAAAGAAAAAAATTCAGGAGTGGTCATTTTCTCCAGATAGATGAAGAGGAATGCGAGTGTGTAGAGAAATAGAAGGGATCTCAGAGGTGTGTTGCCGTTATATCTTCTTTTGTGCCCTGAAGATGGGAACATGGGTGCTCTGTGATCATTCTTTAAATTGTACATTGATATTTATGTATTCTTCCTGTAATCCCAGCACTTTGGGAGGCTGAGGTGTGCATACCACTTGAGGCCAGGAGTTTGAGACCAGCCTGGCAACTTGGCAAAACTTTGTCTCTACCAAAAATACAAAAATTAGCTGGGAGTGATGGTGTACACCTGTACTCCCAGCTTCTCTGGAGGCTGAGGCACAAGAATCGCTTGAACCTGGAAGTTGGAGGTTGCAGTGAGCTGAGATCATGCTACTGCACTCCAGCCTGGGCCCCTGCCTCCCCCCTAAAAACGTATATATTCTTCTCTGTGTATGATAGTTCATGATAATCATATGTTTTTTTTATATTTTTTATTTTATTTTTTATTTCACCAAGTAGAATTTTTAATTGCTTTCTGGAGTTGCTCTGGGAAGATGAAAGTGTCTGGGCGAAAGGGGCCTAGTGATAGGGTGGGGTCCAGAGCCCAATGCTGGTGGAGACAAAAGTGCAAGGTACAGCATTGCAAGGTCAGCCCCTGTAGACTGGGATCCTCGGCAAATGCAGGTGTGTTATTGCGACTAGCTCTAGGCTGTATAGCTCACGTCTAATTCTCCAGCACTGTGAGCCAGTTAGTCTTGAAATGGCGCCCTCTACTGCTTACATATGCAAGACACTGTTCCTGTTGCTTGCTACCTAAAATCCCGACAGGTGTATTGCTTTTGTAATGTCTGTGGGAACAGGTGAGGATGTCCAATAAGGACACTAGAAATACTAGTTTGAAATTTAGGAATGGCATCTGACATGAGATATAGGTGTTACCAATATACAGTCATTTGTGAACACAGATAAGTTCACTGGAGAGTAGGTAACTCAGAGTCTGAACCCCAAAGCGTACCCACTACAACATCCAAGGGGAATCCAGCTCCTCACTTACCAATACCTGTGCTTAGATGGCGTTGGGACAGCCTTGTTCACCGCAGATCCCACTTCCTCTACAAGCCAGTATTACAGTCAGCACTTTAGAGCTGTCAGGAACACTGAGGGATACATGTAACTATTCACTAATTGTTTTTGCTTTGTTTTTTCACTTTTAAAGACTCTTTTTTAGAGCAGTTTTAGGTTCACAGCAAAATTTGGAGGAAGGTAAAGATATATTCCCTATATGCCACTTGCCCCCACACGTGCATAGCCTCCTCCGTTATCCGCATCCCCCACCAAGTTTGTTACAATTGATGCACTTAAAATGGCACATCATTATCATCCTAAGTCCATAGAGTTCCTTAGGGTTCACTTTTGGTGTCGTACATTCTATGAGTTTGGAAAAATGTATAATGATATAAGCCCTTCTTTATAGTGCCTTATAGAGTATTTTCACTGCCTTAAACATTTTCTGTGCCCCAGCTACTCATTCTTCCTCCAGCCCCAACTCCACCCCCTTTCTTCACCACCCCCTGCCCCCCCACATCTAACCCCTGGCAATTTTTAAACTTTTTAAATTGTATTATCTCCACACAGCCAAGAAGATTATTCTATGATAATATTAAAGAAAATTTCCCCAAGAGTAACCCCATATTCTTAGAAAATATCTGACCATCATTCTGCATAATTAACCTACATTCTGATCTCAGAAGCATGACTAAGAGGAGTTTAAAAAAATAGATTGGTGGGGCATTAATTATGTGGTTGATAGCACAAAGCTCTACCCTGTGTACATAAATCTTTCACAGGAAGAAAAATATTTGAAATGTAAGAATTAAAAAGCAAAACATTTGGCTATAAAAAGAGATTCAGTAATTACAATGAACATCTCATTAAACATAGCCTTTATTTGCAAGAAGGCTGGGAGAGCTCTAATTAACTCATAAGCTGTCTCTCTGAATCATTAGCTGTGGCAGGAAAATTCTAGGTGATCCATTAAATCTCCACACGCACACTGTTCAGGGAAAAATATAAGCAAACCCTAATTGCCCTGATTTTTGATGGGTGGTGAATTTTCTTCAGTGACCAACTGGATGACCTTGGCCACCAAGAAATATACCACAGGTGTATTTCCTCTCCCCAGGGGAAAGTGAAGTCCTCTTTTTCTGTAACCAAGAATATGATTTTCTCAACACTCAACAAGTAGTTTATTCATCTTTGAACAAACTTTTAAACCAATGTGATATAAACAGTTTACAAAACGTTATGGTAGACTTTAGTTGCAAATCCTTGAGTTAGCCCAGAAACACTCTGCTGTTTTATTATGTCAGTTTCCTAAGTCTGTGTTGGAATATGACTTTTCACCATACTATCTTTGTGTTTTTGTGTTTGCTGTGTATGAGAAGACGTGGTCTAACTGTTAGGGGTCAGACGCTGGATCTATGCAGGAAACCACAAAAGTCCAAATCTGCACTATCCAATATGGTAACTACAAGTCTCCTGTGGATTTTGAGCTCTTGCTCTGAATTGAGATGTACTGCAAGATTTCAAAGAGCTAGTGAAAAAAAGTAAAATATCTCATTAAAAAATTATATGTTTGACTACTAGAAATGTTTAGCTACTAGAAATTTTTTAATTTCATTTGTGCCTTGCATTTGTAGTATACATTATATTTATATAGAATGGCACTAAGACAAGTGGCCACTTTGAGCCCAATGTATAATGGAATATTTTTTAAAAGAAGTCAGGAGTCCTGGAGCTATAGAATTTTCTAGCTGGAAGAGTCTTCCAAAAGTAAATGGTGTAAAAGTGCTTATATTTGTGCGACATATACCTCACTTTCCACCACACACAGTAACACATATAAATGTCCATGCAGGCAATACTGTGACCAGCATAAGTGACGAGTTGCTATACATTAAGAGTTTGGAATCACTGGCAGAATCTCCTACCTAGCGCAGTTTTCTCTCTCTATCCCTGGGTTCCATATCAGCAGATTTAACCAACGGCAAAATGAAAATATTAGGAAAAAATGAAAAATACAACAATAAAAAATACAAATTTAAATACCAATAGAGTGTAACAACTGTTTACAAACACAGCATAGCATTTTCCTTTAATTAGGTATTAGAAGTAATCTCAAGATGATTTAAAGTATCCAGGAGGATGTGAGTAGGTTATATGCAACATATATATGGGTGGTGAATTTTCTCCAGTGACCGACTGAATGACCTTGAGCATATATTAGGGACTTAAGCATCTACAGATTGTGGTATCTGCAGGGCTTCTGGAACAAATCCCCTATGGATACCAAGGGACTGTATTTCTAAATATTGGGGATTTAAAGGAAGAATATAGCTGAAAGAAGAAACTGGGAGAACAAGCAGGAGAGATCATTGGCAGAATGAATGGAAAAGTGAAGAGCATTCCAGAAAAGGAAAATAAAATGAACAACAGCTGAGAGGAAAAAATAAGCATGGGTCTTTAGGAGAATAGTGACAGTTGGGCTATTAGTAACAATAATTAATATCTGAAAATAGCCCTTAATTTACATAGATGTCATCACAGGCATTATTTCATTTAATCATCATAGACATCTATTTCTATCATTCCCATTTTGCAGATAAGGGATGAGGCCCAAATTTAAGGAGCTTGCCCAAGATCACTAGTCAGTAGTGCCAGAATTTTAGGGGATCAACCATCCGCATCCTGTCTGCCCTGGGCTGGGATTTTCAGCACTCAGGACTTCCAGTGCTAGAAATGGGAACATCCTGGGCAATGCAGGGAAGTTGTTCACTCTACACTTGAATGGATATCTTCTGACGCTAAATCCCAGTCTCTTTGCATTGTTAATAATGACAAACAGTTACTGGACGCTGTGTGTGTACCAGGAGCTATGGAATAAGAACTTCACATAATTATCTTTTTAATCTACAAAAGGACTTTATAAATTGAGTAATGATTTTTCTCTTCCTCCTCCTACCATCCAACATAGTTCAGATATAAAAATGTAAATTTCCCAGATCACTGATAACTTATCTAATGAATGTCATCACACAGCTGGTAATGGCTGGATTTGAACTCAGGCCATTTCAGTCCAGGGTCTGTGCTGCTAATCACCGTGAAAGCTGCCCAGCCTGCTTTCTCACATGCTTACTAAGGCCCAGGGTTCCTGCTGGACCTTTTGACCCACTCATTTATTTTTTTCATCATGTTAGTATGAAAACATAGCTTGACTGGAATACAGCGCCCAGCTACTGCAGCCACTCATGACTGCCTACGACATACGTCTCCTGGCTTTGATCTTGCCAGTCTTCCATTTAAAATGACCTCTCATATTAACATCCTACCAATGTCTGTTCCACCTTTTATTAGGTATCTTGATTCAAAAAGGGTTCTTAAAAAGTAGAAGAAAAAAGAATTTCCTTTTCATTTAACATGTACTGGCAAGAATTGCCAGATAATTTGTCTTTAAAATTAAAACAGTTATGCTTTCTTGAATAAAACTCTAGTTTTTGTTATCATCTTTGATGTAATTTTTTAAAAGCTATTCTATGAAAGAATATGCATTATTTACACATAGCAGAACCTTACACCATTTGAAGCACCAGGACAGATATATAATGTGATTTCACGATATCATTCCCAGTATGAGAGTGATGAGCTTGTCAGTTTCCTAAGCCTGTGCATTCCTGGGTAAAAACAACCATGCCCCTTTTTTTTTCTGTAACCCACACATCACTGACAGTGATTGACATAAGTTTTCCAGAAATGTAGAATTGAGTGGAAAATAGTGTTGAGTGAGTCTGAGGTCTAACTGGCCTCACTGGCACAGGGTTGAAGCCAGAGGATTTTATTTGAGTTTCTTATTGTCTGTGGATTTAAGCTTTGTCGCTTCTTCCTCCTCATACCTCGACCTTCCATAGTCGTATATTCTAAACAGTGTTGATATGCAGGTGCCACCCCAGAAACAAAAACTAATTTTAGATATTTAAATTATTTACCTTTTCATTGACAGATAATTTATATACATTCACATTTGTCCTTTTAAAATCATTGCGTTTTGACAAGCATATACAAGTGCATATAGAACACAATCAGAATCTAGAACATTTCCATCACTTCAAAAAGGTCCCTGTGCTCCTTTTATGTCAACCCTTCCCTCCCCGCACTTCCCAACACCAATGTAAACTGCTTTCTGTCCCTCTAAATCTGCCTTCGCAAATCACGGAATCATACAGCAGATAGCTTGTTGGAGTGGCTTATTTCCCTGTGTATAATGCTTTTAAGATGTATTGCTGGCCAGGCGCAGTGGCTCACACCTGTAATCCCAACACTCTGTGAGGCTGAGATGGGTGAATCACTTGAGGTCAGGAGTTTGAGACTAGCCTGGCCAACCTGGTAAAACCCAGTCTCTACTAAAAATACAAAAATTAGCCAGGCGTGGTGGCAGGCACCTGTAATTTCAGCTTCTCAGGAGGCTGAGGCAGGAGAATCATTTGAACCCAGGAGGTGGAGTTTGCAGTTAGCCAAGGTTGCACCACTGCATTCCAGCCTGGGCTACAGAGCAAGACTCCATCTCAAAAAAAAAAAAAAAAAAAAATTCATTTCTATTGCTGCATGCATCAGTATTTTTTTTTGTTGCTGATTATTCTAATGTGTGTATACCAAAATTTAATTGCCTATTCCCCAGTCGATGGACATCTGGAGTTTTGTCTATCACACATAAAGCAGCCAAACAGCATATAAGTCTTCAGGTGGATATATGTTTTCATTTCTCTTGAATAAATTCTTGGGAGTGGAATTGTTGGGTTATAGGATTGGTGTATGTTTACCTTTATATAAAAGTGCCAAAGTGTTTTCCAAAGTCCTTGTAAGACTTTGCATTCTTGCCAGCAATATACAAGACTTCCAGATAATCCACATCTCTGCTGGCATTTGATACTGACAATCTTTTTAATTTTAGCCATTCCTGTAGGTATGCCTAATAGGTGCATCTCATTGCGGTTTTAATTTGCATTTTCTTGTAAATACCACTAATAGATCTTTGGGGGGGTATAATTCGTATTCAGTACAATGTTTTCATGTGTTAGAGTTGGCTTAGTTTTGGCAAGTGCATATCCCTTAGGTAACACACACCATGTCCAGGTATAGGTGAGTGCCAGGTCCCCAGAAATCATCCTATCTTCTGTCCAGTCAATTTCCTTCACCACAAACAACCCCTGTTAGAATTTTTTCCACCATAGATTGGTTTCTCCTACTGAAGAACTTCATCCACGTAGAATTATACCGAATGTGCATCTGTCTGCGGGCTGGCTCCTTTACTCAGCCTGACGTAGTTCGAAGGTGGTCTGAGCTGCAGCCTGGGACTGTTGTGTGTTACCTTTCATTGCTGAGTAGCTTCCCTCTGTGTGGATGAACCATAATTTGTTCAGCCATTCTTCTGGTGATAGGCACTTAGTTGTTGTTCTCAGTTTTTGTCTACTATGAATAAAACTGCTGTAAACAGTTTTATTTTTGTACAAGGATTTTTGTGAAGACATGTTTTATTTCTCTTGAATTAAGTAGCTAGGGGCAGAACTGCTCAGTCATAAAGTAGGTAAATGTTTATCTTTATAGGAAGTTGCCAAGCTGTTTTTCCCGGTGGCTTTCCCATTTTGCATTTCCACCCACAATCCATAAGAGTTTCAGTTGATCCGCATGCTTGCCACAATTTGTTCTGTTTTTCTTTTTTTTTTTTTTTCTTAAACTTAGCCATTCTAATGGGTGTGTGGTGGTTTTAATTTATATTTTTCTGATGACTAATCATGTGCTTATTGCCCATTTGTATTTATTCCTTTGCAAAATATGTCTACTCAAGTCTTTTGCCTTTTTTTTTTTTTTTTCCCCTGAGACAGAGTTTTGCTCTGTTGCCCAGGCTGGAGTGCAGTGGCATGATTTTGGCTCACTGCAACCTCTGCCTCCCAGGTTCAAGTGATTCTCCTGCCTCGGCCTCTGGAATAGCTGGGATCACAGGTGCCCACCACCATGCCTGGCAAATATTTGTATTTTTAGTAGAGACAAGGTTTCAGGAGGTTGGCCAGGCTAGTCTTGAACTCCTGACCTCAGATGGTCTACCTGCCTAGGACTTCCAAAGTGCTAGGATTACAGGCATGAGCCATGGCACCTGGCCCAGTTTGCCCTTTTTTAAAATCCAGTTATCTGTTTATCACTAAGTGTAGTTAATTGATTGACTTGTAGTTTAAAAATATATATTCTACATGCAACTTCATTGTCAGATACATGTTGAGAATGTTTTCTTCATGTGCATGGCTTGAAGGAAGTATAATATATATCTTCATAGTTTATAGTTTTAATATAATTTATAATAAACATTAAATGTAATTAATATGTTGTAAGATGTCTGATGAGCAGATGTTTTAATTAGGCAGTTTAATTTATCAAAAATATTTAAGTTCATCCTTTTTGTATTCTACATAAGAAATCTTCGCTTAACCCAAGGTTGCAGAGATAATCTATGTTTCCTTCTCTGTAGTTTTTGCTTACATTTAGGTCTACAATACATAAACTGTGTGTGTGTGTGTGTGTGTGTGTGTGTGTGCACGTGTTAAAGCAATACTACATTATTATGATGATTGCAGCGTTACAGCAGGTTGTAAAATCAGTTTCCAACGTTAGTTTTATTTTTTTCAAGACTATTTTGGCTATTCTAAGTCCTTTGCATTTCTAAGTGCATCTTAGAATTAATTTGCAGATTTTTGCAAAAAGTCTGCAGAGATTTTTTTCAATCTTTTCTCATTCTTTGTTCATAGAGGTTTTGGATTTTGTTTTGTTTTGTTTTGTTTTCAAATTTTCCATGTCACTTATTTTTTTCTTCTGCAGTTTCAAGTGTGCTGTTAAGCCCTACCCAGTGAATTTTTAATGTAGGATATTATATTTTTTTAATTCTAAAAGTTTCATTTGGTTGTCTTCTGTAGTTTCCAGTTTTCTACTAAGATTTGTTATGTTTACTCATTATATTTCTTTTGAATCCTTAAATGTGCTATTATAGCTATTTTAAAGGTCTCATCTGCTAATTTCAACATTGTCATTTCAAGTCTGCCTCTATTGACTTGTTGCTGTTGTTGCAAGTGAAATTTTTCACTTCCTTTGCACATTTAGTAAAATTTTTTGATATGCTACTGTGAATCCTAATTGTAGAATCTGGATTTTCTTGTCTTCCTTAATAATTGCTGAATTTTGCTCTGGTAGGAAGTTAATTTCCTTATGAATCAGTTGCTCCTTTTAAGGCCTGTGAATAAGCTTTGCCAGGACAGAGTCTTTTGGACTTAAGTGGCCTCTCTCCGAAAGTGTGTGATTGATCTCAGCTGCATGCCCAGGGTGTCGGTGAGCCCTCTCTACTTTGGTTGGCCAGAACTCTTGTGACTCCCAGCTCTTTGTGCCCCTGGCATCTTCATTTCACTCACACCAACAGATCTATATTGTTGTACCTTATCGTTTTCCCTGGACATGAACGAGGAGGTTAATATTTGACCAAGTCCCAAAAGAACCTTTCTGCAGATTTCTGGCATTTCTTCTTTATGCAGTTCCTACTTCTCTTCTCTCGGGGTGTCTGGTCCAAAATTTTGGCCTCAAACTCAGAATGTGTTCCTTCTCAGCTCAGCAAGACCCCTGGGTTCTGCTCTGGCTCTACCTCCCTGTGTCTAGACAGAGAGCTAGGGCCACTGGGGGGCTTTATCATGTTATTTCTTTCTCCTAGGACCCACAATTTTGCACTGAATGTCTTCCAACATCTGAAACAGTTGCTTCAAATATTTTGTCCAGTTTTATAATGGTTTATGGCTGGATGAGTTGCTCGTTACTATTTTGTCGTGACTGGGAATGGAAGCTACCCGTAGCATTATTTATGAATCTAGAAAAACATAAGTATACTAGGCCTCAAACATTTTCTTTCTCTTCCACATTTGGTGTCATCTCTGAAACCAGAATTCCAGTTTTGTTTCTGTACCACTACTAGAATATGTCTAGTTGTGAAGCAGAGTGAAAGTATTTGCAAAAGACAGTGTATCCCCTCCTGTAAGATGAAATTCCATGTTAGGATGTATCTTATAGGGGAGCTCTAAAAAATATTTGGAATTTGAATTTTATTTACAGCAACTTTACTTTTTTATCATGAACAGATAGCTCCTGAGGATGACTTAGGCCACAAAGGTATTTAGGGTGGAAATACAATATCTTATGGCATTTTAAGGCATTTTATTTATGTGAAGACAGGGATTAATTTTAGATTTCTATCATGTTTGAAATATAGTATGTAATATTTTATAATGAACAAAGTGTTCTCCAATCAGATTATCACTATAAATTGTCTGGTATGTTTTCACAGGGAAATTGTTTTGTGTTGTGTTTATTTCGTCTGTGGTATTATAAGAAAAATTTAAAGCTAACTGCATTATGTATTCATTTAAAAAAACTCCCCAAATTATTATTACTAATAAGGGGAAATATGAAAGTATCAAAATATTATTATATCACTTTTTCAGGTCAGCTGAGTATGGGGGTTATTCCCCAGGGTAAATGTGTGTTCAGCTTGTGGAAAGAATCATTAATGTCTCCTCAAAATAAAAGAACTCTTTTGGTTATAATAGGAGGTAGAGGACAATCCAAGCCAATCTTTCCACTTGTGCTACCAAACGCCTCCTTTTTTGAAAGTCTTCAGTTTCAATGGAAATAAAGGGCAGCAGATAATGAATGCTTTGTTCATTTTGACTTAACAAGGGGCCTTTTAGGAGGCTCACCTAAGGAACCAGTCTTCCAGATGTTACCACTGTAACTCTGTGGCTTATTATGACTTCCTGAACTTTGCTAAGAAAAAAGAAATATTTAAGATACTGCCACCCAATAAAATGTTATGAAAAATTTCTACACTTAAGTAATCGTGTCCTCACTGTGAACTGCTCTATTAGTCTCTGCAACCACATACAGATTTATTTTCTCTCAACATGCCAGTGGTACATCCCTACTGTGACTACATAAGTGTCGTTAGATTGTCTTGTATTTATTACACAGGCAGTCTTTAGGCAAAGCACACTATATATTCTTTTTCCTAATATTTCAATATGCATTGTATGGGCAGAAGCAACTCATAATAGAAGAGAATTTGAATTCTGACTCTGCCATTTACTAACCAAATGACTTTGAGCAAATTATTTAGCCTTTCCATCTTTGACTTTATATGTTAAAGGGTTGTTTAGGATAGTATCTGGTCCACAAAGGAGTTGTAAAAATTAAAGGAGTTAACACAGGACATAACATGTTGTTTTCATTATTATTATCATTACTACCACGACTGTTTACAGAGCGCTTTAAAATTAGCTCATTTCATCTTCACAACAAATCCTTAAAGTAAATATTGCTATCCTTATTTTATAAATAAGAAAAACTTAAACCTAGGTCTCCTAGCTCTAAAAGGCTATACTCTTGTCTTAATTATCATAATGTTGAAACATTCAGGTGTTTTTAATGGCAATGATGAGCCTTCACTAATTTTAGCTTAGTCATTTTCTTAAATAATAATTTCATAAGAATATTTTTAGTGTAATCCAAAAATTTCATTGGCAAAGAGAATTCAAGATCATAATACATTTCTATAAATAGAAAATGTGCCTCTATCTGATTCATATCTTTTCCAATTAGAATACAGAACTTATACATTATAGGATGAGAAAAAGTTTAAATATTTAATACCTTGGCTGGCATATAGCATGTCAAGTCCTCTCCATGCTTCTTTTTCCATCTAAATACACGTATCCTAAATTTCTGATCTCTTAATCTTTTGAGAAGCTATTTTTTTTTATCCTAGTTTTCAACACCTAGGTATACATGACCTTCCCCATCAGAGTGGACAATTTGCTTTTCAAAACATTTGCAGCAATACCTACTAAAAGACTAGTCTCTCTAGTACTATTTTTGTGTTACCCATATAATAGATTCTGAATTTTTTTCCATTCCCAAAGTCTCCACAAGCCTAACTACATTTCAGAAAAAGAGTCACCTAAATGCTAGTAATTATATCAAGTTATCAACCCATAGAAAAATAACCACAGCATGTGCAGTTCTCTTGGAATCATTTTAGGAATTGTCTTAGCCTGAGTCTGTGATTTAGGTTACTTTCCACTTCTTTTAAGAGCTAAGCACAACCTAAGTAGAGGAAAAGTCTTTGAAGTGCAAGCTGGTTGACCATTTCCTGCGCAGGGTAACCAATCCCATTGAAAATGTCTTGGAATTGTCCCTAGCTTCATCAGTAAGTGCTGGGGATGACGTCACTGTGGGATTTCAACCGAACTTTATGTTCTGATAAACAATGCGGTGTTGGTAGTCGCCACTGGTGAATTCTTTTTCTCTTGGGAGGTGCCAGCCAAGTTCCTTATTCATTTTCAAGCTTCATTGAAAGAATAACAAAGGGTAAGACAGAAAGAGCTTGGGGGTGGTCAGGCCCCTAGGAGGGTCCTCTGTTAAAGTCAGTGAGCATAGATGACAATATTTTGGTTTAGCCCCACTCTTCTTTGAGTATAAATTAAGGAAATAACTGTAGTTTTTTGGATAACAGGCTATTTCCAACTTACCATCACTTGTCTCCTGTGTCACTCTTCTTCCTAACCCTGTGGCAGAATGCAGATCTCAAGGGTTATCTTGAATTTAATCCTTTTCTTACACGGGTGAATATATTCGGGAGACTGTAGAGTGCAAAAGTGGTGGTAAAAGCCCTTCCAATGGCAACAATAACGATGAAAAGACCCAACAGGCAGTTTTGTACGCTTTATCCTGAACAAAAGCCAAGAGTACATTGTCACCAAACAATGAATAAAAACAATATTAGAGTTTCTACAGAAATCGGTGCATGGAAATTCCCTGCTTATTAAGCTGTTTTCATTATGAGATGTTCCCCTATATTAAAATTTTCATACCATAATACATCCATCATCTGGATATTCTGAAGGGTTTTATTTTTTCAAGGAAAACTACCTCAGTAAACTTCTATAAAAACAGGTTTCCATTTTCTTCAAGAAACAAGGCTGATTTGCCAATGAAAATAAATAAATAGAATATATCTCATAATTTTTATCCTAATGGCTTCACAGAAAATTAAACCACTTGCCAAAAATCATGGCTATTGGGTCGGTTGTGAATATTTCAGATTTGGAGGAATATTATCAGATCCTAAATTAATGGAACCAGAGTCTCTTTTTAACCTGTTCTCAACATCCCTTTCTACTAAAAAAAAATTCCTTATACTTTCATCCCAACCTCTAATTTCAAGAATCACCATCCCTCCTATCCTTCCCAAAGGCATCCCCAAAACAATAAAAAATAAAACTTACTGGAGCAGACTGAGAACAAGCAGTTTAGCGTGCTGTCCCTCCTATAATTCAATGTACCTGAAATGAGCATTAGTATTAGAACTCAATTCATGAGGGTTATTTTTACTGTAGTTACATAAAATAAATCTTAGGCATTTACCTTAGGGATTGCATAAGGTCAGTCTTGCATCCAAGTTTTTAATGACTAACATTGTTTATTCTAATTCCTGTTTTCTTTTACCCTCCTATAAACTGCCACCTCAAGATCACTCAAGCCTTTATTTACTCACATACAACTCTGGGTAAGGTAAGAGAAAACACAAGCCCGGAGTGAAGTTTTATATGAGTCAGTAAGGTACACCAGTGTCCCAAATGGAACATGTAAACCAGGGAATCATTTTGAGTTGCAAGGTTCAGCAGTGAAACTCTGTAGTTTTCTTGGCCCTTACAAAACCAGGTCACAGCTGCCTGGCTTCCTAATTTGGTTTGATGTACTGTGAATTCCCAAGGGGGTGAGTCATTCTCTTATTCATATGGAAGTACAGGAACCATACCAAAATAAAGACCAGTCTGAGTTTATTTATGATTTTATAGGCTCTTTACTGCCCCACTATACAGACGATCCAGAGTCAACTTTCAGCTGTTACTTACCATATTGGAGAGGAGATACATGACATTTTTCATCTTCTGAGTTATCTGACTTCTTTACTGTGAATATTCCCTAAGATAATATTGCCAGGCACTTGCTTTCTTCTGCTTAGGAATGCTTCACTGAAGATAGATATCTATTATGAAACAATGAATGCAAAATCAGTCACATATAGAGAAAATGAAAGTAGTAAAATTAACAACAGAATACCTTAAGAAACAGTCTGTGTTAAGCCAATGTAATAGCATTATTATACATTACTCTTGTTACCTACTAAGTGTATAAGAACATCATAAATACCTTGCTTTATAGACTTGATGAGGCAGAAGGATGTTCCCTGTGGGTTATCAAATTAAGATTCAGCATGGCTTTATGATTTGTTCCATCTTAGAATTTGGCTATGTTCTATCTCTTTGTGATTTCCCAGAGCCAACCACTTCACAGTATTTGGGCTTCTGCCAGTGGCTATAGCACAGATGCTTTTAATAAAGGGATCCAATCACCTTCTGGAAAACCTTGCTCTACTAGAACTTTCAAGAGATATCAATCCTGTTTTATTAGGGTTTATTTAAAAAAAAAAAAAAAAGAAAAAGGAAACAAGTAGCCAACACAATCTATGCAGTCTGCTTTGTCCCTTCTTTTGTCACACAAAATAGAATATTTCTCTTGACAAAGGCTCATGCAATTCTGTAACTATATATTGAGTGCCTACTGTATGCCAAACTCTGCACTAGGCATGGAGACACCAAGAAGATGGATGGCTTGCCTTAGAGCTATTACAGAGATGCAATATTACTTTATTAAAATGTCTGATAATTAAAATTAATCTGTAAGTTGTATAGAGATCTTTGTATAAATATCACATTTCTTGGGATATTTGAAATGTAAAATTGACACTAATTTTTATATATGAAGTGTTTAGTATACGACTAGTAAAGCTTCATAAACAGTGGGAAAGTGATGGGTCATTCCACAAATGGTATAGGTAAAACTGACTTTTTAGAAAAAGGTAGGTTATACTAATCTCAGATAAAACATTACAAAGTAGATTAATAGTTGTTTGTATGAAGAACGCTATAAAATAGAAGAACAATATAAAATAGACCACATAAAGTGGTCTTAGCATAGGGAAGGAGTTTCAAGGTATAAAAGTCATGAAGGAGAGAGCAAATGTCAAACTTGACAACATAAAAATGTAGAAATTAGACATGGAAATTTTATAAAATTAAAACACAAGTGACAAACTTGATAATATACTTATAAAATATGACAATGAATTAATATCATTTATAATCAAAGAAATTTTATGAATCAGTTACTGTTACCAACCACACAGTAGGAAAATAACAAGTGAGATGTTTAGAAGTACACAGTAGAATAAATTCAAAGAAATGATGGACACAAACATATATTAAACCTAAGTAATCTAAGGAAGCTAATGAAAGCAATAATGAATAACTGCTTATCCAGTTGACAAACTATTTTAATGTAAAAACAATTAATAATGGGAAGGTGTACAGGTAATCTCATTTAATTCTGGCCAAAACTAGAATACAAACATTTTCTAGAACTGTGTTTAATAGAAAGTATTTAGAAAAAGTTTAAATTTATTATTCTTTCATTCAATAATTCTTGTTCTAGAAAAATTTTCTAACCTAAAGAAAACACATAAAAATACATTCATCACAATGCTCATTATCTTAAAAAATTGGAAATCATTTAATTGTTCTAATGTAGAAATAGATACAGTCTATCCAAAGGATAGAATTATCTTTTTCAAAATTAGAAAGCTCTTGCGATACTGATAAGTCCAAAATCTTAGATACATTAAAATAAACAATTTTTTAAATGCGTGTTTGTTCAACAAATAAGTTAAACATTTATTCAGCAAATAAGTTAATTAAACATTTACTATGTGGCAGGCATTGCCCTAAGCACTTAATGCATTTAATCTCTTTTAATATTCTATTTTATCTCAGCTAATACCCTTTGTATTATCTATTTTAATACAAAAACTCTATGAAATAGGTGCTATTTTTATCCTCACCTTAAATATGGAGAAACTGAGGCACTTGCTTAAAAAGTTACCTAGTATCATCCAGTAATTTTTGGAACAAACGAAGTTCCTAATCTCATGCAGTTTACAATATAAAAGAGAGAGAGATGAATCAAAGAACTACCAAAATAAATATAGAATTATAGCAGTGATCATAACCCACAAAGTAGAAGCCCATTCTGCAGGGATTGACCTAGTTGGCTAGATGAAAGAATGCTTGCTCTGGAGGACAATACTTGAGCTGATAATTTAAGCAAAAGTGAGACTTAGCTGAAGAGATAAGAGAAGAATATTCTAGATGGAGGGAATAGGATGTGAAAAAACCTCTCTGGTTGGCAGGTTATGGCATTCTAGAGAAACTGAGGAAGCTAAGATGGAGATGAAACAGAATCTGGAGGGAGCGTAACGTGGGGCCACCCCCACAGCTCTACCATGTGGCACAAAGAGGCCCTGTGTATAGATGAGTAGTCTGAGAGCCTGAGAAGCAAGGTGACTTGTCCAAAGTCACACCACCTACTTGGTGTATCTGAAACCAAACTCAGGCCTTCTGGTAGCAGGAACAGAAATTATTCTAGCACATAATGCTTGTTTAGAACAGTAAATTTCAAACTCTAAGTGGTGGTATTTTTTTTATTTTTTAATTTGTGGGATGTCACCTCTAAGTATTTTTGCTTTTTTTTTAAGTGGCAGAATCTTATGCACAATTTCCAATAAATGAAAGAGATCAAAGTATTGTAGTACTATATAGTTTTTAGTGTAAAAGTATAAAATTCACTTACAAAGTCAATCAGTGAGAAGCATAGGAAAATATAAGGAAAATGTATTAAGTTTGTTACACAGAAGTGGTTAGGTTGAGTGGGTGGGTTGGTTTTTAAAATACCAACAACAACAAAAAAAAGGCTGTTCTAAAAACACAAACATTTTGAAGGCTGGATGATGGATATAGTTTTATATCAAAGTCACCACACACTGTATTTGTATATTTGGGTTGTTTTTTTTTTTTAATGGGAATACCTTGTTTCATATGAATAAGTAGCGGAAAATGATTAACATTTGTAATGGTTTGTATGCCAACCTGTCTCAAGATATTATTCAATTAAACTGAAACAGAAGCTGAAAGAAAAGGAGAAATTTTAATATTTAAAAAATAAATCATTAAAAATGCCCAACAAACATTATATTCCCTAACTGCCAAGGGTTCAGCTTGGAAAGAGTCAGTAACAGGGTCCTCAGGCAATTTAGATCTTGAGTGAACAAGATAATGCTATCTTGCAACATTATAAGATGTTCAACATGTCAGTTAAAATCCCTCGGATTATCCAAAAAGGGCATACCTCACTCTCTAGCTCAGCTAGATATTCACTTGAGCTTTCAGTCAAATGTATTTCATTGCTGACACATTATTTAAAATTTTAAGTGTGACTACAGTGTGATCTTACATTGCAAAATTGAGCTGCTTCTGTTTACTACAAAAATAAGCAAGACATGCAAACTAGTAAAACCAATATTTTGAGAGGTATTTCACTAGAGGAAATTCAGCAAAAATGAATTTTTGCCAGTACCTTGCCACAAACACCCAAGGGACTTCAGCATGAAAAAAAAATCCTGAAATGAACACTGCACATATTATTTAAATAATTCTTTAAAAACAAAAAAGCAAAAGCCCTGGTTTAATAACATTTACAATTAGAATGATCTTAACGCCTTGCCTTGAAAGATCTTAATAGCTTATGCTCTCTTATGCTACCTAAATAGCTTTTCAAAAAGTGTTTCTGCAAGGCACTAGCCTATTTTTTCCCCTGACATTTATTTTGCACAAACTGTATAACTTTTTTTAAAAAAATGTTTTGTCCTTGTTTGTTTGTGTGTTGAAAATTGTAGGTGAGAAGAAGTAGATTTTCCTCACATGTCACTTGGTTCATGGCTGAGACCACTATCATAGCAGACAAACAAAAGAAAAGCATAGCAATTTATTATATAACCTTTACATGACACTACAGCCTTCTTTAAAATATGAAGCCTGAATAATGAAGCAAACGTCTGTATTTTTTACGCAAGATTTGAGGAAGAGTGGGCAGTCATCAAGAAATATGATTATAGGACAAAGGGTGTGGTCTAATGGTACTGAATTGCGGGAAGCTTAGCAAAGCCTGTGTGTTCAGATTCTGTCTTTGGCTCCTATCCCCTGGGTATAGGGAGAGCACTTTTCGAATGAGCGTCATATGAACTGCTTTAGGCGAAGGTCAGAAAATCCCTCGTAGGTTTTATGACCTCCTTCAGGAGAGAAGAGCACGAGGAGAGGGTGGTGATCAGAAAGACCTCCCTGTTTCTACTGCTTTCTTAAATGTCATCATGTGTTACATTTTGGGGTGGCATGTCCTGAACCCTATCCAAACCAACCTAACCACTCTACTCTGCACCAAGTGCTTAATAAATTTTCCTCATCTTTTCCTGCACAAATCTACTGAACAAAGAAGAAAAGTCAGCAGTAGTGATACTCTCAAAACATTGACTGATAAAGATTCTGCATAATCTATATGAAGTCTTTGAATTAATATAGCTATTTGAATTAATGAATTCTGTTGAATTCATGTTCTTATTAAATAGAATATTTGTAGGTTATAGCACCATAATTCTAATTATTTCTTCAATAGCAGCCTATTCATCTAAAATACTTGTTAGCATACAGTTTGATGAGCTTTTTCTGGAGAAAATGTGTTTCTTCTTCACTAACAATACATTATGTCATTGCTTCAAACTTTTTCTGTAACATGTATGCTAAATTAATCTGACAACCTTATTTCTATGCTTCCTATGCTTTGTGTTAAAATAATGTAACTTTATTTCTGGGTTCTCTTTTTTGTCCCATTGGTGTATGTGTCTGTTTCTGTACCAGTACCATGTTGATTGGTTACTGTAACCTTGTAGTATAGTTTGAAGTTCAGTAGTGTGACGCCTCCAGCTTTGTTCTTTTTGGGGGGGATTGCTTGGGTGATTTGGGCTCTTTTTTGTTTCTGTATACTTTTAATATAGCTCTTTAAAAATTCTATAAAAAAAGATATTGGTAGTTCGATAGAAATAGCATTGAATCTATACATTCTTTGGGCAGTATCACCATTTTGATGATATTGGTTCTTCCTATCCACAGGCATGGAATGTTTTTCCATTTGTTTGTGTCTTCTCTGATTTCTTTCAGCAGTATTTTGTAATTCTCCTTGAAGAGATTTTTCACCTTCTTAGTTAGCTATATTCCTAGGAATTTTATTCTTTTTATGGCTATTGTAAATGGTAATACCTGAAACTATAAAAACTTTAGAAGAGAACCTAGAAAATACGATTCTGGCATTACATTGGCCTCAGCAAAGAATTTATGACTAAGTGCCCAAAAGCAGTGACAACAAAACAAAAATTGACAAGTGGGACCTAATTAAACTAAATAATTTTTGCATAGTAAAAGAAACTATCAACAGAGTAAACTAACGACCTACAGAATGGGAGAATATATTCCCAAATTATGCACCTAATAAAGGTCTAATATCCAGAATTTGTAAGGAACTTAAAAACAAACAAAAAACAACCCCATCAAAAAATGAGCATCAGTCATGAGCAAATACTTCTCAAAAGAAGACATACGTGCAGCTGGCAAATACGTGAAAAAATGTTCATCATCACTAATTATTATATAAATGCAAATCAAAACCACCGTGAGATACCATCTCGTACCAGTCAGAATGGCAGTTATTATTAAAAGCTAAAACCAACAGATGTTGGCAAGGTTGCAGAGAAAAGAGAATACTTACACACTGCTGGTGGGAATGTAAATTAGTTTAGCTACTGTGGAAAGCAGTGTGGCGATCCCTCAAGGAGCTAAAAGCAGAACTACCATTTGACCTAGCAATCTCACTACTGGGTATCTACCCAAAGGAAAATAAATCACTCTACCAAAAAGGCACATACACTCATATGTTGATTGCAACACTATTCACAATAGCAAAGACATAGAATCAACCTCGATGTTCATCAATAGACTAAATTAAAAGAAGTTATATGTGTGTGTATATATATATATAAATTATATATGTGTATATATATATATATACACACATACACAAACGCACATACATACATACATACATACATATACACCATGAAATACTACTCAGCCATAAAAAGGGACAAAATCATGTCTTTTACAGTAATGTGGACAAAGCTAAAGGCCGTTATCCTAAGTGAACTAACACAGGAACAGAAAACTAAATACACATGTTCTCACTTAAAGTGGGAGCTAAACATTGAATACACATGAACACAAAGATGGGATTTCCTTGAGCAGTGGTTTGTAGTTCTCCTTGAAGAGGTGCCTTACATCCTTTTTTGGTTGTATTCCTAGGTATTTTTTTCTCTTTGCAGCAATTGTGAATGGGAGTTCGCTTTTGATTTGGCTCTCTGTTTGTCTGTTATTGGTGCATAGGAATGCTTGTGATTTCTGCACATTGATTTTGTATCCTGAGACTTTGCTGAAGTTGCTTATTAGTTTCAGGAGATTTTCAGCTGAGACGATGGGGTCTTCTAAGTATACAATCATGTCATCTGCAAATAGAGACAATCTGACTTCCTCTTTTCCTAATTGAATACTCTTTATTTATTTTTTTTTCTTGCCTGATTGCTCTGGCTAGAACTTCCAGTACTATATTGAATAGGAGTGGTGAGACAGGGCATCCTTGTCTAGTGCCAGATCTCAAAGGGAATGCTTCTAGTTTCTGCCCATTCAGTATGATATTGGCTGTGGGTTTGTCATAAATAGATTTTATTATTGTGATACGTTCCATCGATACCTAGTTTATTGAGAGTTTTTAGCATAAAAGGCTGTTGAATTTTGTCGAGGCCTTCTCTACATCTATTGAGATAATCATATGGTTTTTGTCTTTGGTTCTGTTTATGTGATGGATTACGTTTATAGACTTGCATATGTTGAACCAGCCTTGCATCCCTGAGATGAAGCCTACTTGATCATAATGAATAAGCTTTTTGATTTGCTGTTGCATTCAGTGTGTCAGTATTTTATTGAAGATTTTTGCATCTCTGTTCATGACAGATATTGGCCTGAAGTTTTCTTTTTTAGTTGAATCTCAGCCTGATTTTTAGTATCAGGATGATGTCCATCTCATAAAATGAGATGGGGAGGGTTCCCTCTTTTTGTATTGTTTGGAATAGTTTCAGAAGGTATAGTAACAGCTCCTCTTTGTACGTCGGGTAGAATTCAGCTGTAAAGTCATCTGGACCTGGACTTTTTTTGATTGGTGGGCTATTAATTGCTGCCTCAACTTCAGCCCTGTTATTAGTCTATTCAGGATTTCAACTTCTTCCTGGTTTAGTCTTGGGAGAGTGCAAGTGTCCAGGAATTTGTCCATTTCTTCCAGATTTACTGGTTTGTGTGCATAGAGTTGTTTGTAGTAATCTCTGATGGTAGTTTGTATTTCTGTGGAATCGGTGGTGATGTCCCCTTTATCATTTTTTATTGCATCTATTTGATTCTTCTCTCTCTTTTTTTAAATTAGTCTGGCTAGCGGTCTATCTAATTTGTAGATCTTTTCAAAGAACCAGCTCCTGGATTTGTTGATTTTTTTGTGTGTGTCTCTATCTCCTTCAGTTCTGCTCTGATCTTAGTTATTTCTTGTCTTCTGCTAGCTTTTGAGTTTCTTTGATCTTGCTCCTGTAACTCTTTCAATTTTGATGATAGGGCGTTGATTTTAGATCTTTCCTTGCTCCTCATGTGGGCATTTATTGCTATGAATTTCCCTCTAGACACTGCTTTAAATGTGTCCCAGAGATTCTGGTACATTGTGTCTTCATTCTCGTTGATTTCAAAAAACATCTTTATTTCTGCCTTCATTTCATTGTTTATCCAGTCGATGTTCAAGATCCAGTTGTTCAGTTTCCATGAAGTTGTGTGGTTTTGAGTGAGTTTCTTAATCCTGAGTTCTAATTTGATTGCACTGTGGTCTGAGAGACTGTATGTTATGATTTCCGTTCTTTTGCATTTGCTGAGGAGTTGTTTACTTCCAATTATGTGGTCAATTTTAGAGTAAGTGTGATGTGATGCTGAGAAGAATGTATATTCTGTGGATTTGGGGTTGAGAGTTCTGTAAATGTCTATTAGGTTTGCTTGGTCCAAATCTGCATTCAAGTCCTGGATTTCCTTGTTGATTTTTCTGTCTCGTTGATCTGTCTAATATTGACAGTGGAGTGTTAAAGTCTCCCACTATTATTGTGTGGGAGTCTAAGTCTCTTTGTAGGTCTTTAAGGATTTGTTTTATGCATCTAGGTGTTCCTGTATTGGGTGCATATATATTTAGCATTGTTAGCTCTTGTTGTATTGATCCTTCTACCATTATGTAATGCCCTTCTTTGTCTCTTTTGATTTTTGTTGGTTTAAAGTCCATTTTATCAGAGACTAGGATTGCCACCCCTGCTTTTTTTTGCTCTCCATTTGCTTGGTAAATCTTCCATCCTTTTATTTTGAGTCTATGTGTGTCTTTGCACGTGAGATGGGTCTCCTGAATACAGCACACTGATGGTTCTTGTCTTTTTATCCAATTTGCCAGTCTGTGTCTTTTGATTGGGGCATTTAGTCCATTTATATTTAATGTTAATATTGTTATGGGTGAATTTGATCCTGCCATTTTGTTACTGGTTGGTTGTTTTGCCCTTTGGTTGGTGTAATTTCTTCATTGCATCATTGGTCTTTACCATTTGGTTCTTTTTTGCAGTGGCTGGAACTGGTTTTTCCTTTCTGTGTTTAGTGCTTCCTTCAGGAGCTCTTGCAGGGCAGGTCTGTTATTGACAAAATCTCTCAGCAATTGCTTATCCATAAAGGATTTTATTTCTCCTTCACTTATGAAGCTTGGTTTAGCTGGATATGAAATTCTGGGTTGAAAGTTCTTTTCTTTAAGGATGTTGAATATTGGCCCCCACTCTCTTCTGGCTTGTAGGGTTTCTGCTGAAAGATCCATTGTTGAGTCTGATGGGCTTTCCTTTGTGGGTGACCCTACCTCTCTCTCTGGCTGCCCTTAGCATTTTTTCCTTCATTTCAACCCTGGTAAATCTGACGATTATGTACCTTGGGGTTGCTCTTCTAGAGGAGTATTGTTGTGGTGTTCTCTGTATTTCCTGTATTTGAATGTTGGCCTGCCTTGCTAGGCTGGGAAGTTCTCCTGGATAATATCCTGAAGAGTGTTTTCCAGCTTGGGTTCATTCTCCCCATCTTCCAGTATACAAATCCAGCATAAATTAGGTCTTTTCACATAATCCCATATTTCTTGGAGGCTTTGTTCATTTCTTTTCACTCTTTTTTCTCTTTGCTTACCTTCTTGTTTTATTTCATTGAGTTACTCTATTCAATCTATGATGTCCTTTCTTCTGCTTGATCTATTCAGCTATTGAAACTTGTGTATGCTTCATGAAGTTCTTGTGCTGTGTTTTTCAGCTCCATCAAGTCATTTATGTTCTTCTCTAAGCTGGTTATTCTAGTTAGCATTTCATCTAACCTTTTTTCAAAGTTTTTAGTTTCTTTGCATTGGGTTAGAACATGTTTCTTTAACTCAGAGAAGTTTGTTATTACCCACCTTCTGAAGCCTGCCTCTGTCATTTCATCAGATTCGTTCTCCATCCTGCTTTCGTTCGTTCCTGGTCGCGCTCTAACTGATGTTCTGGGTGTGAAACTCTGAAGTGAGAGGTTTTTAGCCTGCTAGGCTTTGGGGTGGGGGAGATCTGTCCTGCCATGTGGCCTGTTTAGTTCCTGTGTTTAGTTCCGCTTCTTTCTGGGGGGTGGGTAGCACCTTCCTGCTGGCTTTTTGGCTTTCTCGGCATCAGCCAGTGCTTCTGCCTAGATCTATGCTGACAGCCCCCGCACTGGCTGAAGTTGCTGTTCTGCCCTATTCAGGCAGCTAGCTGAGGCTTTTCAGCCCAGTGAAGATCTCCTGTTCTGTGGGTTGTAGAGGGCTTGGGTAGAGCACTGTATCCGAACCAAAGTCCCAGAGGGGGAGATCCCCCGGTCCTCTGGTTGGTTGCATGCACCTCCTGGGTGGGGCAGTGCCCCACCTTGCCTCAACTTGCCTTATTTGGTTTATACCCCTGTCCAACCAGGCCCACAAAATGAACCTGGTACCTCATTTGGAACTTTGGAGACCACTCGGCTTCTGTGTCTCTCTCTCTGGGAGCTGTGCTCCAGAGCTGCCTCTTATTCAGCCATCTTGGCCCCCCCCCACCCCCAGTTTTAGATTTTTCCTATTTTCTTTTCCTTTTTATAATGCAGCTACTAGAAAATTTAAATGTACATATGTGGCTTGCTTTATATTTCTAATGGACAACACCAAAAAGAAATTAGAGGCCTTCTCTGATTTGATACTAGGAAATCCCATCCATGTGATTTATGCCTCAACAGATGGTGCTACAAGAGTGCTTATAAGAGGTATTTAACAGAACATTAGAGGTGCATGAAGGCCTCCAGGGGGACCAGGTGATACCAGAGCTGTAACCTGAACGATAGATAAGGAGAAGCTCCTCAGAGAGGTGCAGGGGTTCAGAGGTAAGGAAGAATAATGGGCACTAGAAAGTAGTTCAGTAAACCTAGAGCAGTGTATGACAGGGAGCAAGAGCCAGAGCTGAAGGTCTTGTGTGCCAGGCTAAGAATTCTGAGTTATTTCAAGGGAAAAGGGTAGCCATGTGTATTAGCCTCTTCACATTGCTGATAAAGACATCTGAGACTGGGCAATTTATAAAAGAAAGAGGTTTAATGACTTACAGTTCCACATGGCTGAGGAGGCCTCACAATCATGGTGGAAGGCAAGAAGGAACAAGTCACATCTTAAATGGATGGTGGCAGGCAATGAGAGAGCTTTTGCAGGGAAACTCCCCTTATAAAGCCATCAGATCTTGTGAGACTTACTATTACGAGAACAGCATGGGAAAGACCCACCACCACGATTCAGTTCTCTCTCACCGGGTACCTCCCACAACAGAAGGGAATTATGGGAGCTACAAGATGAGATTTGGGTGGGGACACAAAGCCAAACTATATCACCATGGAAGGCTGTGGAGCTGTGATGTGACTGATTCAGGCTGTAGGAGATCACTCTGGCCACTATGTGACAATTAGAATGGAGTGAGGCAATACTAGGAATAGAGGGTCCCTGGGGCAGCTGTGCAGAAATCTAAGCATAGGATGAGAATGCAGTGAGAACTGGGGGCCCAAGGTGAAACAAGGAAAGCCAAATGGATTTGAGTAGAAGCAAAAGGACTTGGCAATGTATTCAGTTGTTCAGAGTTTGGAGGGAAGTAGAGGAGGCAGGCAATGAGAGGAAGGACAAAATCAAGCGAGACCCTAGGATGCTGGCTTGTGTTGCTGAGCAGAAAGATAAGAATAATCAACAATGTTATAAAAATTATTTTCAAGATATTCAGCTTCCAGATATCTTAATGGTACATGCATGCATGACCAAGACTACAATATACATTTATGATTTGCCGTAAGAGTTCTGAGGTTACTCGGTGTTCTGTGTGTCATTGAACGTCTGTGTAATAGCTCATTTTTCAAAAGTATCATTTGCCAGAGCCCTTTGACTTTATTATTCTGATCATCAAGATAGTTTCCTTATGAGGAAGCATTCTTGCCAACTCACCTAACCACATATCTGAAACATCAGATGTGGACAGGTTGGCTGATATTTTATCTTTTGTAAAATTTGCCTTACCTTAAAGGTTTTCCACTTTAAAGGCCACAAAGGAGATTTGTGGTCTTTCCTTTTTAGAAAGTAAAAGCCAGATATAGGTTCAAATTTGAAAATAAAGACTAGTAATGATTTCTTATAACTAACACAAATCCCCACTGAGTCATTAAAGATACTCAAGACCAGATCTTGACTGTAAAGCTTTATGTGAATCCATTCCATAATTGTACTTATTCCTCAATTTCACCTAAGTGATTTCTATAAAATAACATTCTTTGATTATCTAATATGAGTTATAGCATATGAATTATGGATGACCTGTTTGTATAGATGATGGTAAGAATGTTATAACAAGATCATGTTTCTGAAAATAAAAATTATTCTTGAGGTTTAGATAAAGAAATGTTTCACTAACAAAGGGCTCTGAAAGAACGTTGGCATCAGTTAAATGAAGGTATGAATGGTGGCAGGCCAAGAAAACAACTGAATATTACTTCCTTGATTCCAAAGGTTTGATATTTTCATTTATAATAAATGAGTAATGATCAAAATTTTTTACCAGAAATAAAAACAATAAAATATATTGTGGGAAGTGTTACAAGGGAATGTCTCCTGTCCTAACAACTTGAAAATAAATAGATTTTCAACATGAAGAACATAATTCCACAATGATAGCACTGGGCACAATATATCATTTTTGGAACATTTTGAGGCTTTAAGACTTTAGTCTAGGTTGAATACCCTTTGCAATATACATGTGTGTACATGAGTTTGGGGAATGGTGATCTGTGTACAAACATGTACACAAACAGAAATGTGCATTGGCCTCAAAATGAGGCCAATGTAAATTTTGTAAAATGAGGTAGGGAGAGTGAGAGCAAGATTTTAAAAACAGATGTTTATGAAAAACTTTTTTATTCACACACACACGTATACACTCTATTCCAAAAGCAGAATAAGATATATTAATATAAATAAAGTAGATCTGGATTCAGGCCCTAACGACCTCATGGCTTAACAGACAAAGAAAAAAATGTAAAATAAAAAGTGGCTTAAAAAATTTTAGGAAATTCAGGAAAGAAGAATGTTAACTTAGGCTCAGAAAGAATCAGGAAAGTGTCATAAAAGATCACCATTTCAGATACAAAAAGAAATAAAGACTGAATCAGTCCTACTACTTGATAGCACAACAGGGTGACTATAATCAATAATTACTTAACTATGATTTTTAAATAACTTAAAGATTGTAATTAGATTGTTTGCAACTCAATAGATAAATGCTTGAGGGGATGAATACCACATTCTCATGATGTGCTTATTTCACATGTCATGCCTGTATCCAAATATACGCCCCATAGATATATACACCTACTATACTATTTACCCACACAAATTAAAAATAAGTTTTTTTAAAAAATCACCATTTCAGCTAGGCGTTGAATAATAGGGATAATATGAACATATGGAGAAGGGGAGGCAAACATTAGCGTTTAAAAAAAATGAAGAAAGAGATAGATAAACATATAGATACAAACATTCACTAAATCGTACCATTGAGCCAGGAGTGTTCCTGATCATATCTAATCCTCAGGACGACCTGTGAGGCGGAGCATTTTCTTCACGTTCTGGGAAGGAGGAACCAGGTTCAGAAAGTCTCCTGTGGTCATGGGGCTGGGAAGTGCCACACAGGAGCTCTTGGACCCAAAGCCCACGTTCTCTGCTCCAGTTGTTTACACTTCCTCAAAGATTTGGCGACAGGAGCTTATAGGATGAAGGGAAGAGCAAAGCTTCCGTTTGACTGGAGGGCAAGATAGCGCAATGTCCAAAGTAGAAAGTAAGGTTTTTCCTTCTTGTTGGTATTACCTGACGAGGGCCAGAATTTAAGGGTCTATTAGTCATAGATGGCGTGGAGTGTGTGCTCCCTATGTTCTGGGCACTGTGCTGAGAACCTTCTGTGTGTTATCTTATTTGATCTCATAACACCTCTGTGTTTTTCTGTGAAAGCACAGAGGGTTAAAATAAGCTTATTTCCAAGGTCAAAGATCTAGGATACGGTGGAGTTGGGATTCATACTCACTGATACTAGACTCCAGACAAGAACCTGTGGTCCTAATTACTAAACACAGTGCACTAGAAAGCACACTTATGTTACATATGTCATATGTACGTGTGTGTATAAATATGCATGTATACAGAAATGTGTGTTTACTTTGTGTGTGCACACACATGCACAAGATACACCCCTCAAAAATTTCATGCCTATCAGTGATCTCCAGATATGCTTGTGTTGACATGTTTGCATTTAATACAATTTGTTTAACTAATGATCATATTACTGTTTAACTAAGGATCATATTACTTGGTGATATTTTCTTCATTTGGCCATGAATTAAAGAGCATTTCCTGGGCACCTGCTTTAAGCCAAACTTTCTGTAGACAGCAGTATTCAAAGCTAAGATATAACTCCTGCCCTTAGAGAAGCTGGTAGATTTAATAAAAAATATGTATTGGATTATTGTTTTCAATTTGTTTTTTGCTTTGCTAAGAATACATAGAGATAACAGTTTTAAATTATAAGTTTAAAATGACTCAAATAAGCAAAAACCTGCTAGTTTGCTAAGCATCAGTTAAATAATGAGCATTGTTAAATGATGAATATATGTCATATTGCAATGTCAGTTTCACAGGCAGATTTACTAGGAAGCTAATGAAGTAGGATCTTCAAGATTCCTCCGTTTTATTGACACATTCTGAGACTCTATTCTTATTTTTGTGACCATTCATGTATATTCCTTTTCTTAAGAGTCCTCCCTTCACATTTTATAACTTTTAGGATCTAAGAGGACCAAATATCCCCCTGATCAGTCTTAATAATTTAAAGGCAACCCAGTGATTTGGGATTGATTTCACAGTCCACAAAAAAATAAAGAACTCTTTCTTTCCTATGATACTCACCTCTGTTTGGTATCTGCATTTTAGTTACTCCACTAGATAACCATGCTAGGGCATAAGTACTAATAAAAATTAAAACTCAAATCAATGATCATCTCTACGCATAAAGAAGCCTGCAGTGGGCCTTGAAGCAATAAAGTAATTTGAATGAGAAATACAAACCATGAAAAACATAGTACCTACTACTTCAAATAATCCCTAAGTGACCTTTAGATAATTTTTCTTCTTGGACATTTGAAACACTTTGCTAGTTTAACTTCTTAAACCTGAACTATTGAGATAGAATATAGGTATTACCTCCATTTATGGGGCATTGACTCTGATCAAGGAGATTTAAAAGAAATTTTGTTTATTTAATTTTGGTAATATTTTTCAGTGAAAAGAGCTCCTGTTTAAATATATATATGTTTGGGCCTGGGACCATGGCTCACACCTCTAATCCCAGCACTTTGAGAGGCCGAGGTAGGTGAATCACCTGAGGTCAGAAGGTTGAGACCAGCCTGGCCAACATGGTGAAACTCCGTCTCTACTAAATACACACACACACACACACACACACACACACACACACACACACACACATATATCAGCTGAGCTTCATGGCAGGTACCTGTAATCTCAGCTACTCTGGAGGCTGAGGCAGGAAAATCACTTGAACCTGGGAGGCAGAGGTTGCAGTGAGCCAAGATTGTGCCATTGTACTCCAGCCTGAGAGACCAGAGTAACCCCATCCCAAAAAAAAAAAAAAAAATTCATGATTCTTGCTCTCCAGGAAAAACATCTTTCAAAGACGTTGGAAGATATTTCAACATTGAAGGAACAGAGAAATCTTTGCCTTCAGGTTTGACTTCACCTAAAGCATTTGTAATAGATTCCCTGCGTGGCCTCAGATGCTAACTTCTTAGTGGAGTAATGGCATCAAAACTAATTTACGTATAACTTTATTCACATATTCTTCTCTTTAAGGATTTTGTTCTCACAGATTTTTATTGTGGCAATCAGTATATTTTTGGCCCAAACCATTTATGCATTCTTTCGACTAAGCAAAATGTATTGAGAACCTATGATGTGATGGATGTTGATCCAAGTGCTGGAAGCAGCAATGAATTAGAAAGTCTCTACCATTATGAAGTGAGGGAGAACCTTGAGGAGGTATCCTTCAAATGTTGCTCTTGCCAAAGTATGTTGTGGAGTTGAGAAAGCTCTACCAAAGCAGTATATGACTGCTAGCAAAATATACATTATTTCATTTCCACTTGCAGCTTATAAAACCTGTCATTCATTTCTAAAAATACCAGATTTTCTAGCTCTAGCTTGGGGTTGCCATTGATTGCCAGTAGAATTTAACGAAATTTCCTTTCTGAGGCCAAATGCATGTCTCAGCACTGTCCATGTGGAAATGGTCAATACAGTTTGACCAGTAATAGGTTTTTGATTGTCTAAGGGAACATCCGGATCTTTGACCTCACAAGCAGTTATACAACAAGCCCTTATCCCTGTGGAAAAGTGTTTGTTCCTTTGTGGCTCAGAGGCCCTGCGTTTGCATATTGGGCTTCATGTTCTGGAAGTTATTTTCTCTAGCAGTGAGGTTATTTAATTCCAAGGACTGGTTTGAATTTCTTTTTAAACTATAAGTGTATAGGATTACACTTAATTGTTGGTTTATGTACAGGAGCATTGCTGCACTGAGCTGCAAGGAGCATATTATAAGTACATTTTTGTCCTAAGTAAATATTCATTCAGTTACATGCTAGATGAGAGCCCATGAATCTCTCAATCATGATGTCTGGAGATCTGGACATCAGATATGCAAATATCTGAGGATATTGCTGGTATTATCTATTAATCTTTGGCTCTCTGTTAGGGTCTTATAAAGCAGCTTGACGATTGCAGTGTAAATCAGGAAAATGAATGCCTAAAGCTTGGACACCTCGACCAGATGGCTCACACACTTTAACAAGTGTGAGTCCATATTTTCTGGCAATACACAGTCAGACAAAAAGGCGCTTTGTCCCAGCAGCTCACGGTGTTGTCTGCCCAGGGGCAGCAGCAACACAGACTGAGGTCTTGGTGCACATGATATCAGACTCAGGGGCAAGAACATAGAGTTCTGTTCTGTTTCAAATCTTCCTCTGAAGGTGACAAGCACAGGAATGATTTTCTTGAAGTACAACATGTTCTTCCAGCAGTCTCTGAGAGGGAGATACCCCTGAAAGGGTGAAGGAAGGACTTTTGTTCCAGGACTCTGCTTCCTCCACCTTCGAGGATCCAGAGGCCTGACTGTTCATCACCCATTTCAGCACATCCTCAGTGCTCACTCTCTGCATGATTCAGAAGGCCACAGTCTTCATAATACAGTCATACTAGACTTAGAATTTTGACAAGCCATGTTGTCATTTCTATGATCTATGCTTCATAAAGGCCATATGGAGTACACTAGATCTAAAGGAATCCATCTGATTGTGAACACACGGTGTGAGGCACTACTGAGAAGGGAGTCGGAGTAAGGAGAGCCTCTGGTGGCATTTCCCAACTTGGCTGATTGACACAACAAAGAGTGTTAGATATCACTGGGAGGGTGTCATCACTCACTAACAAGGTGGTTCGCCACTTAGCAGAACCCTTTTCCCACCTTCAGTGTGGTGGGGAGCAACATTGGTTAGCAAACGCGGCGGCTACATATGGCACTCATGTTACAGAAACTTCCTAAGCCCTTTTGGGATCTCTCCATTGCCTTGAACAGATGGCCTGTGAGCTGCGGGGACTTTTTCCAGATTCACGGCCTGAAGCATCTAGGCTTGCGTCCAATCACTAAACGGAGTCCTGCGGGGCCCTTCCTCATCTGGCCCCTGCCAACTTCCCCAGTCTTGTGTCTGTCCACTCTCCAGCTCTCCTGTTATCTGAATCCCATTCCCTTCTAGCCATTCTTAATTTTCTTCATTTCCTCAATTGCTTTTAGAGTTTTGCATCCACAGTTTCTCGCACTTAGAGCAAACACCCTCCCAGCTTATCTTGTGCCTCCAACCCCCACTGAAGACTTGTTTAATACTAGTTTCTCTCCTTTATTAGTCAGAAAACATTATATTCAGAAAGTTTCCCACACCCATCAGGATGTAACCAGTTTGGCTGATCACCTAGAAGGGACCCCTCTTTCCCAAACCCAGGTGGGTTCTTCCCACTTCCTCAATGACAAGGATAAGGGTACATCAGACAGGATCACCACCTCCATCCTGCCCCACTGACCTCTGCTCCCCAGGCCTCTGGCCTTGCAGGAGGACCAGGGCTCTCCATCATGGGAGGAGCAAAATCTTCCCCTCCTAAAACACCATGATTTACGTGGTAGAACTTGCTCTGTATCTTGTACACACTACCACCAAATGACCCTATTGGACCTCCTTCCTGCCACAAAACCACATACACAGCAGGACCCATGATGGTTTTAGGGTACACAAAATGCTTTCACGTGCATTACATTTCTGTGGAGGAGTGACCTTTGTTATTCCCTCTGCTCTACAGTGAATTTCGAAAGGATAAGTAAACTATGCTTAAGAGCACATAGCTATTGAGAAATAGGTTTGGGATTTGAATCCTGATACACTCAGTTCTTTCCATTATGTGCACCAATCTGGTTGTTTTTTTCTTTTTTTTTCTGTACCGCCTCCTGTTTTCTCCAACACAAAATGTCTATGGACTTCACCTTTTAAAACTGACTACATATAAGTGAAATGTGTTTGGCTTTAGTTGTCTATCTTTCTGAAAAAAAGTGTGGCTTAGGTGTCAACCCTTGGGATTCTGAGATGATAGGTAAAAGATGAAATAGTATTGCAGAATTCTGACATAATTTTTGCACTGTGTCTCAAGAGGTGTGGCATATGTATTTGTGTCTGCTACAGGGAAATTCCCAGAGCCCATACCAGAATTATTCCCAAAGCATCTTGCACTGAGATGCCTAGTCAGTTCCTATAACTGGGTGCACGAGAGACCCCAGTATACTCCATGCCATCAGCCATCACAGGTACAGGTTTTTCTAAAATGGAGCTTGTGCAGAGGCGATAGTCTTCTGCACAATGTAAAAGGCAGTCTTCAGTGTGCATTTCGACGGTGCTGTGGGAGTTAGGACTAACCAGGATGCGTGAAGACAATGCTGCATGACGAGGAGAGTGCAACGGAAGACGCAATGACTCTGGGCCCGCACCAGGCCGTCCCGACCCGGGATCTCCCTGCGGGGGGATGAGGAGATCTTAGCCATGTCGCCTTTCTAGTGCCCTCTACTGTCTAGGGACAACATGACAGAAAACACAGTTCCATATTTTGGAAATTTGCTTAATCACTAAAAAATAAATAAATAAAAATTACTCTTCAGCTGAAACCAGGTTTTCCAAGTTTTGGTTCATACTAAGTAGTTTTTAAACATTTAAAAATAGGTATATGTAATAAAATGCTGAGAGACTCTCTGGAGACAGCTGCTGCTGGCACTGCTCTAATAGAAAGCATACGCCATTGAGCTAACATTCTGTTCTTTGACTGAAGAAGAAAACAAAGCTGTTAAACGCTGGTAAGCTCATTTTCCAATAGCAATAGCATTAATATCTTTCAAGTCACTCCTAACCATAGCTAATTAGAGGTTTAGGAAGGATGGCTCTTCTGGAAGGGTCACCTCGGGTTTCGCAGCCCACAGATTTGCTGTTGATTGTTGGCAACAATGGATTTGTGTAGAATTTCTGCTCGGCCTAAGGTGATTATCTTTTTTTTTTTTTTTCTTTTGCTGGTGTGTCTCTTATTTTGACTGGCTGAGGTTGGGCTGGACGATGTGGGCCTGATTCGAAAGCAATGCCAGGTTGTTGCCGGAGATCTGCACTGACAGACTGTTGAAAACTTATTAGTCTCTGACGTTTTAACAGCCTGCAATGGGACGGAAATCTGCTCTTTCACTGGAAAAGCTTAAAAAGGAAAATATGAGCTCTAGCTGAAATCAGTCCCAGTTCCAAATCTGCCATCCTCTGGCACCGGAGTGCTGCCACAGTGTGTAGAGTTTAAGGCCTGACTGTACCACCCACACGGTAGACAGGACTGCCTAAAATGATGCGGACCTGGGCCATTGTCAAGTAGCAGACCCTGAAAATGCATCTTCTGGGAACTGGGGTGTTCTCAATGCTAGGTGCTAATGGCTTCACCAGCAGGAGAAATCAGCCTCACTGAAGTATCAGCTGGGTGGTTGGGGGAATTCTTTTGGTCATAGCCTTTCTATGAGATAATTCAAGAAAAAGGCTAAGAAACACTCAGTGTTGGTATCCTCTTTGGGGTAGCTTCTACTTCAAATGGGCAAAATGATGGTCGCCAGTATTGTTGGTGACAGACATCTGGACCCAATCAAGACCTATAATACAGAGATATCTATATTGTAATTATTTAATACAGTGCTAAAGTTATTCATTAAGCACCCCGGTTCTTCCAAAGCAAACCTAGCCTCTCCAGCCCAGCCCAGCCCATAAAGATTTTTTTAAATCACTTTTGACCCCAGTTTTTCTCCAGTCTCCTCTGTGATGACCACTTTGATTAAGCTCTCTGCTTTCACCCATAGCAGTTCTGCTCCCAACCTGGGCAGCCACTCGCAGGATCCTGACCAGGTTTCTGGATTTTGCCCAGGCAGCTACCTAAGCTTGGAGGAGCCCTTTCTTTCATCAGACAACTCTTTCCTATGCTCTGGACAGGCCTGCAGTCATCTCTTTCAAAGCCTTCTCCAGTAACCCCGGTCAGGGGTGGGCAAGAAGTATTGAAAGTGCCCAAAGCCTTCTATGTTTTGACTTCAGAGTAGGCTACAAACTTCTTGAGGACAGGACCTAGGCTGAATCTCATTTCATTTTGTATCCACTCATGGTACAGTATCAGCACAGAGTAGGCACTCAGTAATGTCTTGCTGAATGTTCACTTACTCATTCACCCATTTGACAGACATTAATGGAGTTCCAAATTTCCAGGCGCTGCCAGGGAGCTCAGTCTCTTAACAGGAGATATCTGTATATGCTCTACAGACCTAAACTGCTTTTCTCTCCAGGCCTGTCTTCTAGGGGTCTGGCTTTGATTAGTACCATTCAGTTCTTGGTGGGGAAAAGTGTGAGATGAGAAGTGACCCAGATGTTTGGACATGTCATCTCAATGTCAGGTTTCACCCTTCGTCACCCCATCACAGCTGCACATCATGTGGCTACATCTATGGCAGTGCTTACTGGTGTGTATGCAAAAATGTCCTGGAAAAATAATCTCTTCTCATGCTACCCCAGAAAACTTCAGGATAGCCCACAGAACTGTGGTAAGGCATTATTCATTCATTCATTTAATTCACATTGGGAGTGCCCATTATGCATTAGTCATTTTCCTAGACATTTAGGGATTCAGTGGTGAGCAAATAAAATAGATGTAATCCCAATTAATACGTCAGCATACAGGCATTTGCCTTGTATACCTAAAACCTCATTTGGGATATTCATGTATTATGTGGCAAACTTGCAGAATTGAAGTAAGTAGAAAGGAAGCGAGGGCGGGGGTGAAGGCAGCCTGTGCTGAAGCTTTGCCTACTCCAGATTCCTTTTGTCACTCTTGGGACAAGGTGTGCTTTACTTTCAGCTACACTTCAGCAACTTCCCCACAGACTGACCATGGGTAACACTTTTTCAGTTCAAGAAACTTAGGTTTGATTTTTTTCCCTCCCCAAAAAATGACTCTAGTTATGTGTCAGGGGTTCTTTTTGTTTTATTTTGGTTTGGTTTGTTTTAACAAGCTATCCAACACAGTCATGGAGTTGTTGAGTTTTTCTGTATTTCTGCAATAGCATTCAGTGTTTAGTTACTAGCTTCATGGGTATCAAGAGGCAATTACACCAATCAATTTCTAAGCCCTGGATCACTGCCATGGTTCTGTGTTCTTGAAGTCAGCAACTCAGTGATGCTTCCTAGTTTTCCATTTTCCCAGATGTGGTCCACTGGCCTACTAAGCTCCCAGCCTGGTGAGTCAATTTCAGAGTGTTTTGAGTGTCCTTTCTGGAGACCTAGCCTATAGCCTAATCCTCCAATAATTTCATAAACATCTAATTCCCTTTATCAAATTCCTTTCTGCTCAAGAACAATTATAATGTAAGAAGAAAATAATAAAAGAATCCTAGCCTATTAATTACTTTCTGATAACATTTAACATTACCTACTTGCAGAAAACTCTTACTTTCTTGGCTAACACTCAGGCAAACCTCCAAGCATCAAGGATTTCTGTCTTTGGTTTTATTAGTTTGCTAATGTTTCCTCTGTTCTGAAGATATCAAGACACATTCTCTAAAAAGATTAGTTGCTGGAGGTCCACTGAGAAAATAATAAATTCAAGTTATAGTAACTACTCAGAAAAATAAAAAAAATATATTTGAAAGCTTATCTGGAGCAGAAAAAACATTAACTGGTTTAAGAAAGCTGGAAGTGCTGTCAATTGAATGAGAACAAAACATTAGCTTTTCACTATTTTTAATAACTTCTATTGAATATGATATGGAACTATTACCAATATTTTAATATTATCAAATTAGATATAATTTTTCTTTAAGGAAAAGAGATTAATACTTAAGGGTGATTTTAAAAATAACTCCCAACATCAATTTTTTTATAACTAAATGTATAGTGAAAGTAATGAAAAAAATACAGTTTACTTAAAAGAAATAAATTTTGTGCATCTGATTTAGTTCATGGAAATTATATTATTTTAATTTAAAATTATCTTAATGTATGGATAGGTACAGTATTTTTATTATGTTTAAATGACAAATTATATATATGTATGTGTGTATATATATACATCTATATATATCTATAGATATATAGATATGATTTACAACGTGATGCTTTGAGATATGTGTACACTGTGGAATGGCTAAATCAAGGTAATCAGCATTTGCCTTACCTCACATACCTAACATTTTGTGGTGAAAATACTTAAGATCCATTCTCTTAGCAATTTTCAAATATACAATACATTATTGCTGTAGTCACCATGTTGCACAATAGATTTCTTGAGCTTATTCCTCCTAAGTAAAATGTTGTAACATTTGACCAATATCTCCCCAATCTCATCCTCTAACTTTACCACCTCCCAAGCTCCTGGTAACTATTATTCTACTGTCTGCTTCTAAGAATTCAACATTTTTGGATTCAGCATGGAAGTGAGATCATATGGTACTTGTCTTTCTGTACCTGACTTATTTCATTTAACATAATGTCCTCCAGATTCATCCATGTTATCACAAATAACAGGATTTCCTCCTTTTTTCAAGAGTGAATAATATTCCATTTTCTTTAGCCATTCAACCATTAATGGACACTTAGGTTGGCTCCATACCTTGGCTATTGCAAATAATAGATGCAATATTTTGTAGCATCCATCTTTCTCTTCCCGAATAAAAGTCCAATTTTAGATACAATGTAGAAAATTCTTAATAAAAATTAGCAACCAACTTGTGAAATATTCTGACTTTTAAAATTAGAAGAATTTCTTCATTTTCAATCCAAAAACAATATGAGAAAGTAGAATTTTAATGGATGGGTTAAATGTATTTTTATTATTGTATTACAGTCTTATCTACAATAATTTAAATTAGCACATTCTTGTTCATCATAAAGTGAAAACTAAACTTGCAATGATATTATGTTGTAGATAACATTATCCTGTTTTACAGATAAGAAAGCAGATTTGCAAAACTAAATGCCCATGATAGTACAGTGACAAGAAGAGGCAGCAACAGGATTTGAATTTGGATCCGTCGGATCCAAAGCATATGCTCTACTAGATGGCAATTCTTGCAAACAGCCAGTAGTTGGTGGGTGAGAGAAGGGGATAGAAGTAAAGATAGTCTATTTGGTCAAGGCAATGAGCAGGTCAAAAGTAGCCAATATTTGAGAATCTAGGTATCTTGGTCAAGTATCTGGTAAGCTGTCAATATTTATTCTATCATCACTGGAGAAGAGTATTCCTGAGTGAGTGGTACAGCCTGTGCCTCAATTTTCTACTCTGCTAAGAGTACAACTAGAGTGCGAAAAGTAGATGCACATCATTTAGTGCAAGGCTTAGCCCATAGTGTGAGCTCAAATGTTAGCAAGTCCACAAATATTTAGTCTACCTAATCCACAAAGATTTATGAAGGTCCTGGTATGAACAAGACACCAGGGTTACAATAATGAAGCATGTTAGGAACACTAACAGTGAACATGGTTTGACTCTTTATGGTCTATGAGGGCAATGGACATTACACATATGAATTCATATCCTATGTGCTATGAAAGGAGATCATGTGCCTTGGTCTCTCTGTTGCTAGCAGAGATCCAGCCTCTTGGACAGGGACTTTAATAACTATGCCCTATTATTTGGAGGCAGTGTTGGCTGGAAGAGATTGGCATGAACAAGGCAAGTTGGTCTCAATATTTCAGACTCAGAAGACAAGACAAAGATAGAATCCCTTAGGAGAGATTGGATCCTGAGTATTAGGCAGAATCCTGGTAAGCAGCACCAGGTACAAAGTCAGCATCACCTCAGCAGGGTGCTTGGATAGGGATTCCCAGCAAGCTTGACTAGAGCATGGAAGGAGGAGGGCTGCAGCACCGGAGAACCCAGCAGGGCACAAGACCTTCCCCCAGGGCAGATCCTGCAGTTCTCTGAAACTTAGACCCTGTGGCTTAACCCAATTAATCTTGTAAACTGGGTCATCACCCTGGGTTGCACAGCAAGCAGAAGCCTGGCAGCAAAGGCTGGGTAAACACTGGCATCAATAGGAAAAAGCACTAGAAAGAAACTGGTTTCTTTCAAGCCCTGTGAACAATCAGATTCCCTTGGGTGTTGCTTTCAAATCTGTTGCCATCATCAGGTAACTACAAAACAGGGCAATTAAAGAGCTAGTTAAAGGTGCCTCAGCAATTTTCCAGACCCCTAGGGAGATGAAGTCAAGGAAGAGGACCCCCTCATTGTCATTGGAAGGGCCCCCACATCTGTTCTTACTGCTTGATGATGAGCTTGTCTGGCCAGTAAACCCAGGCAGGTCATGACTGTTAAGAAATGCATGCTTCACAGGAGTTTCAAAAATTCTTCCTGGATTTGGTTATGGCCAGAAAAGAGAGCAAGACTCCAGCTCCTGTGCCCTCACTGACATCAATTTGTCTGTTGAGTAACACATATAAGGCTGCCCTTGGGCTATTGTAGCAAAGAGAAGTTATGCAACCTCAACCCATCAACCCCTTCCCCCAAAAGGCCCTGCAAGGAAAGAAGAAAAGCTCTTCCTTCACAGCACATGTATGAACTTTGTCTTAGCAAATGGCAGGAGAGCGCCCTAGGGTCCTGGAGTTATTTCCTTGTAGGACTCAAAATGTGAATTGATAGAGCTTCCTAGCACTTTGTTTTGCCAAGAAGTTTAAAATGTTTAGGAAACCTCTAATCTTTCATTTAAAAATATTAACTCCTTCAGGTCAAAAAATATCACTTTAAAATGCAGGTAATGCAGAAAATGGATCCTAGTAATTTGGAAAGGTTTAATGTCTACCAAAACAACAAAATAGGAACAAATGGTATGATCAGACTCCATGAGTCACTAATCCTCACATTTGCTTCTCTGACCTGACTTGGTGGCATATATATTGGCATTCCCATGTTACTTATGTATTTATGAAGAAATAAAGCATGAAGAGATTAGGTGACATGATAAATATGACACTAGGTGAGCAGAGTAGCTGAGAAAAAGCTCAAGATGTAGGATCTCCATTGAGAACTCAGTGCTCTTTTGCAACCTTGAGCTGCATCCAGCCTCCTTCCTCCAGAGTCAGGCCTCTTGACTCACAAAAGCAGCTTGCTTTCTTTTCACATCACTGAACCAACTGTCCATCTCCTCTACATAATGTGGGCCATCGTAAAAAATGGATTGACTTGAGTGTGACAGCATCATTCTTTCTCCTCTCAACTTGCTCCTCTTTGTACAAAAGGATGTCGTAATCAGGTGTGAAGAACATGAATTCTCACATCCAGGAATTGTTTCCCTTTAAATTACTTTGTCTTATAAGATATAATGTGTAGATACAGTAAAGATAGATGGGAGTGGGATTAACCAAGTTGCGAACAAGAAAAAAAAGGGAAAATGAGTGAAGGTAGCTCATCTTTAGTCTCCTTAAGGGCAAAGGAAACACGTAGTGAAAACAAATTATTTGAAGACAGTCCAGTCTGCTACCAAATGGCCTCCCAAGGAAGACAGGCACAGAGATGTATTGTGCAAAGGGCCATTTTTGTATTCAGAGTTGTGAATATGAGGACAATTCTTTCTTATTTCAAAATACTTGAAGGAAAACGTTCAGAGAATAATTTAAGGGGCACATCATTATAGAAAATGTTGATAGCCCCTGTGTGCCCTCCAACACTTCATTTCTCAGCATTTCTTCCTCCTGCCCTAAATTTGATGCTTCATTATTCATTGCATGTTTTTTTGCTTTTTCTATAAATTAATGTAACCATAAACAATATGTACTATTTTCAGATATTTTCAACTTCATAAAATAGGAACAGTTTTTTTTTTCTTGGTTTAACATTATACTTTTATGGTTTTTGTTTTGAGATAGTGTCTCACTCTGTTGCCAGGCTGGAGTGCAGTGGCGTGATCTGGGCTCACTGCAACCTCCACCTCCCGGGTTCAAGTGATTCTACCGCCTCAGCCTCCCGAGTTGCTGGGACTACAGGTGTGCCACCACACCCAGCTAATTTTTGTATTTTTAGTAGACACGAGGTTTCACCATGTTGGCCAGGATGGTCTCTATCTCTTGAACTTTTGATCCACCTGCCTTGGCCTCCCAAAGTGTTGGGATTACAAGTGTGAGCCACCACGCCCAGCCTTATGTTTTAAATATTATATATGTCTTGTATAATTTTCGTGTTATATATTTTATATTATTTGAATATTCCAGATTTTTTATATTATATATTTTGTGTAGACATATTAAATATGTTTTACAGCCTATATAGCTCTAATTCTCTAATTTTAACTGTTATATCGTATTCCACTTATAAATAACACTTATTTTCTTATCTGTTTTGTACCAAGACATTAAAGTTGTATGTGAAATTTCTCTAGCTATAAATCTAGAAGACAACTTGCCATGTCATAGACTATGAACATTTCATCTTTGCTGGATTTTGCAAATTTTTTTCTAAAGCGATTGTATCATTTTATACTCCATCCCCCAGTTTGTGAGAGTATCCATTTCTCTACAGCCTTGAAAACACTTGTTATTACCAGACTTCTAAATTTTGTGAAATTGACAAGTTGAAAGTAAACCTCATTTTATCTTTAATTTGCTTGCCTCTGATCACAGCTATGGTTGAATATGTTTTCTGTGTTTATTGACCATTCAGATTTTTCCTCTTCTATGAATTGCTTGCTCATGTTCTTTATCCATTTTTCTATTACATTATTTGTTATGTTCTCATTGATTTGAAAGATTTATGAATATATTCAAGTACTGACCATTTGTCAATATATTCATCGTACAAATGTGGTATATTCTTAAATAACTGATTGTATCTCTGGAATTTGCCTTGCACAAAAGTTTTAACAAGCAAGTTAAAACTAAGATATAGATAAGAAAGTTGATATTTCCGTGAGTCTGTGAGTTCAGGAAAAGCATTATGAATGCCAGTTTTTCATTATTTCTCTACTTGTTTTTCCTTCCAAGTTCAGAGAGATGAAGTATAGGCCACATAGCTTTACTGTTGAAAATATCTGTGCTTTGCAGAATGGGTAGTGTAGAATACTATGGGAGATGAATAAGGACCAACTTTGAGAATAATTAGCCCAGATTATTGGGCCTAATAGATTGCATACCTTCCACTGAAATAGAAACTGTTTCAAACCAAATGCATTTCTAACTGTGACTTCTCATGGGAGTGCACAGAATCAGCTCTATGCAAGGACATAAGGCATTCAGAAACAATCTATTCCAACTTACCCCTCAAATATTTTACTACCAGGCAAGTCTCTACTCATAATGTAAGTCCCTAGACTCAGGTGACCAATGAAAACAAAAGTAGAATAATGTTATGATAATGTTGGGTCACATGGATATACTGCCTTGGGAATCTTGATATGAAATCTTAAAATAACCATGGCTATCTTTCTATTTCAGAGGTGTGGCGAAATCTTGTTTGAGAACCCCGATCAGAATGCCAAATGTGTTTGCATGCTGGGTAAGGAGGATTCTTCTTTTAAATATTTTAAGCATGTTGATGTCATGTGGAGTTATCATTGTTCTGTTGCCTTTTTGACTGTCTCTTGTTCCGTTTTGAAGAGGCCGATAGGTTCTTTTATGGGTTTATAGACAGTTATAACACATTTATATGTGTAACACCTGATAATGAAGAAAGGTTTTGATTTTCTTAATTGTCAGTCAGTCAAGAACCATGCTTCCAAGTCTTTCAAAATTTTTCTTGGATCATCAGCATAATGTAGAATTAAGCGGTTTATATTCAGGCAGCTCTGATGAAAAGGTAAGAATCGCTTTGTAATTGCTAAACCAGAGATGGATGACAAGATAGATAAGTAAACTATTAAGTTTTTACATCATGCCACAAAACCCTTACTTAGAATTCCTGGGAGAAACATATATTTGAACTGCTAAAATCTGAAATCAGCACAGCTATTATCCACACAGCATTTGTAAGAAAAAACAACATTGTAATGAATAATCATTTGTTCTTGTAGGACAATATATCATCAATGCCTTTGACAAACTATGTTAATATATACTGTTAGTTAATGAAGTTGGTATTATTCTCCTCATTATATAAGTTAGAAACAATTACAGAGAATATAAGTGATGCACTTAACCTTAGAGTGAGAAATGGTCCAAATCATGATATGAAAGTTTCTAAACTGCAAAATTTTAGGTCTAGTGTTTAGATCTTATTTAATCCACTAAACTATGTCCAATAAAGTAGTAATTCATTATCGTAATAGATGAAAACAGTAGCAAGGATATATAAAAATAATTCTTAAATTTTATTGTCATCAAAATTTACCTTTGTAGATTCTAACCTTGAACTGTGTTTATAAGGAAAGAACAAAATTATTAATTTTAGCATTTTCCATTTACTCTGGCCATTTCATATATTTACAGCCTAGATTATTGGTGAAAAGCAGACAACGAGATAAATAGAGGCAGGCAAAGATCTTGGTAATTTGTAATTCAAAATAATCATGTAACAAATAATCAAAAGGGATACATGACTTAAGAAACAAATGAAAACCAGATATCATATTTTTCTAGACTTCTAATCTTCCTTAAATTCTTTATAAATTTCTCTTTACAGTTCTATGTTTTTATTTTAACTGAGATGGTGGCTTTACAGTAATATATCCATTGGAAAATGAACATTTTACTAGAAGCACATGAACAAAGAATAGAGCATTGCATCCATACACCCATTTCAAATATCTAATATTCCTTCCCCTTGAAAGTGTGAAATCAAAATGTCTCCAAAGTTCTAATATTTCAGGTACTAGATAGATGCAGAGATAGACAGATGATAGATAGGCAGATTAGATAGATGATGTATAGATAGATAATTGATAGATTGACAAATACATGACAGATGATGGAGAAAGAGAGAGATAGAAAGAGAGAGAAAGACAGACACAAATGGAAGCAGAAAAAAAATCCTTTGTCAAGCCATGTGTCCCAATTTTGGATTTGGGAAACTGTCTTACCTCCACATCAAATCTATTCAACAATTAATTAACTCATTTAATTTTCCACAATAACAAGATGAGGTTGGTGCTATTGTTATCTTCATTTTACAATAAGGAAATTGCGGCAAATGGTCTGATACTACAAGTACCTTATTACCACTGAATTATTATTTGACTGTAGCTTCTACCTGGTCTGGTAACTTGAATCAATGTTTAACTCGTGATAATTTTAAGCACATGAATACATTATCTATTGTGACTGAATGTTTCTGTGTCCTGGCTTCCATGTAAGTTACTTGATTAGTTTATAACTAGAACAGCAAGAGACTGTCTGCTACTCCCTGTAGATTTGAATGCACTTAAAGTAAGATCAATTATCTTTCCATCTCTTCTAGATTATGTGGTACGGTTTATATAGCTGTCAGAAAGCAATCCTACCCACCAAATGTGTCTGTAATGAATCTGCCAGATTGCACAAAATTCTAAAATTAGAAATGTATTTATATAAATCAGTTTTATGTTGCTACCAGTCATAATAATTACAGTTAATTGAGCACTTAATATGTGGCAGGTGAAACCCATCCTAAACACCTTACATAATTAGATCATTTATTCTAAGTAAATTAAGAGATGCCCTATCTTTCAAAATATAGATATCTCTGGCAATGGAAGAGTTTTAATGAAGCTGCTGCTGGTTATTAACCTTATAGATTTCATTAGTTTGTTAGATTTCATTTTTCTTAGTGATACAGAACTAAATAATAAAAGGAACCATGAGAATGAAGTTTTTATTAGTTTCAGGACACATAGGAAGAAGAAGTATACATTTTACCTTTAAATTAGACAGTAAATAATTATTGAGTGTTCAAAGGTAATATTATGCCTAGTGAGCTTGAGTTGCTCACGTAGTGAAAATTGTGCCCTTGAGGAGCTTATATTTAAGAAGGCTTAGATTTTTTTTTTTTAAGAGAATTGCTGCCACTTTTAATTCAGACACTTAAGAAGTCCTTCATTATGGATAGCAGTTCACATGGATCAACCTCACCATTAACATACATCCACCTGAAGCCCAGAGACTGCTACTTCACAGCAAAATGGTCTAAGATGATTTAAAAAAAAAAAAAAAAAAAGTAAAGTTGAATCGTTTATTCACTTAAAACAAGAGAAATCAAGTTATGAGTACATAAGTCCCTAAAACTGAGACCACATCTTGTATTTCTTCAAGAAAGACCATCTATAATAACACAAAAAGCACCTCTTCACCACTATCTAAGGTATTCGTTTGCTGCTACCTTCAGAAGGAATCTGAGATAAGGTTCTTATGATTTCCTAAAGCATTTTTTGAGAAAACTTGACATCTCACACAACAAAGTATAAGGAGTCTCTGATATTATAAAGGACTATTGTGTTTCATAAGCACTGCCAACCATAAATATAGTTATTATTTTTGCAGATACTTTTGTAACATTTTATGAATAAATTAAAATTTCTAAATGAGAAAACCAAATACATGGGGCCACACAATATTGAGATCCCTGATGGGGGCCAACCTGAGACATCCTCATCTTTCACTGGTCAAGCTCTCAGCTCACTCCCTTTGAAACCTCCCTCTCTTGAAGCCTCCCACAGTCCAGGCTTGGGTGCCTGCTGGATCCTAGCTGTGCGCTGGTTTCAGCACAGCTGAGGTAGAATACAGAGAAGGCTTACTAGCCAGGGACTCCATTTGCATTTCTTTCTCATCCATTGGCGAGTCCCCAGATCATTCTGAAAAGTACTGTTTTTATGCTTTGAGTTGTCTACCTTATGACTTCCATGGATAAACCATTCTTACCAAAAATCACGCTTCTGACTCGTTCCGTTAAATGAGACATAAATGTAAAATTCACCTTGAGTTACTCTGAAGCCCCAAATTCAGTGCAGCTTTAAATGTAACCAAACTACTGTCATGAATAGGTCTTGCAGGGAATTATTTCTGGCTTCAGGAAAACAGCTCATGTTGAATATGAAGGTAAATACAGGTATACTGTAGAGCTGACTACACTAAGCGTTAACTGTTTATTCCTTACAGTCAGAGAGGGCCAACAGGGATGATCAAGCTAAACACCAAATTGTAATAAATGTTGCTTTCTTCTTTCCTTCAGGCTCAGGGCAATGTGTTTAGAGCTTCGGCCACCCTGTTCTCCCCTCTCCACCTTCCTTTTTATAAACTTAGCCATAAGATTTTACTGAAGTTCCAATTGGCCTTGGAAGTTTACGTAATTATGTTAATGGATACACAACTGTATAGCAAGACTTTTACCTTCTTCAGGTATCATGAACAGATACTAAAAGAAAGAGAAAGTAAAAGAGACATTATCTCTCCTTGTATAATTAATGCATGAAGTATGTCAAGTTACTAAAAAGAGTTTACTTTTTAAAAGCGTAATGAAAACCGTTGGGTAAAAAAAGCCAAGAGTATTTAAAGAAATTATGTAAAATGATCAATGTTGATTCACTTCTCAGTTCATTTGTGAGCCTTGCTCTGTGAAATGATAAATCATGGGAAAAGAAACTTTCAAAAGGAAATTCCTGATCAGATTTAGTGCTTCTTTCTATTTCCTCCTTTCCTTATTATGAGTCGAATTTTTTCAAATTATAAGCCTTAATTTTTAATTTGTGATATTTTCTTGGTTCAATTTCTTCATGCTCTTTTTCAAGGTTAAATTCTTTCTCATTAGAAATTTTCAGTGGCCCTGTTTTTGTCTCGTGTATGATTTCTTTCATGTGGTTGAGTGTCATGATGATTTGAATGTACAATAAGCACTTTCTTATCTGCCATGACTTAAAAGGGAGTGTTCACATTAGATTTCTGGTAGAAATTTGTTATAAATTATTTAAATGATTGCTAACCTTCAGAATAACAGAACAAAAAATCAATATTTTATTATACAATGAACATAGGCATAGAGGGACTTGCTTTGTAGCATTAGCTCTGAAAAATTAACTGTGTACTCATAGAAGTTGCTTCATCTCTGTAGGATTTAATTCATAGTTTTCCTGCAAAGTAGAAATAAAGACATCTGTCCTTCCTAGCCCAGGGGTTTTTCTGGTAAGAGAATGAGATGTTCTCTGAGGAGAAGCCTGTTATGATGTCTGCCCTAAATATTGTGTATGTTGATGCATAAGTGCTAACAATTGAAAATCTAAAAATTGATAATAAATATAAACTAATAAAAATAAATTATTTACTGATGACACCAATGGTGTTTAGAAAAGCAGTTGAAAAGCTAAAACATTATATAAATGTGAGGACAATTTTTTAAAATATTAAATACATTCTTCAAAATTGTGTGGTGCTTTCAGGGTAGAACGAGACCTTCATCTAATTTTTATTAATCGGGTATGCATCGAGCACTGACAAGGTTGTGGTGCTTAGCCTTGGGAATCCAAAGACCAGTGGGCGTATAGTCTAGCTTTAGAGGGTTTATCCTCAGCAAGGGATTCAGGTCCTGAAGCCCAATGTATGCGACACGAACTCGACTGATACGTGCTACAGAAGAAATAAAGATAAAATATATAGGGACTTCAAAAAATGGAGAGAATGCATATAGCAGGGATGTGAAGACTCATGTATCTAGACCTGAAAGTTGAGAAAATGGCAGCACTCTAGGTGGATGCAAGATCACTCTCAAAAGCCCTGAGATAAACTGGGGAGTGTTTCTGGGAAAGTATTTCAGACCACGAGGTAGATGAAAGAATAAATTGAAAAGAAATTTGAGACATGATTATAGAGAGCTTGACTGTCATCATTGACCCTATAAAGGACACACGTACCAGATAAAAGAGAGTTCTGGTCTCTCTTATTTCGTTAGAGAGTCTTTTCAATTTAGTTATAGAGTATCAGAGAATACTCTATAAACTCCCATGAACTGGGTAGTATTAAGTAAAGCCATTCATCAGCTGCTTATGAAATTAAATAATTTTAACCCAATGCGTATGTAACCCAATCTGTATCTGGCAACCTGAATTCTGGTTTGGTTTTTTTTTTAAATACATGCTAATTCTATTTTTTTCTCCTCCTATCAAATGTCTTAGTATTTTATTAAGAAACGAGACAATATTTTCATCTGTGACAGTAGAGAAAATTGATTTTTTTCACTTTTTGGGAACTTTGTCAGCTAATAAAGTCGGGAGTTATTTTATATTTATATTTTGCCCTTATCGCTGGCCTCAACTTGTGGTTTTTGCATGTGGACACTTATGAGACATATATACATTGTTTCTTAAAAATTAATACACAATCTGTTTTAAGGCAAAAAAAAAAGATTTGGTATCAAAGTAGGCCACCGTGGTGTTGCAGAAAGAACAAGGCATTGAAAGTGCTGGCACCAGGTAATAACTGTGGGAGCAGAGGCGTGTCATTTAGGAGTTGTAGACCTGTTTATTCTTCTCTAAAATTGAATAAAAAACAATAATTTAACAATACTATTGTCGAACTGATTAGGTCTGTTGAGCATTACATGACAATAAATATTAAAACATTCAGTGAACTTGTAGAAGTACTATAAATATACATATTGGTTTTATTAATACTAATACTCAGTTTTTTCTAAGTCCTTGCACTTCATTTTGTATTTGTAATATATGCAAATCGAAAGTATTGTAGATTTTAAATATTAAATGATCTCAATTTGGTTCAAAGTGAACGGATATTTTCAAGTGCATGTTGGCAATTTAGTAATACGCATCTTATGCTCATAGGTTATAAAAGAAAGATTATTTTGCATGCACTTGACTTTACAAGTAAAGACTATGTTGAAAGACAGAAGTTTTCAAGTTGCTTGATTTCAATCTATTAAGGTTAGAATGCCTCAGGAATTTGAGTTAATTTTGACTTACACTTTCAAAGCTCTTCATTCCTGTCACTTGGATTCATCATTTCACTCTCTCTGTATCTATGCACAGACAACAAAATTGCTAAATGATATTTTCTTACTCTGCCCAAAGGGGGTAAATTGAACCTGGATATTCCCAAGGGAGGATGGTGGGAGCATCATTCCCCATCATTCACCCAAGGCCCTGCCTTGTTTTATTTTTTGTTGCTCTTACCACTAAAGGACATAGTTTCTATTTGTCCACCGCTGCCCCCAGCCTTGCCCTGCAACGCACCCACACATGCAGAATGTGATTATCACAGAAGTAAGGACTCCGTTTCATTCACTGTTGAATATCCAGCATCTGGAACATCTAGCTGTCCACTCCCTCAGAGGAACTCACTGTTTACTGAATGGACACAAACTGATGTATTTGTGAGAACAGCAGAGTCATCTGGAGTGCCTCTCTCACGTGTGTCAAAGATGGGTTGACCTAGTATTTAAAACCCTCTGCTAACATAGCCAAGGCCACGGGTCAGCTCCTATATGAACTAACTGGTGACTTCCCAAGAACACTATTCCAGGTTACTAGATAAGAAAGTGTAGAGTAGTTCTCTTCAAATAGGCAATTAGAGCTATCCTAAGAAGGAGACTAACAGATATTCATTGAGTGCCGCTGTATGCCCAGCCCTCTGTTGGAGTACTCTGAAAGTTGATATAATAATGAGCAAGGTAGAATCTCTATTGCCACAGAGTATATCCTTGGGCAGATGGAGCATTGTGCTGAGAAAACAGGAAGAGGCCCATTATTTTGTCTTCTCATGTTTATGGAAATATATAGAAAATTATTTCACCCTGAGGTTTATGGTTTAAAAGGCATTCTACGTTCTCCTACTTCCTTTTAAAATTTTACATACATAAGAAAAGCAAGTTTCCTAGCTTGAAGGTTGCTTTCCGTGGAAGGTTGCAGCATTTCCACAGCAACAGAACACCTCATTTTTGAATGCAGCTGGAAGCCAGGGCTCAGATGAGAGCTAGCTGCAAAATAACAACACAAGCAAGGTCCAAACTATCAGAACTGAAGTTGTCAAGCCCAAAAGTGACAGAAGGGTCAGTCTTGTATTGGATTAGCTTCATTTTCTGTCTGAAGGTAGAAAAAGGGAATTCAGTGAGACCCATCAGCCTTACACAAAGCTACACTTCAGAAAACATGTTCAGTCAACAAACACTTTATAGATACACATTGTGTCCAAGAGTAGGGATGCAAAGACATTGAAATTCTGACTTCTGTCCTCAGCAAGCTCCCAATCTAGTGACACAGGGACAACCACACAATGACAACATACCATGATAAACCACAATCAGGAGGGCCCAGGTCTTATGGGAGGAGGAAGGGTAGAGTGGTGTCAGGAAAGGCCTGTGCAAGACATGGTGAGGAGCTGAGTGTCAAAGAGAAGCTCCAGACAGCCCTGGAGGTTGCGGTGAGGACAGCCCAGTGGGAAAGGTGTTGGTATTTCTAAGAGCAACAGGAACCGGCAGCTTAACATGACCAATTAAAAACTGTTAAGATGGTCTTTATGCCTGGAAAATAGAATAAGAGGAATGAAACAAGGCAATCGAGTGTGGAGAGGAAGGCAGCAGAGATTATGGAGAGCCTTATAACAGGACAAGTAACCACTGAAGGATGTTTAAGCAGAGGAGCTACAGGGTGAGATGCACACTTCAGACAGATCATCTGGTTAGAGTAGAGAATGCACAGGAGGAGGACAAGGCTGGAGAGAGACTAGTTTAGGGAACAGCAGTATCTATCAGGTGGGAAATGATGAGTCCCACCTGAACTGAGACAGTGTCAGGGAGGACAGAAGGCATCAAATACAGGAAGCTTTTCAAGAGGGTGGCAGAACTCTACAATGGGTTGAGTGTACGAAATGTTATTAAACAGATAGAGGTACTGCCCTCTCCTGCAAAGGAAAGTCCGAGAGAATTGAGTCTGCATGGGGTGGGGGTGGTGGGGAGAGGTTACATTTTAGACACTGTAAATTTGAGGCAGCCAAGGAACTCTCCAGCGCAGCACAGCTCAGAAGAGGGATCTGCAAGTCAGCGGCGGCCACAACATAAGAGAAATGAGATCACCCAGGGAAAGCTGAGGAGTGAGATGAGGCTGTGCTTTGGAATGCCCAGAAGCATCTCCCAAAGGGCTGGGCAGGTTCAAAAGGAGCCTATAGAAGCCTAAATAGGTAGGAGATTAAGAAAGAGCATACAGAATGACAAAGGAAAATGAGAGAATAGTATTTTAGCCATGTTAATCAAGAGGGGAGGGGAGAGGGAGGGGAAGAAAGAGAGAGAAGGAGGGAGGGAGAGGAGTCTGAAAAAGGGCAGGGCATATGACAGATATGACGGTCTCTCTCAAAGTCTGCAGTTAGTAAGGGTATCTAAGGAGAGGAAGGATTGGAGAATGTTTTCACGGTGAGAGGAGAGAAGAACTGGCTTAAGTTTTATGAAGAGAAAGGGAGTAGTTTTGAGCCTTAAACCTGCGATTGTGAGAAGATGGTCCCCATGGGTGAAGAAGCATGGAGATGGAGACAGGCGTGCCTGTGTGCAGCCAGGCAGAGCTGGGAGAGTTTCCATCTGATCACTTCCTGTCTTTTTAAGAAGGAAATACCGAGTTCTGATGAGCTTAAGGAGAGGAGCAAGTGAATGCAAGCATACAGAACTAGGTTAATTCAAACTAATGTTACAGGAAAATTTTTTAAAATGAATAGAGGTGTTTAAAAAAAAATGTAAAGCAGTTTAGAGGACTCAGCTGAGTTAGACACTGTAAATATCAAGGCCTATTCTTTAAAAAATACAGAAAATACAAACTATGTGTTCTCAGCACTCCTTTTGGAAGAGTAACTGCTCCACGCTCATAAAGACCCTTCCCTTTATTCTCCTTAGCTGCTTCCCCATCCTCTTCCTATGGCCAGCTGAGGTAACCTGCAAGGGGATGCCCTTACCCCAGTGCACACATCCCTCTGCTTGGTACTGTACATGTGAAGTTGCTTCTCCATTTTCCCATTGAGCCTGCTTGTTCCAGGGAAGAGGTGGCTGATCTAATTTTCTATCCCTAGCATCCAGTGTTGGCCTAGAATTCCAAGAAAAAACAAAAAGTAATTCCTGATGAAGGTAGAAGAAATGTGTAAGTTTACAAATTCAGCCCTAACGTTCTCCCACCGCCCGTGGTTCCTCTAGAAGTTTATTTTTTGGCCTGTCTTGGCCTAAAAGGGGATGCCTGTACATCTACCTCCCACTTTGAGAAGGAGACCAAAGGTGCTAAGCCATTTGAGCTCTGGGAGTACCAGTGTCCCCTGAGCTGGACCCACCCCTGTCCAATCACATCAAAACTGCCTCTTCTGGCTGGGAACAGTTGCTCACGCCTGTAATCCCAGCACTTTGGGAGGCTGAGGTGGGCTGATCACCTAAGCTCAGGAGTTCGAGACCAACCTGGCCAACGTGGCGAAACCCCATCTCTACTAAAATACAAAAAACTAGCCAGATGTGGTGGTGCAAACCTGTAAACCCAGCTACTTGGGAGGTTGAGGCATGAGAATCACTTGAGCCCAGGAGGCAGAGGTTACAGTGGGCTGAGACTGCGCCACTGCACTCCAGCCTGGGTGACAGATCAAGACTCTGTCTCAATAAAAATTTAAAGATCTGCCTGTTCCTCCTCATCCTCTTCACTTCTGGTTCATTTTCCCCTCCCACAAATTTGATTCAAAAGCTTCTTGCTTTCAAGATAAGTCTACCTAGGAATCTTTGCATACATCAAACTGTACTCTTTATAATGTTCCAGAGACGATGTCACTTTTAGTTTTGACTCCAAAAGAATGCTAGGCTTTTTATTGGAAGGAGTATAGATTATAGTTATATTTCATTATAAATTCATATTTTAAACAAATTATTGATTTAGGTTTGTGAGATCTCAATCTGCCAATCTCAAACCACCTGCCTTAGCAACTATAAATATGAGGTTTTCTTTATAGATTATAAACATTCACAAAATATAGAAATTTTCTGAATGAGACAAATTATGTGTATTATAAAAATGCATAAGAACAAATTTTGAAGTATAAAAAAAATAAATACTTCTTCTCATTATATCAGTTGCTGTCTTTGAACTGTAGCATTTCTTGGACATATCTAATTGCCAAAAGACATTTTGTTTCCTTACCAGGAGATCCATTCCAAAGAAGTTGCTAACTGATGGTATAGAAAACTCATTTTTCATAAACCCAACATTTTCCCCTCTGACTGAATTATGCCTGTTTTCAACTTTTGTGAGCCTGCGTTAACACTATCAATATTACTGATTATTTCTTACTATAAAAACCTTTGTAATCCCAGCACTTTGGGAGGCCAAGGCAGGCGGATCACAAGATCAGGAGTTCCAGACCAGCCTGGCCAATATGTTGAAACCCGTCTCTACTAAAAATTAAAAAAAAAACCTAGGTGGGTATGGTGGCATGTGCCTATAGTCCCAGCTACTTGGGAGGCTGAGGCAGGAGAATTGCTTGAACCCAGGAGACGGAGGTTGCAGTGCGGCAAAATTGCACCACCATACTCCAGCCTGGGCAACAGAGGGAGACTCCATCTCAAAAAAAAATGCAAAATAAAACAAAACCCTTAAAGGCAAATCTAAGGATATTTATAGATGAAAAGCCAAGGTGTAGAATGTTTCTGCCTACTTCAAGGTAGTCAACCACATGAGTCTAATGCATTTGATTTGTAATCAACATTTAAAAATTTTTCTGACTTAAATTTAATGAGATAGTTAACATGAAATCTTGCACTTTGCCATTTTAGCTTTACCTAAATTCTGGATTCTGGGAGCCCTAGTTCTATGTGACATAATAGAAAATTTGAAGACTTCATTCTAAAAGAGGACCTGATATTCTGAAATATAAGAAAATAGTGCCAGAAATGCTAATAGGATATAGCATTCCATGAAGCTGGTGAATAGCACTATCCTCATTCTTTCAGTGATAATCATACTACAATTCTGAGAGTTTGGGAATATGTATAGTAAATATAAGAAAGGAGTTACTATGTCAAGCTGCTTTCTAAAATTTATATTGAAATGTAAATTTCAGGAAAAGGTGTTTCAATATTTTGTCTTCTTTTAGAAAATCAAGTATTTAAAAAAGCAATTGAACATCTTGAAAGTATATACTGCACTCAAAAATACATTTTCCTTGTTTCTAAGAAAAATTAACATCACATTCCTGAATTACTGCATTGTTTATGGAATGGGTTTGCTAATAGTTAATTACACCAGGCAGTCCACAGAAAGGTACCTTATTTTGACTGCTATTTCACTCTTTGTGTCAGGAAAAATCTTCCCTCATGAATCATGTTTACAAGATGGTTGACTAATGAAATGCCAAGAGGACTTTGAGTAACGGTATATGAATGACTATGATCATGTTTTGTATGACTTAATAGACATTTGGAATATCACAGAGTCTTTTTAAAAAAAAAAAAGTTTTTCTTTTTGGAGACAGGGTCTCACTTTGTTACCCAAGCTGAAGTGTAGTGGTGTGATCATAGCTCACTGCCTCCTGGAATTCCCGGGCTTAAGCAATTCTCTCACCTGAGCCTCCCAAGTACCTGGGACTACAGGTATGCACCGCCACATCTGGCTAATTTTTAAATTTTTTGTACAGATGGAGTTCCACCATCTTGCCCAAGTTGGTCTCTAACTCCTGGACTCAAGCGATCCTCTTACCTCGACCTTCATAACAGATTCTTAAGTAAATCTCTGAATATCTGAAGGGGCTTAGTTCTTTCAAATGTTGCTTTCATAGGACTTAAAGGTTGCAGTTCAGGTAAGAGGGAGATGATAACTTCTTCTCCCAGACTGGCGGTCTACTTTCTAGGATTCTAGAAATTCAAGGGACAGGCCTCTGACATGTGACCTTATAAATCTGTGTAAATTTTAGGCCATAACAATAAATAAAAGATTTTCTCCCCCGTACCAATTGTACTGTTGAAAATGGAGAAGTGTTTGACTAGAAACAAAGCATGACTGTACATGTTTATTTTGTTTACTTTCCCAAGGAAAAGTTTCTTAGAAGATCAGTTTCAAATGTTAGCGTCTTTAAGAAAGACAATTTGCAATTGCTGTATTTAACCTTAGTAAATATGAACCAACAATGTGCATACACATGTCTAATCTTACATTTATCTGTAACCTGATATTTCTCAACAACTGAAATGGTAGTTTATATACTCATTGGCACCCCTAATTCTCCTGCTCTTCATTTATTTAGCTATTGATTTATTTTGATAAGAAGTGGGGTTTTTAACTTTTTAATTGAAATATTGCTTAAATTCTGGGAAATATCTAGTTTTTAAGTGCAGCTCAATTAATTTTTACAAAGTTAACATATCAGTGTAAAACTACGTGGATCAATATGGATAGTTTCCCTCATACCTCCTCCTAGACATTACCTCCCAAAGGTTCCATTCTGATGCACTGATTTCTATCACCATTCCCTAATTTTGAAATTTATAGAGATAAAATTAAAGAGTATGTTCTTTGTCCTGTCTGCCTTCTTTCACTCAACACTGTCTATGAGATTTGTGCATGCTGTTGCATATAGCTGTAGTTCATTCTTACTTGTTTCTTTCTTTTGCTATAGAACAGAAATCAGCAAATCACAGCTCATGGGCTAAACCTGACCTGTCGCCTGCTTGATTAGAACACAGCCATGTTCGTTCATTTACATATTGCCTATGGCTGTTTTCATGCTGCAAAATGGTAGCGTTCAGTCATGATAGAGACCATCTGATCCCCAATACTTAACGTATTTTCTATGTGTCCCTTCACAGAAAGAGATTGCTGATTACCACTAATATTCTTGTACATATCTTTGTTTGCACAAAATTACATACATTCTTTTAATTATCTACCTAGAATTGCAAATTGCAATTGTTGGGTCATAGACTGAGAGAGAGAGAGAGAGTGAGAGAGTGTGTGTGTGTGTGTGTGTGTGTGTGTGTGTGTGTGTGTGTGTGTAGTTCAGCTTTAATTGATTCCGCCAAAAAGTTTTCCAAAGTGGCTATACCAATTTATCCTCCTAACTGCTGTGTACGAAAGTCCCACAAATAATTTAACACTCAATGATTACCTTAAGTAAAAGTTAGGTAAATGCATAATTCATCATTTGACTCAATAAAAACATTTAATGTAATAGCCTCTAATGAAGATCATGATTATCATTTAAGTAAACAAATCATCAGGTTGATGATGGTAGTAATAAGTAAATTTTATTTGTTGATTATCAATGAGCATTAAAGAGTTGACGTACGTTGCAGAAACTGAATTAAGTTACTCTTTGCTGAACACTTGAAAATAAATGTCCCACAAATGATCCTAATAAGTGCTTACTCACCCACGAGGGAACTGTAAACAAAACCCTGGTTCATAAATAAAAACCGTTTTCTGTTGACCTAATTAATTTCCAGTTTCTCTTTCTCAACAAAATATACAATTAACTATATTTTACAGATCTAAAATTATAACATGAAAAGTTAAGGGAGGGAGGGCTGAATAGAAGGAATACAGAAGATGTTTAAGGCAGTTAAAATATTTTGTATGATACTGTAATGGTAGATACATTTGTCCATAGAATATGCAACATCAAGAGTTAACCATAATGTAAACTGTGGACTTTGGATGATAATGATTTGTCAGTGAAGGTTCATTCGTTATAACAAATGGACCGCTCTGATGAGGGAAAGCTTGTGATGTGTGCTGTGGGGGGTATATGGGAAATTTCTTTACCTTCCTCTCAATTTTGCTCTAAAAAAAGCAAAGACTTAAAAGACTTTAAAAATGATAGCTAAGGCATCATATTTGGAAAAATCATTAGTCTAGACCCTTACTATGAAATCATATGGCCTAGCCTTTCTAAACTTAACCCTCACATGCTATTTTCATGGACTTTATACATACTTGCTCTAGGAATGAAACTGCAAAATGTTTTCAATTTGCCTTTTTTATCAGTTTCTCTCAGCATTGGGTATGTGCAGGGGGGGATAAGAGGACACCTTTAGCTAATATCAGAATTGAGTTGAATGAGAGAATTCTAATTTTCCAAGAAAAAAATTTCAAGAAGTGTTTTTGCTCCCAGGTGGTAAAATCATGCATATTTTTTTATTTCCCTTTTTTTGTCTCTTTCTATTTTCCAAATGTTCAGTAAAGTGCGGGCATTCATTTTTCTAATAATGAGATTCTAGGTTATTTCTCTGATTTCTAAGAGAACAAAGAGTAGTGTTTCTTATTGTTTGTTTGCATTACTAAAACCTACATCTCGCAAGTGTCAAGGTTTTTATAACGTGCTCCCGTGGGGGAACACGCATAAACAGAGGTGGTTGTAGTAATTGTGCCTTAAGGTAACCACGACACCAGTTGCTGCATCTTAGAGATGAGCCAGGACTTTCATTAAACCTCTCCCACAAAGTCACCTGAGCCCAAACAAATGGAATTTTTCAGATCAGCCATTCCTCTTGCAGAGGGTATGTGATCCAATACTCCAGTGCCTGGATCAATATGCCACCCATGGACATCCAGCCCGTGACATCACACAGAAGTTGCAAAACAATATGAAAGTCAAGTAACTGAGGTTTGTGGTTCTGTGGCAAATGGAAGCCTTCCAGAACCAGCACACTACGAGTCTGTTGCAGTAGGGATGGGTAAGAGCTCATTGCACAAATGACATCAAATAATATGGAACAAAACACTATGGAACTTCCTGAGGTTCTCAGAATTGTAACATGTAACACAGATGCACTAATGCACACACATGCATGTGCACACACACAGAGACACAACCTGCCTCTGCCTCAGGGACATCCTAAAGGTGTTACCAAGACGTGTTTTCAATTATGCCAGGAGAATTTGCAGCTTTGATTCAGCTAGAAAACAAACAAAAGGCGATTGCCCATTTCCAAGTTCAAGATCTCTATTTTATTCCTTTCTTCTCAAATTGGACCCAAAAAGGACAGTTTAGTCAGAGGGAATAAAGGTACAGTTGTTTTGTGCAATCAATTAGTTTACTTTCACTGTTCAGAGAAGACACAGAGAAATGCTACATGACTCAGAGTGTCCTAAAGTCTGTCTAAAATGTAGGAAGACCCTGCTGATTCAAAACTCTGTAAAGAACTGCAAATACAGTGTGATTTTCTGAAGATGTGTGGTTATGTATATGTGCGTGTGTGTAGAACTTTAAGTGGTAGGAAAAAATTTGATTTGATTCATCATATTTTTTCCTGCATTTTACAGCTTTCCTATCATCAACATGTATTATTTTCATAATAGAAAAAATAAACATGAAAAAGAACCAACATTAAAAAACCAACTTTAAAAAGTTTAAAAAACATAGAAAGGAAAGGTGGTTGGCCATCTCACCCTTAGAACACTTCCCTCCTCAGGGAATTCTTTTTATACTTGATTTGTCTTTAGAGTGGCTTTTTTCTATTTTTAATGAAGGAGGCTACCTCTCCTTCTGTTTTTTTCTCTAAAAAAACTGGGGATAGAAAGCAGTGGGGGAAAAGGCAGAGAGCAGTGTGCAGCTGAGGCCCAGTGAGCTCTAAAGAGGCCCTGAAAGGTTGTTCAGGGACAGCATCCTGTTGTAGAGCATTCCCAAGGACCAACCACATTCCCGAGGCGAGTCTTTGTTCAGTCTCTATCATCTTGTTCATTGTTCTCTCACTGGAAAATGAAATTTGTTGTGACCATTTGCTTTTAAAATAAAAAGCTTTTTCTGGGTTCTTTTTTTTTTTTTTTTTTTTTTTTTTAAAGACGGAGTCTCACTCTATCACCCAGGCTAGAGTGATCTCTAGCGTGGTGTGATCTCCGCCTACTGTAAACTCCACCACCTGAGTTCAAGTGACTCTCCTGCCTCAGCCTCCCAAGTAGCTAGGACTACAGGTGCATGCCACCACTCCTGGCTAATTTTTATATTTTTAGTAAAGACAAGGTTTCACCATATTAGCCAGGCTAGTCTCAAACTCCTGACCTTGTGATCCGCCTGCCTCAGCCTCCCAAAATGCTGGGATTACAGGCATGAGCCACTGCACCCAGCCCTCTGAGTCCATTTTTAAAGTAAACCATCATACTGGAAGGAAACTCAATGGCTTCCCAAAAGTACATAGTGTCTTTGTTGCACCCATAATCATTGTAACTCCAAAGAACAGTGTCAAGTAGCAGTCATATATGAAGATTTCTGATGTACAATTATAAATTAATGATTTTAAAAGTTAATTTGTATGATATTTTGCTTATACCCTGAGACTGGATAATCTAGAACTTAGAAATATTCTGTAACTATATGATCTGATAATGATGGATTTGTCCTATAAAAGTAGGTATTGAGTTCCAACGAAATAGGTGTGCTCTTCTAGGCACCAGGAAAACAGCAGTGAATAAAACAGACAAAACTTCCGCCCCAGGAGCTTAGATTCTAGTAGGATGTGGGGGTACAGTAAATGGACAGTAAACAATATAAATAACTGGCCATTGCAGGCCAGATACAATGGCTCATGCCCGTAATCCCAACACTTTGGGAGGCCAAGGTGGGTGGATCACTTGAGGTCAGGAGTTTGAGACCAGCTTGGCCAACATGGCAAAACCCCATCTCTATTAAAAATACAAAATTAGCTGGGTGTGGTGGTGTGCACCTGTAATCCCAGCTACTGAGGAGGCTGAGGCAGAAGAATCACTTGAAACAGGGAGGTGGAGGTTACAGTGAGCCAAGATTGCACCATTGCACTACAGCCTGGGCAAAAAGAGCAAAACTCCATCTCAAAAATAAATAACCAAGCTCTTGCATTGTTTTAGGAGATGAATGGACTATAAAAGAAAGCAGAAGTATCTATGAGGAATGGAGTAACGATGGTAGAGGTGGAAGTGAAGGTGCAGATTGAGAAGTTAGGCAAGGATCTGCTTGCTCAGGAGCAGCAGGATCTGCCCAGGATCTGCAGCAAGTGTCCTAGGTAGAAAGCACAGCACCTGCCAAAACCCTGGCACAGGAGTGAGCCTGGAGAACTCAAGGAACAGAAGGGAACAAGTGTGGTTAAGCTGAGTGTATCTGTATGTTCTCAAGCTGCTAGTAAAGACCTACCTGAGGCTGGGTAATTTATAAAGAAAAAGAGGTTTAATGGACTCACAGCTCCACATGGCTGAGGAGGCCTCGCAATCATGGCAGAAGTCAAAAGGCATGTCTTACATGGTGGCAGGCGAGAGAGAACTTGAACAGGGAAACTCCCCTTTGTGAAAACCATCAGATCTCATGAGACTTATTCACTATCATGAGAACAGCATGGGAAAGACCTGCCCCCATGATGTAGTTACCTCCCACTGGGTCCCACACATGGGATTATGGGAGCTACAGCTCAAGATGAGGTTTGGGTGAAGACACAGCCAATATCACCAAGGAATGAGGATTAGGAGAGGAGAGGTAATGGGAGGCAGAAATGGGGAGTCCTTGTGAGGACTGTAGATTTATTCTGCATGAGATGAAGAGGTGGAGGCAATTTTTGGACACTGGTGTCACAGGACCTGACTTCCTTTTTAAAGTACTGGATATCTTAAGTTGATTTTGAAAATAGCAAAGTAAGGAAAGCATGCCTGCAGTATATTGCCATTGTCCTTAAACGAGCATTGAAAGGATATGTTTAGGGAAATAACAACAGATTTAAAGCCATATGTTATATATGCTCCAGATAAGCAATGCGGTAATTAATGTTCATCAAACATAGAAATTTCAACTAGAGGACATATCACTTTAAAGGAGTTAGGACTCAGAAAGGAAAGGTGATTGGCAATCTCATCCTTAAAAAACTTCCCTTCTTGGGGAGTTCTTTCTGTGCTTGATTTGTCTTTAGAATGGCTTTTTTCTATTTTTAATGAAGGGGGCTACCTCTGCTTCTGTTTTTCTTTTTGACTCTTCACCTTTCTTAAAGAGTAGCTTGGTATCATAGTTAATGGCTTACTCGGGAAACTAGTTTTACTAAAAAACAAAGGAAAGGGAAGCCTCTCCTTTTTTCATGATCTTTAAAGTAGGTGTTTACAAGTGCTAGCAGAGTTAAGCAGGCCCCAGAGTCTCGTTATGACAAAGCAGGGGCTCTGCATTCTTAGAAAGTTGTCCACTAACAACACTAGTGGTGCCATTGACGTAGGCTACAATGAGTAGCGCTCCCTAGAATTGCCATATGGCAGCCCTGGGCTTGAGAAATTGGTTCATCACAGACATCAGGCTTTGGCCTGTCTGATGCCTGTTTTGTCTGGGAAGCATGGACTGACCCAAATACCCTCTCTTTGATGTATTCAGTTATGAAGTGAGAATACCAGCATTTCTCTACTCCCTTCTCCCTCCAAGAAAAAAAATTGTGAGAATTTTTAAAGAATAGCACATCTATATAGGCTTTATAAGGTAGCTCAGTGAAAAGGAGACCCAAAACACAATCTATAATTGTCCACTCAGTTTGGCCAGCAATTATTGAGCATCTATTGTAATCCTAGAACTACACTTGTTAGTGAAGATAGGAAGAAATGAGTGTGGCTCTCTCTCCTGTGCTCTTGTTCTCTAGCATGATACAGTCAGCCCTCTCTGCTCTGCAAGAGAGTAGAACAGGACTGGCCCTTTCCCTGCGGTGGCATTGTTTTAAAACCTCATGAATATTCAAGTACACACATCAGCCTGGGACCTGCGCCTCCCCTCTGAGTTGTTTCATGCTCACCCTGGTCAAAGCATTGATAGGCCCAGAAAAATCTATAATGGGTAGATTCAGTTGACAATCTAGAGGCCTGATTTTATGTCCTAGCAATTTACCCAGATTGTATACCATAATCTCTCTCCATTTCAAATTCCCCATCCTTCAAACATGTCCAACAACCCTCTATGTAACCCCAACTTTAACTGTTTTGCTATGGGCTTCAATGAAATGATGTAATATGGATAAAGCACACAGAAAAAGGAAAAACAACTATGCCAATATCAGGCATGTAAAGGGTATGGTCACTTTCTATCAAGAATGCATGGTAGTTGAGGGAACCAAATTTTTCTTTAGTGTGCCTCTAGTGAAAAATGACTAATTGAATAGAATTGCAATCACAAGAACTTCAGCCTTCAAAATACTAAGCTATTGCTATGAAGGAGACAGCCCTGAAATTGGTGACCTTGGATCAGGTGCAATGACCTATCTGCTCTCAGGCACCAAGAGCAGACTTGTCAAGCAAATATCCCTGGCATTAATTTCCTGATAAATTCTTTAGGGTCTATGTCCGTATTGTCTTTTGTAAGAATGAGGGATGCTTAATTTTGTAGGATACTAAATGGTTTGGCTTATCTGCTTTCTCCAAAATACATGCTGACACTGTAGGTAGGAAAGCTCATGGCAGAATGAATACTGGTGTAAGGAGAAAACAAAAGAGGCCATGGGAGAAAGCACATCATAGATATATACAAGGGGCCAGTGCCACTTGGGCAGGACCTGAAGGGCAACCAAGGCTGTACATCCCCAAACCCAGCTAGCTGAGAACAGAGAAAGTCAATGACTCTTGGGGAAGCATTCTCTTCATCTCCTCAGAAGATTCGCAAGAGTATTGTGGCTTTTGAAGAAAGGCTTGCTTTTTAGCAACACTGAAACAAGTTTAAATTCATATTGAAACAAATGACGCCAGTATCTCAAGTTAAAATAGTTCTGTTGGGAGAACTTTCTAGCCTTATGCAGAAAATTCAAACTGAACCTCTTCCTTATACTTTATGCAAAAATTAACTAAAGATAGATTAAGGACTTAAATGTAAAACCAAAAACTATAAAAACCCCAGAAGAACATGTACGCAATACCATTCAGGACATAGGCACGGGCAAAGATTTCATGATGAAAATGTCAAAAGCAATTGCAGCAAAAGCAAAAATTGACCAAAGGGATCTAATTTTTTCCCCCATTTATTTATTTTATTGCATTTTAGGTTTTGGGGTACATGTGAAGAACATGCAAAATTGTTGCATAAGTACACACGTGCCAGTGTGATTTGCTGCCTTCCTCCCCATCACCTACATCTGGCATTTCTCCCCTTGCTATCTCTCCCCAGCTCCCCACTCCCCACCGTCCCCCCACATTTCCCCCCAACTGACCCCAGTGTGTAGTGCTCCCCTCCCTGTGTCCATGTGTTCTCATTGTTCAACACCCGCCTATGAGTGAGAACATGCGGTGTTTGATCTTCTGCTCTTCTGTCAGTTTGCTGAGAATGATGGTTTCCAGGATCATCCATGTCCCTACAAAGGACACGCACTCATCGTTTTTGATAGCTGCATAATATTCCATGGTGTATATGTGCTACATTTTCCCTATCCAGTCTATTGTCGATGGGCATTTGGGTTGGTTCCAGGTCTTTGCTATTGTAAACAGTGCTGCAATGAACATTCGTGTGCACGTGTCCTTATAGTAGAATAATTTGTAATCCTTTGGATATATACCCAGTAATGGGATTGCTGGGTCAAATGGTATTTCTATTGCTAGGTCCTTGAGGAATCGCCACACTGTCTTCCACAATGGTTGAACTAATTTACACTCCCACCAACAGTGTAAAAGTGTTCCTATTTCTCCACATCCTCTCCAGCATCTGTTGTCTCCAGATTTTTTAATGATCGCCATTCTAACTGGCGTGAGATGGTATCTCAATGTTGTTTTGATTTGCATTTCTCTGATGACCAGTGATGATGAGCATTTTTTCATATGTTTGTTGGCCTCATGTATGTCTTCTTTTGTAAAGTATCTGTTCATATCCTTTGCCCACTTTTGAATGGGCTTGTTAGTTTTTTTCTTGTAAATCTGTTTTAGTTCTTTGCAAATTCTGGATATCAGCCCTTTGTCAGATGGGTAAACTGCAAAAATTTTTTCCCATTCTGTTGGTTGCCGATTCACTCTAATGACTGTTTCTTTTGCTGTGCAGAAGCTGTGGGGTTTGATTAGGTCCCATTTGTCTATTTTGGCTTTTGTTGTCAATGCTTTTGGTGTTTTGGTCATGAAGTCCTTGCCTACACCTATGTCCTGAATGGCTTTGCCTAGATTTTCTTCTAGAGTTTTTATGGTGTTAGGTCTTATGTTTAAGTCTTTAATCCATCTGGAGTTAGTTTTAGTGTAAGGTGTCAGGAAGGGGTCCAGTTTCTGCTTTCTGCACATGGCTAGCCAGCTTTCCCAACACCATTTCTTGAACAGGGAATCCTTTCCCCATTGCTTGTTTTTGTCTGGTTTGTCAAAGATCAGATGGTTGTAGATATGTTGTGTTGCCTCCGAGACCTCTGTTCTGTTCCATTGGTCTATATCTCTGTTTTGGTACCAGTACCATACTGTTTTGATTACTGTAGCCTTGTAGTATAATTTGAAGTCCGGTAGTGTGATGCCTCCCGCTTTGTTCTTTTTGCTTAGAATTGACTTGGCTATGCGGGCTCTCTTTTGGTTCCATATGAAGTTTAAGGTGATTTTTTCCAGTTCTGTGAAGAAGGTCATTGGTAGCTTGATGGGGATAGCACTGAATCTGTAAATTACTTTGGGCAGTATGGCCATTTTCACGATATTGATTCTTCCTAACCATGAACATGGAATGTTTCTCCATCTGTTTGTGTCCTCTCTTATTTCGTTGAGCAGTGGCTCGTAGTTCTCCTTGAAGAGGTCCTTTACGTTCCTTGTTAGTTGTATTCCTAGGTATTTTACTCTCTTTGTGGCAATTGTGAATGGAAGTTTGTTCTTGATTTGGCTCTCTTTAAGTCTGTTATTGGTGTATAGGAATGTATGTGATTTTTGCACATTGATTTTGTATCCTGAGACTTTGCTGAACTTGCTTATCAGTTTCAGGAGATTTGGGGCTGAGACAATGTGGTCTTCTAGATATACAATCATGTCGTCTGCAAATAGAGACAATTTGACTTCCTCCTTTCCTATTTGAATGCCCTTTATTTCTTTTTCTTGCCTGATTGCTCTGGCTAGAACTTCTAATACTATATTGAATAGCAGTGGTGAGAGAGGGCACCCTTGTCTGGTGCCATATTTCAAGGGGAATGCTTCCAGTTTTTTCCCATTCAGTATGATATTGGCTGTTGGTTTGTCATAAATAGCTTTTATTATTTTGAGATACGTTCCATCAATACCTAGCTTATTGAGGGTTTTTAGCATAAAGGGCTGTTGGATTTTGTCAAAGGCCTTCTCTGCATCAGTTGAGATAATCATGTGTTTTTTGTCTTTGGTTCTGTTTATGTGGTGAATTACGTTTATAGACTTGCATATATTGAACCAGCCTTGCATCCCTGAGATGAAGCCTACTTGATCATGGTGGATAAGCTTTTTGATGTGCTGTTGCAATCGGCTTGTCAGTATTTTATTGAAGATTTTTGCATCTATGTTCATCATGGATATTGGCCTGAAGTTTTCTTTTCTTGTTGAGTCTCTGCCGGGTTTTGGAATCAGGATGATGTTGGTCTCATAAAATGATTTGGGAAGAATTCCCTCTTTTTGTATTGTTTGGAATAGTTTCAGAAGGAATGGTACCAGCTCCTCTTTGTGTGTCTGGTAGAATTCGGCTGTGAACCGGTCTGGACCTGGGCTTTTTTTGGGTGGTAAGCTCTTAATTGCTGCCTCAACTTCAGACCTTGCTATGGGTCTGTTCAGGGTTTCGGCTTCTTCCTGGTTTAGGCTTGGGAGGAGGCAAGTGTCCAGGAATTTATCCATTTCTTCCAGGTTTATTAGTTTATGTGCATAGAGTTCTTTGTAATAATCTCTGATGATGGTTTGAATTTCTGTGGAATCTGTGGTGATATCCCCTTTATCATTTTTTATTGCATCAATTTGGTCATTCTCTCTTTTCTTTTTATTAATCTGGCTAGTGGTCTGTCTATTTTGTTGATCTTTTCAAAAAAACCAGCTCCTGGATTTATTGATTTTTTGAAGGTTTTTTTGTGTCTCTATCTCCTTCAGTTCTGCTCTGATCTTAGCTATTTCTTGTCTTCTGCTAGACTTTGAGGTTTTTTGATCTTGCTCTTTTAGCTCTTTCAGTTTTGACGATAGGGTGTCAATTGTTGATCTCTCCTTGCTCCTCATGTGGGCACTTATTGCTATATATTTTCCTCTAGAGACTGCTTTAAATGTGTCCCAGAGATTCTGGTATGTTGTGTCTTCATTCTCGTTGGTTTCGAAGAACATGTTTATTTCTGTCTTCATTTCATTGTTTATCCAGTCAACATTCAAGAGCAAGTTGTTCAGTTTCCATGAAGCTGTGCGGTTCTGGGTTAGTTTTTGAATTCTGAGTTCTAGCTTGATTGCACTGTGGTCTGAGAGACTGTTTGTTACGATTTCCGTTCTTTTGCATTTGCTGAGGAGTGATTTACTCCCAATTATGTGGTCAATTTTAGAGTAGGTGTGATGTGGTGCTGAGAAGAATGTATATTCTATGGATTAAAGTTTCTCCATAGCATGCACAAGCGCATGCACGCACAAACACCTATCATCAGAGTGAACAGACAACCTACAGAATGAAAGAAAGTTTTTGCAATCTATCCATCTGACAAAGGTCAAACATCCAGAATCTACAAGGAATTTAAACAAATTTACAAGAAGAAAACCCATTAAAAAGTGGGCAAAGGACATGAACAGACACTTCTCAAAAGAAGACATTTGTGCGGCAAAGAAACATACTAAAAAAGTTCAATATCACTTATCATTATAATAATGCAAATCAAAACCACAATGGGCTACCATCTCACACCAGTCAGAACGGTGATTATTAAAAAGGCAAGAAACAACAGATGCTGGTGAGGTTGTGGAGAAATAGAAATGCATTTACACAGTTGCTGGGAATGTAAATTAGTGTAGCCATTAAGGAAGACAGTGTGGTGATTCCTCAAAGACCTAGAACCAGAAATACCATATTTGACCCAGGGATCCCATTACTGGGTATATAACCAAAAGAATATAAATCATTCTATTATAAAAATACATGTACACTTATATTCATTGCAACACCATTCACAATAGCAAAGATGGAATCAACCAAAATGCCCATCTCTGATAGATTGGATAAAGAAAATGTGGTACATACATACCATGGAATACTATGCAGCCATAAAAAGGAATGAGATCATGTCCTTTGCAGAGACATGGATGGAGCTGGAAGCCATCATACCCAGCAAATTAACACAGGAACAGAAACCAAATACCAAATGTTCTCACTTATAAATGGGATCTGAACAATGAGAACACATGGACCCAATGAGGGGAACAACACACATTGGGGCCTGTGGTGGAGGGTGTGGAGTAGAGGGTTTGCGGGGAAGGGAGATCATCAGGATAAGTAGCTAATGTATGCTGGGCTTAGTATCTAAATGATGGGTGGATAATAGGTGCAGCAAACTGCCATGGCACACGTTTACCTATGTAATAAACCTGCATCTCTGGCGCATGTATCCCAGAACTTAAATAAAAATTTTAAAAGTAATAAAATAGCTTTGTAATACACATTCCACATATTAAAATATACATTTTTTCTAGGGATAGCTTTGAAAATAAACTTCTCTGTAATGAGGACTGATTCAGAGCTTGTTAGCATGTAATCATATTTCAGGGTCTTCCTTGGCTCATTAGAAAGCAAAAGGGCTCACAGGTCAAGGTTACTAGCTTGTAAGCAAAGCTTGAAATGTTTCCATCATGTGTGTTAAGTTTACTGACAAAATTTCACAGTAAGGTTGGACCTTTAAGATTATCTTTGATTTCAAGAACTTCAAGTTCAGAAGCTCCAGCCAGTACCTGCCATACAGTGAAATCATTATTAAGCATATACAATTTCATGTTGCTTTGAAAAGTTGAGCCAGAACTGTCTGTTGCATCATTTTGAGCCACTGTTTTTTTAGCCACACATCTACAACCATCTGATCTTCGACAAACCTGAAAAAGCAATGGGGAAAGGATTCCCTGTTTATTAATGGTGCTGGGAGAACTGGCTAGCCATATACAGAAAACTGAAACTGGACCCCTTCCTTACACCTTATACAAAAATTAAGTCAAGATGGGTTAAAGACTTAAGTGTAAATCCCAAAACTATAAAAGCCCTAGAAGAAAATCTAGGCAATACCTTTTAGAACATAGGTACAGGCAAAGATTTAATAATGAAAACATCAAAAGCAATTGCAACAAAAGCAAAAATTGACAAATGGACCTAATTAAAGAGCTTCTGTACAGCAAAAGAAACTATCATCAGGGTCTGAGTCATTTTTAACATACTGTAAAATGGAAAAGGACCCCATGGCTATTCAGAGATGAAAGAAGGAAATGGGATGATAAGGAACTCGAAAATAACCCCGGTGGGGAAATGATGGAAGACGGTGTTGAACTAGTGATGTGCCATGCTATAGCCAACAGTTGACAAGAGGGTTTTACTAGAGAAAATAATGATTGAGTCAGTGCAAAAAAGTGACTTTTCCTATATCAAAAATCCAGCAATGTGTTGTTTTCAGTAAATAGTTATTATCTACTATGTGCCAGCCATTCTTTTTGACCTAGGAGGAAATAGCAGTGATGAAAATAAACAAAATCTCTTGGGTCTCATAAAGTTTACATTTCACTGGTAAAGACAAAGTCAGGGGAACACCTACTTAAATCATTTCAGGTAGTGATACAGACTCTGCATAAAAGCAAAGCAGGACTAGGGGACAGAGAGTGACATGGTAATGGTAGAGGGGTAGCTTTGGTAGAGAGGCTGGTCTCTAAGAAGGCATTCCAGGCAGAGAGGAGAACAGGATGGGGGGCGGGGGAGGGGAGCAAGAGGAAGGCCAGAGTGTAGAATGGGATAGACAAGAGGAGAAGCGGTAGGAGATGAGTTCAAAGACCCCAGTGGGGAAAAATCATGTGGGGTCCTCTAGGCCAGTGCTTCTCAAACTTTAACGTGCATGCACATCACCTGGAGATATTGCTAAGATGCTGATTCAGTAAGCCTGAAATGGGGACTAACATTATGTATATCTTTCCCACTAATGCTGATAATGCCAGTCCCCAGAATACATTGTGAATATCCAGTTCCTAATCCATCATGGAGAGTTCAGATTTCATTCTATTATAAATGCAGTGTTTTGAACAAGGAGTGGAATAACTTATCTTTTTAAAGAGACCGTATTTGCTTTTGTATGGAATATAGATTCTACGTGGGTACTGGGAAAGAACCATGACATTCGTCAGAGCTGGAAATTAGTGGTTTGGCATAGGGAGACTATAGTCAGGCAGCGAGAAGTTTGGATCCAGGCAATATTTTGAAGGTGGAGCTGATAATACTTGCCAATGAATTAGATCTAGTAAAACACTCTTGTCAATTCTTGGCAAGGAAGCCTGCATCCTTGGCTGAAGCAGCTGGATAATGGTGATGCCATCAGCTGAAATAGGAAGAGGTGGGTAAGGGATGGCAGATGGAATGGCAGCAGAGCAGGTATGGGTATAGATTGAGTTATGTCCTGCAAAGATTCTCACTCTGAAGTCCTAATCCCCAGTACCTCAGAATGTAATCTTTTCTAGAGCTAGCAGTCTTTACAGAGGTAATCAAGTTAAAGTGAGATCATTAGAATGGGCCTTAATGCAATATGACTGGTGTCCTTATAAAAACGGGAAATGTGGATACACAGACACACGTATACACATCTTCATGCGAACACGAAGGCAGTTATCGACAAGCCAAAGAGAAAGGCCTGGAACAGATGCTTCTCTCTTAGCCTTCAGAAGGAATCAACCCTACTAATACCTTAATCTTAGACTTCTAGCCTCCAGAACTGTGAGAACGTAAATTTCTGTTGTTTAAGCCACTTAGTTTGTGGTGCTTTGTTCCAGCAGCCCTAGTGTTCTAATACGGTAGCAGGGAAGAAAAATCGTTCTTTTAGGTAGACCCTCTCAGAGAAGAAGTCAAATTTAATGATCGGTGGAAGGAGCTTTCCAGAAAGAGAGCAGCATGTGAGCATGTGTGAAAGCTGTGATATAGGAACAGATGGTGTAGAATAAAATTTTTATTTTGAACCCAAAAAGTAGTGACATTACTGAGTTGGAGTGTTAGGATAAAAAATTCATTGGACTAGAATTCAGAAGACATTGGTGTGAATTCTAACTCTGCCACTTAGTTGTTGCATGATGCAAAGTGCCTTACATTCTTGTACCCTTAGTTTCCTCACTGGAAATAATGCTACCCATGGCACCTAACCACCAGGCTGCTGTGAAGTCCAAATAAAATAGAAATACACGTGAAAGTACCTATGAAGTATGAAACCTTATGTAAATGTTAGTTATGCAGCAGTTTTGTTGTTGTTGCTGCAGCTGGTGTTATTACTCCAACCATAATAGATAATGATGTGCGTAACGCTGTAGTAAACAGGGATGCGCCAGGTGCAGTGGCTCACACCTGTAATCCCAATACTTTGGGAGGCTAAGGTGGGTGGATCACCTGGGTCAGGAGTTCAAGACCAGCCTGACCAACATGGAGAAAACCCATCTCTACTAAAAAAGCAAAATTAGCCAGGTGTGGTGGCACATACCTGTAATCCCATCTACTCGGGAGGCTGAGACAGGAGAATCACTTGAACCCAGGGGATGGAGGTTGCAGTGAGCCAAGATAGCACCATTGCACTCCAGTATGGGCAACTAGAGTGAAATTCCATCTTGAAATTAAAAAAAAAAAAAAAAAAAATAGGGATGCGCCTGCTGCAACTCAAGGGCCATGAGCTTTGATGTTACAAGAGTCTGTTTTGGCAATTGTCAAGTCATCCATCTTATTTGTTAGAAGCTAAAAATCCAAGTTCATGTGATTTTAATTATAACCATACTTGTATTTAAAGTGGGAAGGAAAGGAAGATTGTGGTAGCATAAATCATAAGTCAACTAATCTCATTTAGGTTATATGAAAACAAGATGGAAACTTCCAAAGTCAGTGTGTTTATTTGCTGATCTACCTACCTCCCCCTGCTGCATACATCACACTATGGTTCTCAGGATTGTTCTGCTGGGAAGTAGTATTTTTGCAGAAATTTTAAATTTAAAAATAGTAAGTTCAGTTACTCCTCTAAATTAATATTCCATTGGTCAAAAGTGAAACATCTTCGCACTGTGGCAGCAAATTTTGCAGCTCATGGAAATAAGCCAAGAGGTTTTTCTGACCATTGATAATGGACTAAAAGAAAACTCAAGACAGACAGATGACAGCTGCAATGTTCTTGGCACAGCTAAGGTGGGATGGGAGTGGGTGTGAGGAGAGAAAGATTCAGAAATACTTTTTAAAACAATCTTCCACCCCCACAATGTTTGGGGGCTTGTTTATATGGATCTTTTTTGTATTTTTGTAACATATTCTATTTTATTCTATTTTATTGTGATGAGGCCATTTAACAGGAGATCTGCCCTTTTAATAAATGTTTAAGTGTATGATACAGTATTGTTGACTACCGGTGCCTTGTTTTACGGCAGATATCTAGAGCTCATTCATTTTGCATAACTGAAACTTTAAGCCAGTTGATTAGTGATTCCTGATTTTCCCCTTCCCCAAACCCATGGAAACCACCAGTATCCTATTATATGATTCTATGAATTTGACTAGTTTAGATACCTCATATAAACGGAGTCATATGGTATTTGTCTTTCTGCGACTGGCCTATTTCACTTAGCATAATGTCCTCCAGGTTCATCCATGTTGTCACAAATTGCAGAATTTCCTTTTTAAGACAGAATAGTATTCCATTGTATGTGCATACCATATTTTATTTTTCCAACCATCTGGGAAACAACTCCTAGGTTGTTTCCATATCTTGGCTATTGCGAATAGTGCTGCAATGAACATAGAAGTGCTAATATCTCTTCAAGACCCTGACTTCAGTTCTTTTGAATAAATAGTAATGGGGTTGCAGGATATTATAGTTTTATTTTTTATGTTCTGAGTAACTTCCATACTGTTTTCCATAGCAGCTCACCATCATGCCTTCCCACCAATAGTGCACAAGGGTTCGAGTTTCTCCACATCCTCACCAACATTTGTCTTTTGTTTTCTGATAAAAGCCATCCTGACAGGTATGAGATGATGGCTTATCATGGTTTTGATTTGCATTTTCCTAATGATTAGTGACACTGAGTGTTTTAAAAAAATGTACCTGTTGGCCATTTGTATATGTTTTAGAGCCTATTTTAATCTGTTTAATATTGTCCTCTATTTTCCATGATAAATTATGTTTTGTTAGAAAATGCCCATTTGAATGGTGACACTTTAGTGGCACAGTGGAGAGTAATTTCCAGACTGAGTCACCATCAGCTGCATGTGGTGCCTTGGCTGTTCATGCCCCCACTCATAAGACCAGGAAGACAATTCTGTCTCCATGTTCTAGGGGTCCTCTGCTCCTCTGCTGAGATTCAGACATTATAAACTGAAGAATGACATGAATCAGTGAACAGGACTAAACCATTCCTAACATCTTGGTAATGCAGCATTCAAAAGATGTTCTTTTCAGATGCCTAGAGCAAGGCTAACCACCTGTTACACATTACCTAGTAACTGATCATCTATAACAATAGGTAACATTGACTGGACACTGTGCTATGTGATTCCCATACATTATTTTGTTAATTCTCAAAATAACCCTGTAATAGTTTAAGTGCTATCAATGCCCTATCATTCCAATTAACAAAATCTCTATATGTATGTGTGTGTGTGTGTATACATATGTGTGTGTGTGTGTGTGTGTATGTGTGTATAATTCAATCCTCTCTACAAAATACTAGACTTTTCTTATTTTTGTCATATGGGTGTTATATTCCCTGAGACACTGATCCTGAAAAATCATCAGCCAATTACAGTGGAAAATTTTAATGATTTATGTTCAAAGATTGAAATCTTACTATATGTAGCAGTTTCTGGTGAAAGAAAAGAAAGTAAATGATTTATCCCCAAATGGCTCAAACAGAAAAAACTTGGAAGTAGTTAGTGTTGTATGTGCAATTCTCTGCCTCTCTTTTCCAGGCTGATTGTGAAGCACACATCATTTCTTGGCAGCATGCCTGATTATATCTAGGCGGTTACATCCCAGAAGGTATAGTCTCATAGTCAGGAATATGTGACAGACACCTCTTGTACTTTAACTAAGTCAAGATATTATAGCTATCTTTACAGCTATACAATCGCCATGACGGTGCAAATCTGGAGTCCTCCTGGTATAACCTTTTCTGATCCAGAGGTTCAAAAATTGCTTCAATTGTGTCAGCATGTGTCAAGTACTTATAGTTTCCGAGATGGTGCTGATGATTTCTAAGAGTGAATTTGCAAATCTCCAAAATTCCTCTCTGGAGCTTCTTCCGGAGATCACACATTCAAATGCCTCCAGGAGCCAGAATGTTTAGGTGCAAGAGTGAGTGAAGCCAGCTGGGTTCAGTACAAGAGACAGTGATGGTGCTGAGGCCCCTGGAAAGCGTGTACCCCCAACTAGAGCAGCTAGTTATAGACTTGGCAGCTGTGAGAATAGAGAGAAGTGATATACTCACTCCCACAATGGGGATACCTTAGGTGCCATATCTGATGCCACGGTCAGGACTGGGACACTTGGTAAGTAAATGTGGACTAGACCCACCCATAGCAGTAAGACCTTACAGTGAGCTGGAGAGGATGTCTCCAACCAGGCCTTGGAGTTGGTAGCAACAGAATGCAGGATTTGGAACCTTGGAAACTCCTAGATGATTCTTTATAGAAAAGGAAAGTCTAGCCCCAGGGCACTCAGAAATGGTGGTGTTTCAGTATCCAGATCTGCAGCAGATACCGCAGAAACCTATGTAGAGTGGACCCTGAAAACAGCTCACTTACTAGATCCCAGGTAATCAAACTAGTTAAAGTTTGGCAAACTCTTAGAAGGCAGGGAACTATGTAATTCCTTAGAAAAATTCTTACCAAAAATGATTAAATGTTTCAAATGAATCCCTGCTGAGCTTTTACTCTCTATTCCTCAAGCAGCATTCTCCAGTTCAGCTTTTGCTTTCCTGGGCCACATGGGGAAGGAGCAGGAACAGAGAGAGCTGCAAAGGTCCTCTGGTTGTCACAACAGGCTCTTGGCCCCCATAAAGGCCCTCATGGGTCAATTGTACAATATCCCCAGTGAAGCTGCTGGGCGCTGCTTGGTTCCACTCCCCTCCCTGGGGAAATGCTGCAGGGATAATATACCTGTTCACAGGGCAGAAAGGGAGCAAGTAAAACAGGCCTCAAAAAGATGAAGTCAGCTTTCCGTTTTTTCCTTAGATATTTAGAATTTATTTGTTACACCTTTCTCTAAATCATTCTATAAAATACATCTTGAACACTTAAAAAGTAAAATGGGGAAGACAGCTTAAGCCATATTTTAAATCATAGCAAATGCCAAGAAATGTCTCAGAGGCCGTGGGATAACTCTTTGCTTAGAGCTATTTTCATTATTATTGTTATTACTGTCATTATTATTATTATTTGCCTTGGCAGTCATTCTTTACATCCGCAAGTAGTCTGTGCTCTCCAAATAGTATGATAATAACTTTGGGGATATCAGCCTTGACATTTTATTGGTTTGGGCTTCCTGCTGGTTCACCCTAGGCTATTTCAGGTTCTAAAATCACACACTTTCTACCCATTCATTATCTAGAGGTCCCCACATCCAGGCAGCAGAGAACGGGCACGGATGGCTTTACTACTATAGGACCTCCATACATCTGTCTGGATATGGGGGAATAGAAATCCATCCTCTGAATTCTGTGTATTCTGAGAGAGCTTGAAGTCAGTATGTCACAGCTAGAAATATCCTGGTCAACACAGGGAGGGAGGAAGTGAGATGAGACCAGGCAGAAGGACCAGCCCTTTATAGCAAGAAGCCAACAATCCATATCATCTGGTCCAAAAAGGCAGAATCCTCCTGCCTCAGGGTAAGACACCAGTAATGGCCAACCATTGGAGCAGATGGTCAGGGGCTTCTGAGGGGCTCAGAGCACTAGTGATGTCTACACGATCATAGATCTAGGGATCCAGCCCTGATCATGGAGGATAGGTGACCCTATGGTTCACCTCCAGAGAAATGGGATTGAAAAAAAATTGATGAGGGGCCGGGGTCATTTTGCCATCAGCTAGGATTCAGATTCAGTCCCAGCTCCAACCAGGAAACTTGAATAGACTCCAGGCCACAAAGCCACAAGCAGAGAACTACTCAAACTGTCTGCCCCCTATTGGCATTAAGGACACCGCCTCCAGGCACACTGACCTGGAAGGTTATGATCTCCCTCAGTTCACCAAAGAAAAAGTAGGAGTGGAGTAGCTTCCAGACCCTTGTCAAAGGGGGAGATGGGTCTTGTGACCTGACAGACCTCGCTCTCATTTACCCAAGGTAGGAACCAAGACCAGTTTATTATCCCGCAGAGCTGCTCAGGCCAAGAACAGGAGCAGTAAAGAGGCTGAGGGAAGAAGGGAGGAGATGAGAGAAAGGGGGTGGTTGATTATTAAAAAAACACTGACTAATTCATATAACCATCTTCAAAGTGTCCCTGACTTAAAGTGAAATTGCATGGGCCTACGATAAATGTTAAGTTGTTGCAAAAGTAGTTGTGGTTTTTGCCGTAACAGCAAAACTGCTCTTAGTTTTGCACCAGTCTCATAACTCCAACAGATTGAGAACACTACTGTAATTCATGAGTTAAGACAGTCTGGGTAGCATTCACATGCAACAAGTGTATTATAATTTATGTCTACCTGGGCGAAAGCAGGCAAACCTGCACATACCCAGGCTATGTGGTCTACATACCCAGGCCATGTGGTCTAGCCTATTGCTCCTAGGCTACAAACCTGTACAGCATGTTACTGTACTGAATATTGTAGGCAATTGTGATATAATGGACACAATTTGTGTATCTAAACATAGAAAAGGTACAGTAAAAAGATGACACAAAAGATTTTAAAATGTAACACCTGTCTAGGGCACTTACTATAAATGGAGCTTGCGGGACTGGAAATTGCTCTGGATTAGTGAGCGAGTGAGTGGTGAGTGAACGTGGAGGCCGAGGACATCCCTGTGCACTCTGTAGTCTTCATAAACACTGTACACTTAGGCTACACTAACTTCATAAATTCTTCAGTAATAAATTAACCTTAGCTTACAGTAAGTTTTTTACTTTGTGAACTTTTTACCCTTTTATGGTTTTCCCTTTTATAAATACCTTTTTATTTTATAATAACAGCTTAAAACACAAACATGCAACTGTATGAAAACATTCCTTGTGCCCTTATTTCATAAGCTTTTTTCTATTTTTAATTTTTTTTAACTTTTAAAACTTCTGTATTAAAAACCAAGACGCAAATGCACACGGTGATATTAATCATCCTGACCCTAGGCCTACCCAGGGTCAGGAATGATCAATATCACTGTCTTCCACCTCCACATTTTGTCCCACAGGAAGGTCTTCAGGGGCAATAACACACTGAGGCTGCCATCTCCTACTATGACAATGCCTTCTTTTGGATACCTCCTGAAGGACCTGCCTGAGGATGTTTTACAATAAACTCTCTTTTTGTCAGAAGTAGGAGTATACTCTAAGGATAGTAAATACATACACCAGTAACATAGCTGTTTATTCTCATTATCAAGTACTGTACACAACTGTACATGCTATACTTGTATATGCCTGGCAGAGCAATAGGTTTGTTTGCACCAGCATCACCACAAACAGGTGATGCACCGTGCTACAATGATTGCGATGACTACAAAGTCACTAGACAATAGGAACATTTTAGCTCCATTGTAATCTCATGGGACCATCATTGAATACCCGGTTTGTCATTAACCCAGACGTTCTTATGCAGCACATGACTGTACTTGGCCTGCCCCCCGCATATCCCTTGTTAAATCAGGAACAGCTAAGAAAGGGGCAGTCTATGTATTGCATCATGACCCAGAGGATTCTTAGTGACCTGTGTTTCTCAAACTTTAACATGCATGTACATCACCTGGTCATCTGCTTTAAATATAAAATCTGATGAAGTCTAGGATGAAACTCAAGATTCTACATTGTTAATAAGCCCCTCATTGATACTACTGCTGCTGGTCTATGAATCACATGTAACAAAGTTCTAGAAGATGGGTTGGGGCAGTTCCCAGACAGCCATATTTTTTTCTGTGCCAAATACATCACACGGCCATTTTATGCCATTCTTCTGGCTCCTGGATACTTAGCACATCTTGTCACAGAGTGGGGTTTCTTCAAATGTGCTTGTCCTTTCTGAGTAGACCCTCATGTCCTCTAAAGTATTCTCCCTTAGCCTCTTCTAACCACCAGCCTCACAAGAACTCCCAATCTCTGTTTTGTCCTCATCTAGTTTTCATGGGAAAAAGTGATCTGATGCCATTAATGGTAGTCTAATCCATGAGTATCAATTCAGTAAAAATATTTATGAAGTATTTATTTCCTTTTTTATTTACAAAAATTAAAATGCTATATGGCTAAAGAGATGAATCTCTAATGGGGGAATTTCAATCATTGTGGTAGGTAGACAAACATTTTAAGACAGATACAGTGCTACCCAATTGTCTTGAAATATCACAGTTAAAAGTACCAAAACTTTTAACTGTGTACTTTGGGGTCTGAAGATGCCATGGATTACTGGTTCCCACCCTGACTGGCTCATTGTGGACTCAGCAGTGGGCTGAGTTCACCCCTACCATGCGCTGAACTGACTTCAGAACCAAGGGCAGTGACCAAAGAGACCTGTCCTTGTCCTAGCTAAAATCATCCAGGTAATATATGTGAAATTAATCATCTACATTCAAAATTACATTTTGTTGTGTGTAATATCTGTTGAGAATTTTCATAAAGAAAACTACCTACATTAGACAAACACTCAGCCAACAGAGGAGTACAGATGGGCAGAGTTGGGTACCTGAATCCTCAGTGTTGAGCAGGGTATAATAAGTGTCCCAATTATTACATTTATCTTAAAGCCTATACGTGTTTTTTTAATCCAATTGAAATAAGTTGGTCATGGCACTCAAGTTTCCTAAATAGGGACTGTGTTTTTCTGCCTCATACGTGAGCATTTTAATGAAAATATTCCCCCAATATCCTAAAGGAATTTCTCTAAGTCTTCCCAAGCAAGTGATTCTCTGCAGTCTGTGTAAGAAGGGTTCATTGATTTCTAAAGATAAAAATGTATTGATCTTCTATATAAACACCCAGAATCCATTTGAAAATGCTACAAGACTTTGTTGCCTCTTGCACCCAGTGGCACAAAAATCTTGGAAGATGATAACTGCTTCCAGTAAGGCCCTGTGTTTACTCAGGTTTCTTCATTTCCCATATGTGTGTGTTTGCACGCCAAGCCGGGAGCATGTACTCCCATGATTAGTAACTTCTTACAAAATAGACTTCCTCAATTTACTGCAAATTCTGAAGGAATAGGAATGAAGCAAATAAATGTGGTCCATCTTTCTTCAGGACCAGATGCTCCTGCAGTGTGTATCTGGCAATTCTTTCATCCACCTATTAGACCAGCTGGAATGGGGAAAGAGGAATGCTTTGAATAAGAATACAACAGTTGCAGGAAGATTTTTCATCAGCCAGGGCTGTTGATAAAACAGTCAGCTTGAGGTTAGGAGTGACGCATATTGGAGTCTCTGCCTAAGACATCAAAGTTATTCATCAGAGGACCTGAAAGTAAATCGTAGTCTCCCAATTGTTGTTTTTTTCTTTTTTTTAAGCTGGTGCCATTCGGGCAATAGCGCGCATCTAGGCTAACGCTAACCTAGAATTTGCCAGCCCATAATTCTAATAATCTTTCAAAGTATTTCCATCTAATCTCAGAGAGATCAACATTGTCAATTTGAATAGTTAATTCCTCTAGTTACAGAAATTGCTTGGCAAATGCTCATATTAATTTGCCAATTAAAGGAGTCACCTGGATCATGGCCAGCAGTGTCTCACATGGCACATGGTGGCTCTCCTACACACCCAATCCAGGCCTATTCTAGGCAAAATATATAATTTTGTATAGAAAATAAGACTTATACTGGGGTTTAATATGAGAAAAATGAGAAGAATAAAGACGATTTCTTACTGTGGTGGTTGCAAACCTGGATCCTGGAATCAGGACATGAACTTGAATTGCGATGATAAAACTTCCTTACTTGTATTGTTTGGGTTCCTCGCCTGCAATATGGAATGGTTGCAGTGAGGTACACTGAGATCAGGTAAAGGACATGTGGACAGAGCCTGCACACAGGGAGAGCTCAGAGCTAAGAGCCGTTGCTCCACTTTTCTGATCCCGCCTACCCAGGCCTACTCAATCTTCACCAGCCCTAAAGGAAAAAAGAACAGAAGCAAAAAAATAAATAAATAAATACAGGCAAAGGCTACATGGTGGGAGAGAGAATGGGAAGAACTGTGGAGAACTTTCTAGAACTGTTGCTGTACCCTCAGAAGTAATGAAATGAAGTTAAAGTCTTCCTTTCACTTGTTCTTTTGCAACCAGGCTGACCCAGCCTGAACATCAGACTTTACACTTTATGTTTGCACTTCTGTCTTTGTGACTGTTCTCATAAGAAAAGGACTGTTGTGCTGCTGTGTTTTCCAAAAATTACAGGGAAAATACCACTGGGGAAAAAACCAAACCCCTCCAAATAGCTGTTTCCTTTATTCCAGCTACAACTGTCCTATAGTGCTATCTGCCCTCACAGCTAAGCTGAGCAGAGCTCTTGGGAGCTCCACAGATCCCTGGGATGCAGCTTTCTGAGGTTGGATAGAACAAGGTACCTGGGGGTTTCCAGGCTACTCTAGAAATGTTGTTTGTTTGGGGGTCCAAAGTTTTCCACCATTTTTTCTACATGGGTGGAATAATGAAAATGAGCATGAAGAGGAGGCCGAGGAGGAGCAAAAAGATATGTCCTAGTGTAATTTTTATCATCTGCAAAGGGAACAATTTCTTTAGTCATCGACTCCACTTTGACAAAGCTGCTGCATCCAGACATCCTATACTGTGAACAACTTTTGGTCATCTAGCCACATTTCTGGCAAATACACAAAAGGTAACAGATATTCATAGTTTGGAATACCCAAAAGTATTTCTATCCTTTAGAAAGGTTTGGAGTGTAGGAAAAACAGAGCAAGTTACTGTTTGGCTCGTTCAAGCCTGGCTTAATTACAAGCATTTCAAATTCAGAGCATCTGGAAGCTTCTTCGATGTACTTCCAAGTACACAGCTTAGAGAAGCGTGCGCTTTGATAGTCCCAACCAGGGTGGCTGTATACAAGGCCACTGAGCCCTTGACAACATGTTTTCTGTCTCCAGGTCCCTCACAGCAAGGTGTTTGTGAGGCTGGTTGCTCAGGCACCAGGCGATGCTCTCCACTCTCCTCTCATCCTCCTGCTGCTAATAAACCCCCTGGGAGCCAATTATTATGCAGTTACTCCTCCAGCAGAGGTTCAGCCTGCATTTTATAGAAGGCACCCCATATTGCTCACTAGAGACCCTGGAATCAGAGTTCTGTTCTGTGTCTGTCTGTATTCCCTGGAACTTTCACATTACTGAATCTGCGAAGAACACAAAACTTGCCTTTTTTGAGTATATGTGGGTAAGGCTCGATGGTGAGTGTGAGGCACATTGACCTGTTTACCAAAACATCTTTGAAATGAGAGTAATTTTAGTTACTGAAGTGATGACATTTTGTTTTAGCCCTCTCCTCTGAGTGAATTATGTGAAAATGTCTAAACAAGCAAAAATGCTCTTTCTGTACATTGCAAAATGGAGGCCTTTAAAGCAACCTACTAATATTGTTTATTTAAGGGAAGACATTTAAGAAAGTGTAGCCATGCAATTAAGCAAGATTTTTCAAAACTGCTCTCTAAGGACACTCAGTCCAGCTTTGCTTACAGAACTGGAACAGAATAGTGATTAGGAAGTTAAAATGTGGTTGTATTTTCAGTGTGGGCATCCTAGCTCAATGGCCCCCAGCAAGATGACACAGGTACTCCATTCACATTTTTATGCTAAATCTGCCCTGGACAGCTTTGTCTGCCAAGGCTGAAAAGCAGGTGTGAGAAAAGATAAGGAAACAGTCACAAATCTTCAGACGTTTTCTGAATCTCCTTTATGGAACGAGCCTGTATTAGTGTTACTTTCTTCAAGAAGCATTCTTTCAGAAAGGAGTTTTATGAAGGAAACGAGCTCTGATTAGGATAGTCCATTTTTCTCTTTCCAAAGCTCTGATCTATCACAGACCAAGAATCCGATGAAATGGATCACAATGTTTTGAGAAGAGACTGAAATATTCCCATTGTGTGACCAGCACCTTCTTAGTACAGCCTCGTGGAACAGAAGAAGTAAAAAAAAGGAGACCTCATTGTTGTTTGTATATTTTTCACCTGCAGATAGCCTTGAAGCCTCTCCGAAGAGAGAGCTATTCTGATCCTGTCAACTTTCTAGCTATCTGTTATTAAAGGAATATGTGTATAGACCTCCTATCTGTAAAGTAATAGCATTATCCAAAATAAATTATCTTTGCAAGTAACTACAACTTTCCTTCCAAATAACAAAGTGATGCTTAACTTTGAGACAGGACTTGCTGCAATAGATGACACACTTTGAGGAACAGACAATAAAAAACAGAATTTAGCCCTTTTTAAATGATTTGGGATCATCTTCTCAGCTCAGGCAAAAGCCATTTAGAGTTATAGGCAATGTCTCTGGGTTGACAGCAAGAATAAGGTGATGCCAGTTTATAGGAGTTGGGGGCACAAAACCCTCTGGATTCTGTATTGAGTATGAGTGGCCCCTGTTCCCAAGTATGTGACTTGGGAGATGAAGGGCACCTAGATTTGCTGACTAGGAGGCTTCCCTGTGCAATTATTGTAAAATTAGACACAAATAAATACTGGGGTCATGTTCATTCCATTTATGATTGTGGTATCTTGAATGGAGGCCACCAGACCTGAGCCACCTTCCCTTGAGAAAAGCACTCAAGTTGCAAAATACAGATCCCACTTATTCCTGGAGACATCTATCGGCCACCAAATCTATCTGTACTCATGATCACAGCAATGAGAAGGAGCCCCTGGTTGTGGGAAGTACTCCCACTTCTTTCTTCTGAAGAAGAAAGAATAAGACACTTTTACTGAGCAGGGCCTTTGCATTTTTCTAAACACTGTTGCTCATCTTTTTGCTTTTATTCACTAATAAACGCATGAGAATATGAACATTTGGTGAGCAGGAAGCAAATAATAAACACACACACATATATGTATATGTGTATACATATATCTATTCACATATATATTCATATACACATATGTGTGTGTATCTCCACATATAACATATCTCCATATATTATATAAATGACAAAAAGAGGAAACACTATTTGTTGAAATCACCCATTTTCACACAGTCATTGAGCTTCTTCCTTAAGAGTTGATATTTTTAAAATAAAGTTCCAATTTTTAGTTTTGTAACCTTAAAAAGTGAACTTATAAAATAAATAGATTTTCAACGTATTCACATATTTTTGAAATCCAAATAATCTATTAATAATCATAGGAATTTTAAAAAGCATCCATAATTATAATTTTCCCTTTTATGTGTAGAATCTGTGCTGTCTTAGTCTGTCTTGGGAGCCATAATAAAACACTATACACCCAGAAATTAAACACCAGACATTTATTTTCTTTCAGTTCTAGAGATTGAAAATCTGACATATGAGGGTGCTTGCATGGCTGAGTTCTGGGAAGAGCCTTCTTCCTGCTTGCAGGTGGCCACCTTCTCACATGTCCTCATGTGGTAGAGAGGGAGAAAGCAAGCTCTTTGGTGTCTCTTTTTAGAAGGGCACTAATCCCATCATGAGGGCCCCATCCTCATGACATCATATAATTCCAGTCACCTCCCAATGGCCCTATCTTCAAATACCAACACAAATAAATTAGACACAAATAAATACTGGGGTCATGTTCATTCCATTTATGATTGTGGTATCAATATATAAATTTAGGTGGGGGCAAAGGGAGACAAAATATTCAGTTCATAATACATGCCTATCACATTTGCGAATTACACAAAGCCCCAAGGGAGACTATGCACTGTAATTTTGTGTCTAGTCTGAGCTCTGTATATCGTGTGAGACAATGAAAAGCAGAACTGTATTTAGAGGAAAGAGATAAATTGGGCAATGTTCTAGAAACCATATCATAAAAGTAATTGAAAAAACCACAGTTCTTTATCCTCAAGAAAGAACTAAGAGGGAGCACAACCCACAAATACTGTTTGTAGATAGTTGGAGAGTTGCCTGTAGAAGAAGGATTTGACTTCTCTGTGGTGCTAGCATGTGAAATAAGTGAAAGGTAGAAGGAGGTAGATTTTGGATAAATATAAGGTGGAACTTCCCTGTAAACAAAGCTCCTCAAAATTGTAAATTAGTAAGCTCTTTAGCACTGAGCTCATTCAGGCAGGCAATCCTCTTTCAGAGACGTCCTGATGGAAATATTTAAATTAGACAGAACTTGAAACTAGATTTCTCCACAATGCATTCTGACTCTAAGATGTTATGTTTTAAGAGCCCACTCTTTAATAATAATGTCTTTAAAAAATTTGTATAGGTATAGAAGAGAAAATATAAAGACCAAAGTAATCTATAATATTATTTGTGTGTTGAATGAAGAGTAAGAAGGGAGATAGAAAATGTGTTCTTCTTCCTTAGAGATACAGTTAAGATGAAGCATTCAAGGGAAACGGAAGTGTTCTGATCAAATGGGTAAAAAGAATTAGAAACATAGGAATGGGCTGATAACTAGAAAAATCTCACCTCAGGGAAATCATGAGACAAGAGTTTTGTTGTTGCTGTTGCTTTGTTTTGTTTGTTTTGTTTAGGGGCCTACATTTTGTTTATTGCATGGCCTGTATTTCTTCTGTGGAAAAGACAGACTGATGGATGTTTATTATCCAATGAATAGTTGGTCAGCTTGTTGTAAGAAAACTTCACCTTAGTCAATCGAAAATAAAATTGATCTGTTAGTTATCTGCCATCACTGAGGAAATGCAACCCTTAAGTAATCTCACTTTTATGTAATCAGTTTCTATACTATAGTCCACTGTCTCTTTTTTTATGTTGAGAATACATAAAAATTCATTTTCCCCTAACAAAGATATGCGTTTCAGATTAATTTGCCTTCTCTTCTGAAAATTAAATTCTACGTAATTAAACCAACTGAAAATACAAACAACCTAAAAGATTATCAATTACAAGGAACATGGTAAAACACTTGTGGGTCCAATGGTTGACTAAACTTGCTAGAAAATGAGATAATAAGAGCAGGACAGTACCTGTTTTATCTGTCACTATATTGTTTGACCTTCATGGTACCTGCTATCAGGAGATCCTCAATAAAAATTTATCTTATCAAACGAAGGAAAAATTATTTTCAGGGAGCTATTAACTCAGTTGATGAAATATATGAAAACCTATCATTCAAATTCAACCTAGAGAATTGATTTAATTATGGTGGTTTATGTTGGTTTTTCAGGAGTTAACTGCCCACTTGGTGGGTTTCTGGTTTCTCTTTATTTTCTTGGTTCTGTTTGCTGTTTTGTTACTGCATGGGCAAGAAGTGTTTAAGAAGATATGAAACTCAAATTCAATTTGAAAATGATTATGCCTCAAATTTAATTACAGATTCTATTAATAGAAAGTTTGCTTTTATGAAACCCTTATGAGTCTAAAACAAAGACTATCTAAAAGAAGTATGTGGTTAATATGGATTATATGGGGAATGCATTGTTGCAGACTATGGTCACAGTATGAAAAAAAAAAATTGAAACAAAAAAATGTGTCTTTGGATAACCTGAGGTGAGAAATCAAATGCACAATTTTATTGCAGAAGGTAGAAGATTCGGTCCGAAAACATACTGAGCTGGGAGTTAGGAACCCTGAATTTTCATCAGAGTCATTGTTGTCATTTAGCATCTTGGACTCCAATTAATTCATTGATAAAATGAAGCCTAGGATTTAGTCACAGAAGGTAAGACTAAAGCAATGGTTCTCAAAGGGTTTTGCTTTGGCCTCACTTGAGAACTTGTTGGAAATGCCAATTCTTTGGTCAGATGCTGGACCTATTCAATCAGAAACTCTGGAATTGGACCCAGCAATCCGTTTTGGTTTTTGTTTTTTGTTTATTTTTGACATTTGACTTTTTATTTTGACTTTCTCTGTTGCCCAGGCTGGAGTGCAGTGGTGCGATTTCGGCTCATGGCAACCTCTGCCTCCTAGGCTCAAGTGATTCTCTTGCCTCAGCCTCCCAAGTAGCTGAGACTACTGACACCTGCCACCATGCCCAGCTAATCTTTGTATTTTTAGTAGAGACGTGGTTTTGCCATGTTGGCCTAGCTGGTCTCAAACCCTTGGCCTCAGATGATCTGCCTACCTCAGCCTCCCAAAGTGCTGGAATTACAGGCATAAGTCTGTGCCCGGCCAGCAATCTGTTTTTGAAAATCCTCCAGGCGATTCTGATGAATACTTAATTTTGAAAACCATGAGTTTTGGGTTCTCTGGGAAACCAGTGGTAAGGGTTTTGGAGGCTCCCTTTCCCCTCTGCTCCCAACAGCTCTTGAAACAGAGCCTCCTGCCACCTGAGCAGCAGCATCCTGCTAGCCAGGAGTTGAAGTTAGATGTAAAGAAATAGCAGCTGTTCTTTCAGAAGATGTATTGTACAACATGGTGACTATGGTTAATGATGACATGTGGTATGTTTGAAAATTGCTTTAAAACGCAGATTTTAAATGTTCTCATCACAAATAAATGATAAATATGTGAGGTAATGTTACCAGAAAGGGGTCTCACAATCCGGACTCCAGGAGAGGGTTTTTAGATCTCGGACAAGAAAAAATTTGAGGAAAGTCCATAGAGCTAAGTGACAGTTTATTTAAAAAGTAAAGGACTAAAGAATAGCTACTTCATTGGCAGAGCAGCTCTGAAGGCAGCTGGCTGTCTGTTTTATGGTTATTTCTTGATTATATGCTAAACAGGGGGTGGATTATTCATGGGAAAGGGATGGGCAGTTTCTGGAACTGAGCGTTCCTCCCCTTTTTAGACCAGATAGGGTAACTTCTGGATGTTGCCATGGCATCTGTAAACTGTCATGGCACTGGTGGGAGTGCAGCAGTGAGGACTACCAGACGTCGTTCTCATCGCCATCTTGGTTTTGGTGGGTTTTGTCTAGCTTCTTTACTGCAACCTGTTTTATCAGCAAGGTTTATGACCTGTATTGAGTGCCAACCTCCTATCTCATCCTGTGATTAAGAATGCCTAACCTCGTGGGAATGCAGCCCATCAGGTCTTAGCGTCATTTTACCCATCCCCTATTCAAGATGGAGTTGCTCTGGCAAAACACCTCTGATAGCAATGAGTGTGTTGATTAATCAGATTGATTGGTCATTTTACAATGGATACATATTTCAGAACATCACGTTATACACCACAAATATATACAATTTTGTCAATTAAAATAAAATTTAAAAAAAGAAAGAAAAAGATAGTTCTCTTGCTTTTCCTCATTCTTCCTCCCTACAATTCACATTCGCCAATACAAGCAAATTGTCCTCAAGTGGGTACTTCCTGCTTTCTGATGGTTGAAATTAATTTTGCTAGGAGAAAGCCTCTGTGTTCACAATTAGGTTGGTATTGTTATATATTTATATATTAATATTATGTTAACAATATACTAATATGAGGTAATTTTTCTTCAAATGCTTTTTAGCCATGGATAAAAAACTTGCTTTGTAAGTGTGATGTCGGACAAGGCAGAAAGAATGACAAGGGCCATCAGAGAGCTGTAGAGAGGAAAAAGCAGCTATGAGCTTTCAAGCTTTATGACTGTGCCTTGAGTTACCTTCAACATGCATGTTCTTTGAGGAGACATACATGAAGATAGATTATTTTCCTATAGCTACAAAATCAAACTGTTCTCTTTCACATGATTCTTAAAGATTTTTGGTTTGTTTTGGTTTTGGTTGTTGCTTACTCCACAAAAGAGCTTCTTTGATGAAGTATATGTCAATAAGATGTTATTCAATCCATAGTCTATCCCTTTCCATCATCACTATGAGAAATCAACTGTCAAAGGTGGCTGCCTCTTGATTCCTCACCACAAACATTAGACCAGCGATGTCCAACCTTTTGGCTTCCCTGGGCCACATTGAAAGAAGAAGAATTGTTATAATACACTAACACTAATAATAGCTGATGAGCTAAAAATAAAATACACTAAAATACATAAACACATAACATACACTAATGATAGCTGATGAGCTAAAAATAAAATACACTAAAATACATAAACATATAACATATACTAACACTAATGATAGCTGATGAGCTAAAAAAAAAAAAAATTCCCCAAAAATCTCATAATGTTTTAAGAAAGTTTACAAATAAGTATTGGGCCACATTCAAATCCATTGTGGGCTGCAGATTGTACAAAGTTCTAGATATATTCACCATAGCAGTCTCTTAGATCTATTCCACTTTCTAAGTATTCTGTTTGAGGTAACATTTCTGGTTCATTTCTGGTTTCAAATATAATTGACTTGCATTTCAGGTTATTTTTAGCTTATAATATGTTAAAGTTCAAATCAAGCCGGCACTGCACAATGCCTAATACAGGGTCTTGAGCAGTAAACACTTAACATTTATGATGATACTTCAGATTTTTTCTTTCCAAGCTTTTACATACTAAACAGATTAGCTTTCCTTTTTACTTAATTGTTCCCTGTAGCTAGAGTTTTGGGATGGTTTATACTCAGAATATATGATAGCAAATGAAGGAAAATATGACTCACAATAGGTGCTACATGTCCACTCATGTTTCATCTACAGATATTAAAATATTATTTTCCAGTGTTTGGTCCATGGAAATAACACACTTAAGAAACTTCAAAGTAACTTTGTTTCACAAGTAGGAATAGTAATTTCTATGAAATGTGAAACTTTACAGTTTATAAAGTGCTTTCAAGTATACAATCTCATGTGCCCCTCCCAACAGCCCTGTGAAATAAGTGTAGGGTAATGACTTCTTATTTACTTGGCTGGAGAATATGATTGGAGAAAATTCAATTAATTGCCCAATATCACACAGTGAATTGTGAAAGCATTTAGTGGTCCAAATGCTCCTATGCTCACACCCAGTTGTTACCTCCAACATCCTCATCTTGAGCTGAACTCCCCCCCGTCACACCACAGTCTGGTCAACCGCTGCTACATTGGGCCAGGTCACATTTCTGTAGGTGGCATTAAAAAAAAGATGGAGACAATTTTGATAGGTGGACCCAACTGGTGAGAGGTGAAGGCTATCCTGAATGTGAATCTAATGATAAACATCGAAAGGTTAGCCTTAGCCAACATCTTAGCATTCCACAATAGAGTTGAAGGTTTCACCTATTTCATCTTTCAGAGGAGTGTCTTCTTGGTCCTAAACTCCTTTATTTTCGAGCCTGGCTAGCTCTTGGAATTGCCTGGGAAGATTTTTAAAATTCAGATGCTCTAGTCTCACCATGCAGTGATTCTAATGTCAGGCTCAAGCACTGATTTTTTTTTTTTTTTTGAGATGGAGTTTCGCTCTTGTTGCCCAGGCAAGAGTGTAATGGCATGATCTCGGCTCACAGCAACCTCCACCTCCCAGGTACAAGCAATTCTCCTGTCTCAGCCTCCCAAGTAGCTCGGACTACAGGCATGGGTCACCACACCCTACTCATTTTTTTGTATTTAGTAGAGACGGAGTTTCACCATGTTAGTCAGGCTGGACGCGAACTCCTGACCTCAGGTGATCCACCCTCCTCGGCCCCCTGAAGTGCTGGGATTACAGGCATCTGCCACCACGCCCGGCCAACACTAATATTTTTGAAAGCTCCCCAGGTGATTCTAACGTGTAGCCAAGGTTGAGCTCCACTGATAGAGCTGAGATGGAAGCAGGACTATTACAAGCTGGCACAGAAGCAGCCTTTCCCCACCCTCAAACTAGGTAAAAAGAGCATGTCTGTTGACAGTCCTAACCATTTCTAAGAGGAGGCCTTGTATAATTTCAAAGCAAGCCAGAAACTTGTGTCTACTCAGGAATTCCTGTGGAATATTATTAAAGGGTTTATGGTTAACTAATGGCCTGAATTAATGGTGAGCATTAAGGCAGATTGAACCTCAAAATTCAGGCAGATTAACAAAGTGACCAAGGTAGAGGTAGAGATTTCAAGCTTAACTTTGAGTTTCCTGTCTTTCATCAGGCAAGTACTGGTAGTAATAAAAAGCATGCTTTCTTTCCTTCCCCAGTCAAGAGGACATGGACCAGCTCTTATAAAAACTCAGGTCTATCCAAAGAGACATAGGAGGAGAGGTATAATTAACTTGAGTAAGCAAAGTAATAAACAACAGTAGCCTGAAAAACAGCTTCCAGAAGTCTAAGAGGGACCCCTGTTCCCTGGTTCTGTTATTAAACTATCCCTTCCTTTAATCTCCTGCAGAAGTAAACTCCTAGAAATTATACCAAGAGCTAAAGTTGCCCCTTTTTGTATTAGATCTGTGTGTGTGTGTGCGTGTGTGTGTGTTTTATGTACAATAAGAAGGGAGGTGGGAAGGAAAGGACATTAGCCTAATTACCACTGAGATTCTGTCTTGCGAATCCCATTGAGGAAACACTTCAGAATAAGCACATTTGTTAAAGTGGATGAGTTATTTTACGCTTCATACAAAAATGAAAAGATGAATGTTTCATTCATAGTTATATTACTAGAGGGGAAAAAATAGCATGGTACTCCTCAACAGGCTTGTGTTACACAAATGTTATCTGAAGCTTCTATTTCACCAAAGATACATTTGACCTCATCCTACCTAGAGTATAGAAATACTTAATTATTAATTAATCTTTTGCAGCAAAGCACATGTATAAATGGATTCATAGTTAGAAAGCCATTAAAACCAACTGAAATGTCGCCACAATTTATAGAACTCATGGTCACAATAGAGCCTATGATACACCCAAAAAGTCAATTGGAAGAGACTTTTTAAACTCAAGAACCCTGTCTTTATTAAATTAGAAGACTAATGAATCTCATTTATTCAATTATATTCAACAAACACTTACTGAGGATCTAGCACAGGTTTGGCATTGTTGAGAGTAAAAAAATAAGATAGCACCTCCTCATAATAACAACAAACACATATTAAACAATTCAAGAATGCTAAGAATTATTATATTAACATGTACTAAAGCTCTCACTTAAAAAAATATTACTACAAAAAATGTGGCATAGAAACAGCAAGTGCTATCAGCAGTTCCAAGGATATGAAACAGAGTTAGTCATAGTCAGAGGGCTCAGGTTTTATCTTTCCTTGTGCTCTCAAATCTTCCTAAAACTGCACTTGTATCAATAGTAAGTATTGGCTTCCCTAAAATGAAAGATTATTCAGAATGAGATCCATCATCCTGCTTTTTCATGTCCCCTCCCAATTCTGCATCCTCCTATCAGTAAGGCCAAGTCCCCTCATGCTGTCCTGGAACCGTTCACCCCAGGCCTTTGGTCACACAAGTCCTACATGTCTCCAGGCTCTCTGGCCACTGAGTTCATGTCCCAAACCTTAACTCTCCCCCAACCCCACCCTCCACACATACACACCACTGCTACTCAGTCCCTACTAATCCATCTAAATCCAGCCACAGACATGAAACTTCCTCTGACAAATCCAGGAAAAGGAAGCATGGTGTATATCAATAGAAATGTGTCTGAATCTTACAATCTTGAAAACATTAAAGATTCTAAAAAAAAAACTTTTTTTAAAGGTTTACTTCTGAAAGAAATACAAATAGAAAAAATGTCTGACTCTTGCTTAATCAGCCCGTGAAGACTGATGAATATGAGTCGATTCAGGGGTAGCAGCAGAAAACGAAAGCCAGTGTGGACAAATGGGAAACTGGTCTCTTCTGAGAACAGAGAATTACTCCCTACTGTTAGAAAAAGACCATTGCGGTGAAGTTCTTAAAACCGACCAGCATACCTATATGTTACGTGCAAAACAAGTTCTCTTTCTCTGCTCTGCTTTAGCTGATTAGTCTGAGAAAGACACTCTCACTAGCCCAGGAATACTAGCGCAAAGCCTTGCCCAAATCCATTAACTAAAGACTTTTTACTACAAGACCATTTGAGTGAATTATAGCTAGTCTAAACTTACTTATCAAGGGAATAATTAGAACTACATTAAAATAAAAATTAATGAAAAGAGAATTAACATAAACCCAGAGGTTTTTTCTTTAAGAGCCTATTATATAGGAATTGTTTTATAATTTAATTGCTAATTAACACCATAAATTTCTCAGCTTTCTTTAAATAATGGATATGCACATGCACACACCTAGAGAGACAGAAGGAAAGAAACTTGGGGTTGTTTTTTTTTAAGTTTCTCAGTTACATCAAATCTCTTGAAAAGTTTATTGTTGACTAAAATAAAACCTCTACTTGATGGTGATATATGCTTAGACACAGGAATTTTACCAAGAGAACATCAATTTCTTAGTGTCAAGTAGGCAAACCTAAGTAAATATATTGAGAATAATAGCATAGAATTTTCTAATTTCAAAATTATAACTTTATATTTTGGCATAATTATTGGCCCATTTGTAAACAAGAATGTCTTTCAAACTGGTTTTTCTAGATTTCTAGATTTGTTTATTCAAATAAATCAAGCAAGGATACTCGCTGTTACAGAGGTCATAAATATTTTTGAGCTAAAAATTAACCTCACTCAGAAATTCACTGATTCACCAAATGATTCATCAACCAATATGTGATAGATTTAGATTTTCTTTAACTTACGTATTATATAGACTTCCTACCACTGCGAAGGAACATAATATCACATTAATTTTCTATCCATACAAAAGGAAAGAAAATAACAGAGACAAAAGCACAGATATTTATCAATATAGGACAAGGAGGACTGTTTTGTAAGTTTTTCTCAGATTAACCCATTTAGACAATCTAGCTTTGTTGCTGCGAGGAGAAGTATCCTTTTCTCTTTTTAACTCATTCTCTGTCCCGTTGTCAAATGTTAAATAGCAGAAATATATTCATTTGGTCCAACTGTAGTCTTTTATCTTGGCCTGGTTGTTTTGATCCAATACTGGGAAGAAAAATCCATCTAGTTACCCTACTTCTTTTCCAGTGTGCACAGCACTTGTGTGAGTCAATGTGAAGGATCCAGGGGAGATGATAGCAAATATACTGCTTGGTATTTTCCCCTTCTGAGAAATAACAATCCCCACTTAGAGCACAGGGTTGCTGTGAAAATCAGTCACATTAAATTTGACTACGGTCTACTGGAGATATGCTACTGTGATCAATTGTTAAATCTGATAAGAAACACTGAGCCCATCATACACTCCTTTGAACTATCCTTTAATAGCCCCATCCTGATGGAAGCCAGAGGCCATCATTCACTTCCAATCTGTGACTTTATTCTTGTTTTTTGTCTTTTTATTTTTTATTGACCCTGTGGTAATTTCAAGAAGCAGGCTGGGCACGATGGCTCAACACTGAAATCCCAACACTTTGGGAGGCCAAGATGGACAGATTGCTTGAGCCCAGGGGTTTGAGACCTAAGCAATATGGTGAGGCCCAGTCTCAACAAAAAATATAAAAATTAGCCAGGTGTGGTGGCATGTACCTGTAGTCCCAGCTACCAGGGAGGCTGAGTGGGGAGGATTGCTTGAGCCTAGAAGGCCAAGGTTGCAATGAGCCATGATCATGCCACTGCACTCCAGCCTGGCTAACAGAGTGAGACCCTGTCTAAAAAAAAAAAAAAAAAAAAAAAAAAA